>NC_050184.1:37162181-37794681 GCF_008315115.2 Sander lucioperca
CTGCTCCGCTCCGCTTCTTTTTTCCTAATTAGAGGTTTATTTATTGATACCCCAGTTAATGTCACTCCTAATTTTGCAATAGTTCTGTCTCCATTACCTAGGAGATTCATTTGCCGCAGTGCCACAACTAGTTTGTGGGCACCTCCTAGCTCACCTTCCTCCTAAATCTGGCCCTTGCCCCACCTCACCCATGGGTCCACCTACTACCTTAGTACAGCTGGTGTTGTGAGGGAAATTTTAAATACGAGAAGTTCAGTCAGTCAGTAGATGTTTACTTACTCTGCAGTATTTTTTAAGACAATTTTCCAAACTTGAGTTAAAATAGGAGTACAAATATTTGAATGTGTAGTTTGAATTCTGCTTTGCCTTCTAGCCCCTAAAAGGTTTTTGTGGCTTTAGTGTTGTTAGTGTTGAGAGTTTGCATGCCCAGACATGCCTCAAAATCAAATCACTACAACTTTTAATCAATAAATATGTCCAATAATCCACAAACAAGAAACTTCAGCAATATTGCGTCTTTGAATGTTGGACAAAAAAAGATATTTTCAAAATCTCCCAGTGCTATCCACTGAGGCAAATATTGATGAATGAGGTCCAGTATGAGCCATAGATGACACTGATGCTTCTGCAGACACGCTGGGTCTAATGCGTTTAAGTACACCCAACATTTAATCAAATAGGTTTATTGTATTACTTACGCAGACTCAGACAAACTCATCTGTAATAATCCCATCTCTTTGCATTCTGTTGAAAAATAGCTGTTACACTGCTGCTAACTCTCTGGCATATTAAGAGGGGTTCTACGCTAAGAGCAACTAGCATCTCTATAGTGAGGAAATAGTCCTTCCAGCAACTTCAAGGTTGGGTGGTCAGTCATTAATTTGCATTACAGGGCCTTACATGTTATGCATTAATTATAAACTCATTATTTTGTTCCAAGAGAGTGATACCCAGGGTGCACCATGGTCTAGTTGTGTTTGGCTTTGTTGTGTATTTGGTTTGATAAGATATGTTTCTGTTGAATTAAATGTCTTCTGTTTGATAGCAGACGATTCCAGCATATGTTAATTACAAACATAAGAAAGAAAATTTCATATCTTTTAAGCTTATTCTTGTAAGAAACTCCTGTAGTTTCATGTAAACCAGTTTTTCAGAATTCCTATTGGTTTACTATTGTGGATTTGTTTTATATGTAAACTCTGGGCTCTAGGCAACAGATACATATTTAAGTTGAAACCATAAACTGACCTGCATCATCTGCCAAATCCTTGCTTGAAAATTGTAGTTCTACTATCTGACTCATCTTTGTTGTGCTTTGGATTTCATCTCTTTTATGCACCCACATGTCTTGTTTTGAGGTAAACTTTCTCACATGTTGGAAAAATGTAGTTACAGCTTCAATATCACAATGTCATGTTTTGGTGAATACAATTGTGTTTCTGTTTTCTGCAAGTCCTTTTGATCATTAGTTACAATCTGTTACAACATTACCAAACATCAGATCAATGTCAAAGCAATAAACGTCCCTTTCAATTTATTCCATTTATTTATAGTCTGGACTTCTTTGTAGTTGACACACACCTTCCCTGACATCTTGGAATCTAACTGGATGTTAACGTGCCTCAAAGTCATCATTGAGCTGAGAGCAATCATCAACCAATGTGGGTTTGGCAAGCTTAGCCATAATGAAGTGACACAAAGGCCTCTTTCAATAGTTCCATTATGTTTATTTGGTGATAATGAAAGCTCCAGGCAAAGAGAAAAAAAACAAACTTCCAGATGATTCCCAAAACAAATTCAGATTCAGTTGACTTCAGGATTTCACAACACAATTTTAAATGGGGATATAAATTAACAGGAACCTCTGCCCTATTTAGTGAATTGCCTAATCTTGGGGCTGAACCTGGTCTGACAAAATGTTTGTAAAGTACAACAACCAAACCACCAACTGCAGCCCACCAAGTATGTCAATATAAGCTGATTGGATCATCCCTCTCATTTTGAACCCACTCCGTGTCACCCTGCCCATCTCTCCCAGCTGCTGCTCCAAGCCCAGGTGCTGCTGCACTGACTAACTCATGGATCACAATCAGCCCCCTCGTTCAACCCGGCAACATCCCTGTCAGTCTCTTCTGTCTCCCCAGGGCTCAGTCTGATCCCATTCCAACCATCACACTGACTACAGCTGCCCCTGGCCTCTTATTGGAATTGGGTGGTCTGATGACTAGTGAGAATGGTCGATAGCTGTCCCTGCTATGTGCACAAGGCAATGCAACCTACGTCCCTGGATATCATTCTGTGGTAGCAGCATGTGGTTGGTTTTGCAAATGTGTCAATACATTAGGAAAAGATGCTAACAAGATATAAAAGAAGTTAATTTGGGAGTCTCTTTATCATAATGCTCTAATGCCCTTCAAATAGGGAAGATGAGCTTTTGTGTAGCAGGCCTCGACACCAATGGGTTAACTAATGATGGCATTAGTGTGTGTGTGTGGGTGTGAATGAGTGTCTCTTTGTGCGCATGTGCCTTTGCACGTTAGTGTCAGTGTGCTATCATTTGTGTGTATATGTGTGTATGTGCCTTTCACAGGTGATCAGTCAAGGCTATCCACTCAGCCCTTCTCTTGCAGCCCCCTCATTACAGCCCACTATCTCCTCTAAACACCTGCAGCCCCACAACCCACCTTCAGCTCCTGGGCCCACACGCTGCCTCTTTTTGTCCCAGTGTAGAAAGAGCCTGCCCATCACATCAATCTACTGCACTGTTTATATTTATGTACAGGAGAGAGGCTAAAAAAGGGCCCTCTTACTGTGGGCTTTATTGACTAAGCATTAAGCGGACATTATCAGGCGATAGCCTAGTTATTTATGAGGCGGTGATAAAGGCTGCAGGACTGAGTTATGTGAGAACCAGGAGCAGGATGAAAGCTGCTCATACAGCAGCACTGATACCCGACACTTGCCTCTCTCTGTCTGGGTAGAGAGGCACAGCAAATGCGCCAAACGGAGCTGAAACACTCAAGGATTTATGGCCGGTAAATTTATGCTCTCTATAGGTCAAACGAGGGGCTGTTTATCTGGGTTTCATTGTCACTGTCCTCGTGGCATGCACCGCAGGTACTGAAATTTTCATATTTGCCTTAGGCATGTAGCCAAAGAAGGAGGGTGAGGGGGGTTCTGTAGGTGCGGTATTCTATTGACCTTCTGAACTTAGTTTTAAATTTTCAGAGCAACACAGCGCTCATGCTTTTGAGATGTTGACATAAATTATGCATGGCAGAATACACCCCTCCTTAACTGAGCATGTTGAATACTTGTGTATTCCAGTGGTATGCAGTAACATTGCACAAGAGGTCTGTGGCTGTCTTTGACCTTAAGTGGGAGGGTTGCATGTCTCAGTGTGTCTTGTATCTCCCCTAACTGCACACACAGCTGAAGTACACACCTTCTCGCTCACATTTTTGTAGCTTACGTGGATCTCAAACACACACTGTCAACCAAATTTTCAACATACACATCCTCACCTCTGTATACTGTACATACATCTACATCTTACCCAGAGCCATCTTTCTCCTCAATAAACCAGGTCAACAAACAAAAAGCAATTATGTTGGGCAGCTGCCGCCTGGGAGTGGGTAATTACAGTGCAGTGTGGACAGCTTCATTCTAAACAGGTACTAAAAGCATCATTAATCATCCTCCCTCTGACGCCTCGCTCTGGTCATGTGACACAGGCTGCTGATGAGTTGGGGAGGGGGATCCGCCTTAGGGGGGGAAGGAACAAGACCTGATTGGCTCCTTCCAGAAGTCCTTTTAGAGGTCAGCCAGTTAGCAGAGATGACCTGCCAATGACCTTGTATCACTTGACCCCTGAGGGCCCAAGGGTCACTCTCTCATATCAGTTGGAGAGCAGGCAGTGGAGAGGCAGGGACAGGAGAGGAGAGGAGGGAAGACGAATGACATGGAGACAGGGAAGAAGAGGAGAAGAATGGCACAAGGGAAGGCACACAGAAGGTTTGTGTGGAGAAGCACTGGGAGGGGTGAAGATGAAAAATAAAACAGTAGGCATGAGGTTTGATTGAGCACCTGGTCTTCCCCTTTTGCATAAAATGGCTGATGAAAAAAATGTGTTTTTATAGCAACAAGGCCAGTCCTGATGGCCCTTCATCCCTACCCGCCTCTCCCTTCCCTCTCACTCTCTCTCTTCCTTTCCCTCTCTCCTCTTCTCCCTATCCATTGTCAAACTGTCCTCAGGTTGATTACATCATCTGAGTCTAATTAGCGAGGAGCAAAAACATCTGTAAGTTTGTTTTTCTATGTTGATTGGTCATTAGTGTAAACAACAAAATGGCCAGAGAATGCAAACTGTGAACACAGCCTTCCAGATCAATTTAATAATACACATTTCTACTGAATTATTTGCCTGTGGCTCCCCTGCACATTCTGTGTTTTTTGAGCTGTGAAGCCGGCGAAAGAATCAATCCTTTCCCTGATGAAAAATAGCCAAAATGGCACCTGACAGAGACTTGAATGAGAAAAGTTCATGAACGGTTCCCTCACTGAGCACAGACTGACACGGATGGCTGATTGACAGATGAAACACAAAGACACATCTGAAAGACAGAGCGCCAACGTCCTCAAACCGGTACCCATCCCCTTCTCCTCTGTCCCCCTCCATCTCACCCATGCAGCTCCACTGCTTCAACTCGGCTCCCCTTCTCCTCTTTCTCCATATGTCTATGAATCTGTCACTATGGCAACCTCGCCCCAGGGGCAGAGGAGGAGGTGGTTGCTTTCGTTCAGACAAATAAGCATTGCAGGGCTCATTTATGATGGTTTGTTTAGGGATTATAATACACTGATGAGAGGTCAAAATGTGTGTACTTACACACATGTTGGGACATAAGAGTGTATTTGTATGTTTGAGCCTATTCACAAGAGCATATGTGGTAAAGCTGCACTGTAAACATTTTGGAAATAAAAAAAATAATAAAAAAATCGTTCATTTATTTAAGTATTTTCATATCATACACTTAAGTTTAATGACATGTAAACAAAATAACGAAAATCGTGTCAACCAGACGATATTTTCAGTTTTAAAAAAAATTCTTGCAATTTTCCTCAGGACACAAGCTGAAGAGAGCACATGCAGCATGACACCACAAGACTAGTGCCATTAAATCAGTGAATTATATCAATAGCATCATTAGAATTGCTGGTGTTAGCTGATGTCTCAGATGCAGTATCAGCAAACTCTGTAAAGGCTCATTCCATTGTTTCCCCACTTTCTTCCCTTCATTTTATGCTTGTCTGCAACTTTTGAAAGGGCAATCCAAACTAGTGAGTAAACAAAGCGGCATGGGAGAGGTCAGAGACTCCACATAATCAGATATGTAGCAGGGCAACCTCGGTTGATTTTACTGATGCTGCGTGATGCCACAGGGAGATACTGTATGCACTGTACATAATGCTATCCCACACTGCTCTGACATACAGCACCAGATGTCTCAGGAAACGGAGAATTTTTTTTTATGCAACAGGCTTGCAACCTTGACACAGTTTCACCTCTGTGTGCACCCCTTCTCACTCTTTTCTCCCTCACCTCCCATCCTCATGATACCTAATATTGACTCAAAGGCCTCCCCCTGCCCCCCCCCCCCCCCCCCCACCCCCTTTCAAGAGCAAATTTCCCTTTGCAGCCAGAAGTGCTGAGTGCTGCTGTTTGCTTTGTACACAGAAATTCGCTGAGGCTGTAAGCTGTCCCCAAACATCTGCTCCCTGGAGTGGAGCAGGAGAGGAGAGGCAAGGACTGGATTGGTGTGCATGTTGTTCACTGTAGCTCTGTCAGAATGTGTTATGTATGTATTTGTGTGTGTGTGTGTGTGTGTGTGTGTGTGTGTGTGTGTGTGTGTGTGCCTGCGCATGTGAGTGAACAATTATTCAAATAGGTGCTTTGTATCTCTTTGAGAGCTTTATTAGTAGCACCTCGGAAACAAAACACACATTTGTGTAATTGTACACAGGGCATCCAAATATGTATAGGCACAAATTGTTTGGTAGTCAAATATGTGAATGAGCCTGATCAAAAAGACTAATAGTGCATGAAAGTCTTTGCAAATAAAGAAAAGCAGTAAAATCAGACGAGCAGAAAAACTAAAAAGGGAGGAGAGCATTCAAATGATCTGTAATTACAACAACAACTGAACTATCTATAAGCGCTTCACATAGAGTTAGAAAGAACTTAACTTGATCAATTGATTTTATTCCCCAGAGCATCGGTGAGGATATTACATGCATATTATGTATAAAGTTAATTTTGGGTCAACTTAGCATTAATTACAATGATCTCAGAAGTAACCCACTTATATGCGTTAATTTAAAATGTAGTGTGAGATATGCTGTAAGCCGCATATGTTTTGTCATTGCTCATGCCACACAGTGCTCCTCAGGAGAATTGTAACAGCTGCTTACATCAGCTACACTGTTATCCCAAATTAGTTAACTTTACTAGAAATTTGCGTGGAAACCCGTTACTGAAAACGTCTAAGTTTTTACACAACGTGAAACTTAACAGGTCAAGTTGTATTAACAGAGAGCGGTAAGTTGATGCAGTAGACAAATTAAGTTTACATTAGTCATTACTAAAAATCATTATTAAACATAAATAATTTTTTTCTGGAGTCATGTTGTCTAAAGCAACCCAGAAAAAGAAACATAACAAATATAAACAATAGGCTACTTATCACTACTATAGATATAATTTGTTTCTATAGATGTTCTTTTCACTTTATTATAAAATAATTTTAGGAACAATGTATTCAATTCAATACATATGTTCCAAAGAATAGAAGGTGAAACACACACAAATAATTGCAATATTCTAACGCATTGTACAGCATAGAAAGTTCCACTCAAATACATGAGCTAATAGCCTCCAACCTGTGTGTGTTCTAATAGACCTTTCCTTACTGCCCAGACCCCATCAGTCCCCACCCAGGTCTCGGTCATGGTGCAACAATAAATGTAGATTAAACATGAACACTAAATCAGCCATACAAAACTAAAACTCAGATAACATAAATGCACACCCAAAACATTAACAGAACATTATTTAAACACACTTTAACTAGGACAGAAACTGTTCAGAGCATATATATTTTTTCCCATGAGCCTTTGCATCGCTTCAGCACAGAACAGTTTAAATGACCCGCCCCTCAAATACAGAAACTTAACATCCTTAGTTATCTCTACTTAATATGATCTGTGCACTGCATACTCAAGCTGATTATTACAAACAACTAATGTGATTTAGTAATGAATATGTTTTTTAACAAAACATGAAAGAATAAGGAGTAACCATGCACTAAAAGTTGAATTACAACTAAATCTGGGTTTACAGTGTAACTTACAATAGAAGACAATACAGAAGATGGTCAATAGCCTCATTCATGATGAACTATGGATGAGTTTGATATCTCAATTACAGTGTTTTATTAAAAAATAATAACAGGTTACTTAACTTTTACAAATAATGTAGGTATTTGCATTACATTAGTAATGCACAAGTAATCTATTATACTTCATTATGAATATGTTTCTTATTGATTTAGATAAATGAGTTAAATAAAGTAGATTTTGGAATGAATTTCAATAGAGAAATTATTGCTGTACAGGAAGGGAAAAGACAAATAAAGGGGAAGGAAATCCCAACTTGTTTAATGTCATCACTGTTACAACCTGTGGCAGTAATACATTTTCAGCTGAGTTATTTGGGTTTTTTGTTTTATTTCCATTTACCATGTGTTTGCTCGTGTATAAACGAAGCACAGCTGTCAGTCTCGTGAACCAATCGTACATCTCCAGGAAGGAATTACAGTAGAGCACAAATTCATCAGAGTAGAGTCACACTCAAATGCTTTCAAACTAAATGTCAGGTCTGAACAAACAATGGGGTTCGCCTTTCATCAATTGAGAGGCAAATGCTGAAGCTGCCACGGAATGAAATTAAAGTGATAGTTCACCCAAAACAAATCAACTCTTCTTTTCACCTTATCCCTATAACTCACATTAAGTTTTTTTTCTTTTTCTCTACTATTTTAAATTAGTGCACAATTCTAAGTGAATCTATTATACAGTAGAAACTGTGATGAAGTAAGTTTGGATTTTTTTTAAAAGTCTGAGTTCATACCTGCTGCAAGCATCCTCTGTGCACATTACAACCTGTAACTTGAAGCCCTGTGGTAAGGGAACAAATTTGCACAAGATGATAAAAGAGTTTCTAATAAGGTCAACCTAACACACTTCTCAGTAGGAGCAGTGGACATGAGGTACCATTTTTACATTCACATTGTTTCAACATTATTGACCTCATCATCATCCTCATAACCTTCACAAGTGCACCCTTATTTGCATAAAAAAAAGACGGACACATTTGAAGGTTTTGTTAAACAATCCACTTTGTGCTATTTTGTTTAGAGAAGGCGACCTTAATGGTGTGTATTTTGTTTAAATGCAAATTTCAAATAAATTGGGCTCAACACATTTTTAGTCTAGCTTCCATGTAAAAGCATTTGTATCAATTACAAATAAAACTTTCAAATGTTTGCACTGTCAAAAGCTCCTCTGCAGACCTTTAGGTTTGAACTTGTATTCTTTTCTAGCTTTCAATTAATATTAATGAGATGAACATTATAAAAAATATATTGTTTGGAGGGGATTAATGTGTAAATTATTCAAAAATTATTCAAGCAGATATTTATGAAATTTATAAGCAGCCTGCATGTTATAAATAGTTGTTCTAAATTTTGTTTATACTGGCTCAGATGTGGAATCGTATTAAGTGTTCAGTATGCTCAAGTAACTTTAATTTTTCAACTTTGCTATTAAAAATAGGTCTGTAGTTTATATCCAAAAACATATTGGGTGAAAAGACTCTTTCATCCAGTTTATAAAGTGAGCCAGGAGCATATTTTTTGGCTTATTAAAATAACGCAAGAGATAGGGCAAAAATTAGGTTAGCTCTAGGTGCGGGGGGGCTTTATGTGGCCTAGTATGGAATTATAATATGAACAATTATCATATGGCCTAGTCGCCCCTCCATTTAGCTGGATGAAATATTATTGGGTGGACATAGAGACCCACCACCAGAACAAAAGCATTTCGAGATGTTGGGGGGGAAAAGATAAAACCAAAGAAAGAGAGAGAGAGAGAGAGAGAGAGAGAGAGAGAGAGAGAGAGAGAGAGAGAGAGAGAGAGCGAGAGAGAGAGAGCGAGAGAGAGAGAGCGAGAGCGAGAGAGAGCTCAGACTTCGAGGTCACCCAAATGAATGGTACATCTTTCTCTGAGCCGCTGACCGGGTCATCGCTGTCCCGAGGCAAGAAGGGTCAAGAGGTGAGAGGTGAACTCCGGTTTAACTGCATACATTTACTTCATGTCCACTCCTGCGGGTGCAACCGTATTAGTGGGCTATTTTATTTAAAAGCCAGATTCCAATGAGGACACCTGTTAAAGGTTTAAAACCCACCTACTTAGCCAAATTAATTTTGATTCTCGCTGTTTATTTCTAAGCGACACCCAGATGCTTTAAGTTTAATTCCTTTGTTGTCATTAACATCCGCTTTGCATCTACTAACCTTCATATCCAGTGCAATAACCGCTAATTAAAGCTAAACAAAAATATGCCTTTACATAGAATGAATGTGGCCGATGGCCTCGTATCTTGATATTAGAATAGACATTAACATGACAGAAACGCATTGCGATACCGGGAACATAACAGTGTTTAAGGGCCGAGTTTACAATCATTTACTTGATATGAGATGAGATGTGAATCTGGAAGGAATATTTAGCAGCTCGAGCTGCTAGGTCCAAACAATTTATTGGTTGCTCTGCAAAACAGCCAAGACAGCGTTTTATTGTCTGCTCTCCCGCATGAGTGTTCAAATTGTCATTTTCTGATGCATGTATATAGAGGTAATAAAAGACGCAACAACTCCCAATCGTGATGTTTCCACATTCCATTAACATGCAGTTACAGACGCACGCAAATGCTCCTAGATTTGTGCCTCAAATAGATGGATCACCACGGATCAATACTCGTAATGCGAGCGGTCAATAAATCTATCAGTCAATTATGGCATTTTAATCCGTGGATGAACACCTTAAAACCGGACAAAATACACAACATTAAAGCAGCATTAAAACTCTGCTATTATCTGCTAACATGTTAAAGATGTGATTTGTCTACAACAGGTGCATCTTCAGCTTTTTAAAGAAATATAAAAAGAAATCCCCACAATGCTGCATCTTGAACTGGTTGAGAAAGCAGTATTATAATCTGTTAGAATAATTAGTCAAACTTAGGCTACTAATAATGTATTTTATTTCTGTCACTAGAATAAACAATTTCAAATGTAGACTTTTAATAAATAACAAATAACTATTTTAAACAAAACTAGGAGGCACGTGTCCTGTTGAATAACTATTTAAGTAAAGTCAGTTCCTGGATAAATTGTACAAAATAAATAAACAAATAGTCTGCCACAGTTTCTATGGACAATTAATATAATTTTGTTTCCTTATTTACACTGTGTATAGATATGAAGCGCGATGCAATGACTTGAATTTTAATATTCAAATCAGAGCGCCAGTCTGAACCCGGGAGAGGATGACAAATTGTTTTGACCCGTTCTTGCATGACGAAACTTGCCATTGCGCTTCTTGCGATAAGCATCCATCGTGGTAAGCAAATAAAGGTGAAGCCTAATTGAAACCGATGCAAACGGGAATCAAAACATCTGCAGGCAGGCGCCCTTGCATGTGTAACGCGTGATGCAGCTCCTGCGGTTCAGGAGTTCAGGGGCAGGTGTTTTGGCGAGGTCGGTCAAGGAGAGGGGCAGGTGTCCAAAGTGTCGGCATGTGAGTGCAGTGCCGCGGGAAGCGGGTCGCAGAGCAGCCCGTCTCTCTGTAATTTCTTCTGCTTCATGCGTCTGTTCTGAAACCAAACTTTCACCTGCGTCTCGCTGAGCTGCAGGGCGCTGGCCACCTCCACCCGCCTGGCCCGCGTCAGGTACTTGTTGAAGTGGAACTCCTTCTCCAGCTCGGTCAGCTGCTTTGTGCTGAAGCTGATCCTTGGGGCCCCGTTCACCGTGGGATGGCCATCCGTGCAGATGCTGCTGCTCCCAGCCTCTACAGCACCGAGGCCCGAGCCAACAATACTGAACCCACAGGTCATGTGCATCCTGGCTGGGAACAGAGGACACGAAAACAGTCGTCAGCAAGATCAATGAGGTTACCCAAAAAAGAAGTACAAAACACTATCCGTGCCCTTATCCAGGAAATAAGATGAGAAATGATTCCAGAGTTGAAACAGAAACAATTCTTGTATAATAAGCTTTAGTGAATGTAATTTATATATTCATAACATTTGTATGAATCCTATCCTAATCCTTCCTGAATAAAATATTTATTATAGCTCTATCTAATACTGGTCTGGTAATTTCTGTGATAATAAGAAATATAAATGAACAAAAAACCACAGGTTTGTTTGATACTAAAGAACAAGAAGAGTTGAACAAATATTCAAGCATTCAATAAAATTATTTCCAAGAAACTGATTTGTGGGAATTGGCCCGGAGCCAGTTTGTTGATTTAAAGTCTTCACCAAGTGCCATTTTTCTGTCTGTATAACACAGATGTATTTCATTGAGGCATCAACTTTAGCAGTAGCCATAGGCACATTGTAAAATCATGGATGGGGATGGGGTGGATGGGGAATTGTATGTAATCTACACAGACATAATAATAGAAACACCAATGCAATCTCATGCAACAACATCACAAACTACAGCCTAAAAAATGAACTGAGATTTGAATCGACATCTCTGACTCTGAAACATTTGAACGCTTCACATTTATTTTGTAAAATTGATGCTTTTAAAATGTGTCCAAGACAAGTTCACCGAATAGTAGAGCCAAATGTGCCGCTGTGTATTGCAGATAAAAGTTGTCAGCGAAATGTTTGGCGATTCAAAACAACTTTGTATCATTTACAGTCCATTAACTGTATTCATCAGGATCATTAATAATTTGCCTTTAGGCCGTTCTGTGTCAATGACAGTTTAACAGTTTACAAATCCTTTCGAACACTGCATTAATGACAAATGTCTCCATTTTTGTTCTCTGAGGTTTCTGGGTCACACATTAAAGTATCATCTGTGCTACTTATGTGCAATGAATGACAGGAACTGCAGCTATATCTTGATTTTTCTTTGCTGACATTGTGGGTAAGTCGTCAGTGTCTTTGCCTCTGAGAAAATGTGCTGCTGCTGTATAATGGAGACAGTGTGCCAGGTGTAGAGCAATGTCTCCCACCACAATTCATAAGTAGGAAGGTTAACAGGCCTCTAGCCACTTGGAAAAGCATAGCAGATGGAAAGGTCAGTTATAGGATAAATGTCGACATCTGTGTTTTAAGAAAATGAATGTCAAGGTAACCGAGCCTGAGAATTAGAGGGCAGTGAAAATGAAGAACCAATACAGAGGAACTGTACGTAATTAAGAACTTCAGCTTTCAGGAGTGCAAATCACATGCACATTCTGATTAATAGCTCCAAAGATAATAGAATTGATGCCGGCCAGAAGGCATAAAAGAATCAAACTAAATATTTGAGAAATGACTTGCATGCTTAAAAATAGTCAGGCAGCAAAAGGAATGGAAGGGCCTTCCAAGCCAAGGAGAGGGAAGAAGAAAAGGGATAGATCGATACACATTGCCTCAGTCATCTGGGCATCCAGCCCACAGTAATTCAGGTGCTGTCAAAGCATAATTGAAGAATGACGCACTGGGAGTATATACTCTGAGCCAAGAGATCAGGTTACTGCAGGTCTGTGGAGGCCTTTCAACATGGAAGAATATGCGAGGCATTGTTTTGTGCCAAAACCAATACAACCTCCAGACAAAAGCATACTTTCACTAATGACTCATTTTCAAGTTACACAGTAGCGCTAATGAGTTACTCCTACAGATGATCCCCTTCAGAGAGATACAGAAAGAGGTTACAAAGATACTAACAGTACTGCGAAGAGATGTGTGGGTGGGTGTGAGCAAATGGCTTTCTCTCAAGTGCACGGATTTGGATCAGATGAGTGGCTAATGCGTTTTATGAATAAAGTGATTCCTCGGCCAGTGAAATGTGTTGTTGTCACCTTTTGCCTCCCTCACAGTGAAATGTTTGTCCACTCATCTAGATTCTGAAGTAGGTGCAAGGAGGTAATCAAAAGCTAAAAATTGTAGTTTTGTGTTTGTTGCATGTTACAAGATTGCAATATTTATGACAAATCAAAGGTGTTCTTATCACCTTTGGCTTCTATACAGCAGCACCAGAGAAAAATGTGTATCAAGGTGTGTGAATGCACATCACTGTCCAAATATCAATATATTTAGTCAGTTTGTGCTTTCTGCATCATAACATTGAAATGCTCCAAGTCAAATGTGTTATATTGTGATATTTTGCCTCTCCCTGCCTTTATCAGAAATTAAGGCAATGCTAATCATGAATGAGCATGCAAGGAGGTCATCGAAAGCTAAAGATTGTAGTTTTGTGCAAGTCAAATGTGTCATATTTTGTGCACAATGACCCTATTGTGCAGCATCATCAGAAATAATGTGCAATGTGAATTTTGCAGCAGCTTTGTGTTTGTTGCAGTCCTTGCATAGGGGCTCAGGCCTTTTCTGGTGGTTATGATGACCATCCTGCATCTTTGGTCACTGAACATTTGGGTCAGCAGCACGCTTACAGCAGACAGACATTGTGCTGTGGAAAAGAAGAAAAAAGACTGGACCACCACTGTAGTCAATCTTCGTCTGTGTAAAATTTATGAAATCCAACTCAAGTCCAGTGGCCAGTCAGTCAACTGACATTATTGATCAAATGAAGGATCTATATAAGATACTATCACTCACATAAACTGAGGATTGATAGGCATTTTTCACATTAGTAGGCTATTGGTATTTTTTTTTAAAGCCTGGGATATGTATTATTCTGTGGGCTCTCTGCCCAAGACTCATCAGTCAGGGAAATGATGATCTGTGACAGCAATTATGTTAAAAAGGTGGACACATGTAAAGGTGCTGCAAACTGAAATCAATACACAAGGGCTTTCATTACAAACAGACAACTAATCAATACTCAGGGAGCACTCCAGCTTACAACAGTAAGTTTTACTCAACTTCCTGTGAGTCTTGACAGGCAGTGGTCTGTTACATTATTCAAATGCTACTGGTTAGTAAGGGCAAGGGTAAATAATTGATCATTTTCCGGGTTGAATATACAGTGAGGCTAAGCAGGCCTTTGACTGTAGTACTGCACCCTACTTGTGTGTGCGGTCTAAAACCTTCTTGCAACAGTAGGTGGAGCGACAATGTTAAATAACCTAACAGACTTACATTAACATATGGAGCCGTTAAGGAAATAGTAACCGAGTCCTCATGTCCATATTCAAAGGTGACGTTGAGTAAACAGCTAGTGCTGCATTTTAAACGGTTTAATATGCTTTTAAAAGTGGGACATTATTTATTTTTAGATTCAACTTTATTATTGGTGACGGAGAAAATTGTGCACGGTGACGCACAAAACACGTCAGCTATTTCTTCTCTTTTTTTCCAGATAAAACTTCGACCAAACTTTCCCAACTATGAATGAAAGTTATCCAAAGCTTAAAGTTAAACATAAACTCAATTATCCTGAATACATTTATGGTTACTTTATCCCTTATCGCGTGCCCAGTCTCCCTTAACAATAACTTACCCGGCCGGTGCTGACTCCTCTTCACTCTCATCCACTCAAAAGTTTTTCTGCTTACATCCATATAAGCTACGTTACAGTCCGAGCCAGCGGAAATCCCCGTGGCGGCGTGAATCTCGGGGCCATTTCGAGAGTAGATATGAATTTGCTCTGTAAGTGACCCAACGCCGGATCGTAGCGTTTCGTTGTTATTTGACGCGCAGAATCCGCGTCCTGGAGAGCCCTGCCCCTGCGCCCTGCACCGCCAGGGGACACGGGACGAGTGGGGGCAGGCCGGTGTCGAGAAGCCCTCGAGAGTCTCACACGGTGGAGGAGGGCTGTCCAAAGAGATACCCAGAGCCAAACTGTTGGAGAGAGTTAAGTACCGGGGATGCGGAGAATTAAATCCTGAGGCGACTTCCACCTCCAGTTTCCCTTCCTCATCACGACTGCCGAGTTCAGGATGAGTCCTGCAGTCCAGGTCCCGGTTTATGACCTCTTTTGCTCGGCAGCAGCCCGTGAACAGAGGGCTACGCTCCCCTTCGGCCGTTAACTCTTGATAGGAAGTCATTATCACCTCTCCCCTGCATAATCATTGGACAGGGTTGCACTTTATGCCCGGCCTCTCATGCATCCAAGAAACGCATGGTCAGGCGGCTGGACGACCGTGGGGACATTCCTCAGAGGAGAAACAGCAGTCCCTGATTGATGGAGATGACGTGCCCTCCTGGTCTCGGCCAATAGCTGGACATCTCTGTCATCAGAGAGGACAACACTGAATAAACCGAGTTGAGAAACTCACTTTAGGTCAACATTTTAATAGTGTCCGAGCACAAAGAGTTGCACCATGCAGCCATAGCAAAACTACAACACATCTTTAAAGGCAGCGAGGAAGGTCATCATGATCAGCAGCAGCAGACACAGGGCCTTCATGGCCTCTCACCTATGTAGACAGGTAGGCTATGACGTCAGACGTGTTTGTATCACACACAAAGAAATAGACAAATACGTTTTGGGTCAAATTCTGGTATTTTGATTATTTTTCATGACAACAATGAAGACTTCTTTTTTTCCAAAGCTAAATTAGCATAATATAAGCCTGCATTGATGCAGCTAATGGATAATGCAAATTTGTCAAGGCTTCTTGAAAACCCGAGGCCCTCTTTAGCAAAGGGCTTAGGTCATGTGAAAGGCACACTTAATGGGTTCAGAGGTCGTGACAGCTGGCATTTAGAAGTTCAGTGGCAGCACATTTGTAATTAGCCTCGAACAAATACAAAAATGGCTCCGAGCGGAGATCAAGAAGTTGTAATTGTCAGAGAGGACATGTTCATCTCCAGGTTAAACTAGCTCCTCGGCTAGATGAGCTGGTCCCTCCGCCAAAAAATAGAGCGTGTTCGTTTATACAGAGCCCAAAAATCTGTTTTTAGAACTGTGCTTTTCCCCCCTTCTCAAGACATCTGTGTTTATTCAGCCATGAATCACCGTGTGATACTTTCCATGCATGTGCAAACAACGCTACATGCTGCTATTCAAACTTGAGTGACATAAACAAACGAAAACACTCCCAAAGTACATGCACAGAAGAAGAATACACAAAACCCAGGACTGCACCTATACACTACTCTAAAAACATGCAAATAATGCAACCGGCCTATGTTTCACTAGTGTAGATACCAGCTGAAGGAACACAGCAGCCCAGTGTTTTCACCTCAAGCACAGAAGTGAAATGTCAATGAGCTTCACGGTGCAGCAGAGGGTTTTTGTCTCCTAAAGTCTGGTGACCCACTTTCAAATACACACATCTGTGTGTCGTGCAGCCTTTGCGCATACAGTCAAACTAACCGTAATTAATATTGTAATGTGCCAATGTTAATGTCTAATCTCCGAACAGGTTAGCCTAATTGTTTTGCTTTCAACATACAGTATATCGAATAGATTGTGTTGTATATTTCCCAAGAAATCCAACAATTGAATTAAATAATTAGCCAGTTTTATTATCAGTCATGTTTCATGTGATTGGCTTAGTCGCTTTACAAAGTATCACTGAAGCTGGAGCCATGATGTCGAAATTATATTATTTAGAATTCATTGGAATTATTTATTGTTCCTGTCCCTCTATGCTTAGATCAATCAAAAACATCTAACAACCTATTAAAAGCCATTATTATTATTATTATTATTATTATTATTATTATTATTATTATTATTATTATTATTATATGTTAATAATGCTATTTAACCTAAACTTAAAACAACTATCTGCTACTGTTCTTATCGTTTTATTGGAACACTATCTCCTTTGTCTTTTAAGTCTGCAGTAATTACAAAATAATTCAGCGTAATGAACAACTTCTAACTGCATTCTTACAACACAGAAATATGGTCCCAGCTGTGGGAGTTAATGGGATTCTACAGGCAGCGATGTGCTGAATGACTGAGTGCAATATATCCCTTCTCTCCATGCATTTGCAGGGTGCACTGATCCATCTTCATGTCAGCTCGGAGGTTACTCAGGGTTCACGCGCTAGCTTGTTTCTCTCCTCCACACTCAATAAATAAATCTCTGCAGCTTTCTGTTTACCGCCTGAATATAAATTTGTTTGCAGTCGATCGAAGACCTGTGCAGAGGTATTAGAAATTGTATTTCTGTAATGGCTTTCAGCAGAGGGAGGCGGAGGCGGGAAGGGGTTACAGAGAGGGGAAAAGACACCCTGACCGAAAAGAAGAGAAGAAGAAGAAGAAGAAGAAGAAGAAGAAGAAGAAGAAGAAGAAGAGAAAAAAAAGGTGGGAGCAATCTCTGCTTTCCCGTATGCAAACGATTTTTTGTATTTATTTTTTTTACGCTGCAGCCTCAGCCTATTACAGCCCTTGGACATATTCAAATTACATTTAAAACCACGTAACCTTTTTTATCATGTAGAACGAGAACACCAATCCATGTTTGTTCACTAGAAGTGCCATATGCTTTATTAGCATATTTGAAGTGTTGTTCCACATCACTGCCCAGCACCTTTTATGCAACAGAAGTTATATTATCACATTTAGCACAACAAAAACATCTACAGCCAGGCTCCTTCCTCTGGACAGCTTGTATCCCCTAAACCAGACATTTTGTATGAGAAATAAGCAAGAAAATAATTTCAGGTGAAATTGATCCACTTCTGAATTTGATTTGCCTCAAACCAAATCCTGCACCTCATCTACACACAGACCAGAAATGTGTATATTCTGCCCCCAACCCTAAAACATCCTCTTAAAACTCAGTGCAGGCGTTTCCCATCATGCTCTCTATTGTCTCTATTGTTTTGACTGGAGGTGAGGCAAACATGACAGCACTTGGGTGGCTGTGTCAGGAGGCAGGAGGAGGGAGAGAATATTGACTGATGCTAATTTGTTTTGCGTCCATGCTCTGATGTGTGTCAATAGGCAGTCGAGGCCCTGGGATCAGCGTGGCCGTGCTCGGATTACCTCCATGGTTTGAATTGAACCCTCATCCTGCTGCTGCTGACATGATGCTACATGGTCACCGCTGACACCAGACCCATGTCTAGCCCTCCAACACTGTCAAGCCTCATTATATGTTAGCTCTTGACCCTCACAAGACGGGAATTAACCAGCGCTGACAGACGACTGTCACCAACAGCCAGAGAGGTCACTGCCGTTAATGCAGTTCCAGGAGGGGAAGATGACAGCCATCTTTGCCATGTTTATGGAGCTTCGGCTCATCAGTGTGGCATCATGATAGAGCTGTAATAAGGCAAAGAGAAATAAAGAGAGAGAAAGGGTCAGAGCAGGGCTGAGGCACAAGCAGACATATATCCAAGTGTGGCACATTGACCGGTTGAAAGATGGCTATCTGTGTGATTGATAGAGCATGTCTGTGTTTTTCAAATATTGACATTTTTGAAAAATAGTGATGTCAGAAGTGAGGTTTATCTTAGTGTATACCCAGATCGCACGCAATCCAGGGATTACCACTTGAAAACAAAGAAATCCATTGACTCACGGTGTGAAATTCTAATAATTGTCCTTGCTTCGTAGTTGGTATAAAATTTGTCACAGTACATGAACCGTAGTCATAAATCCAATGCAACTACAGTGCAAATGGCCAGGGACATTACAGATAATTGCATTCTGCACAGACTCAACAGTGTGACAATGAAGCAATACCTTGCTAATACCAGGACTTTTCAACAATAGCCTGTAGTATGTACTGCAGCGCCTCACAGCTTCAGTGAGCCAAGAGGCTTCGAGTCGGCAGAATCCCAAACATCATGACAACAAGCCATCAGTCATCTTCCCCCCAAGCTGCTGCGCACACTTGTGTGTTTCCGGAGTTCTTACTGTGGGAAATGAGCAGGGTTAAACATGAAACAGGAGGAAATGTTCATCATTGCAGCACACTCTGTAATATTATCCTTCATACAGCATTGTTTTCGCTGCAGGGAAAGAGAAGGAGTGATTTAAAAAAAAATGCTTTGCTTAAACATCCCCTGCTTGTTCACAATGTAAATCAGTAGTCTACTGTGCATGCTAATCATGGTTAATAGCAAAATGCTGATAGAAAAATGACACTGTATTAATAAAGCACTAATCTTGTGTTGAGGCTCAGGATGGATTTTTCCTGCAGTCATAAAAGGAAAAATGTCAACCGTGGAAAAGTTTGAAAGTTAAAAGTCTAGATGAATAAGGTATTGGATATTTAAAATATCCAAATATTAGTTTAATGTCTTTTAATCCCCATTAAGTAGCTTCAAGGTTGTTGAAACCATCCTATTTCTATTGTCTATTGTCTGACAGAGTCATATAATCTGTCTCAGCTCTCTGTTATATAAATATTCAACCACAGGACTACATGAATTTTATGGCGGCACATTCCATCAAATGGAAATATTCTATATGTCTTTATACACATTTTTGTTTGTGTTTTTTTTTTAAAATTTTTGTATTTTTTTAAAACATTGGCCTCTCTAGTAGAATTTAGAGTGAAGTTATCTGGGTTAGAACAACGTTTGGTTTCATGGTATGAGTTTGCAATCATTGGACCACTGTTGAATGACAGAAAAATGACATGGTTGTAATATTACTGTTTCAGAAATGTTTAGTTTTAACAATTTAAGTTCAACAAGGATTATTCATACAGTCAATGAAATACAATCTTGTGTCAAATGTCCCAGTTTTAACCTTTGTGTTTTGTTGACAGTGGCTTTACTTCCTCATTATGTGGAGACCCACAGACCCAACTGCTGTATGTGTAACAATATTAGCAAAACTAACCAAATTTAGTTTTCTTTAAATACTTTTTTGATTTCCTTCTAAAAGTATTAAAACCCAATATGTAGAAAAGTGTTTAAGTGGTTGCCCATAACTTGGCTTGCAACGTATGGAAATGACAATAAAGCATTGTTGCTACACAAATGTTAAATGTTATATCAGCTATTCATGAGCATGTGCATACATTCCTTTTGTTTGTCAAAAAGTAATTCACGGGCATAGAAAAGTATAGTGTGTTATCCTACATTGTGATATTACTAATGTGAGTAAATTTGACCCCATAGACTTATTTGGGGTTCAGGAGATGTAGTGCTGCGTAAAAAATACTGTCAGTACCAATCAGACATAGAGCAGATTACAAACCATTATATTTAGCTATTTTACAGCTGGGGGTCTGGGACCCCAAACAGAACTTTACAATTGGAAAAGTTGTGAGGTATCAAGCACATAAAACTATGTTAAGTATGTTTTTTTGTGCTGTGAAAGACAGTCTCCAGGACCTCAAACAAAAAACATACACTGAATATTTACAACACCCAAACATCAGCAGTCTGATATATTTTAATGCTGCAGATGTTATTATAAATTTTTTTTTTGCGAGAACAGCCAAAAGAAAGTGTGCTATGATTGGATTCTGTGTGATAAAGCTGTCGGGTGTTAAATAATTCTTGTGTGATCGATAATGGTCAACATGTGACATTTAGCAGGGTGACTGTTGTGATTACAAGTTCATTCATTTAACTGGAGCTCTTCAGAGGGAAAAGTGAGCTCCAGCAGGTGACTCTGTCACTGTGCACAGTGCCGCTCACCACAGCTGAGACAGTTTCATCACCAACTTACCTTTTTATTGTCACCGATCATCCTTAACTGGGAAGCATTTAAAATGTCATTGATCTTGATAATGCTTTGCTGTAATATGACAGTAACAGTTGTATGAGATTCAGGAAGTCAAATTTCCAAGATTGATGAGTCGTAGCAGTTGAGTTATAATCCATCTACCTGAGTAATGCTCAGGCTCTGTTCCACATGAAGGAACAGACAAATAAATAAAACCCATAAAGGTGACACAGGAAATTGATACTTAACAATCATCTTGAGCAACAAGCACCTGGAGAGACTGGTGGGCAGCAGTTACTACTGTGGAGGGAAAAAGCTGAGAAGGTTAATAGGTCATAAAAAGAACAAAACATCCTAAAGGCCAGGCATAAAAGTTCAGGGTTTTGCTCAACAGTGACCGAAGTATTGTATGTAACAGTCACACTATGAAAAGGCTTTATTTCAATTATTTTCATCATACCAATCATTAAATTAATTATTAAACATAATGATTTAAAAGAAAAACTAGCTTTCTCAACTTAACCTTGTATTCTGAATGTGTTGAGTTTGTACACATACATTGTTCCATGAGATGCCAGTTTATGGTTTCAGGGTTGATGTCATGATGGGAACTTGTTGTATATTACTATAATGACTATATCTTGAGGAGGATATCACTCTGTTTGTGCTCTGGTGAAGCCTTGTTTGCCAAAGCATCCTCTTAATAAATAAATGAATTGTGAATAAATAAATGAAAAACTAAGGCCACAGTATTGAAAGAGTTGTTTGTGCTTTTGGAAGGCGTTTTCCAATTCATAAAATGTGTGTCAGTCATTGGCATTAATTAGTGGTTTAAATACGTACATTTATAGATTGTGGTGTAAGATGTAAAGACAAAAACAGTTGATGAAGACCAAAGCCAAACAAATCCCAAAGTACTCAGGGAGAGAAAGGGGTCCTTAATGGTGCTCAGATGATGATGGGAACTCTTATTTAGCTTACCAACCAATCAGAGAATAGACAGGCAGAGCATACACACCAATAAGAGCAGATGCTGTCACATAGACATTTATTATTATCATTTATTTCATCCGATAGTGATCCCCATACAATGAATGGAATTACAGCATACCGGTAATAACATAATACTCCAGTAGAACCCAGCAGCTTACTGTGATAGTAACATGATGAGCTTCAGGCTTTTCATTTGTTGAATGCAGGAGCAAATGCTTTGAAAGATAATTAAAGTAGCATGTCTTTGTTAAAGATGCAGCAGTTTTATTTTCATGGCAGCTTAAGAAAAGTCTTGATGCATAGAGCATTTTTCAAGTCTAACCCCAAAATCAGTTTCATAACAGCTGCAAATGGGACAGTGGTACATCAGTCACTGTAAAGGACATAATGCAAACATTTCGAAATTAATGATGGACCGTAACCAAAGCTGGTTTCATGGCACCACGGCTGGCATCATTTATCACTTCAAAGTTCCACGTAATGCCTCGCTCCAGTCTCATCAAAGCACAGAATTTATTTTAAACGTAAAGATTTTTGGCTTTGCAGATCCCCCCTGAAAACAGATGTCATCAAACTGGGGTCAAGTGAGTAAAAAGGAAATAATGACTTTAGTTGCTAAGTACGAGCCACACAATGTGAGAACAACTGGCTAACTTAATGATGAAATGGACTGTTCCCCCTTGCAGTGGGGCCCTTAGGGGGGGCTTTCCTTGACCCTTGGGGATCCTCCTTGACCCCATCCACAGAATTACTGCACTCCAGTGTGTGGATCCTCCTGGCTTTTAGCGTCTGGAAGGAGAATGTGGTTTGGAACCAGAGGTAAAGTTCCTATTGAGCCTCGGCACCATTAACACCATAAATCACCCAGCATATGCAAGAATCTCAGGAATTTAACATGGTCTGCTTCTTCCTCTTCACAACCGCCCCTCTTGCTCTCTTTGTAGGCGAACATATTTAAAAGGGGAGAACTTTTTCTTGCTTTGCATTTTACTCTCACTTGCCTTTATTACTTTTCTCTTAAATTACCCAGCTGTCACCACCTCTTTGATGCAGATGTGGTGTAGACCTCATTTTATTTTATTCAAAATTTCCACAGAGTTATAGCTGTTATATAGCTCCCCTGACACCTACTGAGACCTGCTGAAAATGGTGTCAAATATTTACCAAATGACAGCTGATCCACTGACTGATTATCTAATGAATTAGAAGCAGGAAGTCATTCTATCCAGGACCACCAGGGGATCAGCTTCCTCATTTCATAGCTGTCAGTAGTCCTCTGTGACAGCTCATTTACTGTACGGCCACTGATAGAAAACTGTCAGCATGTCCAAAAAAATGTGTTAAGTTTTGTTAGGATTATTGATACTCCGGCTCACACTATCAAGTAAGAGGAGGTTCACTCCTTCATCGTGAAAGTTGCTGTCTATGTTTGACTTGTTAAACTGTCGAGACCCAAGAGAACCTGTGACCCACTTCTGTCAAATAAACACATAATTCCCGTGTGCGTAATTTAGCTCAGTAAGAGTCGAAATTATGAAATCAAAAATAACAAGAGAACAGTGTTTCCATGACATTGTTTACATTTGAGACTCCACTTGTCACAGTGGCACAGTGGGTGCTGTTAAAAAACAAAGTCTCCTCATTGTTCTTGAAAAATAATATGTTGTCATTAGTGATTGAACCTCATTGGTCTGTTGTGGCCTATAGGCTGCTGGAAGGGCTTCTAAGCTACACAACTAACATGCCCCCTGAGAGGGAGGCCAGCCCCAACTTGCAGCACTACAATCTGGCTATTGAAAATAAGGGGTTGGGAAGGAGGCAAGATATCTTGTCATGGTGCCCAGTGGGTTCAGAGCTTGTGGTTGGAGTGCTGGAAAAACTGCCTTGTCTCAGTGATTAATGGTGAGGAACTTGTAGGCAGGAGCAAGGGAGAGGCTTATGTGGCAAGATTGTGCAACTTGAATGCACAGTACTGTAGAGTTTTCAATGAATCTAAAGCATGCCTTAATTTGATTACAGAATCTTTCCAATTCTTTTCCCCATTTGGGATCTAATCCAGGAATCCTTAATCATGAAATACTGCTGGAAAAAATGTAACTCTAATCAGCGATGAATAGGGTAAACATTGCACAAGAGCTACGGTTTTCCCAAATGCATTTATTAAGCATGTTCAGTATGACATCTCAATTAATCAAGAACCGTATCAAAGACTTGCCGTATGCTTTAATGGCTTTAACAAAAATATAACATCATTCGATATGAACATTATTCTGCCCATTTCACAGTTAAAACATTTTACACAAATGACCTATTATTTACAGTAGATAATGAAAAAGGAGGGCCAAATGTGACAATTAGAAAATATGACAACAATTTGGCTATTGTCTGACAACAGAGGGAAATAGAAAAATCACTTATAACATGATTCCCACATGCATTATACATGCAACGACAATATAAATGCAAACAGCCACAAAATTACAGCGAAACATGTAATTATTAATCGCTCGGATGTCTTGTGTATGCCGTGTGCGTACAATACGAGCAGCAAGTTTGACCTGCAGTCTTCAGTCACCGTGCCTGAGAAACACAAATGATAACACTGTAGCTCTCCTTTAATTAAGATATGTTCATATAGTTTAATTAAAATGTTTCATGAATGGTGAACGGGTGTATTAAGGGGATTTCAACCCAGGGAGGCTAATAAGACATCCTCCAGTCTTTCATAAGTAAGTGAAAGTGAATGTATCATTGAGATTTTGATGAGCACAGGAGGGATCGCCATTATGGGGCCCTAGGGCCAGTTTGAAATGCCAGCATGGTGATGACTATCTGCGCCCGTACAGGAAGGCGGAGGACCATTTGCAACAGATGGAAGTATGCAGCTCAGATGGGGCAGGTCTGGGGGTTGAATACACTGACCACTGCTGGCGTCACTATGAGCACCAAAAAGAGAGGACATAGGAGCATAATCCATGAAGTGCAGCTCTGAGGAGGACGTTTGAACAATACATGCACCTGAAAACCTCAGGTGGTCCGCACATGAGCTCGAGCTGAGGGAAGGGTTGCAGGGAGACCATTGGGACAAACTTGCCACCTTCCCATACTTGTGCTCCTTCTTGTACCTCATCCTGCGGTTCTGAAACCAAATTTTGACCTGGCGATCTGTGAGCTGCAGCACGGCCGCCATCTCCAGCCTCCGAGGACGACACAGGTAAGGGCTGAAGTGGAACTCCTTCTCCAGCTCCAGCAGCTGGCTGTTGGTGAAGGCTGTTCTCTCCCTCCTGACACTGAGTCTTCCTCTGCCTGACAGACCCGCCGCCACACCACCGCTGACTGATGCAGGAGGAAGCACATAAAGAAGATGGCGTTAAAAGTCACATTTTTAACAAGTCTATCCTGAAATGTATACCCTCCACAGAAGCACTTCAAGTGCCAGTAAGGCCCATGTTAATCCTCAGCCAATCAACCTGGGACAAAGTAGGGCCCTCAGCTCTTCCTCGTATTCAGTCATGCTTGAGACACTATACAAGACTGGCTGTCTACTGTGTCATGTGTTCAGGGAAAGTTACCTCCCGAAGAAACAGTCTGGGGGAAACATCTGACGCCACTACGGCTGCCTGACAGGCCACATTAATCACAGCTACACACGGAAGCAGACCTGTCAAATCCCCATCTCAGTCACTTAAAAGGTACCTTGGGACTACCACTGAAAATAACCACCATTAGAGATTCCATTTGACATGTATATGAGCAATACCAGGGCCCTGTTGATAACAACATAATGGATACCTAATAAGCTAACCTAATAAGGCCTGTAGTGACCTTAGAGAGAAAAGTGCTCTGCTTAACACACTGGGAGCTTCCTAGTTGTGTGCTAGCTTGTTTGTGGCATCAAGATAGTGATGTTTCTCTATTCTATTATTGATATTCTCTATCTCTATGTTTTTCTAATTTAAAGTAAGCATATTGGTGAATCATATAAGCAATAAAAATGTGTATTTGTTGTTTGACCATGTACTTTTGTTTTATACATTTAATATTGTTTTTTATAATAATAATATTAATTACATTTCTGAAATTCTATTCTTTCTTTTGTTATAAAACATACTGAGACATTATGTGATTTTACACTTAAAATAAACTTAACAAACAGTTATTGAAGAGAAGATTCTCAGTTGCAAATGTGTAGTTGTGCAGTATAGCCTACTCACTGCAGCTGTTGAACATTACTTTGCACACGACCCAGAAGAACAAATATGAGCAAGACACTGATATTTGTTTAACTGTGACTAATTTAAGTGCCTAAACATCTGATGGATGTACTTTTGTGCATGATAAATGATGCAGGTGACACATTCTATTATTACCTAGTGATACTTGTGCTTGCTCTGTTTGTACATTTGTTTTCAAGTATAAAAGACCTGGGGCTGACTGTGTCTTTAGTTGCAACATGCACAAAGAGTCTGACAGCTGAGGTCAGATATCAGTTAAACACTCAATGCACAAATGAGGGAAATGCTCATTAAATTAATTGATTCACCCCATCAGAGCAGCTAATAGCGACTGTGTACACTCGTAGCTTTAAAAGTGAAAGATAATGTTATAAATGTTTACATTAATATTAGGGACTACGACAAAAGTGTTATCTGAGTGCATTTATTATGTTGTTTGATCTGTTTGTTTTGTGTCTTTATTTATTTAGTTTTATTTTTATTTATGTTTTTTGCATGTCTTGTCTGTTTTGTCCTAGTGTGAAGGACTTGAATTATGAATAACGAGATTTATGTATGATATAACTTTACAGTTTTTGCAAAATAAAATAAAATAATATATATAAAATATATATATATATATATATATATATATATATATATATATGCATATAAGGAACAAAATTAAAGCAACAGAAAAAATATATAAAACCAGAGTTACCAGATTGTTCAGAGTCAGTTGTCCGTTGATTCATCCAGGGAAAGATCACTCCTGAGCGGCAGATGGTGAGTAGACTGCAGCTTCTGCTCTTGATGTCCAGCTTGCCCTTGGCATGGCAGTGAACCAGAGGCTCCAGTGGGCTCTGACACTGTTCACCTGGGTTCAACCTGCAACTGAGATGAGCAGAGGAAGTCATGTTTTGCTGATTAAGTTCAGCTTCTTGGCCTCCACCTCCTCCTTCTTCATTGTATCCCGCGCTTAGTTTTGGCACTTGTCCAGAGCTCATAGCAAAACTGTTGCCATGCAGCTGCAGTGGGAGGGCAGACTGCTGGGGGTGCATGGACCCAGCTCATCAAACTGTCTCAAATAAAGCCAGGAATCCCTCAGCAGTAGTAAATACTAGGAGTTCTGTCTGTCTAATATCCGATCACAATTAACCTGAATGTATAAAAGCATGCAGGGAAGAGCACTTGGACTAACCATGTGGAACATTTGAATAATATTTACCAGAAGGGTGCCGTAGTCACGTGCGGCCGTCCTCCAATGGCGGAGCTCTGGAGTTGCAAAGTAATCCGCTGGCAACTTGGGGCGCCCGAAGAAGCTTCTGCGATATTTCTTCAGACAGCATTTCTATGAGCAGCCTGCGTTTATTTACCTATAGGGATACAAAACAAACATATAACGGAATATCAATTGACGCCAATAATCACAGTGTAATCAGTGTGTGTGTGTGTGTTTGTGTGTGTGTGAGAGAGAGAGAGAGAGAGAGAGAGAGAGAGAGAGAGGGGGGGGGGGGAACTTGTGTTTATATGGAGAGAGAGAAAAATGGCAGAGAGGGGGAGACAGACAGACAGAGATGGCATTGTGTGGTGAGGAACGTCTCATTAGAAGATTAGAGTTGATTTCTTTTAATATTGTAAATCTTTAGACAGGACGTTTTTATTAAAAGGAGCCGCCGCTTGAAGCTGCACGTCCTAAACTTTTTGTGGGAACAGATACAACGCGAGGACTTCCTGCTACAGCAGGATATGTCTATGACCTGGAATAATAGCCTATACTGGATAATAACGCGTTATCGACCACAACTCATTTTTTAGCTGAAGATTTTTTTAAGAAGTAAAATGTCTAAAAATAAATTGTGTTCCGTTTGTATTTTTCTCCAATTAGCCTAAACATAATGATTCATTATATTTATTCCCGTATGTCCATGGAAGTAGCTGCTCTATCACTGCAATAAGGCTGCTTTTTGTCTGCAAAAGAAATGATTCCGATTATTTTGGATAATTTAGTTTGCAACTAATTTAACTGCCCAGTATAAATCGGCGGGCTTTTCCTTTAAATAACAGCATATGCTTCCAACTGTCGGAGTGGAAGTGTAGCTTTGGCTTAATAGGATTCACGGGGAGTGGTCAAACAAAGGCTTGACAGTCATTGCCACACAAAGACAAAGGAGGCAATCATTAGAGATTTCTTTTTCAGCGCATTTGCATTAATCAGGCATCACTGTACAGTATCAAGTGTCCTTGTATGTGGCACTGAGGCAACAGTCAAACACTGTGGACGTTTTGGATGGTAAACGTCCCGCTTGCTGCACGGCTGGATGGACAAAAGAGCAGGGGGAGATGTTCAGCAGAGCCCTTATGTGCGCCTTTTTGCAGTTACAACATAGAGCATATACAAATCACCAGTAACTTGGAAATATAGTTATTCAGGTGCAAAGCACTTAAGTAAAATATGAATTTTGCAACTTCATTTAAAACCCCCATAATAAATATTTTTAGGGAATTATTTGGGCTAAATCCTACATCAAGTGTGGCCTAACTGAGTTACACTTTAAAAAAAAAAATCTCATATACCATGATTGCTTAATTTCAACACAGCACAATATATGCAAAGTGGATAAATAGCCTAACTAGAATAATGAAGCCATCACATTTTTTTAATAGTGCACCCAAAAGCATCTTTCAAAACGAGAGGGTTCTGCATATGTTGTGTGTATCAATCTTAGTTGAAACAGGCTTTGGATATAAGTTCCTTCTGGTGTTTCACTACAACAAAGCTGTCGAGAAAACCCTTTTTAGATGTCTCTCAGCGGTGATGGATTATGCACTCAGGGTTGCATGGCTTGGAAGAAGAGGAGCCTTCCCCCTTTTTATGTTTCACCCCTGCTGCCACCATCACTGAGGATTTTACCTGAACCTTCACAGTGGAGTCATGTCCTTGGATTTTTTTTTTTTTTTTTTTTTTTTTGTAGTAGTAAATAAATATTTTAGTTTAGAATTTCTGTTCAGTTCAGATCAAGAACACAATACCACTCATATGGCTTATTATAGGTAACCATGATCAACAGAATGACTGTTACAGGATGTTATTATTGATCATAGTTCAATTGTAAATGTCTAAAATTGTTAAACGTTTAGCTTGGAGAACTGATTTTTATTTGGAGCTAAAAACAGCTTTATCTTTTCATTATATTCATTAAAATGGCAGTTAAGTGCTAAATGTCTTTTTTAGTTAATACAATAGAGATATATTAAATAGAAATTTAAATATATTGACATTTGCTTGTATCTCGTTTATACCAAACTCCACCAACAATAATAGTTATTATTATTATTATTATTATTATTATTATTATTATTATTATTAACAGTCGAATTAGGCCGTATACATCAGCACTAACTGAAATGGGGGAATGTAATTAAATTCGTTTTGTTTTCCTTACCTCACACCCTTGAACACACTCTCTGAATTGGAGATAGGATCTATGATATACTAGCTCAGCAAGACCATAATTTAGCTCCAGCGCGCCTCCACCACAATTCTCCGTGAACTCTGTTTGAACCGCCTCAGTGGCAATAAATCATTTTTCTCTCTCACACAAAAGCGCGCCGGTCGCTCTGGGTGTCAACCCTTTTACAATTCCTCCTTACCTTCTGCGCTCTCTTGCCTGCTGACACAAACAACCGAGGAAATCGTCGATAAACCTTTATTTTTCATACCAATAACTTACAGGGGAAATGGTCCTGGGGAGTATCTGCAAGCGCGCACATGCGGGGGGATCAGCAGAATACAACACAATTCTTGTATTTTTATTTTATTTTCCCCATGTAATATATATTCCGTACACTCAAAAAGCGTTCGGAGCTCAACGAATGCACGAATCAGTTAATGTACTTTCAGGGGACAGAGCTGGGCAGATAAGATGGGACTGAGAGAGAGCTGGGGAGAAGACGTTAATGGGCAGAGGATGCTGTCGGTTAAAACGGTGCATACAAATGGCGCTGTCTTGGCAGAGCAAGGAGAAGATTTATGGGCCCCGTGCCCTATATTGCTGTAAACAATGCAGAGTGAAATAAAAGGACTAGATGTTGCAGACTGCACTTCATACGTGAGGAAAAGACACACATTGTCAGTTTCCTAAACAAGTCCTGACTTTTGCATAAGCATATGCATTAACATAGAGTATTAATTTGGGCCTGTTTAAAGCACAACTTACTTTCTGTGGAGAGTGCACACAAACATAAATCCTGCAGCACTAAGCCCATGAATATCTCTGAGTCAAATTTAGTTTTTTTTACTCAGGGGGAATGTGAGGATTTTCAGAATATCTATAATCTTAAAATAAAATAATGCTGCAGCATAATAAACAAACATGTTTTATATATTTTTCCTGTGAAATCTGATGTACGGGTGTGAGTGTTGACAGCCTGTAGGCTACTATTAAAGCCCTAAGTTTGGTTGCTTCTCAACTGATAACAATTGAAAATGTATGCCTGTTTTACAACATTTGTTCTAAATAAAAACATTTTACATAATGAGAAACTATTATATACATAAATATGTATAGCAATCATTTAAGGTATGTCAATCAATCTGGGGGTGATGGCAGGTTTCAATCCTGCGTTTTAAATTCTGGAAGTGACTTTAACATTCAATTTTCTGTTGCATCTTATGTGTATCCTTATCCTGTGTATGTAAAAATGTGACTCCAAATGCTGCAGCAGCTGTCCTCAGAGTGCTCAGTGCTTAAAGTATGAGATGACTGCTGTATAAATGCAACTGGTGGCCACACAAATACACTGGAGAATCATTTTCAGAGAGCAAATCAAATAAAAAGCGCATTTTCACTTAACCTATACATAATTGTGGATCTATAGTCTCAGGATCCCATATTCAGATCACTTGTGCTAATGAAAAGTGAATAACATATTCATAACTCAATTTAGTGACGGTCTGGGCCCCCAGTGGGAAAATGACTGTAATTTCTAAGGTCCTCAACGATGCAGCAAATAGGCTAATGAAAAATTTCTCAGGGAGGCGTTATGATGACATAAAGTATTACTGGCAAGTTTACCCAGGCCATCATTTCCTGTGTGATGTGATGTTGGGAGTCTACAGTGGGATATCAGAGTGTTGATCGAAGCTGCTTTGTCGTCCCCCTGCTTGAAATGATGTTTGCCAGCACTGACAGTAAATCATTTTAACATGTCTGATAGAGTTTTAAAATCTAGTTTTATGTAAACTCAATTATATGTAAACACACACACACACACACACACACGCACAGGCACGCACGCACGCACAAAAAAAAAGAAAAGACATGGTACATCTGCTCCCTAGAGTGAACGGATGGGAGAGAGATTTACGGATTTATGACACACCCACTGCTGGTCAATGCGAGAGAGCCTCGGTCCCTGGAAAATAGCAGCGTGACCCCTGTTTCAACTCTCAGCCTTTATGCAACTGCCATGGCTGCCGTTTAAACACACTACACCATAACAATACACTGGCCACGGAGCTTTCATCATAAACCAAAGTTGTTGAAGAAGACACTCACCTGAGACCAGTGGGAAAAAAAGAGTTACAAAATAAAAATAGGTAATAAACCACACAACAGCTGATTGTTTTGGTGTCGTATTTGCCTCCTGTTCAAACATTTCGAATGTTTGTGTAAAGTTTTTGTATCTGAGAGGGAGAGAGTCCTCGACGGAGGTGCTCATAAATCACAGGGAGCCTGCAGCGGTGCAATGTGAGCTGAAAATCATGTGTGATTCAACAGTCTCGAGTCAGAAAAGAAACCAGTTAGGGCTGCTTAAGTGTTGAGGAATTTAAACATTGAACTTCAAACACATGATTATATTCCGCGAGCTGGTGAGGTTAAAAATAACTACCTCTCAGTTATCCTACTGAGAGCAAACGGCTGCTTAAAACTAAACAGCTAGAGGGAAATTAAAACCAAAAAGAGTTTATTTTAAACTCTAACAATGGCTCTGATTTATAAAAAAAAAAAAAGAAAAAAAAGATTAAAGTCACTTATCATGGATATTATGGTTTTATTCTATTTATGTTGATCTTCTGACAATTAAATAATGTTAAAAGTTAAACAATTTAAGGAATTATTTATTTGCTCAGATCATGTGGAAAGTATGTGTGCGCTTTTATATCCTTAAATATTATGACAAATATTAGTGTAAATATCAAGAGAAGTAAAGTCTGTGCGTACTAGGTCAATGTTTAATAACAAAACCCAAGACAAGACTGATTGATGATTGACAAACGGCACGAGCTTTTGTTTAAATAATCATTTTAAATCACACATTCTGTTTATTCTCATAATAAATTTAGCAGGGCCTTATATGGCTGTGCTAATTAATTCCTTGGCAAAAGCTAAGTCAACGAAAAGTCCAGAAAAGTAAATCTCGCCAAATTATGCCTCATGTACAAATCTTCAATTACAAGAGCTCAAACATCCCGAAATTGTTCAGAGTGCAATTTGATCTTCACCTGTAGCCTCGGAAACACGAGGAGGAGGCTGAATTATCACACACAAATGAAAGACACTCAGAGTAGTTGTTTGGGTTTCAGTGTCAGCTGTTCATCTTGGAAGGCATGCTGTCGAATATTTTCCCCTCAGCGCTGAGTACTTTGTCCTGGCCACACAAGAGAGGCCAGACGTTGGTTGCTCAATGCATCCAAATAAGAATATTAGGGTAAATTCAAGGCTGCTTGCAAAAAGAAGTGAGATTTTCCAAATAAAGTAACCAGAAAACAATTAAAAAGATATCAAGGAAGTAGCTCACATTTAATGTTTTTGTTACAACAATAATACATCTGGAGCATAAAGCAAAACTTAATTTCTCAGCAATAATACAAGTTGCATTCTGTCCAAAATAAAAGTTTTAGGGAAGAGTGGTGTCAGTGGAAAGTTTGCAAGGTTTTTCTAACTACAAACTTAAAGGTCCCTGTCCATAAACTAATCACAATGACCAACTGTCCCAGTACTGTCAGAAACACAGGCTATAATTGGCAGCTTGCTTTTGAGTGGAAGCACTGACCTGAGGCCAGATATTCTCTTAAGTCACAGAAGTCATATTATGGCAGACTATTTTTTACTGCCTTCTGTTTTTGGAGACTTTAGGGAATGTAATTAATCCCTGGGATATGTGACACTTTTAAAGTTTGATGCTAATTTTAATGAAATTGTAATTGTATCAGTTTAATTAGAGGGTATACTATATAAATGCCTGTGCAATAAAAGTACAACAATGTATTGCTTTTTTCACCGTACAGGCTTGTTAAAGCTTAAAACACAAAGGTTTTGATTCACGCATTTCTTTCATAATCTCTCAGAATATTGCAACCATGTGTACTTCTGTTATCATTAACTGCGGTGAAAGTTACCAGCAATTGTTGCCAGCTCGGTTTCAGATGCTGAAAGAAGGCGCATGTTTACAAGTCCTGCATATCTGTTGGATGCAGTGGAGAGGATTTGTCCGAGAGTTCAACACTGTCCTGGGTCACTCTGATTAACAAAGGGAGCAACACATTCAGTGATGCCCCGCCGCAGGCCTCTCTATTCACACAATACAGAAAAATCCACAAAGAAAGCTGAGGCCAAGGGTGACCAGTGAGGGTGCACACAGAAGGTACACGTATAGAGAGTGAGTCAGGTCACAGGGTTGGGGAGGTCGGCCATCCAGACTGAAATTAGCCTAATGGGACAGAAAATGTGTCCTCGAGGTGAACTCGGCCTTCTCCCACTTCGCCCCAAAACTTCAATAAAGTACCTTTTCAGCCTCGCGACATGGAGGCGACAGGGCCTAGAAAGGGATTGGAGGGATGCTGCGACTGTGGCGAGCACATTCATTTCTCTAATCTGTCCAGCAACATAAAGGCTTCTCGATTCATTTTTCAGCGCCGTCTCACCACCATTCTAGTGCCTTTCCAAAAGCCACGTCCAAAAAGCAGATGTTAACCGCACTGGTCCAGTTGAAGTGCTTTATCTAAAATCTCGCGCATGGGAATAATGGTAAAGGATACGGCCTGGTACATCATATTTGGTTGGATCAAAACTGGCTGTTGTCAGATCTGTTTTCCAGAACATAACACAAAGCTCTGTAGTGAGAGATTGATGATGGAGAATACCTCTTCCCTTTGTGCTCCTTTGCCCCCCACTACGCGAGGCATTTTATAAGGCCTATTCATGTCACAGTTCAATAATCTATCAAATTCTTGCGCGTCTTTGGGTTTAAGTCATGTTTAAACTGAAATCCTTCTGCACAGATCTGTACAAAATTTTTTTTTTTTAAAAATGAATGTATCTTTGTGAGAAAAAAAATCTCAAGACACTTCAGTTGAGACGTGCAGTTTGAGTGATATTTTGTAAAATGGTTGTATGATTCCAGCAGGTTTACAGTCGTAAACAGTCCTGCAAGTGTGTTGGTCCTCCTGTAGACTGTGACGTTGCACTGCGACGCGCCGTTTTTTGAAATTGTATTTTTTTTTTTTTATTCTCGCGAGCGGGCTGCATACTCTGGAGGCAAAGTCCCCACTTGGGGAGACAGTAGGTAAATATGGTAAAGTGTTTATACAAGCTTCAGAGTGAACACACAAGAAAACATCAGCATTCCTTTCTCTATAGTCAGGGCACTGCTACAGAGCCTGATAACAAAGGTCAGCTAGTTGACTCCATCACCACCCGAACAACACATGGCGCATTATATTGAATCTATCTGCAACTCACGACTTTATTTTATTTTTTATTTTATTTTCTTTACATTTGAAAACTCAGCCGCATGGCGCAGTGGACTATAGAAAAAGCAGGGCAACTACTTGGCTTACAAAATGAATAAGAATAATTCCACAACAATGTATAATCTAACAAATGTCTAAATTGAACGCATGCAGCTTTGTGTTCAAGTCAGGACGAAGGAAGCACTGGCAGAGGCAGTGCAGAGTGGAGGGCCTCAGTGGCTTCTCTTAAGCGTTAATTGAATGCCCTTCAGACTGATGAGGTTGCACATAATGTACAGCGCAAACTATTTCATTTTTTAGAAATAACTTCAGTCCATTATAAATTAGGCTTTAAAACACAGTCAGTCAGTCAGTCAGTCACACACACACACACACACACACACACACACACACACACACACAGTACACATTGCTAATTTAAAGACGCAAGAATGAGCTGCAGGACTTACAAACAGTTTGAAAACACAGTGATTCTTGTTTCCCTCATGAAATGTTCAAGTATTTACACATCTGTACAATTTTAAAGGTGATCCCTCCAAAAGAAAGACCAAAAACAATAGCAGACCTCATCTTGCCTAAATGATGTTTGACCAAACGTATATAAAACTAGTAGACACTCACTGTTTTATTGACCAATATGATTAGCACAAGTACACTACACTCCGTTTATTGCATTTCACAATAATCTGCTTTTTAACGGTCTAAACACAACATCAACACCACAAAACTAAATTGTAAATCAAAATCCTGTTTCTGAAATACACGAGGTAATTCACACATTATCCAAAACATACAAGTTCAAGATCAATGGTGTGTTCCAGCTTTTTTTTTAATACCAAAAATAACTATTATTATATTGATTTCCTTCCAGTGTTGTCTGAAATAAATAGATTGTGCATTTCACCTTGGGCAGCAGGGCAAAAGAATGGCCCACAATAACATTTTGATAAAATGTATATTTTTTCTCCTTTTTTTCCTTCATATTAATAAAAAACATCATTTTAATTGAGCTTCAAATAAATTAAACCCTGTGTCACGTAAAAATAATTCATCGGTATTCGCAGTAATCCATGCTATATAACATGCATTTTATATAACTTTGGACTTAAAGGAAACCGCACAAGATAGCTACGAAAACAAAAAATATAATTGTTCTATAAATAACCAGTTCTTTTTCTACCCCCGATCGTGGTTTTATAACCTGGTAATATCCTCGCCATGCTGTGCTCCGGTGAGTTCGTCGGGGGCCCCAGTGTTACTGGCCGAGGCAGCGGCAACAGCGCCGGCTGCTGAGCTTGTGTTGGACCCGGAGGAGGAGGAAGAGGATCTCACTTTGGTGTTCGGGAGCCTGTGATCCTTTTTCCATTTCATCCTGCGGTTTTGAAACCAGATTTTAATCTGTCGCTCGGAGAGAACCAGGGTGTGGGCGATCTCGATGCGCCTCCGCCGAGTTAAATATCGGTTATAGTGGAATTCCTTCTCCAATTCTAAGACTTGCTGCCGGGTGTATGCTGTCCTAGACCGCTTGGGCTCCGTCCCATTGTAACCCGAGTTCACTGGAAAAAGGATAAGTGGAGAGAAAGGAAGACAGAGAAGGGAGGAAAGGAGGGGTAAACAAGAATGGCCTCAACTGAGATATGGCTAGAAAGATTTATTGGATATGAATGTTTAGCTGTTTGAGAAATTTAAATTGGAAGTTAAGAACTTCTCAGGGTAATGAGAGGACACTCACATCCAACTATGGACTAAATTATTAATGCAAGATTACAAAGCTCACATTTTTTTTCTTATTCATTTCTCCCCCTCTCTCTATCGCGCAATACATAACAGCAGAAGCCACATGGTGATACGGCTGCCCTGAGTATACCTCGGCTATAAAATTTATGGTGGGTGTAATTACCAATGCCGAGTCGTAAATCCGCCTCAATTGTGCCATTTCAAAGGCTTCCCTGCTATCGGAGCAGGGGCTGGCAACGAGATGGGAGTCAGAGGGACTGATAAAGGGAGGGAAAGGGAGAGAGGAGCACGAGGAGTGCTGGGAACATAAACACACAAGTTGCCTACCAGTGCTGACGTGAATTTTCTTCATCCATGGGTACACCACGGGCTGCTTGGAGGAGGCTGTGCTGTTTGGATGTTCCGGGGTAGCTTGGTTGCAGGCGGAGGTTGCGGCCGGTGGGGTGGCGGGGGACATGGACAACTGTGGGGTTTCACATGAAGCAGGTTGCCCTTTCCCTGTCAGCAGGTGCGCAGAATGGGGTACTCCATGTCCCCTTGGCGTGACAGGTTCAGGGATGCTTGCACAGTTATACTGGCGATCTTGGTAGCTCGCCCGCGGAGGATATAACTCCTGATGGTGATGCTGGAAGCCAGTCTCCCTTGCGCGGCTGTAATATTCTGGACTATGCTCAGGGATGTAGTTATTCTGCGAATATTCCTCGCATGGAGGAAATTTCGGATCAATGTAGTTAGACTCCATCAAATACGAGCTCATGATCATTAATTTCTGGAGTGGAAAATAATTTTTCTAGCTTTGTCGTTTTTCTGCTCCATAAAGCCCTCCTACTTGCGAGCAGCCCTGTAAAGTTACTTTTACCACGTGACCCAATGGCCCAATAGCAGAGTAAGAGGTAGTTCCCGGATAAGGAACCAGAGGTATTTAGCATACCTACAGTCGCCATTGTGGGTATAAATCTCTCTCTCTCTCTCTCTCTCTCTCTCTCTCTCTCTCTCTCTCTCTCTCTCTCTCTCTCTCCCTCTCTCTCTCTCTCTCTCTCTCTCTCTCTCTCTCTCTCTCTCTGGTTGTGTTACCAAGGCAATTGATTATCTTGGGGACAAAACTAGTAGCTAGTTGCTGACCAAGGAAAAATTAAAACAGGCAAAATTCACTGGTCTCAATTATTCAAAGGGACAATAGGTGATTCGCCAAGGATAGGGTACAACAATAGCAAACCAATCATTTTGTTAACCTTTATATAAGGCGTGCAGGCTATCTGCTAATTAATGAAGGCACAGTCTTTACCAACAGCTCTTCAGCTGTGAAACAGATTCCATTAACACACTTAAGAATTAGAGCTGCATCAGTTTTGTAAGATGATATTGCTTTTAGCACTAATTTTTAATAGGTTTGTTGTGAATCTAAATGTCAGAGAGGACTGGAGTGGTAAGATGCACTGGAGGTGTGGCTTGTTTTTGAAAGTAGGCCTGATCATTTATTATATTGGAGAAAGCTGGACAGGCTGCTTAAACAAAAGCTTTCATTCAATGATGAGATATTTGTCTATTTTGAATTGATGTCCCTTTTCTTCCCCAGACTATTCATTAAAAGGCTCAGCCTTCAACTTTTAATTGGAAATTGGTAAGGATAACATATAAAAATGGGCCTGATTGAAGCTGTCGTTGAATGTCAAAACAGCAGAAATCTGCTGGAACCAAAGGTGTAGTGTACTTTACAATAAAATGAATAAGATGATAAGAATAAAGGAAAGCCATGGTGGTCCTAGTCTATGGTATAAAATAATAAAATAGCCTATATAAAGTAGAAAAGCCAAAGTGTAACAAATGTCTTTAACTTTTAATCATAACCTCTAATTCTGAAAGATAAAAGTATTAAAAGCATTCAATATGTACATTCAAATAATATGAGCATTGTGATCACATCAACAAAACATTAGAGAACAAGTAGAGTAAAGGCATACTACAATTATGACATACAATCAAGACTAGACAACAGTGGAGCAGTCAACAGACCAAACTAACTCAATACTGTGAAATCACAGACCAGCCACCACTGTGGTGACACAAGCCTGACAGGCGTGCAGAGCAGCATCATCATGATGTCACAGACCAGCCAGCAGTGGAACACAACCATTAGGACCAATATTGTTAAAGTGTCACAGACCAGAGAATCTCAGGACATTATGATCCGCTGACTTAACTGCAGAGGAGTCATATTGTCACAGAGAAGTTAAATCTGGTCGTTGCAGCCTGGAGAGTAAGAGCATTTTGGAGCAGTTGTACTCCCTCACATCAAACTGAAGAGACCTCCCACATGCAGGGCAGTTCTGCTTAGAGATGCAAGACCAAATACAACTGAAGTCACCAGTGTTCAGATTCTTTCTGATACAAATGCTGCTCTCGACTGTATTCTTTCTATCAACATTGAAAAGTCATCATCCTTTACTTGCAAGACATATTGTGACCTCTGTTATGGCCTTAAATACAAAATAGTGACCACAATGTAAATCAGCTGAATCTGTGTGTAGCCCAGCTACAACCTGTATTTCATGAAAGAAAATTCTGAGAGGAAGAATTTGAAGAAATAAATGCAGCTGATTTATATACACATTTTTATTGTAAAAATATTGTGTATATAAATACTGTAATACTGTAGTTTATATATATATATTCATTTAAACTACCGTCCCACGTACAAAAAAAAACAAAAAAAAAAGAACAATAAGAAAATATTTCAGTCTTGCTATCTCCAAATGTTACATGCTATCCCTGGCTGAAGCACTGACCGTTAGCACATGCTACTGCTGTTAAATTGTAAACTGATCCTGCCTGGCTGTGTAAACTGTCATGTGCTTACAGTATGCTTCCCATTCTTATCTCAGAGTCAGCTGTGTCAAAGAGAGAGAGAGGTTAACTCCCTAATAGCTTCTCAGCCTCCCAACAACATCCAGATTATACAGTATATACAGTATTATTTATTCTTCTTTTTATTGTTATGATAGCTATGGGGTCACCAACAGCCAAAATTACAAGTAGGAAAATACTATAGGGTAATAATATTAACAATAACAATAATAATAATAGGCTCCAACTTAAAAAAAAAACAAAAAAACATTCAGTCTGAGCAGAAGTAGCACACAAGTCAATATATGGGCAAAAGCAGCAAATTGCAAGATAACGGGTGTTATGTATTTTTCACAGCAATAATTACATAATATGGTTAAAAGCGAGACGTGAAATGGCATTTCTGGCTGTCCTGTTTGTACAGAATGCGCATGACATTTCTATTATCCCCGGCGAGGATGTTAGAGGCGTTTAATAGAGCAATAAAAGCCGTAAATCAGTCACTTTTAAACGACCCCTGGTTCCTAACGTGTTTTACAGGGTCTGTCACAGTAGTAGCCGCACACTGCACACATGGGTTTGCGCTCTGTGGCCTACCTACACAATCTACGGCTGTCTGGACTATGAATACACTTTGTGACAATGTTATTGCATTGCTAGTGTCTGGATGCAGGCTGTATGTGTATCACTGCTTGTATATTCAATAGCAGGAAGAAAAAAGGAAGCCAGAGAGACGTGAAGAGAGAAGCTGAAGAATCCATTGGCTGGCGTGGTATTTCAGTGGCCCATGTATTCCTGTAGAGACGTATTTGCGATTGTTTGTACTTCACACAAATTCGGTTCTACAGGGTACATATAGACAACTAATGTGTTTTAGGTTAAACACGGCAAAGGAGATCTCTCTGGCAAACCTCCATGCAAGCAGGCATGAAGCAGGTCATCATGTCTGAAGTAGTGGAGTAGTGTTATAACAACAATTCAGGCTGCAGTAGAGTAGAAATACTGCACAAAGCGAGATGCTGGCTATCACAAACACAAATCAAGGCTGCTCTGCTCTTAAAGAAATACGACTTTAACATATTTTCTCCAAAAAAAGAGAAGAAGTCGTGCGGGCACACACACACACACACACACACACACACACACACACACACACACACACACACACACACACACACACACACACACACACACACAAACAAACGCGTCGTGTGCAAAGGACAAGAGTGCCTCTTTTCTTAACATTCAACCTCTGCCTTTGAGGTAGCTCCTATATGAATATTCAGTCACAAACACCACGGATACAAAGGGACGGCGTGACAGCACAGATGAAAAATAAGTTTCTATTGTTCCCAACCATTTCTTCTGCAAGCTATTACCATACTGACCGCTCGGTAACCTTTCTTCCTGCCACTCTGGAAGCTAATGAGAAAAGCCTCGGATGAAAAATGCAATATCAGACATGTGGCCTGTTTCGGGGTTATTAAAAACAGCAAACATGCTCAGATTGTGAATGAATGGAATTGATTACAGTGGAAATGCACAGGGGACTTCAAACACTGTCAACAAAAAGCATCTCAATCTATTTCTCTCGCGTGCATTCAGTGTATCAACGTCCTAGATTTTTATTTATTTTTATTGAAGAACAAAACATCCTGAGCCAACAAACAGTGTAGGCTACTAACGAGGAAATAGTCACACAAATTCTAACTCATGTTCATTTGGCTTTGTCATATGCTCATCTAAATACACGCCGTTTGTTGTGCACGCAGCCAGTGTGAAAGAGCTGCACGCACATCTCATACTCCCTCTCGCCCCATGCGCTCTGGCGGACGCATTTTAATATTAGTTAGACAGCCTGACCCGCGTTTCACCCCTCGCGTTTGACTGGTTCCAATAGTTCACTGCCAAGGATTATTGATGGAGAGACAGCAATGAATTCTTTCTCCCCACAAATGGCTTTCAGATCGGGCTCCTAGTTCAATAACTAGTTATAATGTAGAAGTACAAAAAATGAGGCCCTCGGGCGGACTAATTTGATGTTTGATTTGTTCATTTGAGAAATTGTTAAGCTCCCCAACCCCTCTTGCAAAATAACAGCAGTGCAAGCGTGTTCACACATGTACATATGTAAATAAAATAAATATGTGCGAAACTATATGTAGAGGCTGTCGTTGTGTCCATGCATGGCATGTTCTTAATTTGGTGGCCCAGCAGCACCTGACCTGGATGCAGACAGTGCAGCAATATTCTGCTCTCTGATGAAAATGGTTACGATGCGCATTTAATCAAACCCTTAACCTAATAGCCTTTACACGTTTACTCTCCCCAGGTGTAATAACATTCGTCCAGTTAAAATAAAAAAAAGTTTTAATGAAGTGCAGACAGTCTGGAGACTAGTTGATATGAATATCCTCTAACAGCAGCAGCGAGGGAAGCAGAGGTGGTTTCAGATACTAGATGCCCCACAGAAACCATTGGTTGGTTTGCAGTTTATTACAGCAATGTTGTGGTTCATTAGACTCATACTGCAGCGTTAAATCAAGTTCACCTGCAACAAGAGTGCAACTTTTCTGGCCATTAACTACACCCAAGTAGTTTGCAGGGGTAATTCGAGTTTAAGTAGATTTTTTTTGTTGTACCTAATGTTTGTAATTGAAAAATAAAAACGGAAGTAAAAACTGTGTGATTGTTGAACCGCAGTCCTTTTATGAATCCCTAAACAAGTTCGTTGAGACTACAGGCATCAGTCTCCTGTGATGTCAGTGGAGCCAGCTGTTTGCCTACAGCCAAATAACAAGCTCCACGAAGTGTCACATCTCTTGACTAAAGCCAGGTGGATATGTGTGGGGCGATGGATAGCACTTACTGATAAATCCACGGTCCCACTCATTTTGACCCGATGAACTGTCTGGGGGGAAAAAAAAGAAAGAAAACGAAAATTTAGATCAAGGACATTTTTGTTGTTGTTAAGAAAATTACTTTTGCATCAAAACTGGAAAATTTAAATTCTTGTTAAAGAAGCTAACATTCTACACATTGTTAAATTCATATTTAAGTTTTAAAAACCGATTTATTAGATCAATAAAGTATCCACTGTCCATTCTCTGAATTAATTGAGCAAGTATTTGTAAAGTCACAGAAATCAGGCGCATAACCTTGAAGTGAATATACTCATTGTGTGTACCCTATTCCGTGTTTTGCTCCATTTAAAATTGCCACAATATCATACAAATGATAATAAATAAAAAGGAATCAATTGAAATTATGAGCAGCAAATGATATAAATAATCGAAAATCCATATGTATTTATTTAAGACAAAACATTTCTCCTTCAAGTTTCCTACAGTTAATCTCTCAGTGTTAAAACACGAAACGAACAGTTTTGATATGTTGCGTTATTATTTCATCTTAATGATCCTTCAGTTTGTCCCTCTGCGTCTGATCTCCTCTGTTATTTAGCCTAATTGAAGTGAGGCTGCCCTAGAAAAGCTTTGGCATGTGTGGGCTCCTGTAGAACTGGGACCGAGGACAGCTACATTTAGGACGGGCCTTTTTTTTTTTTTTAGACAGTGAAACTAAATTTGCAAGCATTTTGGTATTTCCTTGGGCAAATGTTCTATGAATAGAAATCCCTGGACTTCAGCGCGGCTGAATTATGGCGAACAGTCAATAAAAGAATTAGGACTTTGTCTTCACATTGTAAATACATTCTGGCTGTGTTCGAAAACGATGTAATTGGACTTTATGGTTTTTATTTGGGCTCAGACTAAGGGAAGTCTTTGCTCACCCGGAAATGACCTCTGAGGATTGAATGATGTGTCAGCTCCACAGGTCAAAGAAAGGAATACAACAGCACATAACATGGCAGTGAAAACGGATGTTTAGACGGTTTCACTTTCACTGTAGTGATGTTAGATTGTTTTCATATGGAGTGTCTTTGATTTCAACAACATACTTGATTCAAACTTCCTCTCAAGTTGCAATGACTGAGAAGTCATGACAATATATTCATTTCGATTATAATAAGGGTCTGCAATTTCTATGAAGATGTCATATCATACATCAAATTTGTTTCAATTTTTTTGGAGAAGAGAAAATATTTTGTGTGTCTTTAAAGGAAGACAACTGTCCATTTTGGATTCTTTCTAATTTAATTAGGGCGTTTATGATGACACTTTTCTCCCTTTGATAATTCTAAATATGGCAATAACTGTTCAAAAAAAGATGGCGAAATCAAGTAAAATCATGGGATGAAAAGAGCACAAATCCATGCCCTTACGTGGACACACTGCCCCCACAGTGATTCACCCGCACAGGAGCGTGTTACAGCGCCCCCTATTGGAAGTGTATAATTGATCCTCCTGAACACCTGAAAACATCAGACTGAAAAAGAGATCCAGATTTTCTTCGGTGAAAAACAATACAGACTGTGTCATGATGACACAGTGTTACATATATGAAGGTGCATGGATTTTATGATATCTTAATCTTAAGTCTAGAAACTCTGGATGAGAGAAAATTTGGATGAGAGTTGATTGGTCAATTTCTATTATATTAAATTCCTACATAGCCTCTGATCTGATGCTGTAGCACCCTTGCTGCGGCTTGCTCGCTCAGCTTAGCTACACTCACCCAAACAAGACTTAATATCAAAATGAGCCATTTGCAATTCCACACATTGATTAAGAAAATACCAGTATTTCTAGGCTGAACTACTTTCAAAGACATATGGGCAATTAAATGATGTGCCATAGAGAGCAAGAGAAAATTATCGAGCTTATAAAATACATTGCCTCATCAGTCTCCAAACTGGTCAATTCAGTAGTATCTGCCCCTGCAGTGAGGACAACACGTCAAAAGGATACAAATATTCCTTATATTGTGCAAAAAACATACAACAGTCATGCCTTATGCCTTTCACAGGCATAATTACACTGCAAAGTGCCTTTGAATCCAACCTGTCTGTTGGCCCAGACATTGCCCTAAAACAACAGAAGCTCATGAGGACAAACACCAACCTCATGTCAATGTGACAGTGAGATGAAGCATTTTAATAAGGTTTTGTATTTTATAGGTTTTTTGGTGCAGTATTTCAAACTATAAGACAACCGTTTAGCATCACACAGAACAAAAGTCACATTTATTTTCAACACATTGTGTCAGTGACACTAAGAACTAAGAGACTTTACTAAGAATTAAACAAAAAACAGAAAAGGGTGGGGTGAATGGTGAAGCTGAACGCCAGATGATTTTATGGATGACTTTTCATTTTCCTCAAGTCACCTCTCTTTCAAATATGTTTCTATTCTCTTACTGACAGCATTAACAAGCAAACTGTTGAATCAAACGGACTGCCACTGTGTCTCTAATGTGATGAAAGGCATTACAACATCCAGGTTTTTTTTTTGCTTTTAATTCCGTAAGATTAAAATATGGTAGGCCTACAAATATAAAGATGATGCTGCGAAAAAATAATAATCCTCCTGATAACCCACATAGAGCGGCATTTCCGTATAATCCCGTTTCTCTCGGACTAAATATGCAACACCAAACCTCATTTAAAATATCAAAAACATTTCTCCGGTTATTGATATATAAAAAATATAAAACGCTTATTCACTATGAATTCATATCGTTAATTATAAAGTTAATTCAACAGCCATACATTCAAAGTCACGCTAATATAAAACATAAGTATTATTTGTTGACGGTGAAATAACAGCACAGTCGCAGGCCTGTAAAGGCAAAGTTAAAAGCAACTTACTGCAGCAGCTCTCCGTCCTCCCCACCACCCGACTACACAGTCCGGAGAAAGGTACTGCATCCTCACTGCCACAAAGCCCTTTCTTTCTCAGATAAGGGGAAGCCAGCAGCTGCGATTCCGGACAGTTAAGATTATATATGATGTGTATATATCGAAGGTTTGTCAGCTCTTCCAGGCCATAAAACCCACTTAAATGACACCACGTGCTTCCTGTGCACCATTCACAGGCCCTGCTTGGGGCAATTGGCATATGTAACCTTGTAAACTTTAAAATATCCTAAAAGAAAGACATTCAAAAAGGGATTCAATACATTGTCCATGCATAGGTTAGGCCTAACAGAGCGCAGAGAAAGTGGACGCTGTGCTGACCGGTTCTCATAACCGTCAAGGAAGTTGAATAGGAAGCTATTAGTTTAAGAGGTGAGTTGATTTTTATTTTCTTTAAGTAGTGATGGAGAAATTACTTAATAACCTTGGGCTGTGCTGCGTCTACTTTTACAAAAGCTGATGCTACAGACACCTAGCAACTGGCATGCTTTTATGTCCTCTGTAGCAGATAGTGTTGTTTTAACCACAGCGTAAAGATGCCAGGATTAAAGAGCAGGGCGATATCATAAAGTTGCCATATGGTCTCAACAGTGATGGCGCGTCAGTCTGCGGCCACAGGAAACCAAAGTTTTGCATCCATGTTGTGTTGTGGGCGAGTGTTATCACAGGCTAGTGTGTCGCTTCCTTCCCTGACAAAACAGGAAACGGCAATCTGCCTGTGGTGGAGTGCTGGAAAAGGGGCAATAAAGTTTTATGAGGGCCTTAAACTTCAGAGCGCGTTTGTCAGTCAATGAAATTTTGGGGATTCCAAGCCAGGATAAAAAAAAAACGTGATCAGTAGGATGAAACAAAAGAAACAAAGAAAAACTGTAGTACCTAGGCTATTTTTGTAAGTAAACTACTATAGTAGTTTAATTCAGTAGACCTATAGTGAAGTCATTACATATACACCAGCTGTGTGATTCCGCTACCCCTGATATGAGAAATAAATAACAGAAGTGTGCATACTGACCATAGGACAATTCCTTACTTTTAATGATGAGACTTTATTGGTTACAATCGACAATTAAGCCACCTATCAGTTATTAGGCCTCGTGTAAACCGTTATTAGGCCTCGTGCGAACCAAGCGCCTTAAGTTTACAGAGGGCGAGAGAAATGGCTTTATTGCACATCACAATATTATCACATACAGTCGCTGAATTATACATAATGATTTAGATTCACAAGGATATGACACACAACATGGAGGATGCCTTCACAGAAACCCACTCACAAAGATTTTAGCTCACTGAACACATCCAACCACTTCAACATATTAAAGAGTGAATTTACAAAGGAAAAAGAAAGAGGTGGAAAGGTAGTTCTACTTGTGGGAAACTATCTCGCTGTTGCTCTTAAGCAGCCAGTCATATTTTTGTCTTTATTTTGATTCGTTGACCTTAAACTTTTTTTTAATCACGTGATCATGATAGTGTTGGAAATGATGTAGGCTATCACCCATCCCCCACTACTCCTGTCCTAATTAAAAACGTAGATTAATAGTAGCATTGTGCATCCTTTCAGTGCACTGCAGACCAAAAGCCTTGCAGCGGGAAGGACCCTGCTCCCCTCAACCTCTTGTCCCCTTCGTGCAGTAAAGTGAGGTTATCATCGCATGGGCAGCAAATTAATTTAGAAATGTAAACCGATTGATCAAAGTGAGTGATATTCAATACATTAGATCCCAAACTGCAGCAAGTGACACATAATTGGTGATGAAGCACACAGAGCGGTGTCATGATGTCATTGCTCCAAGCAGTTCATCCGGAGGTCAGGCGGCACTCCAGCACTGTGCAACGTGGGGATGAAAACGTGCTGCATGCACCCCGCTCTCTGGTGCACTTTTTATTCCTTCACTTTGATCTTTGAGTCCTTCTTCCACTTCATTCGTCTGTTCTGGAACCAGATTTTGATCTGCCTCTCGTTTAGACACAGGGTGTGGGCGATCTCTACGCGCCTGCGGCGGCTCAGGTACCGGTTGAAGTGAAACTCTTTCTCCAGCTCCAGAGTCTGGTAGCGGGTGTAACTGGTCCTGGACCGCTTACCCTCCGATTCTGAAGTGGTATTAAAATCAGTTAGCTTTCAGCAGCATTGTAGTGGTCAATAAATATAATAGTAGGCCTAGGCTAATAGTATTATTACATAGGCCTATATATAAAAAAATATTGGTTATCCATATAAATAAGCATAAGAAGCACACATCTATTAATTTATGTCCACTTCCACCCTCATTTCAAAGATCAAACATCTTTATATAACCTAATTTAACCTGATATTACTTACTGTGGATTTGTGTAATAAAAATGTAGCCTATGTCAGACTGATAATGATGGTGTAACTACATCCAATAAATATAGTCCGTTTAAAGGAAGGAGGGCCCTCTACATTATTTTGCATTAAAACATATACACCAGACTATTACTTAAGAAATCGTATTTTATTGTAATATGTAAAACGAGATAACTAATAACGTGTTGGCCTCCCTGGAAACACTGGCCTCGATATTTCGCTGCACAGGACTAAACAGCGTGGGAGGAAAAACAGATGTGTATAATCTAAAGAAGTGGGATTAGAAAATGGAATCTGATGTACTCCAGATATTTCTTCCTATTTATAGAGTTGCTCATGAACAGGCGTGCTTAGTAAAGCAACAGGCCTTTCCTGCTCTTAGACTTGAATATTTGTAACGTCCCTGCTGTGTGCTCCTGGATGTTTGCATAACACAAAACAAAAGTAGCTTCTTTTTGCAGCAAATGTGCTCGCTGTCCACATGCAGCCTATAGACAACGAGTGGTTTCAAGGCATGGAGAAGGAGCACGCCTATTCTAATCTTTAAGAGGTGAAAAGTTCATGATTGGGTCAGGGCATTGGTGTTTCCCAGAGTTCAATTTAAGGCTAAAGCTTCTCCCACACACACAGTGAGCCTGATAATGTAAAACATTAACTACGACTATAAACGAAGCAAGGCAAAAACTAATACTTAGATCGGAATTTGTGAATATTATTTCATAGTTTTATCACAGTTTTGTTCTCTTATCCAATTATACCACCATAAATCACCCCACAGATCACCTCTTCACCGTAACAGAGCAGGTTTACGAGCAATGGATGCCTTTGTCATAAAATTTATGACCGCGAGTTTTTATTATTTCCTCCGTTTGGCCTATAAAACTCAAGAGGGAAACTAGAACGGGCGAAAAGAAGTGTTGCAGCGTAAAGAGTGAATAAGGGAAATCATCTTAAGTCGCACTTTAGAAAATAGGCAAACTTTACCGTGGCTCATGTGCAGTTTTGTCATCCATGGATAAATCTGTGGCCGCTGCTCACTGTCCTGACGCTGGTTCACATTTGTGTGTCGTTTCACCGTTTGCGTGTTCTCCGCGATTCTCTCGCTCTCCTGGATCTTGTTGCCGCCGGATTTTGCGCTCCTCTCCGGGTCTCTGTCTGTCCCTCGTCCCAGCAGCGCGCTGCTGCAGTAGTTGAGCCCGCTTGCGTCCACGGACGAGCTACTGGAGACCATGGTTATCTGTGGTCCTGACGGGAGAGGAGTATCCGTATTGCCACGCAGGCTAGTTTTCATCTCCTCCCGTTCAACAGAGGTCGTGGGGACGGGACAAGTGAATATCCCGTTCACATTAACACCCTCATAGCGGCTGGACGTGCGCCCAGAAAGATCGAAACTAAACATAGTGTTAGGAGAAGTTGTCTCGCTTGTTTGCCTGATATTGCATCTGTCAACATAAGAGCTCATTTTTTAAACTATCACCGATAGCCTACTTTATGTTTAACCTAGAGAGGGCTGCGGCATGTATGTTGCGGTTATTTCCTTGTTTTTGTTGATCATTGCCTTTCTTTGTAGCCGCTTTTGGAAAATTCAGAGCTGTCTGCCCTAAAAAAATAATCCAGGATTTATAGGTGGAGTAGGCTTTGGTATCTTTTTTTAATTCTTGATCCGACGTGCGCTGCCCAAATATGGGGTATTTGTATGGGATCACGTGCACATGTTGGCCAGTCATAAATTGGCTTTGATACTCAATGGGGATATTGATGAATAGGAGAAACGTGTCCGGTAAACTTTGAGCTGTTGGTTGTTGAGGACCAGGCAGAGATCTTTAGCGCAAAAAGGGCAGGACAGTAAGACAAGAGCGTCATCTGGTGTCTGGTATGGGGCAAAACGGTCAGAACCGGACAGAGCTCTCTGCCCCTGGCACACTGCGAGTCCACCAACACTCCCATATAATAAAAAAATACAATAATAATAATAACAACTATAACAACAATAATAATAAAAGGAATTAAAGTGCTCACTTAGTTAAAATGTATTACTCATATGGAGTCGAAACTTGAACATCGCTGGAAGTTGTGTTATAGCCTAATACAGCTACGGGAATGTTATAGCCTAGTGTGTAACTGCATATTGGCAGCTCATTCCCGTGCTTCTATGTCAATCAGAAAGTTGAATATTTCATATTTAAGAGACCAACATTTGCTTTAAAACCACTTCATTAGCTTATTTATTACCTACTTGCATTTACAGCCTCCCCTCACCATAAAGGTCATGATAAAATTAAAATTAAATAAGCCTCCACAATCACGCACTGAGTGTTTTAATGTTTTAAGAAATCTTTCTTGCTTCTTGGTCATCTGACTCAAAACGTGCAATGCTTCCAAAAACACAAGACGAGGGTGACATTTTTACAAATATTTTATTCCATGATACACAATTATGACAAAACATGAATTCGTAACTCCAAAACAGAAGTGAAGAATTACTAGTGTACAAATCTATCTCACGAGGAAAGCCTATTGTTTCAAATGATCAGAAAAAGGGGCTAAGCGCAATTGTTTGTTATGCAGCGTCTATTAAAGCGGCTAAATGCACCTAAGTCCTCACAGGATTTACATAGTATACTGTTGATTATTTACAGGCATTTCAGGTGTGTGTGTGTGTGTGTGTGTGTGTGTGTGTGTGTGTGTGTGTGTGTGTGTGTGTGTGTGTGTGTGTGTGTGTGTGTGTGGTGGGGGGACTATAGTCTTTATTCGTGCAACTTTCATGTTTATGCAGGACACTTTTCTGCGGATGATTCAAGTACTAGATACTATAAAATAAAGTGTCCGCCGGTCCTTTCCTTCCGTGGAATGGGCATGTACAACATTGAGTTAAGTCTGACCAACACTGTATTTTGTGAGGTGATCAAAGAGTTCACAGTGATGGATGGGGTGTGGTGGGGATAACACATAGATTTTACTGGCATAAGAAATAACGTAGAAATGAATACTTCTTTTTATTTTCACAATACAAGTGACATTGCAATAACAAACAAAAACAAAAAAAAGTCAGCGCTCCAAATGTCACAGGGGCTGTGGCTGAAATAATCTGGATTTCTCAGGCTCAACAGTCCTGTAGTCAACATGGGATATAAGTGTGAGAGCTGCGGGTAGCCATCATGCAGTGAAGTCGCTCTCAAGTCCATATAGATTTTTTTAGGTAGTTATGTTGGGTTTTGATGGTCATCAGGTATTTTTTTTCTCCTCTTCTTTTTTAAACTATTCTTTCTTCTTGTCCTCATCCTTCTCTTCTTCAATTTCGCCATTGCGTTCCTCCTCTGGAGAGGCTCCTGTCTGTTCACTTCCAGTTACGGTGGAGGTCAGGTTGCTCTCTTTCTTCCATTTCATGCGTCGGTTCTGAAACCAGATTTTGATCTGCCGCTCTGTTAAACAAAGCGCGTTTGCGATTTCGATGCGTCTGCGCCTGGTCAGGTAGCGGTTGAAGTGAAACTCCTTCTCCAGCTCGAGTGTTTGGTAACGAGAGTATATTTGACGTCCTCTGCGTCTGTCTGTCCCGTAGCCCACTCCTGCTGAAATACAAAGTGAAGTCACTAATTTAACCGTCTATAAGGCGAAGACACATTTGACATAAAAAGCATGCTGCGCTCCAATAATACTTTGAAGCAGTTGAGCATAAGTTTTACCTCATTGTTAAAATCATAATTGTAATCCAAATCCACGAAGAAAAATAAACACATTTTCACTGAAAAACAAATCCTATCTCATAGGGCATCTTTGCTTTATTATCTAAAATAATGAAAGCATAATGTATTCTCTCTGTCTCACGCTACTCATTAGAACTACTATATCTTTCTTAATATGAAAGCTGTTTGTTTGCACATGCAAAGGCCCATCTACAAGTCGAGGGGATACAGTAATGTTTTATGGGGCCATAAAAAGTAACTTACTCTCTTGGTAAGACATATCGTAAAACTGGCCCATTTCCTTAATTTATTTGTCGTAGTAAAACTCACCGCTGTGTGAGTTCATTCGCTGCATCCACGGGTAGATCGGGATGTTGGTTTTCTGATCCTGCGCTCCTGCTCTTCCTTGATCCAAACTGTATTCTTGAGCAATGTGGCTTTGTGTATTGAGTCCCATGTTTGTTTGTCTGCAACTGGGGAGCACGTCCTTGTCTTGAAGAAACACGTTTGATCCATATTCATATTGTGCCCTGCCAGACCCAAAAACGACATTATCTTGAGGAGAGTAGAAAGGTGCATATATCCGATTCTGGGTCACAGCAGCACCGTACGACGAAAAATGTCTGACTGTGTCATAGGTGGTGGAGTTTAGGGGTACGTTAGGCAAAACATCTTGACCACCGGATAAATGGCAGGAGAGCGACGGGTTTGCGAAATAAGAATTCATACCTTGCCTGTAACCCTCTCTCCAACTCTCCCCACGTCTTTATCGGTCTCTTTTCAATCTCGTTCTCAGTAAATCTCCTTCCCGTCTGTGTCAACCAACCACACCTTTCTCCAAGGTCTTCTTTTTTTCTCCGTGACTTTCTGCTTCTCTAACTGGACGTGGGCTACTTTGAGGATTCAATATTATTAATTTTCAATCTCCGGTTAAGACGCACAAACCCGAGTGTTATAGCCGAGGCTTGGCTCGGTGAGAGACAATATGACAACGTCAGCTGACCATTCTCCACCAATTGAGAGGCAGGAGTTGAGGAGAAACTGTAGCTTTTAGCTCAGAGCTTGAACATTAGTGCTAAATGCCGATAAACACAACGCAGAGTTGGAGTGGCACACTATAAGCTTGGCTGGATGAGACATTTTTATTTGAAGTTTAAGAATATGTGGTGTTTAGGGAGGAAGTTTGATGTGAAATGTGGGCAGTGTCATTCAGTACAGTGATCACATTCATTGCAAGGCGAACAATTTGCATAAAAACACATGAACACAACGCCAAATGTGTCTTATAGAGTGCAACTCAGGAAATCAGCTATTAAATCAGTTTACTGAACTATAAAGCAAAACCCTGCCCTGTGATTCTGAGTTATTGTGTGTGTGTGTGTGTGTGTGTGTGTGTGTGTGTGTGTGTGTGTGTGTGTGTGTGTGTGTGTGTTTCTAAAACTCAGTTTTAATTTCATAACACCACTGCAGCAATGGGCTACAATATACATGCTTTCATCAGGCAGGACACGCCGCCATGTATAAAGACTGAAATTCATATTAGAATTTATTGTTTATCTCAGCCATATCGACGAGTTTCCAACATACTGTTAATGTTTCCATTGTGTATGAATTATCTGGCATGTGAGCAATTTCAATGCTTTTGCAGTGAACTGGGGGAGGGTGTAGGTGGTAAGAATGCGTTTATGGTCTCTCTTCTGTGAGGGCAATAAAACAAGTGACGTTCCCCAGCACACCAACAACTATCTCTGCAGCAAAGCCCTGCAACACGAGCAGCAATCTCCCAGGCTCAGAAATTAAAGCAATGCACAGCACGTGGAGGCATAAAGTCAAGGGAAATAGCGTGCATAGGTCCGGCCGACTAGTAAAGAGCTGCGTCTAAGAAGATCATTTCTGTCACACTCTGAAAATCTAATCAGTTATACGACTGTCCAGCACACGCCAGACAAAGTCCTCCACAGGCCAAGAGTGCCCGGTGTTCACTATGAGCTCACAGCTCTCAGGTACAGTCTATTTAACTCATAACAATTAACAATATGCTTTAAATGTACGCACAGAAGTTAGAGTTGAATTACAGTAAAATGCAACGTGTTAAAATGCTTATGCAGATGTTCGCCTTTTTCCCCTGTTCTGATCATACTTCGGCATTCCTCTGACACACACAGGGGAAAGGGGAACCGATAATTATCTCAGCAGCAAATTATGGGTTTGGAAATTACTTTAGAGGTGTTCTGCAAGAAATTTGCAAGACTTGAGCGCAGGTCAGGGCGAAATATGCTGTAAATACGTAAAAAGTCCACATTATAGAAAGGAGACCAGCTTCTCTCACTCTCTGTTTTCTGTGCTCCATATAATTCAATTTTATTTTTCTACAGCTGATAAGAGCGCAGTTTTACACCACCAGCATTTTATTTTTAAAAAAACAAGCACGTTTAGACAGGAAAAAAAATCCACACATTCATTTAAAACAATATAATTCACATTATCTTGACATTTCGCAACAGGCCATAATAGATACCAATAAAATAATCAATACAGTTATTGAAAATGTCTGTTCAAACGCAGCAGCCTATTGGTCCACCCCATTGATTTCTTCAATAGGGTGAATACTTGCAGCCTAAACGTGCAACACTGTTTGGTCTGTTGTTTGGGATCCTGAATAGCCCATAAAAGAGACAAGAACAAAGAGAAGGAAGTAGCTGGTGCAATAAAAGTTCCCCTTCACCTTATTCGTGGCCATATGTGACATCCGCGACGCACAGATTTGAGGCAAATAAAGCGCAAAAGTTGAAAGGTATAATGTCCCAGGACTGCTGTCCTGGGATTATAATTTCCTTTTCTATTTGATATTAACTAACGAATTAGTTGATCATGGGACAGTACAAACTCAATAGCAGGATGTAACTATATGAATGCATTTTTAACCCACGATGTTACCAAACATAACACATTACATAACACAAAGTATATTCACCTTAAATGCTAAATGAAATTTGAATTTAAATTCAAACAATAGCAATGACGTTCAAAATGTGATGAATTTGGTGTTTGTCAGACAGTGTTTCTGTCCTGATTTGTCATGCTCACGGAGTCAGAAGCAGCATGTGTGATTTGTGAAAGCATTTGTTTCATTATAACAATTTCTGTTGTGTCACCACGCAGTTGTTGTAATTTTCTCATTATAAAAAGCTTTCAAATTAACAGAACTTTTAAAAGCTTTATTTTGACTATTACAAATTAGATTGAATTATTTGGGTTTAAAAGCACAGATTTTTCTCAATTGTTAGTCAGCCCACCCAAAAAACACGCTGGTCCATAAAGTTAGGTTGTAAATAAAGGCTGAACACTAAAGCCAATGTGTGGACTGGAGAGGCAGGAATGCAGCAGAGGTTGTGCCTGTGTGCAGAATTAGAAAGGTCATTCTTTCCCTCGTGTTTTAGCGTTTTATTGCGGCCCGTGAGGCAAATCACAAGCGCTGCTTTTGATGCAGGAAGGAAAGAAGCCGTTTGGTCCAGGTTTACACGATCTTTAAAAGGATATTACGAACGAATGAACCAGCAAGGTCTAAGACGAAAAAATATATTAAAAAAATAGCCTGGTACTAAGTACTAGCCATATATATTAATAATTAGCATTAATAATTAATTAATGAAGTATATGCTCTTGATTTGTAGTTATCTACGGTGAATGCGCAATGAAGGCTACACCTGATGGAAATCATGCGTAACAGAACTATTATTATTATTATCATCATCATCATTCGTATTGTCATCATTTCTTTTATTATTATATTTGTCGAGGTTATAATGTTAGTTACAATCATGTTGGATCGGTTTTAAATGAACACTTTAATTGGCTCTTCTGAAGGCCTAATTTAACAGCCTGCTCCCCTGCAACACAACAGGGCCCATCCACGTCCATGAACCTAGAGCTTCTCTTTAGCATTCTTATACATCAATATCCAACAGCACAACATTACTCAGAATTAGTTATATGGGGCCTGTAAAATTTCTGCATTATCAGCCATGATTAAAAACACAGCGAGGGAGGAAAAGTCTAGTCTGCCCCTGATGCTTTTTCCTCTCCCCCGCTTCTATCCTTACTAATAAGGAGTAATTCACATACTAACAATGTAAAGCCCTCTATAAGCACTTTACCATCGCTGGCTAGCCCAATTAATGTCCGGAAGTGTTCGACTTTATGCTCGTTAAGCACTCAGGAAGCTGTTGCCCAATGAGCGCATGTTGATCCACACATCATAAATTATGACCATTAGTAGGGCAAAATTTTTGCCCTGTCGGGATTGGTAAGTGAGGTTCTAAATGTGGTGATGCGGACAGATTCATGACTTCATGGAGTTTTAGGCGAACCTATCTCTGGTTTTAAAATCACTGCAGGGCAAAACAATAGACTGTGGTTTTCCCCTCTTATTTTAAACCAAGATTTACCTAACAACCTCAACGTTATGTATAAAAGACTCCCTCTCTCTCCCTCTCTCTCTCTCTGCAGGCATAGTATTGGGCACAGCGGACACGACTCATTGCAATAGCAATGTTTCATAAGGGAAAAACAAGCAACGTGTGTAACAGTAGGTTATAAGACTTCAAAGGCTTCGCCAATAATTGTGTTTCACAAGATTAAAATGCAGAGACTGCTGAGCTTCAGCAGGGGACAGAAACACATGAAATCACTTTATGACACTAAAATATTTTGTCTCTGCACAGACAATAATAAAACACAGAGGGAGCATTTCAGCAAACTGATCTTTGATAAGACAACCGCTTTCAACTTCAAATGCACATAAAAAGTACACACACACACACACACACACACACACACACACACACACACACACACACACAGGTATAAAGATAGGTTTCAGCCCCATTTGTGTGATGTTCCACATGCTAAGGATATTTAGAAATTAATCTAGATCACAATGTTTGTCAAAATGTTGGAAAGAAATGGTGGACTGTATTTGGAATTTGGCACCATCCATGTTTCACGCAGTTCGATCATAACGCTAACTAATGTTTAAAAAAATGTTAATGCTGGTGGTTTCAATAATATTTGTGATAATATATTTTTGCTTATGGTGTAAAATGAAAATGGTGTAAATAAAATCTCAGCCTGCTCATCATCAATGTCGTCAGTGATTATGTCACAGCATCATATAACAAATCACTGCATCTCATTATATCAGAACAAAACAATAAAACAGACCATTCTCTCATTCACCGAGGTGACAACAAATCAGACACTCAGAAACACTCATCGGTGTCAGCTCGTGCGGTTACCATGGATGTTACACACTGGCAGCAGTGTATCAGCTGGGTCAGCTGACATCCGCAGTGAACCGCCGCCGAAAACCAGCAGCCATAAACAACAAGCCTCAACACCCGCCCACTTCCACATGCAACCCTTCTGATCGCTAGGGGGCACTGCCGGGATGTGTGTGTGTGTGTGTGTGTGTGTGTGTGTGTGTGTGTGTGTGTGTGTGTGTGTGTGTGTGTGTGTGTGTGTGTGTGTGTGTGTGTGTGTGTGTGCGCGGTGCGTGTACGTCAAATTGCATATGATATGATAGTAAGGCCCTTGGCACAGGCTGAATATGACAACAAGTATGGAAACAATATTTAGAGCACATGCATGTAATTTGTCACTGCCTGGTCATGGGTGATGACAAAGTTTACTATAAGTAGGCAATTTATTACACATCGGCACAGAATCTCTACAATGCTCCGCTAATGTAGGCTAAAGCGTTCAATACACACGCAGGTGCTGCTACACCAGATCCAGGAAGGTACAATCAGCAGCCTCCCAGGCTACAGGTTAGGTCACAACTACACAGAACAGACATCTCATTTGCTCACTCACTCACTCAATCACTCACTCACACACACACTGCATCATTCATTATTTCAACCCAGCCACCACCAGCTGAACACAACATGAAAACATTGAGAAAGAGTGATAAGAGATATGTGTGTAATCTTACCCTAGCACGCTCTCCGTAGTTTGTAGCTTCGCTGTGGTCCAACACAGCGGCTGAGGGGTCACGGCGGCGAGTGCGAAATATCAACAGAGCGCACATCTCATCCCGGATAAGGAGCTCATGGAGGCAGGCTGTCTGTTTGCCGAGAAAAGTCTTTTCTAGCAGGCATGCTTGCTCCTTTTCTCTTCCCAGTCGCGGCTTTATTGCCTCCGGGGGGTGGGGTGGGGGGGATAAACGCAGCGGCTGCTAGAGGCGGCGACTGTCCCGAAGATCCCTCTGTCAGGAAGTCGGAGATCGGATGAATATCACACGAAGCAGCGCCAAAATTATAATAATATTATAATAGAGTTAAGAAAAAAGACGTTTCTACGCCAAAGCTTAGTCTGCTGCTGATACAAGGGAAGGACCAGAGAATAGACAACAGCATAAAGTTCATGTTCATAGAGCGTGTGCCACGTGGCTCGCAGCAGCCAATCGCAGGGAGGATTCAGTCGTAAACTTTTATTACTCAGCTGTAAATTTCTCCCTTTAACAACCAGGAATGTTTGCACCCATCTTTTCCCCTTTTCTTTTTTTCGATTGCACTAAACTAAAAATGGCCACACGACATGGTACGTGATACTAAGATTTCCCACATGTCACAAATTAGACGTGCGTCAAAGAAAAATGACAGTTTCCCTGGTGGACACGCTGTATGCCATGATGTACCCAAGCCAACGGGAAATGGGAAATAGAGAGAGGGGAGAGAGGAAAAGAAACAGAGAGAGGCTTAAAGAGACAGAGAGAGAGAGAGAGAGAGAGAGAGAGAGAGAGACGTCCAATTAAACTTCAATTAGCTAAACGATACTTCCATATTAGGGCCATTTTCTCTCTGACTGATTCTCAGGATGGACTGCATGCCAGTAAGCAGATATAAGGTCCCATTGACCACATGAGACATCAACTAGATGCTCCAGGTACATGCGTAATATCAAGATTATGTAAAATTTAACTAGCCTTAAGTGCTGGAAGGAGTAGTCGTGTTTTTAAACTTGAAACAGAAAAGGTGGAGTTTGAGGCTGCAGAGAACGAACACACAAACACACACACACACACACACACACACACACACACACACACACACACACACACACACACACACACAGGCGCGCTTTCCAACCTTCTGACAAAGAAACAACATACACTGTAAATCTTGTCCTAACTTTCAACAGGATATATGAGTAACACACACAGAGAAGGAAAAAATGACGCATTTGAAACCACGGACATACATTTTTTTCATCTTAGAAATGAGAACATGAGGCGGCCAAGGGTTTACAAGAAAATGTCTTCACCTTTGACAAATATATTGCATTGAAATATATGTAAGATATAGAAGAGTAAGAGGATTAAAGATGAAGAGAACAATAGATGAAAAATCATTTAATTTGGGCATAACGCGCAGGTTTTTCCCCACTAGAACAAGACCTCTCGCTTTTTTTCTTTTTTTTTTCCAAGAAAATGATGGCACATAGTCTCAGTAACGAATAAAATAAATGCACTACACCCAAATAATCAGAGACATTTAAGTTACATACTTGGATTGATGAGCGGCGCACCTTGTCCTTGCAGGCCGTGATCTCCACACTGAGCCTCGGCACACAGAGGCAAAAGATGCAGACCCATCCGAGCCGTGCATTTACACCGCCAATAAAGTTTACAGCAGGTACACTAAACTTTATTGGTAATGTCAACCCTGTGGTAAAAGTACACACACACACACACACACACACACACACACGGTGCAGAATAGCTGTGACTTGGGGACACATCCGGAATTTTCTAAAGACTACACGCAAGTAAATAGAGAAATAAACACCCTGGATGGGCTTTGAACATTGTCTCATTCAGACAAATACAAGACACAATTGAGGGGAAACAGCCCTGAACTGAGGATCTGCAAGACCCTATTTGATTTTGTGGTATCAGCTTGGACTTACATCGAGGAAAAGTGAAAAGCAGTTTGCAAGCAATGCGCCTTTTTACACAGTTAAAATGCAATCGTTAAGCCTGTATGTAAAACTGCGCTTTCGTTTCGTTTTCATTCGTTAGGCTACACTAACTTTACCAATCAAACTGAATACATGTTGCTCTGCTTTGTTTAGCTGTAAGTTCGTTTCACTGAAAACAAATAAATAAAACTATTAAGAAACAACCGTTATTTGAAGAACATTGTGCAGCTTTGTTTATTTTTATTTATTTATGTGTCTAAAAAAAAAAATATATATATATATATATATACATACATACATACATACATGGTTCCGTTTAGGCCTTCATTTCCCCAAAACTCATAATCTACCTTCAAGCTTAAGAAATAATAAAAATTGTATTAAACTTGTATTTAACTTTTGAATTAAAGTGAAATACCTAATAAGTAAATAGTATCCATTTAAGGAATAACAGTCCCACCTTACAGTAGTCTGCACGGTATTTGCATACATAGTGTCTCATATACACATCGAATGGATCACTTCAGCTTGTTCAGATAGTCTAGAACTGAACGGATAAAAAGCAGACGGGCTATAGACGCACCAGACGTTTTGAATAATTTAGCTGCATGACACATAACTACACGGAGAGACGGTACTGTTAATTAGTCGAGATGTAGCCTAGTTCTAATACATAAAAAAAAAAAAAATATATATATATATATATATATATATATATATATATATATATATATATACATACACAACTACTAGTCGGTTATTGGCCTTCAAATTAAAAATACAGCTCGTATTTCATTAAAATGCGGGTGGAATTCTGTTGCAAACAGTAGTTGGAAGAGGTCAGATTTCATGATTTGAAAAAGAAGGATCAGATTACTATAAATACATGACCGAGTATTTTATTTATTGTAACAACATCTCAAGTGACCTACATTGCTGCACCGTTTGAGACACATGGAAGTGCTTGTGCTACTTCAATGATACTCTGATTGCATGTTGACTGTTAACGTTTATTCTCAACAGTCAGCATTAAAGCAGCAGCAGCTGGACAGGAGAGGAGGAGACACAAGGTGTTACCTGCACTTGGCCTCCTGTCCGCTTTGATTTCAACGCTCTGACGCTTTCCGGAGGTTTGTCTGGACACAACGTTTCACACAACACCTAGCATGGTAGAGACAGATAAAGCCTCCCTCGTGCTTTGCCATTATTTAGTCAGATTATTAACATCACGCCAGATGTTTGTTCATCTCATCTCAAACAGCCATTATTCATCCCAAGATTCATTAAGAAAAGCTTCGTGTCCTCCCTGAAGAGAGGAAGTTTCTTATTAAGAGGATGAATCAAACACGACTCAGGCTTTGGAGAGCAGCATGCTGTGAATGGGATTCGCAACCTTTCCTTAAAAGGTAAAGGGATACGTCTGCAAAAGCATGTCTGGCGTTTTTTAATCGAATTAGTTGAAAAGTTTAAATTAGGCTAACTTTAGCCAAGAGGCTATTCAATATGCCCGCGCCTCCTGCCACAGCCAGGAATTTTTTTAGCGCGTATGGGCGCAAAATCAAAGCATCATCAAAACATCACCATTGTTGCACGTTTAGCCATTTCCTCAATTAATTGTTTTGATTGTTTGTATCAAACTACTTCTGGATATACTGAGGCTCATATTTGGCTCTCCCAAAGTTCATAAGTTAGGTTAGGTTAGGTTCATAAGAGAGAAAAGCATAGAAGGGGAAAAAGGAAACAGAATATGTACGCTGCATATTAGACTGGACTGCGACTTAGCTTTTCACTTCACATATTTTTATGTGTGAGGGGGGAGAGGGAATAATTTCAGTAACCGAGGCTGTAATATCAATACAAAACAGAAATTATTGTGAGCCATTTTGTTTATTTGTAATTTTACATCAACAATGGCGGGGACACACAATTCCGTCTTTCACAGGAGAAACACCAGGAAACGAGCATATTGTTAACATCAATATATAACAAGACGTACATAAAGATTATATTCAGTGCAAAACAACTACGCTATGTCACCAGCACATTAAAATAAAAATTCCCTTATTTTAAAATCCTTGTAATTGTAGCATGTATTATCATACACAGTAAATGTGCGTTATAGGCAGTTTTAGTTGTTGGGGAAATAGCTTGCAATCGAATCAGAGCGATGCCACAAGTGAGGAATATAAATTCAGCAAAGGCAAAGCTCTGAGTTTAGGTAGTGCCGTGGTACAATCTCAAAATAGTTTGCTTGGCTTTAAACTAATTGTCTTCCCAAGACTCACAAATTGTCTTCAACAAGTGTATATTGTATATTGGGTAGGCTAAATGCTACATACATAACTTAATATAATGATGATATAGAACACTTTTAAAATTAAAACCATATGAAATCTCTATATTCAGAAATCTCTATTGCAATTCCCCCAGGTTTAGGTAGCATCAAAGGATTTCAAACGATTGCATTTCCCTGGTAATCCTAGAAAAAGATGTCTGAGGAGCTAATGGCTATCTTTGTCTAGGCCATTCACATGAAAACGAGTAAAACAGTAACAGTAACAATTAGAATAATAAAACTTGTGGTTTCTACACAGGTCGTTAGCCAATGTAACTGCTGCGATGATGTTTGAACACTTACTACTAAGTTATAGGCCATACATTTCGCTTACAATTTCGGAAAGGCTACTCTGAAATGACGTCCATGTTCTTTTAAATGTAGGCTATAATATATTTACAACACAGGTCGGCGTTGGTCATGTTTTGATCTTATTTGGCTATGCTTCTGATAGTTATTAAAAGCAAAATTGGTACAAAATAGCTAAGCCATTTTCCATCTAACATGCGTTTTTAATTGACCCTCTTTTGGCAAGGGTGACTGTTCTATCAAAGAAAATGAGCTACAAGCGTGTGTAGCTTCTACAGAATCCAAATCCAAATGCAACTCATGTTAGGATAATCGTGAGAAGGGAGAATTTTGTCTATTTATGACAGCAATATTAAGAGGGATTCCTGTTCCCTCTTGACATAATGAAAGGGTGGTCATAAAGTTGACGCTCTCTGCCTCCTTGTGACTCTTCGTCTGTTTATGGGACCTCTCTTTTCTCTTTTTCAGCCATATAACCATAAAAAGGACCATAAAATCACTCCTTGGTCTCTTCTTTCTCTTCCGCTTCTTTCTCTTCTGCCTCTTCCCCTTCACCGTCCTCGTTGCCCTCTTCCTCGGCCTCGGCTTCAGCCTCTCCTCTCTGACCCGGAAACTTGTCTTTGTTGTTTTCTTTTTTCCACTTCATCCTCCTGTTCTGAAACCAAATCTTCACCTGCCGCTCGGTGAGGCTCAGGGCGTGAGACACCTCAATCCTTCTCTTGCGGGTCAGGTAAGGGTTGAAGAGAAACTCCTTCTCCAGTTCAAGAGTTTGGTAACGACTGTAGGTTTGCCTCCCATTCCGTCTGCCTGGGGCTTGAATAAAATAAAGCCAAGAGGTTAGCTGGACTGACAACGGTCCCCAATAAAAAAAAATCATTCAGATGACTTATAATTAATTCTGCATTTGCAGAATTAATGAATACTAATCGTTCAGCTCCTTCATTTAGCTTTCACTCCTATTCACATTCACTCATTAAGAGCGGGGGAAGCCCTTATTTAAAGTGTGACATGGGTAATTCTATTAAGCAATACAGTTCGTATTCCGTGTGGAATTTCTAAACGTAGTTGTATGTTTCACTTACGTTTGTGCCATTTACAGATCTGTCTGCAGGTCCTCCGACTTTTACGCCCACTTTCACTAAAGAGTTACTGGGTGAGTGTGAGAATATTCTGTATTTGTATTGAAAATGGCTATCAATTATTAATTAATATATCTATTAATTTAGGCAAGGGTGTCTTATATTGCCATCAGTGTATTGATGATAAATTCCTACAAACCAAAATCAACATATTCTATTTTAGATTAGTATTTAAACTACGTGTAGAAGCACCTAAATTAGTGTGGTTTTCCTCACTAGCAACAGGGCCTACACAAGCCTGGTTGAGATTCCCCACACACACACACACACACACACACACACACACACACACACACACACAGAGTGATACACACATAAGGAAAATAAGAAGAGGGGAGAAAAGTATGAGAAAAGAGGTGAGGTTAAGATGCACTGTAACAACAGATGGGGTCAGGCTAATGATAAATATCTCTGAGCAGATAAAAATGAAGCTTACACCTGTGTGGAGTTAATGTAGCCTGATAGCCTGAGCAGAATGATCCATGAATGGAGGAGGTAATATCTACAAAGCCCTTATGATTATGGCTGTATGAGTCTGAGCCACATTGGGCCTGTGGGTCAAATTACCCCCAAACCCCTAAAACCCGGATTCTGGATAATGGGGGCATGTTGTGTTTCAGCTAACCCTCCTGTCACTCTGCGTGCTACTAGTGTGTGTGGCACCACCATATTTTAAACTATGACTTATTCATTCTTCCCCTAGTGCGTTTAGAGTTTGTGAAATATCTTATGACAACGATAATTGACTTCAAAGAGCTGCTGTCATGAGCTGTGATCAGCAATTCGTTGTTTAAAGGAACTTTTGAAAGCAAAAATTCAGCCCTGTATGGACATGTGCTGCAGAGTTAACAGCAGCATGCAGTACAGGTTGTATGTGCCCCATCATGTTCCCTGACTTATTTCGTTTTATAGTTAAGAGACACACTCGTGCATACTCAATAATATTTAGCACGAATGCAAACAGACACATAACAAGCAGACACACACACACACACACACACACACACACACAAACACGCACACACATACACGCGCGCGCACAGAGTAAAATCGAAAGAATAGGAAATATTTCTGACCGTGGGGTCTCATCCAAGGAAACATAAGACTGGGACTGGAGTTTTGATTTAAGTGGCCTTGTCCTTCTCCAGGGTTAGAGCTGCTCGACGATTTACAGTCTGGGTATTGCGCTAGGCTTGCGTCTTGCTGGGTACCATACAGCGTTTGCCTCGGAAGGGCTTCATATCCATAAAATTTCGTTGCGTCTCCGTGGCAAGCCAAAGCGCAGGGGTTTTGCTGGTATCCGGGGTTGGAGATCCCAGTGGTCCCGTGGTGGAAAAAGTCCTGCACATGATGGGACGGGTGCTGAAAGCCCGGTGCGGCTGCTCCGGGTCCGTAAACCAGCGTGTGGCTGCGGGCAACGCTTTGTGGAAACCTGCAGTCGTAGTAAGTTGGCTCCAGTGACTCGCCGCCTTTGTACTTAGAAAAAAGAGGATTAACAAAATAGGAGCTCATGTTTAGTTAGCATCAAGCAGACGGGCTCTCTCGCAGAATATCTCCTTTAGGATGATGGCAGCCTTTTGTTTAGGGTCCCAACTCGCACAGCGCGCACAGGCAGACAAACCGGAACTAGGAGAAACGCTGCCCCTTTGGACAATCTACGGCAGCTCACTCTGTCTGAGCCGTTCCTCTCATTGGATTTCTCTTGCAGTCGTGAGTGTTTTTCCCCAGGTTTCGCAGGCTCAAACCCGGCTCATGGCATGTGCTTTGGGTGTGCCTTAGCAAAGGTTAAAGCTGGCTTGCTCCACCGGCACAGTCACAGACGCTGCTCTTTTCTTTCTTTTTCCTTTTTTTTTTTTTTTAGCTTCCCACCGAACCACCCCCACCACAAGCGCCCCCCACCCTCCTCCACCCCCCACCCCTTCATCTTCCTACGACCGGTCAGACGTGGGCCCTACGTATATCCACCTTGAAAGGAGCTGCACTAATCATAACCAACAACAAGAGGCTTTAAATATGATCAATGTTATGTTTATCACAAAAAGCTTTGTTATAAGCTGATCAATGGAGATGTGGAGTGGTTACGATAAAGACTAAGACACATTACACACATACACTTTGCTTGTTGTCTTTGCATGGAGGTTATGAAGTGTACAAAACAGGGAAGGTTCCCTCTCATAACTCATAACGGATACAGCAGTTATGAGTTGCTGTTTTCCTTGCCAGGCCCTATTGAAGCTTATACACTCATTTCTAGAAAATAGTGGAGCTTTGATGGGCTCCAGGAGGTCAACATAGGTCAACATTTGGGAAGTATGAACACCAAAACGTTACATAAAGCAACACTAAAAATGCAAAAGCAAGACAACACTGAAGCTATGACATACAAGTGAAACAATGTATGAGAATAAGACATAACATCATCCTCGTGTAATCGAGTAAAGGCCAGGGCGACACACTTGCACCATGCGCTGTAAAACACCGACACACGCAAATATAAACACGACCTGTGAATACTAGGTGCCACTTACTGACCCCGTAAAACCGACGAGGATAAGCAGTAAATCTCCCACGTGGAGGAGTTCATAAAATTTTACATCAGATGTTTAGCTACAATGAGCGCGCGCACATTTCCCAGCTCAATAGTTGTATGGTCTCTATCTCCAAATATGCCAGTGTGGTTTTTTGCGGTTACTGACGTTTTATACACATCATCGTAAAATATGTAAGGCGCACTGAGCGAATTTATAGACCTTTCACACACTATAAATATGCAGATTGCCAATCATTGTTGCACACTTCTTGGGGACTTTGAGCTGCTGGTACAGACGTCACAACCGACACGATATAAATGAGCAGTAGCTGTCTTTTTTTTAACAAACTGTGCAGTTACAATTAAATAATTGTTATTATCTATATAACATTACTATTATTAGGCTATAACCTACTATTATTAGTATTTTTATGTTGTATGATGTGAGTAGTATAACCTACATAATGTTGTTGCTGCTGTTGTTTCTGCTGTCAGTGTTGTATTGATGTTATTAATGCAAATTGTTATTAAAGTCTTTATATTTTTTAATTGTTTAATTGTTTCTGGCTGTTCATTTATTATGTTATTGTTATGTTAATTATGTGTTTCTTTGTTTGTTTTTCTTCTTAAGTATTTTAATGGAGTTATTCTTTTTTAATTTACACCATGAAATATAAGAAAAACAAATGCAAAAAAACTAAGAATCTAAACGCAATGCCGTATTTTCTTATCCAAAATGCAGATATTATTACCCTTTGTCAAAACTAAAAACCTGTCTGAGCAAAATAATCCTATTTTTATTGGGTACACAATGATAAATATATAAAAATAAATACCACAACATCCCAATTAACTCTTAAATTTAAAGACAATGAGAAAAGTGTTTAAACAGAGAAAGTGACAAAAAGTAAAATAAAAATGTAACTCACGAGACAGAAATAAAATAAAAACAAAATAAAATAAAATAAAAATCCTATGTATGCACACACTCTGTGTCCAACACAACAACCAGCCCGCTGCATTCCAGAGTGCTGCTCTGTGGCCTATTACACAAAATGCGGTGGATGAGCATATCTGTCATTTTGTCATCGATAGGTTACTCATTTTTCAGCCAAGCCACAGAGCTGTGAAGAAGCCCTTCAACGCACAGACCCCGCTCAAAACATGGACCAACAGCGTCATCTAGTGTACAGATGTGTGCCTAAACCTGAAAGAATCCACCAATCAGAAACAACTGTGATGTGGACAGAAAGGGTCTCCCCATTTGTCCAAACGTTATACGTATCACGTCCTTTTCCTGAAATAAAGCAGCGTTAAAGAAGCCATTTACTACCAGATCTGTAACTACATGCCGCCAGTCTCCTCTGTTTTACAGCAGGCTTGAAGCAGTTGTTGGACTGCAGCCATGGCCGCTACCTGCTCTCATATAAGAGATAACAGTACTCTGCAGAATACATATTTGTGCACAATAACTATTGACGTTTCCCCATCTAATTGTAAGCTAATAGCCCACTCATGTGATGAAGTGCAGGGGGCTGCGGCTGGCTCACAAGGCAACAGTCCTCTGAACGGGGCGCATGATTCTCCTTTGAAGGAGTCCACCACCACCGTCCATTAAAACCATAAAGTAATTTAGCCCAGACGTCTAGCCAGTTAGTCGAGTTTGCTTTGTTCGTCTGCATTTGAGACAAACAGCCGAGCTCCAACAGGGGCTGTAAAACTGGCAGCTTTGTCCGAGCTGAGCGGAAATGCACTGGATTAGGCTTTGAAATTACAGCATCCTGTCCGTATTGTTTGCCACCACAAAAAGGCAATTTAGGCCTATCCCAGGAAACAAATGCGAGACTTGGGAAATTGTCTCTCACGTTTGCACTCAAATGTTTAAATGTCTCAGATTTTCTGATCGCATGTGTGCCTGGCGAACGTATTCAACTAGCAATACGATTATGTATAAAGGTAGCCTAATTCGTTTAGAAAAATACTTCATAGCAGTTGTTAATATTGATACACGAATACGTTCTTGGAAGTGTGACAACTGCACAAATAGTTTTGTGTACTTTCAACACATAGCCTAGGGCATAGAGCAATAAAACAAAGATCGCGCATGTATCACATATATTTTGCTCCTATACGTTTTTTTTATTCAATTTAAATGAACTATAGCCTACAGCTACATATCACCAATATTAGTAAAACCGTAAACAGCAGAATGAATTATTTGGCAGTAAAACCGGTGCTTATTGTTGTTGGAGAAATATACTTTTCTTCTCCTCAAAAGACCAAACCGGGCTATTTGTGTTTATTTGGCGTGTGTGCACTTATCCTTAAATATTTGCACATCTGTAAATACGTGGCTGAGGCTTAAACAATGATAATTAAGACCCCAATTTGAAGCAATGCAAAGCTAAATAAAAACAATGTTGTCTTGCTAAAGCCTTAACTGCTCTGACAACGTTACGTTTTCGACCTCGCCATTATTTGCGGTGACAGAGCTCATTTAGGCCTTTGCTTGCTTGGAGGAATGCTCGTCGGGAAAAACATAAGACGAAAAATTGTGGAGGCATAATTATTTAGCAAACATCCATCTGTTTGCAACATGTAGCTTACCCAATATGTGATTTGGTAACTCCATTTATCTGCGGGATTGTTTTTTAAAATCAAGCAAATAGTTAAGCTGATATTTAATGAGATCCTGTTTGTTAGGCCCTCTCTGCCGCCACGTACTAATTACTAAATGTGTTTGGTCGCAAATATGATACCCTCGTGAGTCACAATGAACACAGCATACAAGCACTTAGTGATAATGTTTATATTTGCAGAAGTCTTTATCTACACTCTATCGTTAAACTCGTAGGCTACAATCAAAAAAGATGCACAAATACAGCAACAACTATCACAAAAATACAAGACAGACAAGTCCGATGGCAGATGTTCCGTTTCTGTACAAAATACTGCACCTGCACAACAACGTACAAAGGAAGAAACATGAAAGAAAACATTCACATCATAAATTATGGGTTTGTGAAATTCAAAAGAATTCAAGTAGTCTCTTTCTTCAGACAGTTTTAACATGTCCAAAACTGCACTTGTATCATTTCTCTTACAAAAAAAACGTAAAGGTATTTCGAAGTGAAGGCAGAACGTAATTATCTCCCTTAGAAGTATCTTTTTCTTTTTTATATAGGTGGACACACACGTGTGCACTGAAAAATAACAATCAAAATCATACAGTCTCGAAGTTAAGGTTAATAGAAAATCCAACATAGTGATAAATACAAAGAGGAGGAGAGAGAGAGAGGGATCATAGTATGTTTTGGTACATCTGTGCTGTCCATGTGACTAGTGGTTACTATGGTTGTTTTGTGACTGCAATCCACATTATTGTTCTTTGCTGTCGGTCTTTTCTTTGTTCATTTTCTTCATCTTCATTCGCCGGTTCTGAAACCAGATTTTGACCTGTCTCTCGGTCAGATTCAGGACCCTCGCGACCTCGAATCGGCGGTCTCTAGTAAGGTACATATTGAACAAAAACTCCTTTTCCAGTTCGAGAGTCTGGTACTTTGTGTAAGGACATCGCTTCTTCCTCGTGGAGCGGGCGTGTATCCAATTTGCCACAGGGTTATCTGCAAGTAAAAATAATATTAATAATAATAATAATAATAATAATAATAATAATAATAATAATAATAATAATAAAGACAGAAAATAGGGGCAACACTGTGGGGCATTTTAAAAACTGAAACAATGACAAATGACTACCACATTAGCTTTTAGAAAATGTGCCTTTGGATTTACAACAATTCTGTGGGCTCATCACAAGGTGCTACAATTGAAAACAATGACAAAACATACACAAGTTTGATGTTTACCATTAAAGCTAAACTGATAGTAAAAATGTTGAGGGAAGATTCTCAGCCTCAGACTATCCAACCCTACACTGATTTGCTTCCTTGTCCCCTTGACTTGTGAGTAACACCATCGTAAAATACTCAATGCGCTTATTCACTTTATTGGCCCATAAAATGGCCCGTGGTTCAAGCCTTTACAGGTCCGTGGTGAAAGTCCTCCAGTATCTCCCTACATTCCTCAAGTTGGCTGGAAGAGTCATGTGAATTTGTTGTGGACCCAGAGAGGAGAGCACATTTTCATATCTATATGCGATATATCATATTCTCTTTATTATGTGGGTAAATAATGTAGGCCTATTTTACCATCAAATGGTGCCAAACATTTGCTTTTCGTCACAAGACGGGCCTACATGAAAAAAAAACAGGACTGGAAGTCGGCTTATAGGGCTGCATGTGCCGTGCGTAATGGCACTGGGTCAACATATGGTCGTAAAAAGGCATTATAAAGCATTTTATAAAGCATTTACTGATTAATATTATATCACATGTCAGTTTAGGTTGTTCTCTTAAAAAGAGCACCTTGCATGTTTTAACATTACGCAACAGCCTTCCAAATCCAACGTCTTCCTGTAGGTTTGAGTCCATGTTTACAACCCCGTCTGGTTTTATAGCCCCAATATTAGCCTAGTAGCGTTTGTCTTTATAGTTCCTAAAGCTTTCCCCCCTAGCAAAGGCGATTCTGCTCATCTGAAAAGGGAGGAAGAAACAGTTTATAATTTCACGTTATGCGGGGCGTTAAAATGCTTCTAAGCAAAAGCAGCTTTACACAATCCCAAACCAAAACTCCCACCCGGTTGTAAAAGACGGTAGGAGCTTGAACTTACTCGGATCTAGCTCCGGCTTCTCGTCTTTATGTTTCCCTGAAGTCAGGATCTCCGACTCGGGAGAGGGGATATTTTGCTGCGTCTTCTCTCGCATGTCAGTGGACGAGCAGTACAGATAATCCGTGTAGGTCCGTCCGCTGGAGCCGAGACACTCGGCGGCTCTGTGCTCCTGAAAGGCGTCGGGTTTCAGCCCATAGTGCCTGCTGTTCCCCGGATAGCCATGGAAAGGCACGGCGCCTGATATCGGCTCCAGCCATGACCGCATATACCTCGAGTCTGTGCCTAAATGAGGTTGGTGACTGTATGGATGGTAAACCACTGATGACTGGGAGTGTACAGGGGTCCAGGAGGTGGAGAAGACGGGTGCCTTGGGTGCGAAGCTGCAGGAAGGAAAGTCAGCACACTCCGGTACTAGAGACGTCGGACGAGGGCCGGCTGGGTGCGAACCGGGAGCCGAAAACCGAGCTGCAGCAAGGACATCCTCGTTTTCATGGTTGATCAAGGAGTCCACATAATAATTACTTATGGGACCCGTGGTCGACATGTCGAAGCTTCCCCGACTCTTTTACATGCATCCGATTATTATATGGAGTGTATGTGTACTTTTTTATCTAGCCATAGAACAATCAAGGCAGGTAATTATTTCTCAGCGCTTCCCTGGCTGCTATTGGCTGCCTCACCGACACGTGATTATATTTACCCCCGCAAAAATTGTACAGTGGATCAATGCGCCACTTATCCTGGGATACCAGTGCACATAATCGGATTAAAGAATGTGCTCTTTTGCTCTTTCTCTGGGACGTATTAGAGGTAACTTTAACAACCATGTTTCTTTAATAAAGAAAACGTGTCTTTGTAGTGCTACTAGTGGATCTTTCTCTAGTCGCAGTACAGACCTGCGCACTGTTACGTCTAAAACCGAGCAAGGCACTATTTGATGGTGTAATCAATCTCTGTCTGACAAAATCTATCATAGCCCCGTGTTATTGCAATGTATAGTATTACAGCATTAAAGTGTTTATTGTATCGTTGACGCCTTTTATCTTTATCAAAGCAGCAGCACATTTGATAAGGTGAAGGGTTTATAACTTCCTGTGTTATGCTGTTTATTTCGCCTTCACAGTAGCTACATATAGACTAGACAGACGAGAGAGGGAATCAAAATACGGGATGCAGGATACATCAACAATTAAGTTTGCACCGTTTTAACGAGCGCAACCGACCAAACATTTCGGATCTGCGGAGATAGGAGAGGAGGGGATTCAGATTCTTGACAAGCAGCCCACTGCAGCGGGTTATATTCGGCTAGTGACCGTCTATGTTTTTATGCCCATCAATAAATTTTAACGAGGACCATTTGATTGTTCATAAACGTGTCGTTAATAAGACTGCATCCGAGTTCCTCGCTCAACATAAAACCACCACCACTTTATGCACGCGAAACAATTCCTATCAAACAGAAAGGCCGGAGACAGGAAACAGAAGACTGCAGAGAGCAGAGGAAGTAAAAAGGTTCGTTAAAGGTCTAAATATGAAAGCTTTTATAACAAGGATAATGTTACTCTTGTATCTAATGACAAGAGTTTACCGTTTTGCCCTGAGATATACTAGAGTAGCTTGTCAGTTAGTAGACTGTGAAACAACCCTGAACTTTTCTGCAGGGTTGCAGCGACACAGAAAATAATACAATACTAATATACAATGAAACAAGACTAACCGAAGAAGACACCAGTGTCCCAGGGAACACTAATTCGACTAATTGTGACATAGGCTACATACTGAAAGTTTAATGCACATGTGTAGACTGGATGTGGTCGACAACAACATAGCGTTATTAAATCCTAAAAACTGCACACGTTATATTCCTGTGATTTTGATGCAGGAGTGTGTATTTGTACATGTTTGAGAAACGGTGATGCTGAGGAGTGTCATTCTGATGAGTTTTAATCTTGCCTGTATGCATGTATGTTTTATCTGTGTAGGCAATTTATTTAGTGTTGTATGATGATGTGCGTAATTGGTGTTTGAAATATCTTTTTTTCTTTTACTGTGGCCCAGTAGTTTGAAGAATAAAACTAATTGAATTGAATTATTGCCAACTTTAAGACGATGGAGCTAAATATAACGGTGTGTAGACCTGCAAGAGTGAAATTATAGTGCAGCCGAACAAATCACACTTCACTATGCTGGAATGAACTCGAACTGCATGGGTGCACTGTGTTCCATAAATACGAACTGACAGTTTAACCAGAGACTAATTTTAAAATAAATCCCAATTTATGAGTGATAATAACGCGCGGTAGGGAAAATCTCTAGAAAACAAATCTAGCCTTTGTCAGGGCCAAGCTACAAGGATCACATGACGTCACTAATTAGTCTAGACTAAATTTAACTTTAGCTTAAATTTATTCCATACACTTGGAAAGCAACTGATGTTATTTGGACGTCATGACGTAAAACAAAATGTAATAAGTATCCGCATTAGGAAGTGCGATGTTTGTCATGCTGCTGAGTTCAGATTCAACCATGAAATTTAAAAGGCCAGACGCCAGACCTTAACCCGGATTACGCCAAATGGTGTCCTGGTGAGTGCTGATGAATGCGCAATTCTGCGGAGAGTCAAACATTTCTCCACATGTCTGCGGAAATACAGCCGTTTAACAAATGTCCCATATCTTAAATTAGATCGTTTTAAAGTGTTTTCTGCAGGTTTAAGGTCTAAGTCCGTTTATTGTGCTGCTTCCATTAAATCAGAATAAAAAAAGTATTAATTGGCCATTTATTACCATAACATATGGTCATATATATAGCTCGTATCTATGTCTAGAGTAATCCTGTGAATAATCCTTTGTATTGTTTTGGGTGTGCGCCTGTTTTGAGTGTGTGTGTGTGCGTGTGTGTGTGTGTGTGTGTGTGTGTGTGTGTGTGTGTGTGTGTGAGTGTGCGAGAGTGTGTGTGTGTGTGTGTGTGTGCGAGTGTGTGTGTGTGTGTGTGTGTGTGTGTGTGTGTGTGTGTGTGTGTGTGTGTGTGTGTGTGTGTGTGTGTGTGTGTGAGTGTGTGTGTGTGTGTGTGTGTGTGTGTGTGTGTGTGTGTGAGAGAGAGATAGAGAGTGAGTGAGACAGTGTGTGTGTGTGTGTGTGTGTGTGTGTGTGTGTGTGTGTGTGTGTGTGTGTGTCCATTAAGGAGAAGTGATCATTTTCTTTCTTTTTTACAATGCAGCCTATCTATTCCAGTCGTTTATCATGTTTGTTGAGTTATAATAATAAAAACGATTGCATCATTAAATATTCCTTTGTTGTTGTTCATTTCTGGCATTCCTGAACACAATATACCATTTAAGATTATACTGCCGAAGAAATGCCTCTTTGTTGCATCGCTCAACATGTCATTTTTTAACATTTGTACCTATAGAAACACAGTCTGCTATTTGCCGTTTTGTAAACAAAAAGTAAGCTAATGGTTTGTCACTTGGTTTTGAACATGATCCAGTACCACCAATAGATAAATAAATAAATAAATAAATGGAGACTAGAAATGGGTAAATAAAGTAACAGTACACGTTTGGAAGGAGACAAATGATACGAAACAGTTGGTTTGGTTTTAGATGGGCTCTATGTTCGTCTATAGTCAAGTGAGGTCCATATTATTCATTTAGTCCAAAATCACAAATTTACCTCTAAAGGCTTTACAGTCTGTACAACACACACCATCTAGCCTTAGACTCTGATCATGGCGCTTACTTTGTGTCTTCATCTTCAGGGTCATTGTCCTATACGTCTCAAATGCAAAGTAATTCATAAAGGCCTAAGTTTATAACAACTAAATAAATTAATGAAAACAATGCTTGAAACTGATGCTATTATTCCGCCACAGTCTGGCTCTGACATTTCTACACGTTACACGATTCAGTTTTCTATTCAAAATAATGACCAAATACGGATTATAAAGGCCTATATATATATATATATATATATATATATATATATATATATATATATATATATATATATATATATATATATGTTAGCATGGTCACAGCCTAACTGAGGTGGATAATGTTTCTGTTTTAGACAATAAGATAACGGACAAAAAAATTACAGTGAGACACAATCTGGGTGTAACCTATTGGTGCCGCCGCAGTGCGGTGATGCTTCCTATTACAGGCAAAAACAAGTTTTAAATGACCTGCGCCTATACTCCAATAGCTACAGATCACTTTGGTTAAAGTGTTTGCTTCGCCTAAATGTAGTTTTCGAATAAAAATGTTAAGAACGATAACTATTGAACAGGGCAGCTTCAATTAAGATCATGAATCTGTCCGTATGGTTTAACAACAAAACTAAATCTGCAGACGGAACAGTTTAAATGTGTGAATGGTAGATTATGACTGGCTGCAGATTACCATCTGTTTGTATTATTATAATCATAAAGCAGATAGAAGCACAGAATTCGAAAGACTGATTATTAATGAGCATGTAAAGATGATTTGTCTTCATTGTCAAGGGAGTCTGAATTTTGTTTTTCACTTCCATCAGCACAACCAGTTTGTGTCATTGCTGAATGGATGAATACCAAACGAACGCTCTGACTTTCTTTTATCAGACACTTGCAGTCACATTTGTTGGCTTCTGTGTGATGGCAGGGCAAAGGCACATTATCTATTCTGTCAATATTTAAGATATTAAATGTAGCCTAATTTCCTCCAAGAAATAGTCAACACATAAGAAAAGTACATTTACCCATGAACCTCCAACAGCCATTCTCTCAAAAACACACGCACAGCGCAGTTAAACCAAAGAAGTTGTAAATACTGGCCTATATAGGCCACATTTGGACCGTATTATACGCGCTTAAACTCTGCATATGGAAAATTCAAAGTGGATATGAAAAGTTATTTATAACACTCATGTGCTGACAGATCGTAGACCGAACATATGTACCTGCATATTACAGTTTCATCCAAACACGCCTCTTAATGGTAAATTATCCTTTCAGACTGTCCCAAAAGCATTTTTTAATCAAAACACTTGATAAAATCCATCCGTTTTTCAGCATAAGATGATCTGAGAGCTATTGCTGATTATATGTGGTGACTAGGCCTGCCGCTGTGATAGCAAACATGTTGCATTCTCGTCCTCCTTTCTTGGTTAGAAAAGGCGAGGTAATTCATAAATGATATTGATCATCATCTCTTGAATAAAAAAGACGCTATTTGTGGTATTTTTGCAGCCATGTTGTTTCTGCGTATACAGCTTAGTTGATTGCCAGTTTCAAACCACGCAATGCGGATACAAATATTCCTAATTATTAATTAGCGTAACATTCAAGTTTTTAAAGCTACATATTGAGTTTTACTTCTCCAACAATGTTCAATATAATAAAACAAATCGAAACATTTTCCACTGAAATAAAGTTAACAGCCCTCGTCTTCTGAATCTAATCGTCTACCAACTTTATCTTAAAAAAAAAAAACTTTAGGTATAATTAAAACACGAGGAGCTTATTTCCCCCTACATCTCACAGAAACAGCTATAAATGTATGTCAGAAAAAAAGGAAAAAGAAATCCGTTAGCATAGTTGGTTCATGTCTGATCATGCCAGTGGCAGTAACACATCTTGAGCTGTCCCAAGGAAGTGGCTAACTAAAGCCTTCAGTTCCTGTGCGCCACTACAAAGTGAAATAAATTGCTTTATGTGTATATGGTTTTAGGGTGAATCTGTGCAGCTCTCGGGGCTGTTTCCAGCGCTGTAAAGTCTTTGTCAGTGATACATTCCAAGGGAGACACTCATTCACTGAGCTGAATGAAAGTGACTTTGGATTCCAGACTGTCTCTTCCAGTTGCACTACCGCCAAAGGGAGGGGGGCTGAGAAAACAAGGGGAAATAGTGACCAGGATCAACACTGGACTGCTTTGCAGAAAAGATGCTGACTGCGCCAAAACTGTTACGTAAATAAGTTATTGTCTTTCTTTTGGAAAAACTCATCACTTTCCTCAAGACTTTCATTTTCCTTAATAGCATATATTAATTTAATCTCTGCTAAACACATCCATAATGTTAATAATAAATAATAAATTGATTAGGCGATACTTAAATAAAGTTGGGTCACTGACTATAGTTTCCGATATAAACAAATAAGCCTGTGCCAGCATTAAGTCAAATAATTCAGTGTTGTTGAACTAAAATATTATTTAATAGTGAGGCTATTGTAATTAAACGAAAATGGAAATCATTTGTATCTATAAACTCGGGCTAAGTCTTAAAAATGTAGGTCTTAATTAATAGTTAGGGCAATATAATACATTTATTTAAGATTCGCTAGTACCATCAGCTCGTTAACGGGCCGGGGAAACAAAAGTTTAACTCCAAACTATGCAATGAAACAAGATTAAGAACAAATAAACCATGATATGAACGAGTTAAGCTATTTAATGTATAATAAAAAAGAGGAATGGCATTTCACTGAAAAAATAAAATAGGCCTCAATTAGCAAAATGTGACTTCTAATGGGATGATTGTTGTCATTTTGTGTAAGTCATTACGTGTGTTGAAGTTTGTGAAAAACATTTCAAATTAAGAATTAGATCATAGTATCACATGTATTTTACTATTAGGTCATTTCTCAGCAAATTGGAAATTTGGGTTGCACGGCATTTTGGAATAATAGGCTACATTTCAAGCAGCCGTGTATTAGCTTTTACAAGAACAAAACGTATGCTCACATAATATCATGAAAATATCAATACGCATCCATTTCCTGTTATAGACCCAGATTAATTTGTCAGATAAATGAATGAGTCAAATATGTGACATATATCTATCTACTTGTATCTATCTACCCATCTATTCTATTCAAATCACCATAAAGCAGCTGAAACCACTAAACCTAAGCAGACAGCCAGTGATGACAGATGCAATACAACGCAGTCTAAAACTTTACCCATGTTGTTTACAACCTATTCTCCTTCTGAGAGCCTCAGAAGGTTTTACAGCCCGCCACAAAATAACAGCAAAGAAAGAAAACGTCTCTGTCCAAGGTATTGCAGCTCAGTTCATTTACAATGCCATTTGCGGGGACCTGGGTGGCTAGTATAGGGGGTAATTCAGCGGAAATTGTGCCCTTGATGAAGACGAACTGACGTAATCAAGGCAGTTTCTTGTTGCCGAGCCAGGAAGCCAACCCCAACAACATGAAACTACCTAAACCACGCTTCAGCTTCGTGCAAAAGGGTTAAAATCCATGGAAAGGACAATGCATGCAAAAGCCAAGAGAGGATTAACACCATTCAGCACAAAGAGAAAAGGCGAGTACCAACACAATAAAAAACAACGTGGTCTACTAGGGCTGAAATCAAACTACTTTCTAATCACTGCCTGTAGACAACTTTTAGCCCGGCATGGCTTTACTTGTTTGCTCATATTAATATGCTATTGTACTTATTCCATTAATAGCATTTAGCAGCGCAGCACAACCATTTATTCAACTGTTCAAAATAAGCAAAACTTCAGAAAAAAACAGTCACAGTAAGTATCCAGAAACATAATGCTAAATATTCAGCAACCAGCAATCTGATTGCAGTAAAAAAGAAAACGGAAACCAGCAGCACGCTGAATGATCAACAACTTATAAACTATCGACGTGTGCAGGCGTGCACCATGCGTGCCACACGAGCTGTCAAGCAAAGTCTCCCCTGACAGATGTGGCATACTTTCCAAAACAGGAAATAAAGATATTACGTAAACAAAATTGAGTCCTACCTTCTGTTGCCTCCTGCAGAAGTCTTCCCGGTGCGTTTAGTTATCCACGTGTTTGCCCTGATGCCTGTTGTTATTATTGTTCCTGCAGCCGTCGCGGTTGCTGTCCCTTTTATCCACCATCTTTCTTATCTCCTGCTCCATTATCCCGGGTGGAGGCGGCTGCTCCTTCCAGCCCAGCGACTCGGCTGGATCCTGCACATTGCAGTCTTTGCTGTGTGGATTAGCCCTCCTCCACACACACCTTTAAACGCATCTTTACTGCTGCAGCACATTATATTTGCAGATCATAAAATCCACCCCCAACGCTTTCCAGGGCGAACCTGACATTAGAATTTTATGACCTTGACTTACTGTGGTCACCTGGATAATATTTAAATCAACGTTATGGTCTCTCACTTCTATTAAAACTGCCATGATCCTCTTCTCTCATCCGCAGTGTCTCTCCCTCCCTCTCATTTGCACCACTATGCCAGGGGAAGGACAAAGTTGATAATACCTTTCCAATTCCCCCTCCTTTTATTGTTTTGGAATCGTTTGCCATGACATAGCTTAATATCGTCTGGTGCATGCACATTACACTGCATGAAGAATATGCCACAGCAACAGACACCAACGAAGAAGCTGCACAAGTGGCAAAACGTACATTAGGCTATAGCACAGCAAAGTGAAACTGCTTACATGCCACGAGTTATTTATAGACTGCTTGAGATTGCTCCTTCGTTTGCTTCATATTATATTATAATTATCATTGCAAGGTAAAAGCACCTCACTGTTCCAATGCTGCTGCAAGGGTTCACCTGGAACTCTAGTCTAGTCTGCGGGTCGCAGTGCTTTTTAGTTCATATAGGAAGGAAGGCACGCCATGTGTATGTGAGTGTGTGGTGTGCACATAAAGAGAAATTTGATGAATGATTATTGAATGCATTATAAGATGACACATGCATGACTGTCTATATCTGTAATGTCTATGCATCTGTGGGTGTGGGTGTGTGTATGTGTATGTGCATGTGTATGAGTGTGTATGTGTGTGTTTGTGAATGCATGTGTAGGTAGAAATCTCTTCAGGAATAGTTATAAACGGCACTGTGCTCCCTTTCTTGGCTCTCCCTGTTGAGCTTCTTGAGCTTCATGCGTCTGTTTTGGAACCAGATCTTGACCTGTCTGTCGGTCAGGTTGATACTTCGACTGATCTCCAGGCGGCGCTCCCGAGACAGATACATGTTGAACAAGAACTCCTTCTCCAGCTCCAGCGTCTGGTGCTTTGTGTAGGGACACCGCTTCTTCCTTCCACTTTTGGCTTTTAACCAGCTTCCCGTTGTCTTTTCCGCGAATAAATCATCTACCGGAGCAAGAGAAAGACAACAATGAGCAACTGAGGCCAAATCCGGAGTCATTTTGTGCAGAGATCATATGCAGCTTTATACCATCCATTAATACATAGGATGCTATATGTACACGCCCATATCTCACATGTACATTCAATAGCGTTCATCTGGATCAAAATGAGTACGTGAGAAGAACAGATTTACCTGAGTGGACTCTTCGTGACTCTCACTTGAACAAATGAACAACGCTGAACATCCCACCTTTCGCTACAACTCCTACTGCTTGCAAATTGCTTTTGTGTGATGTACAGCTATAATTAGATCAAATCAAACTAGGGCGCGTAAGCACTTCTTTTGTCTGTGTTGGACCTTAGACTCCCATAAAATGTTATTACCTTTGCAAGCAGGAGCCAAATGAATTTTTTGTAGGTTCATCCCAAACAAAAGGAAGTCTCTGTAGCATAATACCAGATTTAGAAAAGACAAAGAAACAAGGCATGCTGGTGATAGCAGGGAAAATCACATTGCTGCAGTTCATTCAGTTAATTTCTTGATTAGGTTGCAGACTCTAGGGGATAACACACACACACACACACACACACACACACACACACACATTACATTAATAATTACCCTAATGTGAACACTCAGTGTGTGACCCACATTTAATCATTACTAAAACATTTAATTCAGTAGGACACACGCACAAACACACACACACACACACACACACACACACACACACACACACACACACACACACACACACACATACACACAAACATGCACACAATACGGTGGTATTGCCTGGCTACATCCTCTAATTAAATTAAAATAAAATAAAAGACCTTGTTGGTCGTCTATGAGACTTAATCCATAAATAACACGATACAACTGAATCTAATTTTAATAAGCGCTAAAGACAAATGGCACAGGGATGTGCAATAACATTAGTTGTAGCTAGCATCAATTTATTAGGGGCAGAATTATAACAACAACAATTAGCATTATTATTGTATGTGTTTAAATATTATCAAACCATAGTTACCGTTTAATAAAAATTCCGTTTAAACGGTCAATTTACACATCAAAATTATTTGTGGTTTTGTCAAACGGAAAAATACAAATTCGGTTCATTGTTATCAAGCTGCCAGTGTTAGCATAAAGGAAAACATTCACATTATATAGCCTAATTATGTTGTAAAAACTGGACTGAATTATCTTGAATTATCGTTGCATCAACGCAGAAAAGTGTAAATGTATTTATGAAACATATAATAGTGAGAAATGTTCCCTCAGGTTTACAAGAAGCCAGGGCATTATGACTAAGGTTTTCAACAGTGGAGCAAAACCGTACATTTTTATGTTGGCTCAAAAGCGGCATTGGTTGCGTAACATGGTTGTGTTAAAAATGGTTACGTCTCACAATGTAAATGACCCATGTAAGAGAGAGAGAAAATGAGAGAGTGATATGTGTGTGGTTGTGTGTGAGCGTGTTTATTTCAATGATAACTGCCCATCTCATATTCTCACATTAAAGGAAAGGTGTTAAATGCCACGGGCACCATAACCCCTGCTAGGCGAGGCTGTCAAATGCCCAAACCCCCAAAAAAAGCCCAGACTGCGATGAAACACAAGTCTGCATTATTGGGCCATGACACAACACAGCGTGCACACACAGTACTGATAGAATTAATGCAAAAAATCTGTGTGTGCACGTGTGTGTGTGTGTGTGTGTGTGTGTGTGTGTGTGTGTGTGTGTGTGTGTGTGTGTGTGTGTGTGTGTGTGTGTGTCAGTAAGGAGGGGGTAAAGTCGTCTACCTTTTAATTCCCCGTCCGAGTTATCTGAACAGCTGTCACTCTTGGCCTTCTCTTCCTTCCTGCTCTGACTCTCATCTATCTTTGAAACCTCTCTCGCTGTGTCCTGCGCCGATTTGCTGCAACTTATTGTCGACTCTGATGCTGATTCAACAGATGTCGCCAAGTGGGTCAGAGAGAAGCCGGAGGGGAACTGCTGGTCGTCCTGCTGCGGCCTCTCTCCGTTGTACACCTGGAAACAGCCGCTGGACGAGGCGGTTTGCTCAGACCTGCAGCTATTGTCACCGAGCCGGATGTAAGTGGCCGACTCTGTTGTCTGTTTCCCCTTATTGCTGTCATCCTGGTAGAGGCAACAAAACGCCTCCTCTTTGACGTTGCCCGCTGGAAACGAGCAGGGTTGTAAACACTGGGCAACAGGTTGTTCGTCCCTACTGGTTTTGGAGCCTGGGGTCCATGTGGCCAGCTGTGTTGACAGGTAGGGCACATCCTGGAAGCCGCTGAGCGGCAGACTGCCCGGAGGAACCTCGTCTCTTTTGGAGAGGGAAGATGGTCCAATCTTACCAATGTTTCTCATCACCGAATATCCGTACTCTGCAGCTGTGTGGATGTACATCCCGGGGTTGCTGGAATAACCCTCACCCCTGAAGGAAGATGATCCTCCCATTAAAGAATCCATCAGGAAGTTACCGGACGCTATGTTATTCGGACATGACATTTTTGCATTTGGCAACACAGTAATCGTTTGGTGTTCCACCGGTCTGAACTACGGGATTTCTCCAGGAGAATAAGGACAGTAGGATGCTGACATCTTTTGGAGGGGGGTGCAAAAAATATCAGTAACATAATTATGGATGCTGGGAGACATGTCATGTGATTTTCAGACCAATAGCGGCGTGGAAGTGGCCTTGATGCTCCAGACTGACGTGACGTCAGCGCGGTCAAGTTGGGGAAACTGAGGGTTTTTGATGGAGCAAGAGCGCCACCTAGCGGCCAAACGCTAGTCAAGACAGCAGGCCCACACCAGGGGAACAAAGGGAGGCTGCTGCAGCAGGATTTTTTTATGCACTTACTACGTGGCTTTTAAGTATTTTAATTCGGTTTAAGTTCAGAATTTCAGATGTTTTAAAGAAAATTAATTTGGTCAACATGTGATTTCATTTTCGTCCTGCCTGTGGAGGTGTCTGTTCTTTTTGTTTGTTTTCATCGATTTGCTTTGTTGTTGCCACCGATTTAGCAAGGTAAGCTGAACACACAAGTGTTACCCAAAGGAGTCTGAACAGATGTGTGAACGTCTTTAGGATTTTTTAACTGACAAAATCGTCAAAATGCAGACGAAGTTTTAACCCTTGACGTTGTTAATAGCATTTAGCAGCAGTTAAAACGTTCGCTTTTGAATTTGACCTGCTAAATTTAAGATTGTGATATCTTCCGAAATGCGTTTTACTGACATCCTTTTGTAGATTTACAGAAACACATTCCGTGCATCAATTACTAAAACCTTAGTTAGGCCTGGTCTTTTATTTTGACCCTCCGATTGTTTAATTGCATATTCCTTTAAAATTATTTCACTGCTACCAACAGAATTAGACCAGAATTCGTTAAAAAAGCAAACACATTATATCTTATTAGATCAGTTAGATTAGTTCACTTTACCTAGATTGACCGCACTTGGCTGTGTTTTCTTGAAATGAGCAACAAAATATTAACTAGACGGCGGAATTGGTATAGTGGATGTTAGGCCTATAAGGATATTTGTTGTACAAGGAAACCTATACTGAATTACGTCAAGCGTAATGTTTCTTCTTTTTTCACTTTTAAAACTAAATATCTTATAGCCTAATAAATAATTAATTGCATACCTGAGCTATTGTTATACACAAACCTGTATTATTTTCAGGATGTTTCTTGATGCTTCACATGTGCTTTCAATATGGTAAACTTGACGTTTTTGTTCATGTTTTCATTCTCAGACGTGTGGGCCAGAAGAGCTGGTGTGTAAATTAAGTATGGCTTTCACTAAAATGATTGCGTATTTATGCACATAGACTTTCTTTAACATAAACAAAGGTTGAATAATCTAAATTCTCATTCTCTCCTCAAAGATGTTGCCAACATTATGGTAAGAGTTCAAATTTGTCCCGTTCAGGTGAAAATGTAAAAATATAGGCTATATATCCTAAGTCAGTAGCAACAACATAAACAAATACTATGCTGCAGCCGAAACTAGCAACGATATTTAGAAGGTAGGCCTACTATTGCGAAACATGAATACAGTGAATATGACTAAATGAACAGGTTACACTTAAACTGACCTGAACTAAACGTATCTAAATCTAAAACACATGCGAACACAGGTTATTGTGATATCTTATATAGGCCTAGTTTACAAATCTAAATGTTCAAAATGTTTGCATTTATTATCCTGCCCTCGGGTAAATTGTTGACCTGTTTGTGCATTTTGCTCGGGTTAATACAATGAAGTTAGTTTCTAACCCACATGATACATTTATTTCCCCACTCCGTGTTGTGTTCAGTGAAAAAAACAGTTGTCTTCGTTCCGTGTGTCATGTGTTGTTTTGTGTCAGGCCTGTGTCTTCTGTGCTGCAGTCAGTACGCTTTAGGACATCCAGTTCAAACAAATCCGCAGTTACTCGAAAGACTACAAATACACTGCTGCTGAAACTTCACCAATTCTCGATATAGTTTTAAAACAAAACATCATACAGAATCAACCGGTTTATTACAACATTCATTAAAGTCGAACATTGTTTGGTTTATTTATTTTACATAAAATACACAAAGCTTACAAAAAGTAATTTAATATTTTCTAGATGTGTAATTTCTATAATTCCAACAAATGTTCATTGAGGCAGCAGTAATGCACCATGCCAAACACGTATAAGGTTTTAGGACTGCCACAAAACTATGTCCATCAGCATTTTAGATAGTATTACTAACAGCTTATAGCAAACATTTCAAGACTGCTTATGCTGATAATGATAGCATGCGTTTAGCCAGTTTAAAATGTTTGTTGAAATAGTTCACCACATGCGGCTGTCCTCTAGTTTGGTTTGTGCGAGACGTGCACGCGCGCCTGTCCGTCTGTCTGTGTTCAGTTCAGAATCATTCTCAAAGGCAAGGGCAAGATAGGCTCTATTACAAATGTATGTCTTTGAATATTTGTTTGCATTTGCAAGTGTACTTTGATTTTTCGAGATGAGACAAAACATATTTGCATGTGATACACTGACTGTGAGTGAGTGAAATAAATATTCAAAATAACCGATAAACGGTGTCTTTGTGGTCATTTTCCATTCCCAACATTCCGCACATTTATGAAAGACATAGGGCCATTCATAGCTATAGATGGAAAACCTTTAATTAATTGAGGATACACGGACGGACAACGTGATCGTATGTGTGGAGTCCATGTTGGGCTCATGAAACCCTTATAAAGTTAATATTTTAAACTATAAACTGGCAAGCAAGTTTAAAGTTTTATGTAGCCTAGTTCGTGAAAAATTTACATTTTGAAGAATAAAGTTTTCACCCAAGAACAGGAAAATCCTGCAATAAAGGCTTAAGGATGTTCTTTTCACACTGCGTCTTTCTTTAATACACGCACGCTCTGCCTCATAGGGACTCATTAATAACCACACCTAATGTAGGCATATAGCCCACCTCACAAACTCACACCGCTGACACATACAAAAACTGCTTTATGACACATTCACACCTATAGCCTGCAGGCTACCTCAAACTCAGCCGAGCACAAAAAAGTAATGCACATAAAAACAAATTATATACAACTTCTCAAGGAGCACTGAGCTCTAAGTAATGCTTACATTTCAAAGAGACGTAGAGAACATTGTGACGCCTTGTACCTGCTATTATGATCTCATATACCTGGCAGTGCAGGGAAAGAAATAGATAAACCTGCAATTATAGGGAGAAAAGTAGTCTTGTGGGCATGTCACATACCTGGCAGAATAATTAAATAAGTATTGTGATGTCACTGTCAGTATTGTTTCAGACCTGGCAGCGCCATATTAAGAGTATTTTGATGTCACAGACCGAACAATGTGCAAAAATGTGCGTTATAATGCCACAGACTTTGCAACATGAGTCTGCCAGTACAGAATGGATATTATCATTGCACACAGTGGCAGAAGATCTGAGCCTGTCACACGCAATTCTGCAGTAAACATAGTATTATGACACATAAGCAAACAGTTGTTGACAAAAGCCACATTGCTGCTACAGACCTACGAGTGGGCAAAATAGCCTAAAGTCGGGCAATGGGCTTATTCGACCTATTGTATATATGAGTATTAAGAACAAAACAGAAATTCACTAAGTTTTCACTGCGCATGCATTCCTTTCTGCTGCCATAACAAATCGGGCACTCTGTTGCTATTTGTTGTACTGTATATCCAGGTCTATTTCTCTCATGGAAACACGAACGCAACCTTGTTTTCCAAAGGGACATTCCTACAAATCTGTGATTTTCTTTCTGCATGTGTTTACAGACCCTGTATCATTTAGTCACTTTCAGGTAAAATACTCAGCTTGCATGCATTTCTTTACATAGGCCATAGGCCTGCCTACACACACACACACACACACACACACACACACACACACACACACACACAAACACACACACGACTGAGATTGTATTTTACCACGGTCTTTACACTTGTCTAAAGTACAGCCAGCACTTTCGCCACTAAATTGTCGTCCAATTGATTGCAAACCTGGAGGCTATTATTATATTGCAAACAGGTATGGGTGTTGAATGCTGCGGGACAGAAGGCATGGTAGCGGGTTTCCTTATTGTACTAATCAGGAGCCACTGGGGCGACACAACTAATTTGCTCCTGGCAGCCACTTTGAAATATCATTCCAGTTGGACGTGAGGAGGTTCTGCTTTGTGTTCTCTTTCATGCTGCTGTCCACTCCATGGGCAACTGCAAACCTATGGTGTCAGAATTATGTACGTTTTTAATTAAAAACCAGAACCGCCATCAAAGTACAGCAGTATTACATTATTACCACTCCTGACCACACCAAAACACACACCAGCCACGATATCGAAATAAAAACTTTCTATGAATTACAGTCACACGAAGTTCAGTGGCAACAATAAATAAATAAATAGCACCATACAAATGCGCGCATGTAAATTCAAGCGTTTTGAGAGTTATTCGGTTGCAGCAATAGCAGGAGCTCGTTTTACAGCGTCGAACTGTTTTATGGCCCTATAGAACAGGATAGGTGCTGAGATGCGAGTGGTACACTGTTGTATAAAATCATTCAATAGCCTATAACCCTTTGATTAGTATGTGCAGAGAAAAAAACAGGAATATCCCTACTGCCCCATACCCCCTTTTTTAATTGTAATGTAAATACATTACAATTAAAAACACAATAACAAAGTTCTAACTGTTAGATTAAATACTTTCCTTAAATACGCAACAAAATATTTGGAAATGTTACAAAAACAGTATCAAAAGCACTTAAACCGTTTGCAGATTTTTTAATATAGGCTATATATATACTGCTTTTTGTTATTTTTCTAGCTTTTTATATATATATATATATATATATATATATATATATATATATATAGCTGTTAATTTTATTGCCAAAGAAAAAGTTTTCGTGTCATTCAGTAAGTACACAACGCTGTATTCCTTGTTGCCATACTACTTGAGTTAGGTTTATTGGCCTATTGACATAATCTCACAACTTTCAACATAAATACACACTCTTCCCTGAACTCAAGAAGCAAATATTATTTGTTTATGGCCTAGTTGTATTCCAGGAATACAATAAAATCAAGTCTTATTGATAGTTTCCAGCATCAGATCGAAAAACTGAGATTCCTCAAAAACAATTCCTCAGACTTTATGGAGCTGAATTAATCAATTTTCCTTATACATTTTAATGGTACCAGGCTACATCCTCATGGCTCTCCTCATCTACATAAAACACGCCGCCATTTTCCTTCACCACAACACCCAAGCTAGACTGAGACATGGCAGGAGCCGCATTCCAGCGGAGTGGACTGTGCATCTGTCACACAACACATCACGAAGAGGACGTATCTACGACTAATAATACTACTCTGATGTCACCTCGAGGCATCCATCTCAGAAAACGTTTTCAAGCTCCCGTTGAGGAAACAAAACCGTGCAGAGGCCGGAGACTCCTGGCCCCCGTGTGGTTGATAGACAACATTAGCAGGAGCCTCTGCAGCTCTCTCCGTCAGTGACGTTGGGTGTTGGAGAAACCATACAAATTACTCACGTCACCGTCCCAGGGCCAAGGTTGGTGGGTGTGGCGAGAGAGGGGCTCCTATAGCCTTGATCTCCGCTTGTGTGCATCGCCTTTCTTTTGCCAGAACGGCCCCCTGTCCTTCCTGATATTACACTGACATATGCAGATTAACCCTGATCTCAATTCCGGTAAAAAGAATACCTGCCAAGTTTATTTATTAATACATGTACCAAAAGGATACAACCAAGGAGAGTTTTCCTCCCCTTTCTCTTCTCTTTCTTTACATTAAAATAACGTAAAGCCTGAGCAGAACCTTAACCCCGATCCCAACATTAACCAAACGACCCACACCTTAAGTAAACACTCAGAAGTAAATACAAACCGTGCAATAGTCTGCACTGTAAAACCTCTTTGATCCATGCACAGCAGCCTGAGCAGGAATCACATCTAAAGTATCAGGACTCAAAGGATGGACTGACTCACACACACCGTCATTTTCGCACTTACAGAACCACCCATTACGACAATTTTTTTTCTTTAGAGAATGCGAATATAGGTCTACAGTTTATACCAACGTGTTTTAAAACGTCTCATGCGTGAAAACGTATACATTTTACAAGGACAATAAAGTGTATTTACTGGGCGTGCTAAAGCTGGCAAAGTTACCTGCTGTAGTTTAATGCGAACGGGTCAAAGTTGGTCTTTGTACACATTCCATTTTCTGTTCCCACTCACTCTCATTGGCTCATTCCGCCGCTGCACACATTTCCGGGCTAAAGGGGCTCCTTGATTCCACTTTATTGCAGCGGGTTAAAGGTGAAGGCTTTGACATTATTGAAGTTCAAAGACTACATTTAATTATAAATTGTAGTTAATGCACACGTGCAATCATTATGCACATATGTTGGGGAACACATACGAAACACACATACGCTAAACACATTTGGAAAAAAAAGAACTTGCCAATAATTGTGATTTCCTTTCCCCTAGCTATCTCTTCTTATAACTCCTAACATGTGGCCCAATTAGTCAACAATGATTTTGTCATAGCATGTGTTGAAATAGGCTGAGGTTTGCGGTCAGCTCTGACAAATAGACTATTATTATTTCATATGCAGCTGAATCTGAACAGCAACGCATTAGAATCCCACGAGATCTTTGACAGGCCCAATCTTAGGAATAAATAAATAGGCTAAATAAATCAACTTAATCAGGGGAAAACATATCTACTGTAGAAAGGATTTGCTGCGGTTTCCAATATCCAGATTACAAGAATGGTGGACATGACGGTTGTGTGCAGAGGGGGGAGGGGGTTTTGTTACAGACTACACAGATCGAGTTCATGTCGAAAGCTCTTGACAAGTTTGTTTCCCCTTCGGGCATCAAGGCTTGCTTGTTTACTATTTACTGCGGAAGTGAACGCCATTCCCCCCAAACAGACGGTGCAATTAAGAGGAAAAAAATAGCCATTTAGTGCCTCTGTCTTTATGGCAGTGTCTAGACTACAAGAGTGGCGATTCCATTTAGTGGGCACTAAAAGAGGTTATCAGTCCACTCTCTGTCTCTACATTTCTAAGATCTGAGCTCTATCTTCGTTTAATACGCTTGCTAAAATTTAAACATGATCCTTCAGAGTGGTGTAACCTTGAAATAGCCGAAAATCTGACAAGTGTAGGCCCGCCGACACTATTCCTCAGTTCCACAACCGCCACCAAATCTACCACAACAAATATGTGTATCATCATGAAGTGGCCATTAACACAAGTTGAAAGTGTGCTAATGTTATGTGTGTAGGCCAACAGTTGTAGGCTATTCACACATTCATGAGATATTTGCTATTTCAAAAAATCTCTGACTCACGACCGAGCAAAAACAGCAAACTGTCAAAAATAAATGCATATCAGTAATGGTAATTGTGATAATGATAGCACAAAAAGCACAAAGTCGTTGAGTTTTGCCTATACGTTTCTGTTTATTTCATATGTATTATATTAATGATACACAGGCCAACAATCTGTTCCTCCTCTCTGGAATCCAAAGCACCAATGTTTTAAGCAAATAATTTAACGAGTGTTGGCGTTAAAGCTGTTAAAGTTGTATGGGCAGTGTAGTGAAAAATAGCAGCAGGGATAGGGGAAAGGAAATTCAACATATACGCCTATTTACAGTCACAAATGCACATTGCATAGGCTGCTCTGTACAGGGGGATATACTTCACAGATTGGACGTCAGAGTTCTTAATGGCGAAAAATGTAGCCAGGAGATTTGCTATAACTTGTTCATATCTCTGGTCGAGAAATAATTAGATAATGATATGCTATATACATAGACCAGAGGAACGGGGAAGAGCTAAAAGTTGTCAGCGCAAAAAGGATTCAAACTGGTTGTTACATTTGATATTTTAACAACAAGAATGTCTATATGAACAATAGAATAAACACAATGGAGAATCGTGATAAATAGAGACATATTCAAGAACAGCATAGGTATAAATGATTATTCTAACCATGAAGGCCTTTCTGGGGACCAGCTAGAAATTCACCGTCGCCCGTGGGGCAATACGAAAATGGCGACTTCATCCCATGCAGGCCTATTACTCCCATTGTCCACTTTAACATTGCACTGTTGGTGATATGGGCTCCTTTAGAAAATGGTTATGCCCACGATTACAATTCAATGAGATAAGAGTAGGCCTTAATGTCACTGACCAAGATTGTGACACTTTCTGCTCCTGCTCACAATAGGGGGTTTCCAGAGAAGTACTGGAGGCGATCTCTGCTCAGCTTCTTCTCTTTCATTCTTCTATTCTGAAACCAAATTTTAACCTGGCGGTCGGTGAGGTTTAACATTCGGGAAAGCTGAAGCCTTTTCTCTTTGTTGATGTAAACATTAAAGAAGAATTCCCGCTCCAGCTCTCGAATCTGAAACTTGGAATATGGACACCTCTTCTTCCTTGTGCGAGGAGTGCCTGAAGAAAAAAATTAAATTGGAAATTAAATCAGAGTTTAACGGGAAAAAGCAACAACGTCACATGAATTAATAACAATAATGTATTTATAATATTTACAAAAAAGGACAAAAGGAGGCTTTAGTGCTGAGGGGACTATAGGCTCACCAGATGCTAATAATTCAATGGCATTAGTAGGCTAATGATAACATTTCAGTCAACATTCATTAAGCAAAGTGGCTGAGGCTATCAGATAAACCAGCCATAAAGAGTGTTAAATGTCCAAATCGCTTGAAGGAAATAATATCAACTTACAGGCTCTAAGTACGTGTTTATCTGTTATAAATATACAACAACAAAAGTATTTCACCGCATTATATGCGTCACATTCCTCTGGAGCTAAACTAACAATTTACACAATCTTTTGGCAGTGAGTTGAAATGCATCGCCCATGTTTGCAATGGACTATGCAGACCTCTGTGGCCCTATAACTTCTTATCAAACAGGTGACTGGGGAAATAGATTTCTTTATTGTTTTCTGTGAGGAAGAGGGGCAGCCTCAGTTAGCTTGTATCTGCAGCCTGGCTGAGCTAATGCAATGTACATGAGGCTAAACACCAATGGGATATGTGTGCTGCAATAACAGCAATGTAGACAATTAAATTAAGCATAATTCTACTTCATTCTGGTCCTTCAAGTTAACAGTAATGCCAAGGTCACATGCAAATCATTAGTAGAGAGGTGAAATGCAAAAGGAAATGTATTTGGACTTAAGTTTTTTTTTTTTTCAGCGGCTACTGAGGAAATAGCAGTTATTGCAGACCTAGCATTCTCTCCATATATGGACGAGGCAAATCACTTGATTCTCTACCAATGATTCATTTACTGCCTGCTTGTAAATGGAGGAAACGGTTCTAATCTGTCATTCGATCGCCTAGATAGATATCAAAATAGATATCTAGACAGATAGAGAGGAATGCGTTTAACCGTAAAGTGTGTAATACTGTGTGCAGCATGTCTTTTGCGGGGAAACCCAGTGCTTAAAGAAAATTCACAAGACGCCAAAAGCAATGTTCTGCCCAATTGGTTTTTACTCTCGACAGCCCAACGAGAAAATCCCTTAAAATGCCCAACGCAAGTTCATGATCAAAGTTAACATTTGTCACAATAGCTCTCTCTTAAAAATTTCACAGACTCTCACCATAGAAGCGTCTGTGTATAACATCCCCTTTTTTTCAAAGCGCTTTCCCATCGTAAAAATTCTTCTCGTTGCAAGAAAGAGCTTTGTAGGGTTATAATAAAATCCTTTGAATGCTTATAAAACTCCACATAAAATCTGACCGACAAAACACCGGGCTAGTCCCCTTAACCTTCCCCCATTTTACAGCTTCGGTATACCTACTCGAGTGGCTGCTCTTGTTGGCGGTGCCGTCCTTGGTTGTTGCGGAGGAAGAAGTGCATGAGCCTGAATTTGTATGTTCCTCCTCATCTTCTGGGTCTTTTTCCTGCTCCGGGGCTCCGAGTACAGAGGCTATGGGCTGCTGTTGCTGCTGCTGCTGCTGCTGCTGGGAGTCGCTTTCGAGCTTTCCCCCCTCGCCCTTTTGTAAACAATTGTCTGACTGATTGTCCGTGCTGCTGCAGTATGCGGTCTCAAAAAAGCGGTCGAAACCTTGCGGGAGGACGCTGTTTTTCCCCACGCCGGAGTAAAAACCTGTGGAGGGGTGATTGGAGCCCGGATGGGTGTGATGGTGGTGGTGGTGGCTGTACACATTCTCGTTCTTCATAAGCATTTCTGTCATGGTGGATGGTGGAAGACAGTCCCTATGCACCAGATCCTCTCCCGAGTAGCACGATGCATAATTGCTTCTGTGGTGCCATTTACTAGCAGGGTCCAAGCCGTATGAAACTTCCCGTACCGGCTGTACTTGAGACAGATTTGTGGAATAAGGGTAGGTGATTTGCCGGGACGGGGCCTGTGGAAGAAACGAGGACACGGCAGAAAACTCTGGGACGTAGTAGGTGCAGCTGGGGAGGTAGATGTTGGACGCGCAGCCCGTCCTGTCCCCAAACTCGGATGTCCGGTCTTTGCGCGTCTGGGAGCAGAAGTTGCCCAGATTCACCGAGTTAAACATCTTTCGCTCTCTCGTACTCCGTACTATAGATAGATGTTTTGGATACGAGCTGCAGCAGAAGGGGAAAATTTGGGAAGGCGAGATGACGCGCAATCCGTCTAAGTCGCCCCGCAGACACGTGATCGAAAGTAGATATTGTCATATATCAATTTGGAAGAGTTGGATGTGTAGGAGTGGTTGGCTTTAGGTAAGATCGAGGAGGTTCAAACGAATAATTTTCAAACACCACAGGCGCACTAAGAAAACCAGTAACAGATTCCTGTTTGCTGGCTTATGACAATTAAAGAGATGTGTGCTGTGTGTGTTTATGTTTATGGGCTGGTGGTAGGCTAGCTAAACAGCTACAGCTCCTTAAACAGGCATAGCACAAACTGCAGAGGTGCACTCAGTGACATCCATAGTGTTATGGAAATGTACAGGTAAGATTATTATTATTACCAATATTAAATTATAATTAATTCATTACATTATTTAATGCTAATTGTTATCCATATCCCACACAATTCAACTACTGGTAATTTTAATACTTTATTATTATCACTGACACTGTTACAAACAGTACAAAATCTGAACTGAGAAGGTAGTACAGGTCAGCAGTCGCTGTGAATGTAGCCCAAAGAAGGTATCAACCCGATAAAAAGAAATCCCACGAAACAAAAAGTTTAACAAATCACACACACAATATTCCCCAGGACATTTACACTGTATGTGAATATGTAAGATAACTCTTCACTAGGGTTATATTATTATATCTATCCTTTTTATTCTTTAATAGTGGCTCCACGAGTCTGATGCACACATGATTATTAAACAGAGGTGTGGATGAGCCGGGTTCATCTATTTAAAATGACGCAACATATTAATTCGTCGTCCATTTTCTTTAGCTTTTTCTTTCTTTCACCACATAAAAACCTTGCTTCACTAAACTGGCGGTGCACGACTATAATTATGTTGTAAAATGAAGATGAACCAACGGTTAGGCAATGTAGGATACACAGCATGCATGTTGACTGTGCAAGCTAAAGTAATCGGCTCACTCTCATTAGTCCCTTTGACTTTGGATCCCAACTTCCTGCAGGAGTACTACCAGTGAAGCCCTGGGACCTTGCATCTCCTCCAGTGGGAAATGTCCCCTGATGACATAAACACAAACTCTAAAAAAAAATAAAAAAAAATAACGTAATTACTCCCCCTCAAATTGCTGGATTCAGTACTATTCACTTTGGAGTGGTTATTGACAACACCGCCCAGAAAATCACAGCTATGTGTGAGCCTCTTATGCGGAAAAAATTCAAATTGATATGCTGGGATATAATTTCTAAGTGGAATCCCTAGTTGATTAAATTAAATGTTTTGGGTTGCAGCTTTTTTCTATAAGCTTCAGAGTAAGAGCAACAATTAGTCTTCTTGTAAACGGCTACTTAGGCTACTTAGACAGGGCCTATTGACCAAGCAGAGGGAATGTATCCGACGTTTCCCTCTAAAATTAAATAAGTCCCAGCTGATGTTCCAAGCTGCTATGATCATTTTATTTTCTACCAGAATGTCGACTTTTTTTTAGTAAAATGTAATAAATGAATGGTTTGGAGAAAAGATGCGCCTGCGTGTTCTTTCCTGCGTCATTGTAAACTTTTAATTATACTGTTGAGGGCCATCTTCGAATCTTTATAGACTAACTGATACTATCTATTAATATGATGGCCCATTGTTTATGATAATAGTCTACTTCCTGAATTGCAATAGACTTTTGAATTATTATCCAATAGTCCAATAACACTAGGGTTCTATTACAATCACTTAGAGGACACCTGTGTTGTTTAAAAAAAATGGAAAACAAAGCTTGTGTCGTTGGTGATTTTCAACAGCAAGGGCAAGAACAAGCAGCAGCATCAGACCTCAGCATTGGAAATGAGAGTCCATTGCAGGCGTATTTGTGAAAAAGGTGGCATTGGCATTAGCTTGTTTACTACCCCTACAGACAAAAGGTTGTCTCACATGATGCATCCTGCATCCAAGTACAAAGAAAGCAGACAGCTGTCCAGACACAGCACTTGAATTTGACCACTAAAATCCACTCTACGTCCTCCATAAAACTCGGTATGGCTGTAGTAACGCTAATCCCTTTGTTCTATAGAAAACCATAAACCTTGAGAATGAGAGGAATTTGGATTTCAGCAACTAGATATTCTGCAACTTAAAAAAAGCTGAATTTTCACACCGAACACCATAACATATTTTCTGCAACTTGGTTGTGGGTGTCCATTTAAGAAATGTAGCAATTAAGACCACTAAAAAAGCCTAATAAAATCTCAAATTATGTGTTTTAACATTATTTTAAGGATTAACATTCAGTCAAATAATCAAAATAAAAGACTGTGAATGTGACAAACGGTATGAAACAACAAGAATATATACGTGTATTTGTGCCCTGTGACGTACTGCTACTGTTGTGATTTTTGGTGGATGAACAACCGCAGCTATGGAAATATTTGTATAAACATTCTGGCCTGTGGCACATGCTCGACACATGCTGCGGCATAAGTGTTTTGTAGTTGCATAACAATAATAATAATTCGCACATCAAAATGTCATTGCCTATTCTAACAGTATAATATATATATATAGTAGGCTACACTGTGTAATTTAAAAAAAAAAAAAAAAAAAAAAAAAAAAAAAAACGCCGGGCTTTAATTTCCTAAAACCTGAAAACCCGCCATACTAATTGGCCTATAATAAATGTTCCGCATGTCAACATTACTCTGATATCATCTGTAGAATTAGAAACGTCTCATAACAATAAATAAAAACTACACACTTTTCTTTCAGCAGGCAGACAGTCCAAAACAATATTGTCAAATCATTTCCTCATCATAATCATTTCAATGATGCGTATTAGCGCGGTATAAATAAGTAATGTGAGGGTATGAATAAGTGATGCACTAATAAAAGTCAAAAGTCAGGGCTGCTAATCAAGACGACTGAAAAATGCAAAAGAATAGTTTAAATACTACACAGTACTTCAAATGACTGCGTTTAAGTCGCGGTGTTTGTCATTATGTGACAAAATATGACCAGTCAATGTCCATCACTTGGCAATATCCGCCTTTCGATGGTTTAAACACTGGCTTTTCTCGCCTTGGTGTGCTCAGACCATCAGTCAAAAAATAAGGTTTACCATGTGTTAATTTCCCTAGATGGACTCACAGCAGCTGATATTCCGCTAGCAATAGGACCCAGGAAAGTTTGATTTGGTTGCACCAAATGAGCAGGCTAAGTATGCAGAGTTTGCACGCAAAAGGGTCTTACTTATTCTATCTTATAAAGACTCATACAATAACAAAGAGTATTGTAAATGTTATGTCCCATCCACTCCGAGTAATAGTCAAAATGGTCTGCTGAGAGTTCTAAAGAGAAGATTTGTCATTCTTTGCCTAAATATCACTGTTGGAGTACACACTTTACGACTGTGTCTGTGGAATTTAAGCTATGTATTGCTAGCACCATAATTACAATGGTTAACCTAGGTGTCACCCTCTTGTTAAGAACTCTCAGTTCAAAAATGGTGCTAAATATTGCAGTGTTTTGGCTCTGCGTCGATAAATCCTGTGCCAAATGATACAACACTCAAGCACAAACACACACACACACACACACACAAACACAGAGAGACACACACAATGGGTTCAGTTCACCAAGACACTGCTGCACAGTTAGCTGAAGTCAAGGCTAAATGTGGGAAGCCTGTGTAATCATATTACTGTCCCCTCATGGCCTAGATAAGTTTAATTGGATGTAAGTCGGGCAGTTAAACTTGGCTGTATGAGCTGCGAACAGTTTCAAGCAACACTAAAGAGCCTTGTTTTTTTTTTTTACTGAGGTCTCAGTGAATGCACCTAGCGTGAAGCGTTTGTGGTGGCAACAATAGCTTACAAGATAAGGATGTGTTTTTGCCGTTACATTTAGAGCAATCTCCAGAGTGTATTTCTCTTTCAACCACTGGGACATAAAGCTTTCACAACAATGTGTTAACTTTTTATTAGAAGTATTAAATGATTTCACATCTCAAGAAATCCCCCAATACTGACCGCTGGCTCTAGCTCCTGTGTTATTTAGATGTCCTGGAAAAAACCTGAAGTCCTTTGGGCAGAGGGACAGTAACACACGGATTTGTATCTATCTGTAACAAATTATAGATCAGATAAAAATAAACTTGTATGATATTTTTGCTTGGGGGAATCTTAGTTTCACGGTTAATACCACTCTACAAAAGTCAAAATAAAGAGCATTTGTGCAGAATTTACTTGAGGCTATGGCCTGTCACATGCCGATCTATTCAAGAAGATATTTTTAGGCGCCTTTAGACCTCTATTATCTGCACAGTTAATCTTCTAAAATATCTGAATCACCTTTTGAAATCAGCAGGGATAATATGCCCAGTGTTGGAAAACAATTCAGGGTTGACTAACTGTCCTAATTAAACGGTTTCTGCCAGGTTTCGGAAATTACGCACAAGACTGCACAACATTACGCACGACCTGTGAACCATTGCGCAATGGTTTGTTTTGGAATTTGTTGACTTACAGGTAATGTACTTTGTTTGGTGATAATAACAACATGATAACACAATCTCAGTGTGGTTATATTTTGACATACCTTGCGTGTGTGCAGTAATTATACACATATATTTTGTCCGACTTTAGATCCAAGGGTTTCACTCGATGGCATTTCTTATATTATTTGGTCAAATCTTGTCTGTTGTAACCAACGTCTTGTCGGAAGAAATGTGAGGCATTGTGCATGCAGAGGGACAATTAGGTGACACATGGAATAAGTGACTGAAATTGCAAAACATTTATTTTTTTTATGTATGTCCAATCAGTGCGAATTCAGCCTGCATTTAGAACAGATCTATTTCAATTGAGGCGACGCGCGGATTGGTTGGTTCTTTCCGCACCGTGGGTCAAAATGCATTATTTTAGTTTGCGCTGGCTTTGCACAAGAGTGGTTTAGTATGTGGACCCAAAATAGAAGCTCTGAGCTTTGCTACAGACTCACATATCGTTGAAATGCCTGCTCAAACACTTTGTACTACTGTTTGCCTTGCCGTCTGAGCTGCAGGTTTTCCAAACTTTTCTTCAGAGCTAGACCTTTAAACACAGAAACTGCATGTGAAAATATGAATATTCTTATAGAAAACAAGTCCAGCACACTGAATGTGCACGGAACCAATATAGGACAAACTTAAACAGGTGACATAGAATTTTCTTGAATCTTGAATTAAATTGAAAGAGCTTAAAGCAGCACCGCCGGTTGTGCAGCTCTGTGCTGCATACTTGACATTCAGCGTCGGCCTAGAGAGGATAGCCCACCCCCAAAATACTACACAGCAAAAACAAGAGAAATTAACACATGTATTCAAAACGTTGATAAACAGCGATTGAAAAACCGAGATTAAATAATACTGTGTAAATAATATAGATTTAGGTGCTGACGACTGCTGAACACATTATTTAGATTGTTACGATTTCGAAAATACAACATGAAAAAGGACAATGAGGCTGCAATAAACAAAAATGAAAAGGGTACCGATTTGCAATCGCGGCGTCAATCAATTTTAATCAATTCCAAGATGTTTCTTTCCATCAACTGCAAGAGGCTCCTTCAAGGCAGCAATGAAACTTCCAGACCCCGTATTAAGGGGTTGTCTGACGTGCGATGCTATTGAAAAACAAATTGATAAGATAGTACATTTGAGAAAAATGGAGCTCATAGAGAGAACTCATTTCAAATCATGTCAAAATCAATATATAACAGTTCTAAAATGAGTGAAACGATATGAATCGTCCATGTTAACCATTTTACCTATCCTCTCTTTCTCTATCACATTAACACCCCCCCCCAACACACACACACACACACACACACACACACACACACACACACACACACACACACACACACACACACACACACACACACACACACACACACAGGAATAACATTGCTTTCTATTTCTCTAGCCAGCTTCGTACCATAAACGGCAGAGGGGTGGCGGGGGACGTAGACCACATGCCACACAAGTTCTCTGCGAAGGGCACTGTGAAGCTCACTGACCTTTGGGACGCGGAGACAGGCCGCCATAAACAGATTTAGCCAGTCTCAAAGTCAAAAGTGCTCAAGAGCAGTGAAAGATCTATTGTAAAGACCTGCAAAGCCAACTGAGATTCCATCCTGTTTTACAATCTAAATACCTTGAGGTTTTCCGCAATGGTTTCTTTTGAGTATTTTTTTTTAATTCCTTATATCCTGTATAGAGTGATGCTATATATAATAATTTGAATGCAGACAGGGAAAACAAGCGAAAACTAATATAAGCTGTCGTGCAGTAAACATTTTTAGCTTTTGGGGAGACTGGATGGCAGGTAAAGACGCGGTCAAATTGTTAAGTGGTTTGTTGGACGTTTCCAGCACAAGATTATTTGTCACAAGCAAAAGCAAAATAAAGGACAGAAATACCTGAAGTAATAGGATATACAGAATAGTCACGCGTAACCTCAGCAGATACGTGTGGTTTGAAGTTCAAGTTAAAACTACATGTTCAGATATCCGTTTGGCATCATTCAAAGACCAGACTGCCATGTTATTCAGGCCAAATAATCCCACGTTTTACACAGGAATCACCTAACTTGCCTGTAAAAACACAAACCACCGCTTGCATCATTTAATCTTGGTAGCCAACACGATTCACGCTGTGCTCAATGTTGTGAGTGGTTTAGTTGCTTACACTCATTTTCTCGTTGTCAAAATACATTTGTATAAACAAATTATGCAAATTATCGCACCTGTGAATTTAAATTCACACTTTCCTCAGTTAACTAAGCGGAACTATATATATTGCAAATCATGAATTCTGATTAATATCTATTCTCTGTCGCTGTCTTTCCTTTTGCGCATTTCTACAAGCACAAAGGCGTATACACTAGACATAATTGGACATCATTAAGTTATTACAATTGTTGACGTTTAAATTTCAAGACCTCATACGCGGACAAGGTTTCCTGAAGCCTTTTAGAGATTGTAGACAATATCTGTAACATAATTGACCTTGAAGATTTATTTTACAAATAATGGCTGAGGTACTGCAGGACAGTCAGGAGCGTCATGGTGCATTTTGCATCTATTATTCTCCTCTAACCCATTTAACAAGGCAAGACACAAACATAAGACACTAGTTTATCTCCTTTCATGGTCAACAGCGCGTTTGATCGGCTAAGAAGTTTGGAGTTGTTATGAATGATGTCCTCTGAATGATCAAATTCAACACACTCAATTTAAGATCTCAGTATTATTTCATAGTCTTGGTTATTACCATATCGCAGCAAATACTTGGTACACTTACTGGTCATGCTTTGCATCAGTCTGGCGCCACTTCAAAACTAATGCACTGTGTGTTCCTTGGATTAAAACAAGGACATATGAATGTTGTCGTCTGTGCGTAAAAGGGTGCATATCAAAACATTACGCCTGTATTTCTCCTTTTATACGGAGGAAACTATTGAAATCCAGATGCTATTATTTACGCTGATATCTATGTTCAAATTCTAGGCAGTGATTTAATTGATGTGATTCTTCAAAACCACCTTTAATCAGATGCGTAAATGTATATTGAGAACATTTTTCCAAAACATAAAACCAGCGAATGCCATATCTTGATATCTAGTGTATTTTTGACTAGACATATATTGTATATTCGCAAACAATTTAAGTTCATTCCATGATTTGTTTATAATGTTTACAGATGTAATCAGCATATTATACAGTAAATAATATTTTTGATATCTGCAAACTGACGCATTGTGCCCGATCGAATAGCAGCGCGTGCAGACGACCCTTTCCTCTCATGGAGTATATTACAGTTCTTATATTCCCTCTTTACATGTACAACAATGCACAAAACTATTATGCATTTGTAGTTTATTTGGGAAGGTGGAGGTTTGAAGTAAGGTCAAAAAGCAGAGGCTTCTGTCAGCATCACTACAGCATATACTATGAGATAGAAGAGTTTCCATACTGAAGCAATCAGCTCAGAGCCATGTCTTGTCATAATTGCACTGTATTTCTTATATCTTAACTGATACCACCAAGAGGATTGTGTTAAGTAATGAACTCACGTCATCTTACATGTGTGTATTTGTGTTGTGCTCATAGACAGACGCCGTTCACAGTTCACTGAAAAGGCAACATCTGATCTCAACATTGAGACAGCACAAACGTTTCCAGTGGGCCTACTTCACCGAACTGTGACTGGAAGCTGTTGAGGACAAACGCATTGATGCTCGCTTAGTTAGCAGATAGGAAAAAACTGCAAGGCATCGCATTGCTTTACACTTCCTTGTCAGTAGAGAGAGCTTTGTGTTATGGGTTTATTATACAACCGTGTGTGTCGTTTGTAAAGATGTATGCCACTTGTGAAAGCAGTTCTATCTGATATGTGCTCATCTGTTCATAAACCATGTTAATGTACAACGCGTTTAAATCCATAATGCAAACCTCAAGCTACAGCATGCACAGCCAGTCCAAGAAGCGTGGCTATATAGCACTGGGGTGTAACCCTATTACAGCTTTACAGAGCTATTGCGCGTTTAGCTGCGCCATTATAGGCTTGTATACCAGTGACATTGATTAGGTCAAACTTCAAGGGAAAGCACAATACTTCAGAAAAAAAGTGAAAATTACTTTTTTGCCTTAAACTAATGTAGTTGTATATATTAAATAGAAATACTAGTCAATGCAAGATGGGGTTTAGCATTTGCATCTGGCCGCCATTTTGCATGGAAAGATATCATAGCTACCTTTGTATCTGAGCGGCCATAATAAAACAAGGCCAACCTGTGTGGGCTCCTATTGATTAGAGTTCACAGCATGTACAATTATGTGCCAACAAAACACCCTCTCAAATACTTCCAAATGTTGCATTAAATGTTCATTTCACTGCGTTGGACACATGTATTTTTAAACCGTTGCAGGTCACGTCTAATAAAACAATACCACCAGTCAGCAGCACTCAGAAAAGCTGATTTCGAAGCTGAACATTCAAAGAAGCAACCCAATAACAGACTGAGGTGACACCAATAAACGTTTCAATATTCTGTTTATTGAAGACCTTATACATTCATATCAGTATTACTTTTACAAGACAACGTAGCAATCCTTACAAGCGCAAAGAAGGGAATGCGATGAGGGACGAAATAAAAACGATAACAAACAACTATTACACTGAAACAGGGTTTCTTTAAATGTCATGTATGGTAAAACTTCTTGAATACCATTTCTTACATCCTTGGCAGTATGATATAATAGGCCTACATTTCCAACCCTTATAACCACAAATAGGCTATATGGAATGCTATATTGTACAAGACGATCAATAACATAACGCACTGTTAGCGATAAGGGATCCTCAAACAGGATGCGAATAGTAACATATGTAATTTAATTTTACAAAAGGTATACACCAGTACAAGGTAGGGAAAGGGAAAACATTAAGAACGTTGCAAGTACATTAAGAGCCAGATAGGCCCTCTGTCCTTCCATCCTAATAATAATAATAATAATAATAATAATAATAATAATACATTCTTTGTAGACGTTTGTGTCAAAAATGTGTAGGGTTGTGTTCGCATCGATTTGTTCAAAACAATTAATAAAAAAGTCATCTACAGAAAAAGTGGCCCGCAGAACATGACTTATAGCTATTTCACATCAATAACATGCTGCAAATACATTTACTGCTATAGCTTACTCATTATACATGACAGATGATGCATTTTCACTGAATTAAGGGAGCACACATAGGCCTATGATTAACTTTTCTAAATTTCTACATATTTATTTTTATTATGAGCACCAAGTTTGAGAAAATGCTCTTTCAGGCCTAAAAAACGTAACATCCCTCCTCCGTTGCCACTTCAGGCGGCTGCCTTGTTTAACCAAGTTGGCCTAAAAATGTAGCCTACTTATACTGGTGAATATTTCCATTACAGATCCTGGCGAGTTTATTGTTGAATACACTATTTTTAACGGGCACGATCTGGACGTGGACTTTAATAGCAGCTCAAAACCGTATTCAAACGGTGATCTCACTCAACTAAAGAAATGCAACTCATGCAGGATTCTGTGGTTGTTGTAAAGACAAGTTGAAAGGTAATACAAGTAAAAAAAATACCTTTAGAAACGTGTTAGCACATGAACAAAGACATGGCAATTCGTTTTTTTCAATGCAGTCAGTCATAAGATATCGATATGGATTACATTGCGGTTTTAGTCCTCCCTCTCCTCATGCAGACTCACAGACTTCCTGTCCGTGACCGTAAACGTGCCCACAAATAGTGGCAAAAACTATGAAAAGGAGATAGCGATGATGTTCCTCTTACCCAACAAATTATGGCTGTGGAAGTTTTAAGCAACCCGGAGGGAGATTCTTCTTTATCAGTTCATAACCTCAGATAAATGATTGCGCGGATGCGGCTCAAACCAGACTTCTCTGTCTTTCTGACTTCACTGCTATACACTGCCTAATTTTTTGAGATTTTACCAAGTGGAACCGCTCCCTCCTCACTTTCTGACGAAAAATGGAACACAAAGGATGTTGTCATTATGTGTCATCCCAAGCTGAAATATTGCATCGACAGCATTTTCCGCGTGGCTTACATCTCTCTTTAACAAATAAGGAAAAAACAATAAATGCATCGTACACAGAAATACACATTCTCACAGTTTTTGTGGGATTATACCAAACATGGAGGCAGTCTTACTGTCATGTTGACTATAGCTTTGAATGTCAGATAGTGGCTTGTTTTGGGCTTGTGCAGCCCGCACCTTTAAGGAAAAAAAAAATATCAGAAAAAGTTGTAATAATTGCCTGCAATGTCAAAAAGATTGATAGATGAGTGCATGCATTGAAATAAGACCTAAGGGAGCGTAGAAGGCTTGGCTTTTACTGCCCATCGATTCACCTTCTGCCGCATCTCTAAAAGTAGGCCAAGGCTTGCTCCCTCAGCATGAGTCTCTTCTTCTTCATCCTGCGGTTCTGGAACCAGATCTTCACTTGTTGGTCGCTGAGGTTCAGACGGTCGGAGAGCTCCCTCCGCCGCTGCCTGGTGATGAACTCATTCAGCATGAATTCACCCTCTAGCTCAGCCAGCTGAAGTTTGGAATACGGTTTACGTTTCTTTCTGGTCCGAGTGTGCATCGGGTACCACGGGGCACCTGGAGGAGAGGGAGGAGGAGGAGGAGGAGGAGGGGGCATACAACGGATTAGTCGCAACAGTTGCAATATCACGGTCACCTCCAAGGTTATGAGGAGCCTAGAGGGCGTCAGTTGTCCAAGGGAAGCTTGGCTAATTGCCTTACTGTGGGCTGAGTGAATCAAACATTCATTTGAGCAGTAAACTGGAGACTAATCAGAAAATTCGATCTAGAAGTAAAATTACAGTTTCATGATAAAGCACTTCCTAAAGATGTCTGCGGCCGTGGAAGTGTAGACGACGTTTAAGTCATCTGTGTTTTGCAAAAGATCCCATGCAGGGATTCTATTAGGATTCAAATGACTGACGCCCCTGGAAGCTGTAGCTTCCTCCACACACAGCCAAACTGGATTTGTTTTGGTCTCTGCCTGGACCTATCTGATCTCAATCCCAATATCAGGACCAGCGGAACATGCCCAATGCTGTGCAATTTTTGATCATAGGTGTTTGTTTTGTATTTTTCAGCCCTCTCTATAGAGACCGCCTGTTTACAGCGGCGTGTGTCACAGGAAGTTTTATTGTTGCAGTTAACGTGATAATTAAGTCGTGCTTGCAAATACCCATACTTATTTGCGAGTTTCAGAGCATATTAAACGACTCTTGAGTACACAGCGACAGATATTAATTCTGTTTACGAGTCATTAAAAAGAAAACTCTCTATCTATGCAGTCAACCAAAGGGCCTTTCCTCTTTAAATCACTGCGCTAATTTGTTAAGTACAAAAGTGTAACAATGCACCAAACATGTATATGCCTGAATTAAGGTGTGCAAATGCAATGACAGGGCTGGTCGTTTACTCAAAAGCTAGTGGGCATTATGGTTTGGTGAGGTTATCTGTAACTGTACACAACCACATGGCGCGTGAGGCATTTTAGGGCAACCCCTAGCGGCGTTTGCACACCACGCAAGTACCCTGCAGGCTAATCGAGGCTGCAAGCTGTGCATCAAGGTAACAAGCTCTAATGACGGTGTAATAGCGCAACTGCACGCTATGTGCACTTCTCTTATAAATAATGTGAACGTGCGTTTATAATAATTGTGGTAAAAATAATAATAATAATAATAATAATAATAGCACCCACCTCCGCCTGCGGCTATGTTGCTTGAATGGCTTCCCGGTGACACCAGGGTCTGTGTGTCGCTGGATGGAGGCTTGCTGCCCTCGTTGAGCAGAGAGGAGCTGGAGTCGGACTCCATTGACTGACAGGATGGCGGGTCTTGCGTTAGCTGCTCGGTCCCATAATCGTATTTGGAGAAGGTGGCTGTGCTGCCAATTCCACTGTGCATCCCGTGGTCAGATGTTAATGATGTGTCTCTCGCCCTATCCTCTCGTTTGAGGCTGCTGCCACCTGAACAGGTCTCCCTGTTCCCGTTGCCGTTGTTATAATAACATTTACCCTCTTCTGGTCTGCTAATTTCGCATGACCGATTGAAAGAAGGGTTGATAGACACGGGGCTGCTAAAGTAGGATTGAGAGTATCCATTGCACGGCTCCGAAGGATTCCACGGGAGGGAGCAAACATTGTCCCTTCTCGGGTAGGAGAGCGACGGTAGCCCCGCCAGTTGTCCCCCTGAGGCTCTAAAATTCGGAAAGTAAAATGTGTCTCCAGTGTGGATGTTTACCAAAGGTCCCACAAACCCTGGATTAAGGAGATTATGCTCGCCCATTTCCGCGGGCCCGACCAACAGCTTCTAGTTTATTGCAATCTGACATTTAACATAGTTAAACCTGGAGGGGCGCCTGATTGGTCATCCTCAAACCACGTGTCCAGGCTAACTTCTGCTACACATGGTACCACCCACTCGGTCCATCTCAGACAAAACAAAACATTAACTTCTGTATTACAGAGGTTTATATGCTTTTTAAAAATACTATAAACCTTTTATTCAAAATGTAGGATCTTGTTTTTCTTCACTTGAGTCACACTGAGTCCAAAAGGAGTCCAGGCTGCTTCTCCTTTTACACTAGTGGAACTGTCCATGGCCTCGTTTAATATATTTATAAGCTGGCAAAAGTTTTTTAAATTCTATTTCTTATGAAAACAATTTTTTTTCCTGAATGAGAGGGTGCATAGGACATCTTGTTTTCTAGCAAATTATGGTTGAATTCCATGTCATATAAAGCTGTGATGTCCCAATTTTACAGGCTTGTTTTAAGAAAAGACTGATGCTCATTGCCGCACTCTACTCATATTTACAGTAACGGGGTCAGCAGGTTGAAGCCACTGGCTCTGTAAAAGAGGACGATATTCTACAAGGTTACTTTAAGAGGGTATATTTCACATAATATTCCCTAGTACACCTCACATGAACAGTTTTAACAGATACCTCCAATAAACGTTCACAGCCAAACTCTGGTGGGATTGTTATACCTCTCACAATTCTTTTATATGAATTTTACAAGATATCAGAGGGCACTTAACTGATTCAATCAGCCGAGGGTCTCTCTGCTTTATATCTCGCTAATTAGCTGATTTGTAGATGCAGCTCTGACACTGAACAAATATGTGCTATACCATACTGTAGTCATGCCTCTGCTCTGACAAAAAAAAAATTCTTTTTTACCAACAACAAACTTTTCAGATACTTTTTCTGCAGAACACTTCGCCATGATGTGCAAAAGATTCAGACATTCTGCCAACAGCTGGCGCAAGGGTTTCTGATGTGGTATTTGGTCATCAAACCATCATCCTCAAACATATTCTTATGACTGACCCTTGGCTTTTGCATTCCTCTCCCGGGTCTATACTCCTCGATTAATTAGAAATCTAGGAAAACTTTCCAATCATTTAACAACTTTTTATATTATATCAGTCCAGCAACTGTTTTGCTAATCCCTCTTTCCCTTTATACATTTATAATTTACCACCACCCCTCCTCTCGACTACATCAGACAAAAAGTCAATTTCTGGATCACAAAAGTTTTCATAACTCAGCAGTGGAGAGCTGCTTATGTCTCAATTATGGCAATTAAAAAAAAAAGTCTGACTACGTCAACGACAAAAAGTTTGACTCATCAATGACACGGGTTCCTAAATATACCCAAGCACACATCATGCACGTCGCCGTCCATCCACTCAAGTTCACGACGCAGAGTCACGGTAGGTTGAACTTGATATTGAACTCAAATACTTAATCAAAATGAATACAAAGTAGAAATTAGAATCAATAAAATAGAATAAACAGCCTGTTAGGCTGTGGCAGCTTAAAATGAGGGCTAACAGCCCGAGTCATAAAAATAATTTGAATATATTCCAGGATGCGCCGCTGATTTAAAAAGCAACATATCGTCTTCCTTAACATGGCACCATGAAAATAAAATACGTGTCCAAATAATAAAAATAAACAGGCTGATTTAATTAATTAATAATTTATATTAAATGAGTTAGGGATTAACAGAAATGTGCCGGGATACAGCAGCTTGCACATGCGTGCTCACTGGCGCTGGTTGGGTGCTATTCGCCAATGAAGTGTTATGTGAGAACATCAGCATTCATTTAAACATTGGTTTGGGAACGATTTGCAACTCGGCTGATATTTGATAGCTGTATCCGTCACTTGTGACCATGTAGGCTACCCTATCTAACCCAAAGGCACCGAGCCTTGCTCTAGCCTTAAATAGAAAGACAAATATCAAATGTTTAAACTGGAGAAGCTCTCAGGGATCCGTTGCGGTATCATTCTGTCCCTTGGACTCATTGCCTCTCCTATCACTGCACATTCTTGCATCTAGTTAGTGAGGCTCGCAATGCAGCACAACATCAATCCAATATAATATCTTGCGCCTCAGTCTTATGAGGAGCAATGGGGTGTCTTGGTATCGCTTCTCGTGTTATTATAACAGCAACCAAAAGCAAAACAGCGCAGTGTGATGTTTACAACAAAATGGCCCGGATGGCCATCCAGTGAGTGAGTAACGTGTATCCCTAAATCGCCACTTTACCTCGGAGAAAGAGGCCATGTGTTGCGCCTCCTTGCCTAGTCTCTCCACGCCTCCGATCCAGTAGTACTCCCACAGATCCGCATTTCACATTCAAACAATTGATCGTCTGTTCATCGTCATCTTTAGCTCAGTAATGATGTCACATGTGACCGTGAGCTATATGCCTTGTGCTCTTATTTAGCTAAATGAAAATCTGCTGTTAAAAAAAGAACTTGGTAAACGCACTGTCAAGGTCACTGTCTAGTACACTGTCTGCTCGATATTGAAATTGCCCTCCTGGAATCCACTGGTCCTGTCCAGACAGGGCTATAGCCTAAACAAAAGGCTTTTCTTCCCTTTTTCTCTTTGATTCTCTGCAGGCAGGTTGCCACAGTTATAGCCTTGTGCAACCCTTTTAAAGCTTTCTTCAAGGAAAACAAACCGCCAAGGGAAGCCTAAAGAACCCACAAAAGTGGAAACGTTTAAGTTGAAACGTTTTGCTGATCTTTTCATTTACAACAAACGATATTTCATGCGGCCTTGCTACATTATACTCTGACTAATTCGGGGAAAAAAACATGTATTCTATTCATAAAATTTTTTGTTAAGGATATGCACCTGGAAAATATAATATGTAGCCTATAGGTTTACTTCAATTTCCATAAAAATATCACACATTTTAATTATCATTCAGTGTAATTCTTATGTACATATATGCAAATTAAACATCGCAAACCAGCATTTATAGTAAAGCCATTGCGTCATCTGATTTATTTGAACGTATAAATGAAGTTAAAATGCTATAAGCTGCCACAAGGGTATTTGCTGAAGTATTGCATTTTATTTACTCATTTTTACATTTTTAATTTTTAATTCTAGACTGAGAAACTTTATTGTGTGTGTGTGTGTGTGTGTGTGTGTGTGTGTGTGTGTGTGTGTGTATATATATATATGTGTGTGTGTGTGTGTGTGTGTGTGTGTGTGTGTGTGTGTGTGTGTGTGTGTGTGTGTGTGTGTGTATGTAATATGTAATCAGAAAAATCTAATGTAAAAAGCCCATGCTCTATGGACTGTGTATTTATGATCAATAAATTATGCATTTTCAAACCAAACGAGGCTCATGTCGTCAGTCAGCTGGGTTACATTTTTAAAACGCGTTAACACAATGTGACTTTTCAAACAACAGTGCTGTTAAATGTTTGGAATATATTCTTATAGCATCATATCTGCAAATACTTAACACATTAAAAAATAAACACATAAAAATAAACACATATGCCTAAATAACTCAAAACCTAAACGTCACAAACCTCTTTCTATCTTTGTTTTCTTACACTGCTCCGATATGTGATTTCCATGATCGGATATATTCCACCAGTAGACCCATCAAATCACAAAGCAATGCCTTGATTGCATTAAAGTAAAATTAAATGTAAACAACAATGCCATAACAAAACAGCTGAAAACCATTGGGACCGCTTTTTGCTGTAGCATTCACTATAAGCAGGCCTTCAACTTTAACAGTTAGAAAAAACTTCTGCATCAAAATGATAAGAATTGTCAACTCCATATTTCATGAATACTGTCAAACGCACTGAAGGAATAACTACCAACACTAATCTAAATGAGTCATAACAATGAAACAAGAAATTAGCTCAACTAAAATATCCCTAAATTAGAGACAGTTGCAGCACTTCCTGATATTTTCCTCTGGTCACCACCAGAGGTTATCAGCCCCCTGTCTCATGTGTCTGGCTGACAGCGGCCTGCAGCTTTGACGCCGTACACACAACCAAAAGCAATGCAACTTTTTATACATTTTATGTTTTCAAGGTAAAATCAGCGGCTGATGAGGGTGCAAAGCGTCTAAAAGCTTTTTGTTTTGTCTATTTTGTGTTTTTTATTTGAAGAGAAGCTGTGTGCTTTAGTTGATTTATTTTGGGTCTTCCTTTGCTCGGCATAGTATAGCCTAAATGTTCATCTCAGGCGTGTATGTTATTTGATTATTTTAGGTGACAACCAGTAAAAAATAACTCTGAAGAAACTGTATATATGACAGTGTTCGACTAACGGAAGATAATTCCAGATTTTCTTCTACAAGTGAAGCCTATATGAAACTATTTTAAATATGCGTATAGGGATATTTCCGTATTTATATATTGTGAATGTATTATTTAGAAATACTCTTTACATGTTCATGTAGTCTACATTTTAAAGAAAAAGTGGTCCTTTGAATTACACCTAAACAAGCTTTATTACATCATGTTGTTTGAGATTTGTCATTTTATGTGTAATACATTTAATATAGGCCTACTGCTAGACAACTTTGAAAAAAATATAATTTCTGCTATAGTAGCGTAATGTTCCTAAATACCAGGAGTTAAAATATAAGCTATAAACTATATTTAAAGCAGGTCTATTTTTCTCTCAACTTAATGCTGCGTGCTCTTTACTTTGAAGAAAACGATGTAAAAAAAATAAAAAAATAAAAAAAAATAGGTACAAATCACATTATCCATCATATTTCTGTAAGTTAGTTTTGTCTGTTCAATGTACAGCGTTTATTGTGAGCTAAACAGTCATAAAACAAAGTCCACGTAGGCCTACTGCCAGAGAAGAAAACGGCCATACCTTTAATCGTTATATTGTGGGCGACGTCGTATTGTCATTTCCTCTCGCTGTGTAGACAGTATGGCTGCTTGCTGCGGATTACTGGTGTTGGTGTGAGACGTAAAAAGTCCTACCTGTCCTTCGTGGTCAATAACACACACCTCATGATGAGTGGATGAAGCCATTGGTGGTTCCAGAGTGCATGAGCAACAACTTTTAGGGGACTTCTGAAAAACACAAAACAGAGCCCAAATGTTAATGTAAGGCTTTAGGAGATGGTCAGAAATGCGGGTCAGAGGATTTCGCTACACTTCCCCTTTTTTATGTATTTATGGCAGGCCATTAAGCCCGGCTGTCTAGACAGGGAAATAACACCTTGTTTGTCTACAAACAAACCGCCAGCATTGGTGTCCAGCCCCCTATTTATTATTCACAATCTGCTGTGATGTCAAGGTCAAAGTGACTGCATAGTCATGGTCAAGGGTAAATCAGGAGACCCAGAACTTTCCACAAGGATTGAAAATCCAGGAAGCAGACAAACAAAAACTCAAGTCTGACGGCTTGGATTCTAATCAATAACCTCAAAAAATCAGAAGAGCTGGAAAAAGTGACCAGAGTCCAGCCAACGACTCGCCTGTAGAGAAATTAGGATACAAAACACCAGCCAGCTAACTGTGTTGTAGATATGTTGTTTGAGGAATAGCTACAATATTAGACATATTAGGTAAAAATATTTAGGCCTTAGACGTGAATTATTTTGGCTAAAGAAAAAGACAGAGCCATTTATTTTCATTTAGGCTACGTCTAAGATGCGTGTATGTTTATTCAAATTAAAAACTGAAATTACAGACTTGAGATAGACTAGTTTTAAGTATAACATTGAACTTTGATTATTCTCATTACAATCATGTTTAAATGTCATTTTTCCACATATTTATTTTTTTCTACTTTCATAACTACAACTGAAGTAGCCTAACTTGCATATGAGACAAGGAGTCCTTTATGGTTGAAAACACTGGTCGCATGTACAAAAAAACTTTCTGCATCCATACATACAACATCTGTAAATAATATAGGATAATCTCTAAATAAAACTATAGGGACTCGATCTGCAATGACGCTTCGGACTGAGCGTGAGTGCATGTGTATTTTTACCATCAATACGTGTTTAGATTAATAAAATAAGGAGTTCACATAGGTGACAGAATCAAATGCATCCTCAAGTTCATTGCTTAACTCACCTGTTTATTTTACATCCTGAAACAGTGCTACAGCATGCAGGTCTAAATAAATCCAAGTGCACGGGGCTGCAAGACATAATATAGGTATCATGTGCTGTAAGTACATAAGCAAGCAAATGCGTTGCCATTTTAATTTACTCAATTATTCTTAATATCTTACAGAAAGAATAATCAGAAAAATATAGTAGGTATACATTGCAAAGTACACTGGACGGTGACGGGTAAGGGAAAGTGCTCGATGAACTCTTACTGGGTGCGGGTAATAATGTTCTTATTATTAGACCAACAATAACTAATTTGTACCTGTGGAATATGAAAAGTTCTGAAACTAATATGCTGTGGTCACTCAGTAAATGTTTCTGTGAGAGCTGAAGCATAAATCGCTTTTAATTGCCTTTCGGTCTGTTTGCGATTATTCTGAAATTGAACTTCTGCCAATTAACAGGTAAAACATCTTTGGCATTCACTTTGATTAAACCTGCGGTTGGATGGCAGGGCGGGATGGATTCGGACATATACTGTAGTGCGTGAGTTTCTCCTACCCGCCGGCTGCTTGTCTAAACTGCATGTTCCATTTGAAAGATCAGATCCTGCAAGTCTGAATATAGCTTAATATTTCGATCTGGAATAAGAATGGGTCTAAATATCATGATTCATTTGGTGTTTTATTTAGTTTGGTGTTAGAAAACGCGCCTTGCTGCTCACCAACCACGCGTAATCACTGTATCATCTCCCGCTGCCATTAACAAGACCCCAGGATGCTTAATTAAGCACTCTACAACATACAATCCTCACTCGTCCATCAGCTGCTGATAATATGGACTCAGCTTGAAGAGCAAAGACGACAGCGGTTAAAGCTTCTGCTGTTTGATGACACCAGGGTAACTTGAAACGAAAGGAAATGCTGCAAGTACGGTTGATTGACTTGAATATTTAAGCGTTTTCATAATCATCATTTATTTATGAAACACGTTTCCAGTACGTAATTCAACACCACAATACAGTTCACATACCGCACCAAAGTAGAAAATACAGGCTTCACAAGGCGTGTGATCAGCTGCAATGCTACACTAACAAAGACAACAAAAACAAAATAAAACGATTGTGCATTTATGTGTAATACTCACTGACTTTTAATGGTTTACAATCATTCCAGTTGCATGACAGAATCCTTCAATGACAAAGGAAAACATACAGGTCTTGGGATATTCCAGTTTACAGTTCCGCCATACTAGATAATATGAATTAAATAAAAAGGCATTGCACTATACAGATTAACAACATAGGAGCCTTTGTTTTACCCCAGGTTTAAGAGAACATTTCCCACACAGAGGAACAAAGCTTTTGAAATTCAGAAGGAATATTTAAAAAAGAAAATCATTCTTTCTTTCTTTCGAAAGTCCTTTGTGAGCTTTTTTCTTGAAGAAATCTCAAGTTCAACGTGTCATTACGCCACAAATTATGTCCATGTGGCGATTATCTTTCTAAAATGACATCAAACTGTTTCCTTTGTTTTGATCTGTTCATTGTAACTTTAAGAAATGCCATCAGTCCTTTTGAGATTTGGCTTGAACACACTAAAAGAAAAAAACACGCAACACTTGTCTTTGAAATACAGATATCGTTTTAAATATTATATATTTATATATGTACATTCATATAAAACAAATGTGAAGTGAACTTTCAATATTTTCACAGTTTTTAGAGCATTAGCTCTAACTTGAAAACAGGGGGCGTGGTGGCATGGTCGATGGAGATGTTGGAAGTTAAATAAAATAAAAAACACTGCCAAAATGTTCTTCAGCCACGATTTTTCGATGCAAGAGGTAAATATATGGCATGATGTGTTGGAAGGTATGAGTTGTACTTTCAAAGAAGTCGTTGATCTTATCAAGTGGTGTGCATGTGATTACTCTTGGATTTACTGACAAATTTCTTCTCCTTGACTCGCCGGTTTTGAAACCAGATGGTGACTTGACGCTCTGAGAGATTGGTAGCGGCCGAGATGCGTCTTCTCTTGTCTTTGGTGATGAACTTGCTGGCTGCATACTCTTTCTCCAGCTCCTTCAGCTGGATCTTGGTGTAAGGGACACGTTTTTTACGCCCACGTCGGTAACTGCTGACCTCAGGCTGTAATGGCACAACATCTACAGGAAAAAGGAGAAAAATGCCAAGAAAATATTAGACTATACGCAAAAAACACCGCAATGTTCACCACACAAAAATAGCAGCAACTGAAAACAGTGTTTAGATTTAATGACCGACTTAACCTGACAGAAAATCAGGAGGGAGGGGGGGGGGGGCGCAATGATGTTGCAGTCAGGATCTCAGGTATACTGCACCTGACATGTAACAACGCCATTATAAAATCGTCACCGTCTGTCGTAAGACAGTTCACTAATGTAAAATGTAGGTTATAGTGCTAGACCATCATTTGTTTCTGTGAATGAACAATCACTATTAAGTTACAGTCACAATCTCCTTAGGCTACACGTCAATACTTAATCTTCTGGTTGACTATCTACTACAGAACAAACCTTGTTAACGGTATCTTAGATAAAGCTCTCCTATAGATGTTCATTGAACTGCAGGGTACGAGTGTGTAAGTCCTATAAACTGCAATAAGTCTCAATGTGGGTGCAATGTGCAATATGCCGGTCAGAGCCTGGTTAAAAAAAATAGAAATCACTATCTGCTAACTGAAGTGATTATAATTGAAAACTTTTAAGTTTTGAATAATCATAAAGTCACACGTTACACGTAATTTAAGTGAAAGTTTACAATTTATCAACACCTCCCTGAATTTCCCTAAAGATTAGACACACTTTATTTCCCCACTAGGTTCTTTTTAAAAGCCCCGAAACCTTTTGGCAGTGGGTACCTTAATTGTTCAGGTAAGCAGAGTTCTGGGAATACACCCATTCGCCAAGACTGGAGCTGAGTGCAAGGCAGTCAACGAGAAACATGACAGGACAAGTATGGCAATACCTTGAGAAATAGTGGCAAGCTGTGAGACATGACACTTTTTACCCACATGTCATTTTACACTTATGGGCTGTGGATATTTCTCCACAGTCCGTGGATATTATGATTGATTATGATTATGGTAGTTCTTGATTTAGGCAAATTAATATTCAAATATTAGCCTCTCTTTATTCTTAAATATCGTGTTATAGGAATATATATATATATATATATATATGTGTGTGTGTGTGTGTGTGTGTGTGTGTGTGTGTGTGTGTGTGTGTGGAGTTCACTGCTTTATTTTGGTATTTTTTAGAGCAAAATAGTTTTGAGTGTCTGTGTGAGTTTAGTGTGTGTGTGTGTGTGTGTGTGTGTGTGTGTGTGTGTGTGTGTGTGTGTGTGTGTGTGTGTGTGTGTGTGTGTAGCGAGACAGAAGGACAAGGACCGCGCGCGCTTGTGTTTTTGTGCATGTGTGCGCGCGCATTTGACTGCGTGCCCGTGCTTGCGTGGCTTGCTCCTGTGTGTTTTCAATATAAAAAGGTGGCTAATATTGTGTGAGAGGTCCAGTCGAGGTCTGATAACGTCCCTATCCTAAATTAAAATACCTACAGATTTTACTTAGATAATAAACCCTTGTGGTAAACGAAGCAGTGTAGTAAACACTCTGTAAACTGCATACTGGACGGGCCCCTGTGTCCATCATCAGGTATTTTGCATGTATGTTAAAGCAAAAGGCGAGCCTGAAATAAAGGCTATAATGTGAACTGGTCAGTGGTTGTGAACCATTCGTGCAACATGATGTTGAATGTTGTACAAATTAATCCTGAGATATAATATAATATTATATATATATATATATATATATATATATATATATATATATATATATATGCAGGAGACTGTGGACACATCGCAGGGCGCTGAGATTTATTGGCACCATCCAAACACAGTAGGCTAGCTTAGTCACTATATTGTCAAACAGGGGGCAAAGGTATGCACTGGTGTTCCTTCCTATACAACGTGACTGAAAATATATTCATCACATGACTTTAAGAAAAAAATACTGCAAACTGTCGAAAGCAAATGCTCGTTTCTGAATTTAACCATTAAAAAGGGCCATGCAACTGAAAATCTCCCTGAACTCACATTTCTGATTTTTACGCACATTTCTAGGAAAACTAGGCATGATGATTTGTTCCATGTCAAATAGAAGAATATCACTGCCTTTACTAACAGAGTCCATAAAGAACATATGATAACTGACATATGATTGACAGTTGTATGTTTATTCACAACATTTAGAGTTTCCCTGGACTTCATTGTAAGTTGATATTGGCACTTTAACACAATACAATTCATACACTAAGCAATAACATCTCAGCAGAGTAAAAATATCTGACTACATTAAAATAGATTTCTTAATGTGATGGCACAGGTATTTAAAGCGTACAAGCCGCTGGACTAACCAGCCTGGAGACAGCTTTAAAAAAAAAAAAAAAAAATCAAACATCATTTTTACATACATACCTGGAAAAGGTGATTTCCAGAGATGAGTTGACTGTGTTTGCTCTTTGGAGCAGTACACCTGCCCATCCCAGCCGTTGGAGAGAGCCCAGTGCTGGTAGCCCTCCATGGGGATCAAGGCGTCGTGCCTCGGTTCGGGATGGGCACTGATACTAGGCACCACCGACACGTCGAGATATCCAGGGACAGCCTGATATGAGCTGGCGAAACTCGGGTAGAAGGCAAACTCTTTCGCCCTGGTAGACAGTTCTTCCGTGGGCAGCGCTGTGCTGGGCTCGGCATATTTCTCTGCGGGATGGTACGAGCAAGGCTTCTGCTGCAAGTTCACGTTGTGCGAATGAGACAATCTACAGCCGTAATATGGGTTTCCAAAGGGATAACCGTAGCTCAAAGATGCACTGGATGATGTTTGTGGAGCGGGACACTGTCGGCCGGTGTCTGGAGAAGAAATATCCGAGTAGACGGAGCCCTGGTGGGTCGCTATGGTGCCAGAATGTCGTCCCAGCGCGGGGTGCGACATCAGGTCCCTGCAGTGGGTCGCAGGGCAATTACCGCTCAGTCCCTCCATTGTTTGGCTTTTATTCTGGTTGTTTTCATTCGGGCTTTTTTCATAAACGTACATCAAGGTGTCCGCCCAGCGTGGATGCAGGACCAGCGAAGTCGTCATATCAGGGGCTGCCGATGCTTTTTAAAAGTCGACTACTCCAAGACGGACACCTCATTTCCAACTACATTTTACACCAAGCGCATGCGCACTCGAGACCCTCGTGTGTCCACTTCATTAAGAATCTGGCACGTGATACGCTAACAAGTCCTACGAGATTGGGCTTGTGAGTTGGGGCAGAGCAGCCCTTTAAAGACCCACTGCCTCACATGTCACAGTTTTTTTTCTACAGAATACCGAGTCATATCATTGGTTTAAATCACTTAGACCCACACCCTTAAAGGGGAGTTTTGATACTTTCAAGATTGGAGCAAACGAAAACAACCTGTGAAATTTGGCCGACTCCGAGGACTGCCAGAGAATATAATAGCATATGATACATGTCACAGTTGGTACATGGAAAATAAAAAATAAAATACATTTCTAATTCAATCTTTGAATCTAATCGTTCAACTTGCTTCTTGGTGTATTGGTGCGTAAACTTTGTGTATCACTGATGGAAACGATATGTTCCGGCTGAAGTTTAGTTTGATTATTAAATGTAGCCTAATAATAGAAAATGATTTAATCTGGAATCCCTGGTCTGTAGTCAATGTAATGTCTATCATGTATGTATTACGCATAAAGTGCTGTCAACGCAAATATGTCTCCGTCCAATCTTATCAACACTCCTTTTCTGAAGGACGCATTTCCTTTAAACCCGTATACAACTGCCACTGGGTCACCTATTAACATGCTGAGATGAGGATCAGTGACTAGTCGTGGATTATTACTGTTCCAGCAGGGCATAATAATTATGTTTTTAATGGTTTAATGTTGCCTTTTAGAGGATGATATTGTGGATCCTAAATACAGCATATTATAAACTTTTGCATGACGTGTTTGATTTGTATTAATCAGTTAGGTTAAAAAAACTATTTAGTATGTGCGTGTGGTTTGTGTGGTGGGACCAGAACTAGAAGTTTTAGTGCTGGCAAAGTTGAATGTCGTTGCACCTCAGCATTAACAGCCAAAGGACGAGGTGAAAATTCCAGGTAAGATACCGCCATTGCAAATGATCTTTTGGTAGCCTACATAGTGTCTCTTTAATGTGAAGATATAATTACAGTAATCCCCTACAATAAATGATAGCATCCTTTCGTTCAGGCTACAACTACTTGCATTTTTAAATATTTCTGCAATATGTTTGGGCAAATACATGTTCCGTCATAGTATTCGGTCCAAGCTTTTTCAGCGATAACGTGAGCACTAAACCGAGCATTAAACGACTTCATGTGATGTTTCTGTTTCACTAAGCTATTCATCCATAACATACAAGTGATGCTGACGCTTCCAGGCGAAAATAAGAACAAGGGGCCGCTTTCAGCTAGACTGTGTGTACAGACCTTTTTTCAATTAGACACCATGGAAGAAATGCGGACCTATAGGAACTCTTCCGACACTATTTTTACACGCATCCTCCTTCAGATTTGAATAACCACTGGTTAAAGCTCTCTTCTAAATCTAAAACGTTCTTTAAGTTCACCTCGTCACCAGGCCCCATACTAACAGTTGCGGAAATCCTCTCTTCCCCTCCTCTTCTTTAAAATACTTCTGGGTTAATATTTAAAACTTGACTGTATTTTTGAGTTTGAAATATTACCGATGGGATAGGCCCACAAAGTGTCCATAAAATAGACTTTTTGTGATGCCTATCCCATGAGTCACTCATAAAGGAGGCTACAAGCAGCCCTACGAAGGGTTTATCAACATTTTTGCACTGCTGAGTTGCCTTGGGAATAATCAGGCCACCGTTAAGTATTAGTATACTAAGGAAGCTAGACCCCTGTCCTTCCTCGGACAGACTATAGTTCTTTTGTCTCAAGGAAATTACGAAGGGCTCATCCAAACGGCAGCTGCACGGAAGTCCAAGGTCAAGGTAAAAAAAACCGCAGACAAACAGGGTCGTAATCAGAGTCTAGACAGACAAGAATGAACTTCACACTAGAGTATACATGCAAACTAGCTGTTATTTAGAGACCCTTACTCTAAAATATTTGCTGTGTGCGAACTGCGGAGAGAGAGAGAGAGAGAACTCCAAATAATCCCTTGTGTTTCTCCCTCCCCTAAGGATCAGGAATTTGACAGCTTTTTTCCCTGCAGAAAACCGGCTCATTCCAAACTAACATTTTCCATGAAAGCTCTGACCTTGAGAAGATAACGGTTTTTTTAGTTAATGAATGATAGAATGTTATTTTAAGTTTGGTGCATTTTGTTTTCTTTCAGTCTAACTTCCACATTATGCCAAAATGTTTGTGCTAAGGTAATAGTTTCGCCCCGTGGGATAAACGGATGATGTAGCGTTGGTCAAACAGGCGGCACAGTCTCAGAGATAATAGTTGAAGTTGTTACATTTAGAAAAAATACTATATTTGATTAAGTTACACTTTATGTTGAAATAATCATAAATCACACGTCAAGCCTATCTCTGGTTTTCTCAAAAACTGATACTACTATAATACTTATTGACACATTATTGCACATAAGAGAACAGTATAATAAAGTAAAATCTTAAATATAGTGACAACTAGATCATTCATATTTTCTCTGTTTAACTTTTGTAAGAACTAATACAATTATTATACAGTTATGGTGATAGCAAATAAATGATTAGCCTAACATTAAATATTGTAAGTGTCTGGCGCATTTCCACTGCAGTAAAATGTGCACCGAGACACCAGCGACCCAATCTTAAACAATATACATGATACTTTGGCATCTAATGCACGCCCTGCACAAACTAATTAATAATGGATTCTAAAATATATCGAACTTTAACTGCTAACTTTTGTTTTTATTATCTTGCATCAACAGTGGACAGGTTGCAGACACGCAGGTGGATTCTTGAAAATTACTTTTTTTCAAGTTTGCACATATTCAAGTTTCATTGCAGGGCGGTTTTAAATGTAACGCTATCACCTAAACTACATATCAATGTAATATTTAAAAATAATTTAGTCACCAATACTATTTAAGACCAAGCCAATTAATATGAAAGTTGATGTTTTCTCACCCATAATCCACCCTAAACTTTTACTTTATGCAGCAGAGATGCTGCTGGTTACGTTGTCTACGTCTGTGTACATTTGTTAATCTTAACTAAGGTTAGGAAGAGCAAGCTAAAATGGAATTAATTAGCTGGGTTTACATTTCAATTTAGTCACCATATATTGTAGTTCCTACAACTCGACCAGCAATACGTAGCCATAGGGAAAGGACAAATAATAATAGTCATGTTGCTGTTAGTATGATTTAATCAAATTCCAAAACCAAATTCCAATACAGCTAGGTAAAAGGCTAAAACTGTAACCATGCGTCATTGAAACAACATGCGTCATCACAGACCAAAACATTAAAACAATATAAAAACTGATGCAGTGTCCGTTTTAATGCATTTGAAGTGTTTAAAACTTCGAGGTGGTGGCTGGTTATACAGTTTGAGGTGGAACTTCACTGCAAAAACGTCCTTTTTTTCCTTTCTAAAAAAAAAATGTGTCCACTTTTCATTTTACTTTTTTTTTTTTTCTTGAAAAACGTTAAACTTCTCCGCTGCGGTTTCTCTTATTTCAGATACTGTTAATTGAAACGACTAGCAATATCTTGACAACCGGCCATGATGTGCTGCTGTAAATATCTTGACAACCAGACATGATGTCCTTCCAGACAGGCCCTGTCAGACGGAGAGAGAGCCCGTCTGATGCGGACGTTTGTGGGGGAGGGGAGAGCATCCATTCCCATACAAATGCTGCCTACCTGCGGCTTCCGCTCCCAGGAACTGACTGCATGTGCACATGACTGAGCCAATGGTTCGTATACGCAGGCTATGCCCTTAAATACATGTGTAGCATATTTTATTTTGATCCAGCAGTAGGCTACAATAGTACTCTATCATCCCAAATATTTCAAAATCGTATAGCTCTTATCACATAACTCCAAATCATTTAATAGAAACAAGTGCAGCTATCACAATTGTCAGTTTGCTTTGCCTTGATTTACCTATTGACCACATTTTTTTGCAGTGTGCAGTGCAGTCTCTCCATCAAAATGACTCCGTGTCCGTTTCGTATCAATATGTTAAACGCCGATACAATGCCAATAAAAAGCAATACTATTACTTGTCAAACATTATCTCACCGGTCTTGAGAATGATGCAAATCCGTGGGGATAAAAAAGTCTTTGAAAAGGCGATGTAGCAGTCCAAGAATGTGTTGACAGCTTGCAGGTAGAGTCTGCGCCATGCATGCTGAAATCAGGTTGCGTTTATGTTTACGAGTTTCCAGCCAGCTTCAGGCTTAGCTCTATATTGTATAATCAAAGTAAACCAAGTGTTTCATTCACTCAACAGTGGACTAGGTCGACCAAAACAACCAAATAGATTCCCACACTATAGCAGTATAAAGGCCATTATAGTCCAAGTGCATTTTTAGAATGAGGATTCGAAGATTTCAGTAAATTAATGTCAAACTCAATGGAATAAACTTTGGACCCATCAAGGATCTGAACTAATTGAATGGACAAAAATCTGACTGTAGTGCATACATAAATCTCATATTAAATCAAGACTGGTGCTCATTTGGAAGTTGCGTGTGTAACTTATGAGCTCCTGGTCTGGATGTATTTTGCATGTTAATGCCACATTTTCCTCTGCAAAAAGGTGAATTGGCTTCATTTTAGTAATTCGTATTGCTTTATGTTGCCAGTGTGTGTGTGTGTGTGTGTGTGTGTGTGTGTGTGTGTGTGTGTGTGTGTGTGTGTGTGTGTGTGTGTGTGTGTGTGTGTGTGTGTGTAAAAAGTGGGCTGTTGCTGTTGTTCAGCAGGCTAGAGGGAGAGTAGAGCACTCCACTGGCATGAAAACATTCCTACAAAACTAAAACAGCATCTCAATCTGGTGTTTTCCGTTCAGCCTCCCTTTCATTTACGATGAAAAAAATCATAATCGTATAAGCCAAGACCACTGCACTTCTATGTTCGCAGTAAGGGCACCGAAAGGCAAGATAATTTGTCAAGAAGACAAACCGTGCTGAAAAATATATAAATAGGGCAGTGTAGTGCAGTGCTGGTGCGTGACAAACAGAATGAAAATGCTACACAAGAAGAGAGGGACATTTAAACAGGCCTTAACATGCGTAAATAGATTATGTCTTTGGAGTTTTTTGCTTCCAATTTCAGCTCAAGATCCACACATTTATTTCTCACGGGATCTTGCTGCATATGCATGAGCACATTTTAAAATGCATGCCCGACTCTAGCTTGCCACATGACTTCTATTCAGAATGGATATATTACAACACCGTAAGCTGGCGTCATTGGGGGGAAGCCATGTTTGTCAAGAAACCAGAATTGTATTCGTGAAACGACATACAGTGAATAATAGGACACGAAAGTGTCGAGTTTTGGCCATATAGAGGAGTGGGGGGAGTACCGCCCCCCCCCCACACACACACACTCACTTTACCCACCAACACTTTCATATGTGACAGACTCTTCTTAATCATATCGAAGTTAACAGATGAAACCTATACATTACAGCAATTCTATCAAAGTAGAGGCTTTAAATTCAGAGATTATGGCTTCTCTGAAATTCAATATATTTCTGTTCATGTTGGTGGATGGTTTCTGTATGATAATCACTACGAGGTAAATCCATCTTTTTATTTACCACTGATAATATACAATAGTTGGTATATGCTGTTGGGAAGCCATGCATGAAAAAGACTACTCAAACTACAGTTAAGGGCTAATTTACCTCGGATTTGACTCAGACTGTTGTTTAACGCCACTCAATGCAGGTAGACTATGAGAGGATGGCTGGGGTTTAACCGCAAAATAAAGCAGGCAGGCGGCTCTGCGCCCAGAGGACAGAGGGCAGGCTGGCAGACCACCGCTACAGCCAAGCCAAAGTGGATTTACAAAATACAACACATGGCTTTACAGCCTTTTTATTCAGTGTACTTATCCTATTGTTATTAAAACGCCAATGATAACATTACCCGACCCTGACACGATTTCATCAAATTTGAGAGGAAGACACATTTGCGCATCATTCATGCAACACAAAGTGTAGTTTCACAATTTCGAGGGAAGCCCGTGAATTTGGATTACATTAGGAATAGGAATACAACACTGGTGTATTGTCAAGCATGTAAGCATCAAACATTTGCAGAATGTAGTAAAATTTAGAAAACAGGCTACATAATAAACATACGTATAATGTCACTGCTACTACATTGCACATATCTGTACATGTTGTTCATGCATTGTTCATATTACATAGCCATATTTATTCTGCTCTTATAACACTGCAATATATTTCTTGTCCTGCCTATGCACCACCTGTCTATACTTGTATATCGCATTGCACTTTTCTGCTTTTTTTGCACTTCTGGTTGGACGCAAACTGCATTTCGCTGTACTTGTACACTGCACAATGACAATAAAGTTGAATCTAATCTAATCTAATGAGCATGATCACACAAATAGATATACACATCTGGATGTTTTCAAACGCGGGTAATTACATTTCCTACGCAGCAATAGTCTACAACTTTAGACAAAGTATATTTTAGATTCCCAATATGGAAGTTGGGAATGCGCGGCGCCTTGAGATAATGTCTGTTATGCACAGGCACCAAAGGAGCGTAATATACATACAATGTTTTGAATTCGACTTATTGACACAAGTAACTTCATTAAGAAATGTTTATTTAGTTCTAATATATTATACCAACACGTTACAAAGTAGTGTCTGGTCATTATTGTGGGCCTAAGCCTGCTGTCTTATATCTGAATATGATTCATAAACAAACCGTCTTTTTTATTTATTTTTGTATTAATGTGGTCAACACGTTTATCGCTGTCTACAATAGTCCTGCAGAAGTGGATTCTTAATTTCCCTGTTGTAGTCTGGTTGGTGAAGCGGCAACAAAGCAGACAAAATAAATCCACAGTTTGACGCGTCTTGTCGGAAGTCCAAGTTCAAGTTAAGAGAGGCGGTCGCTCCATCCGTCCAGACAGCAAAACAAAAGACACACACGTTCATCATTAATCATCTCACTTCTTCTCTCACAGAATAAAGCGCTTTAAACTTTCTCGACATATTTCAGACTATATGCAGGCTAGCTAAAAGGGAACAAAAATGCATGGTGCATGGTGTAAAATGTTTTATGCTTTGATGTGTTGTCCAGAAACGGAGATCTTTGCTGAACTACAACTAGTGAGGATTTAATTCTAGAAATAGGTTTGAAATTAGAAAGTTATTTAAGGCTTGGCATGCAGCCTATATGTTAAACGTGATTAGCAGTTATCATCAATTGATTATACCGGGCCCTTTAGACAAGCTTAGTGCTTTTTGAAAGTCACCTCTTTTTCAATCGGCAGCTTTATGCAAACTCCAGGAAATGGCAATCTGTATCAAAATAATCTCCTCCAAGGGTGTCTTCCTAAATCTCGAGGCTTGCGTTATAGGGCAATATTTCCACGCCACTTAATGTGCATTACAGCCTGTAACACCATGCCGTTTTCAAAATGTTCACAAATCTAAAATGTGTCAAAATGCTGAGGCCACGCGCTATGAATGTTTGAGAGTTTAACACGCAGATATATCGTCTACTGAAGAATTCTTTTGCCAATACTGTTAAATAAAAACGGTTTCTCAACGCAAATAGTAATCCAAGTAAGCTATATAAAAAGGCAATCATAGCCTATCAGTTTTTAAAAAGGAAAGGTGATAGTGTGCACGAACTTGCATTCACTTCCAGCACTGCAGATCCATTTTATCATATACATTTATTTTATAATTAAAACTGAACAAATTCTACATTTCGTTCCTCAAATCACCTCGTTGATGCACATTTCCCCTTATATTATCTATTAATTCTTAAATGTACCGCAATGTTCTTTACAATGTATCATACTTCCTGTGGAGCATAAAGGCGACATTACATTTACGTAAAGACACAATTTATGGAATAAACTATCTAGCCTAAGATGGCCTCATCTTACTTTCTTAACACTATCGTTAATAGTTCAAAATCTAGAATCTGTTTTGCTGTGCCGAACCTAAAACGTGAAGCTATTTGATATATGCAAATGGTTAATTTAATTTTTAACGCTGTGAAGCACACTTTGCTTGAAGACACCAAATAAAAATCCAAGAAATGTACAGAAAGCGATTTAGGGACCACTTCCTCATCCAGTATTCAGTGGCTGTATGAAGAGCTTAAAGTCAACATAAGAGCTGCGGACTGGAAAATGTTGGTCGCACCTGCTTGTTTTTGGTTAACTCGTTGTGTGAGGAAATCTTGAAGTGAAATGTTGCGCAGGATGCCATAGCCTCTCTGAGTCATTTCAACCAGGCAAAAGTAAAAGGCACCTAATATATTGATCCTAATTCTTTATGAAAACCTTATGTGGGAAGCCTCCAGGACGCAGTCTGCTGCAGAGAGCAGCACTGAGGCCACGCTGCTACAAGAATATTCATCACAGAAATGACCTAAGCATTTGGCAAAATGCTTTACTGATAATGTGATTCAGCAGAAGCACGTGGCCACGGGAACTTTCGGTACCTGAGCCACCAAAGTAAGGTATTTAGAGGTGGCATTTAAAAAATACAATACTATGGCAATGGGGCTTTCCTTCTAATTTTGTAAACGGACGACGAAACCACTGAAAGCAATTCTGAATTCAGTCAGTTTGAGTTTGACTTCACAAATGACAAGTTGACCTAAAACATCAGTTAGAGCGCGTTTCCGCTCTTTGTGAAAGTGAGTTTGAAGTTTTGAGATGGCTGCTAAAATAAACTATCGCTATTTATGCGTTAGGTTGATACTATAGGTCTAAGCATATATGCAAGTGGATGGTCATAACACATTATAATAAACGGCTTGAAATAGAGAAGCGTTTTCTGTGTGCAATGTGATCTTTCTCACTGCGCCTATACCTGCAACCAAGCCTGTGCATGTGATACTACCCCTACCCAGCAAAATTAAATTAACAAATTAAACTCATATTTTTGCATTCATGCATGTACTTATTTGCCAACTGCTGTCCTCAGTTCAACCCATTGATGTCGGTTTTACGCCATGTTTGAAGAATGTGTTTGTGAGTAAAATAGCCTAGCAAAGAACGCATGCTTAAATATTAAATATTAAATATGATACTTATATATAATGGTGAGAATAGCAAAACTAGTGAACATTATTTTAATAAACACATTCTAACATACTTCTCATAAAAAAACATTGATTAAATGTGTACAAAGACTCCTCGTGTGATAGATTATTTCTTGTATATAAACTTAAAAGTCGAACGACATTCTATTAGAAATATGATTTACATCCTACAGGTCTAAGTCAGATCCCTCTCTTTTCGCATGTATTGGACATTTGACTATAACAGGCGATGAACATGGTTGTCCTGAAGACTGAAGAGTTTGTTGTCTTACAAAGCAAGAGCAAACATCAATTCGTCCATATTTTTGAAATCCCATGTTTCCTTTAAAACTTCCTCCAGGTCACACAGGCTACCACAACAACACAGTCGAAGGCAAAGTAACCAAAGCTCGACTTAAATTAAAGACAGATTGGAAATCCAAAGTAGAATTATGGTGACGTTTGTACTGTCGCCTGCTGTCTGGTGAATCACAGTTGCTTGCTCTTGGTTTATTTTTGCGCATGGCCTAAATGAATAGAGATGGATGGCAAATTCACCCATGGACCAAAATTACTGCATGTTGATTTGTCGACCAGTGTATTGCACACATTATGAAGATGAGCAAGACAAAGTTCAAGTTCAAAGTCACTGTGCTCAGACAGAGCTGGTTGTGCTCAGGAGAGGACACCCCTCACCTCTCTCACCTCGCTCGTAAAGCAAAAACAGTAGCCGTTTGCATAAGTGAGTCCAAATCCGATCCTATAATGAAAAAATAGCCGAGACTCCCATTCCACCTTTGAGCCAAAAATCTAACGAAACAAAAGCTGCTAATAATCCCATCAACCTCTGCAGAGCGGATTCCAGTTACTGAGACGTGGTCAAGCATTCATTTATTTCAAGTAGACTCATCATTGATCTGCTTTACTCTTATCTGTAAATGACATGTTAAAGCAGTTGGCTGACAGATAATGCGCTTCAGTGCACTGAGATGCATATTCATTGATCGGTTTCTTTTTAGTCTGAATGACATCAGAAATTCTGATGAACTTCGCGATTCCCCTTACTCGGACATTAATGAAACAACAAAGCATCGGTTTTCTAATCCAGTTCTTTTTTTATATTTGATTATTTCTTATTTTTAATGTTGGTTTTATAGGCCAACCCAAACATATCTTTGTCATGCATTGTTAACAGGATATGAAAAAAGGATGTGAAACTGCGTCTGAACGAGATATGTTATCCTCCGATTTATTAATATTCATTCATTAATCATATATGTATCTGAAGAAAGACACGAATTCCTTCAAACCAGTTATTTTCAGGAGAAACATGAATAAGTAAAATAAAAAATTAAGAACCTCATATCAATTAAGAACCCCATATCAAATAAGAACCCCATATCAAATTTCTAAACTTTGTAGCCCCGTGCCGGCTGTTCCGTATTTTCTATTTTGTTGTTTAAAGTGGTGATTTTAAAAAGCTGTGCATAGTTTTTCGCTGTGAATTATTCTATAAAAACACTTAAATACAAACCAGCACTTTTATTAACATATTCAGAGGAGTAATAGGGCGATGAAAAACCACATTCTCTCACTTTTTCTTCCTGCGTGGGATTTTATGGAGAAGCCAACAAAACTCCAAAACTTCGGACCCTGACTTCTGCCGCTGTATCACTAGAAAAGTGCATCGGCGCTTCAGAGCTTTAATTAATTTTCTATTTAATTGCACAATTAACGATTGAAGGGGCTGTAAAATAATCCGCATCGGTAAGATATTAAATGCGTGAGAGGGTTTTACATGTAGTTATAAGGCAATCATTTCGAGACTAAGATACAGGATACAAATTAATGTGCAACATCGAGCCATCCTAACTGGTGGAACCTGTTGACTAATATTGCAGGGAATAACACAAAACACGTTTCTAATGTAAAAGAAAGACAGATGTAATCTGGTAAATGAGAGGAAAAACGTGAAGAAAAAAAATCTAATGATTGATCTAATGTTTAAAAAACACTTTATTTCTAGTGGCATAATACAAATCGAAATAATGAACACAGGAGTTATATTTATCATTGAATCCCCACAATATATTTACCCAACATTAGATAGGCCTACCACATTCCAGGAAATGTGCTGGTATTATTCATTAAGGAATTATAGCAATGCTCAGTGTTTTGACAACAATAAGCATTGAAAATTGGGAATTTATGTGTTACAGACTTCATTGTGAGCAAAAACTGCTAAATGGCTAGGTGTGTGTATTAGCTGACCAAACTGTAATCTAATATTTTAGCATTTCTGCAGCAAACAAATACCTAACTGAGAGCAGCTGCACACTTTGATGCAAAGGACATTCAATCTCTATTCAGGGGTTTAATTACAGCAGGCCTACTTAACATTTAAAAATTCAACTGACAATGTGAACACATCACACATTGTAAATGGAGAGTGAATACAAAACCTTAAGCCAGTAAGTAGATAAAATGTTCTAATAAATCATCTAATTTTTCACATTGAATACTGGTGGTCCACAGAACATCTCTCTGGCATAACTCCTGTGCCAATGGTTCTCTTAAGCCTGTTGTGGAATCCTGGAAATATCCCGAAGTAGAAATATTTGTTCATAGTAAACACAAAAAGCCCATTTAGCTTGCTGAGTTTGGCCACGAATTTGGGGAAGTCCATTCCAAGAGCTGGAAGAGATGTACAGTATATTACAAGCATTTCAATGTTTAGCCGTCCAACCTTACCATATAAACTGCAATTAAATGATGTTCCTAAAACTACAGATTGAATTGACTGTGAGGCACTGGCTCTTAAAGCCGAGAAATTGATTGGGTGGGCCGTTTTAAGCTGGAGCCAGATGTGGCCCACAGGCTGCTAAATGAGCATCACTGTTTTAAATCAATTAGGAATTGCTGCAGTACATCCTTTACTGCAGTGATGTCAAAACTGTATGCTACACCTGAAACAGTATTTACTAGAAACATACTTTTGTTGAGTTGAGATATTTGAGTGCACGCAAAGAACCTCTTTGCTGCAGCTATGACCCAGTTTCCTTTCTGTATTTATAAAGTTGTATCTCATTTTGTGGTGAGTTTTTCACCAAATGTTATATAATGACAAATCTGCATGGCAATAATACAGACAGTAAATGATGTAATCCTTTTTTACTGCATAATATCCAATATAATTTTTTCAAGTCGGCATAGTAGTAAACAAACATTAATAATAATCGTTATGGTTTCTCTTTTTAATTTAAATAATGCTGAATCATCTTAAAATGTAATGTGTAATATACTATAACGTTATGTAAAATGTACAGTAGTCACCTCTGAGTATGTTTCTTAATAAAGTAATCATTATCCTGTTTTTCCTTTATCCTTTATTTTATGTCTACCGGATGGCAATATCATAAACATTATTACCCAGTATTCAATTCAGTTATGTGCATATTTCATTTACTTTGATATTGCTTCCATAGAAGAAAAATACTGTTTTGTGTCGCAGATCTAACGTCTGTACTTTCTTCGTTCATGCATCGTGTTGGAAGTGTAACAAGAAACCGGAATGGGGCAACCTACAAGTATTTGGAACATTTTTCTGAAGTGTTAAAAATATATAGTTTTTCAGATGCAGTACACTGGAGCGCAATGTCTCTGAAAAACTGTAACATCTACGAGTCTGCAGCACCATCTAAACACTCATCAGCACCATAATCAGTTAGGATGTATATCAGAAATGGTGCAATTGACCTTTGAAGGTTAGAGCAGCAATCACAGCATCACACAAGCAAACAGATAACAGAGAGTAGTATTTGTATTGTTTAGTGTTGTTTTTGCAGCTAAAAACTACAAATGGATTGTGAATGTAGGTCAAGTGTTGTACTACTCAGAACTTGTTACTAACTTCTTACTAAAATACATAATTATTATCAGATATTTCACTGTTGGCTTTACAGTTTGTAAAGTTTGCGTGTTGCACAAACATTACATACAGCACATGATGAGGGCAATACTGTTTAAATTCGACAACATATGAGATCAGCCATCTTTTTCACAAAGAACTACGCCTGCACGCAAACACACCGACTCCACTCCGAGCAGTTTGAAGGAGAGTGATGGATACTCTGGGCAGAAAGATTTTGTTTGTGTTTATTTATGCACACTCAACTGAGGGAGGAAAATGTCGTTTTTACAACTTGCTCCCATACTGCGTGTGGGTATAATAACCACAAGAGAGGAGCTTTTCCAAAACCGGATATCTACCATTTGGAAAAAGACGTCTGAGTCTTTCCACATGATTGATGGCATGAAAGGGAAACTCCTGATGGAACATTTTTAATAAAAAGATAAAAGTCACATTTGTGTGGACATTCAGTGCAATTTTGCCACACTTGCACTTTTTTTTGAGTCAAGCAGTCCACATCACAAGTTCTTAAATCTTAGAACCAAACAATAAGCAAATGTTTTTACCCACTATTATCTAAATTTTTTCAATCTCAATTTTGTGTGCGTGTTTATTTTTTTAAATTACAACAAACATTACATATAAATAAAATGGTCAGTCTTGGCAGCAAATGAATAGGCAATATAAATATAGTAATTAAAATAGAGTTGATTTTACAGCTGTTACTGTAATTACTGTACAGAAATCTTGAAGATCACATGGGCTACCACACTTTATAATCGTCTTCCAGTTAACCCGCCCCGACCCCGGTCTTTGGCTTTATTAATCCAAACCAGCATTTTGTTTCATGAAGCTCCCCAACATATTTTCAATAACTTCCAGCTTTTCTAGTAAAGTTAGTTGTTAGTTGATCAATAGCATATGTTGATAGATCCTTAATGTATTGATTCATACTTCATACGATTGATACACGTCCTGCTTATAAATTTGCATTATGTGTTTCTGTGTTGAGATTGTTCAATTTCTCCCTTATTCGGTTACTATATTTTTCATTTCTATATCCGTGTAGAATTTGCTGGTTAATTGACCCCCAGTATTCAGAAAAAAATGTACTTCTAGTTTATGAACTTTCCATTTCACTAGACAATTTACATCAAACTTTTTAGTCCAGCTTACAACAACTTCCAAGTAGCTACAGCAGGTTTCACATCCATTTTATGGCAAGAAGGCAAATAAATCCTGACTTTTTTTACTCCCCCTCCTCACCTTACCTCTTAATCCTTACTTCAGAGCTTTTGGTTCTTCTCTCTAGATGCAGATGTTAAAACAAGCAAACCCACTGCTGTTCTGGGCTGTAAGTTTGAGGGGGAAGATTTACAATGAATAGCAGTTTTTTCTAAATAAAATGGAAGGAGTCTCTGTCTCTGTCCTTCGATTTGCTCAACAACAGTTCATCCGATTGACTTTACAGTTGGCGGGTGTATAGCTGAGGACCCAAGGAAGTGCATTGTCACCCATTCCAAACAGGCACATTTCAAACCACACATCCTCATACCAACAGACTAGGTTGTTTGCCAATGACTCCCAAAACAACATATACAACCTTTCTATTGTGAAACAGTCATAGTTTTAAACACCTGGTTAACGTTGTGAACAGAATTACTTGGTAAACTTAAGGCAAAAAAACTACATGGTTAGGTTTTTCATGTTTTGTGTTAAAATGAGTATGTTTCTTACAGCGTAAGTTGTTACACAGACAAAGTTACGTCTGTGACGTAGTTACGGACTAACGTAGTTACAACAAACCAAAAATAAGCTGCTTGGACAATCGACCTATAGGGCAGTTTTTTTGGTGAGGACAGTCTGGTTTTGAACAGACACTGCACTAGTAAAAAGTAACATTTAATAAATAATATATAGATATACAATAAAATAATATCAACTCTAGAATCTTTATCCTGAATGAAGAAAGTTGACAGTATAATTCTACTACAGGAGACAAAAAAAAAACTGTAAAATATAATCTAAATAACACCCACAAAGAGACAAACAAAATACTTGGCTAATCATTTCCATTGAGTGACTTTTTTCTTCAAAGGTACAATATGTAACATTTCTGCATTAAAATGTTTAACGACTATACCTATGTTATATATATATTCTTGAGTTGTGTACTTACACTATCCCAAATGTTTCCAACAATTTTCAAACCCAGAGAAATCTGTGATTTTATTTCTGACACGGGACGTTTGGTTTAGTCGCCTGTCAGTGGCGTCATAACATTTGACCCCTCTAGTTACTCTAACTTCCATCAAAACATGGGGACCCAGATGATACTTTCGAGAGTAATTGTAAATCATACAATGTCACAGAAAGAGTTATACTCAGTAACCATAATACTGCTTTTTTTCTGCCACACGGCATAATTTTGACATTGATTACATGCCACTTTGCAACACAGCAATACAGCAGAGACCTTATTTAATGATACATTTCAATATTGATCAATCCACCTAAAGGTCTTTTTACAGTCGCTGCAGCTGACCTGTTGCGTGCCAATGTGACGTCAAAATGACGTAGATCTCGCTGGGGCACCAGGATTTGGAGTGCGCGACCAGAGGTGCGACAAAGCGGAAACAGGAAGCATGGACGAGTTTGAGGGCAACCGGATGCCAGGACTCGCAGAGTGAATGCAAGTCTCTCTTGTAAACTTACTGGGTTAAGATGAGTTATATTATGGCGAATGAAAAGCTTGATCCGACGAAGTAGGTCATCGAATCAAATCGAAACATTGACGTGAATGCTGCTGCCAGTTCTGCCATCGTTTACCTTTTTCTTCTTCTTCTAGTCCATAGAAATAGCAAAGTTGGTAGCCTTTCCTCATTAGCGACACCTCTGTTCAGGAGAAGACTGCAACTAGTGTCGCGACCACCATGTGTGAGTATAAATAGTTACGGCGCTCCCATGACGTCACATTTGCGGGCGACAGGTCGGCTGCGGCAAGTATACCGGACGCCTTAACGTTACTACAATGTGCTGGTTGACAAGTAATGGTTAGCTAAGTATGCTAATGCTTGGTCGGTAACATTATAAGGTTACAACATCGTTCAACACGCTCATTAAGTTATTTTTAGTATGATTGTCTTGACCACGGTTAACAGCACTTGGCTAACCCACGAATATGTTCACCAGTAAAGTTAGTTGTATAGATAGGCGACTAATCTAATGCTAATTTAGCCAGCTAGCACACCCCAGTCTGTCTGCCTCACTCCCTCGGCGCTAAGAGACTTCAGTCGGGATGAGAGCTGACAACAGCCCCGGGACATATAGTTAACATTAGCCCCCAGCTAGCTAGCAGCCAGCCACTATCATTACAGCAATCCAAACCCGGCCAGCACTTAACTCTAGCGCCGGGTGCTAACTACGCTAACAGCAGTTTAATGAACCGTCGGGAAAACAGACCGTATCAGACCCAGGCACCCGAGTCAGAACAGCGTAAGGTTACGTCTCTGTTAACGTTACTGGTGTTCGTGCCAAAAATCTCCCCCCTTCGCATTTAGTACAAAAGGTGGGTTAGGCACCAAAACGACTAGTTCAAATTACAAAAAAAGTGAAGGGGGAGATAATTCCGGGCAGCTGGGAGATCTTCTGCACAACAACGGCCGTCGGAATGGGTGGACTTGAAAGGGTAAACTTGTCCATGAACAGATGCATTCTAATAGGCGATGGTGTTTAACAATGAAAACTACAACTCCCATAATTCCACAACTTCACAACGTCATCAAAAGTCTCTGTTTACCATCCATTGTTTTGATTGAGAGACCCCTAGTGGCAGAAACATCTGCATTAAAGGACAATTCCGGCACAAAATTAACCTAGAGGTTAATAACATGTGTACCAAGTCAACGTTCTCTGGGATCTGTTTTGATGCTAATCAAATGCGTCTCTAGCTTTAAACAACCTACTGCAAAAACAGTCATAACCGGTCGAACCACGAACGCCGTGCAACCAGTAACCAGTAACATAGCTCAAACACAGCATTCGTGATTCGACTGTTCATGACTGTTTTTGGCGCCCAAATGTAAACACGAACGCTACTGTCTTTATAATGTATCTTTTTAATAAACTGTCTATAAACTTACAAAGTTCTCAATGCTTTGGTTTGCATGTAGGGACCCTCATTATGCTACTGTTTCAGTGTGGTGCTATGTTGAGCTTGTTAGTGGTATAAAATAGTGATTTACCAAGTGCCCGAAAGCTAGCGTTAGCAGCTAACCACCGGTTTTGTGGTAGGTTGTTTAAAGCATGAAAACATGTCCCAGAGAACATTCGACTCGGTACACGTTATTAACCCCTAGGTTCATTTTGCGCCGGAATTGTCCTTTAATCTGAAAGTACGGACACTGTTTTGGAAAATAAAATTACCAAATATGCAAATTAGAGGTTAACAAAAGTCCTGAAAATGTGGTTAAGGACAGTTCAGATGCTGTTTCCTGCTGGGAGTTAATTGGAAATATATGTAGAAGATCTATGGGCTGTTCAAACGCATGACGTCCCAGCTGCCTGTTACTGGCCTAGGTCCAGACTGAAATATTTCAACAACTATTAGATGGAGTGCTATGACATTGAATACCGATGACCATGGTATCTAGAGGATGAATCCTAATGGCTTTGGTGATCCTCTGACTTTTCATCTAGCAACACCAGCCAGTCAAAGCTTTTATTTATCCAGTGAAACATCTCACCATCTACTGGATGGATTGACACAACATTTTGTACAAACATTTATGGTTCCCAGACGATGAATCCTGATAAATGTCATGCTCAAGATTACTTAAAACAATTCTGCACATACAAGTCCAAAGATAAATCCAGTAATAAATTAATTTATGTGGCAGTAGTCTATATATTTAATTATTTTTGTGGAAAATATTGTAGGGGTCAATAGATCTCCACTAACTTCCCACAAACCAAGAGGAGCTCTCCAGCTTCTTATAGGTGTTTCCCCCCATTATTCCTCATTTTCCTTTCATATATGTGTGCAGCAGTTGCGCTCTGTGACAATTTTATTAATTTGCTTCAGAAGTGTTCAAAAACCTTTGCTCCACTTTAGTTACAACATCTGTCCCAAAACAATAATCAAGCATTAAATCCAGAGAAGATCATTCTTAATCTCAACCTTTTCTTCCACACTCTAGGATTTTACTAAGGACTTGTAAAGACCAACTTTGCAACAAGAGCTGAAACTATAAATTGATGAAGCTATCATTTTTGGACAGAAAATTAATCAGCAACTATTTAAATAATCCATTAATTATTGGAGACATTTTTGCAAGGTAAAATGCTAAACATTTGCTGGTTTCAATTTCTCAAATGTGAGGATTTGTTGCCTTTCTCATTTAAATATAGTAACCTGAATACTTGGGTTTTAACATTGTTGGTCAGACAAAACAAAGAATTGGTATATGCCACTTTGAAAGTTCATTTAACACAAAAAAAATAGAAAACATTTCTGAGTAATATTAATCAACAGATGTATGAATAATAACTTAGTTTCAGCCCAATTTGTGATACATCATTGACGCTTGATTACACTACCCTACTGTTAATATCAACCTGAACTTTACTTGACTCAATGACATTGTAAATGAGGGTCGCCCTCAATGATCTCTCGAGGATAAATAAAGGTTGAATAGAGCAAATTTGAAACAAAAAAACAGCAAAAGCTGTGTTGAGCTTTTGACCATTTTCAATTTACAATTATTTGCACTAAAACAATTACAAGATCAGCATTTGTATGACCCATATACAGTGAGGGCAGTACAGGTTTTAAGATGACATTGTACATAATTTTACATTGCACCTTTAAAATACTTCATGAATGTAATGGCGTTTTTCCACTGCTAGTACCAGCTCTACTCGGCTCGACCGCGGTGCCCCGTCCTCCTTTTTCCATTGCAGATTTAGTACTGCCTCATGCGTGAGGCGAGCTTGGCTGGTCGTCATAGCGGTGCCGCAGTAAACTGCTGTGACCTAACGCGACACACACACAGAACGTCGAAGGTGTGCTGTTGTTGCCACAGCCAGAAAACACATTTTGCTTCAAATGAAGCTGGAGGCAGCAAAACAAAAAAACACAGCTGGCTAAACTATTTAAAAATGGTTTGTTCAGGACACCCCCGTCTGTCGCTTTCACGTCACCTTTTGGTATCAGCTCAGCTCACTTGGAACCTCGACGGAGGTGGTACTAAAAAAAGTACCTGTTAGCAGGTACCAGGGACTTTTTTTCGTAATGGAAAACCAAAAAAGGCGAGTAGAGTCGAGGCGAGTCGAGCAGGTACCATGTAATGGAAAAACACCATTAGTGTGTTTTTGGTAGTTAAATGAAATCTGCCAGACCACCACTGACAATGTTGAAGTTAAAATGTCGATAGGTCCAAATGCTTCAACAAAAACTCATTTTCACAACTGTGCTGTCTCAAGTGATCACAGCAAACAGCCTTTTGTATCTAATTCTACAGGAAAGGCGAGAGCCCCGCGGTTGAAGTAATACTTTGTAATGGTATTAGGAGGACTATAAAAGTGTCAGAGCCCTGTAAACAGGCAATCAGAGAGTGAGCCATGGTCTGTTGCTTTTGCAGGCATCAATCACTAAGTAATGTATATGAAGTCTGAAAAAACTGCTGGGCAATTGACATAATGTGATAGGTCTACTTTGTTTGGTATTACTGAACAGTAATACTTAAAAGTGCTTTTCCCATAAACGCACAAACATCTGTGTATACAACTAGTAGACCAGAAAAAAGGATAAACCTACAAAATATTGGTACTAAATTCAGAGGGAAACCGAGTGTGTCATCTAAAATTTTCTTGCATTTCCTCTGCCTCCTGGCCTGCATTTATGAAATATCAAAATTATGGAAAACAAATTGTTTCATGTTACACATGTAAAAAAAAAACACAGATTCTTTTACTTCCAGCTGTTTGAGTATGAAATGATGACAAAGCAATCGCAATAATTAAAGTATATCTAGTTCTAGTGCTTCTAGTGAACTTAAAAATGAACTACAGTACAACAATATTCAAACTGCAGTGGACGGTTGAGAAGTGACAGGAAACAAGGGGACAGAGATTGAAATGATATTCAACAATGAGCATTGAGATCACAGTTTATTAAGCCACCAGGGCACCTGCAGTAAATGGTAGCTTATTTGGATATCACAATATTGAGATAAAATAATGACGCTACTACTTAAATAATTCTATGCAGTCAGTGATATTTCATTTTTACTCTCATTGTTGGGACTTTTGCTCTTGTTCAAACACTTAGGTGTATGTCCAAATACATGCAACACTAAAAACATTCCCATCAGCCTTAGCTGTACTTTGTGTTTAGTGCTAATTAGCAAATGTTAGCATGCTGACATGCTAAACTAAGATGGTGAACATGGTAAACATTATACCCGCTTAACATCAGCATGTTACCATTGTTATAGTGAGCAGGTCAGCATGCTGTTGTGATAATTTAGCTTGAAGCACTGCTGCGCCTTAGTACAGCCTCACATATCTGCTAGCATGGCTGTAGCTTTTTCGTCTTGTTAGTAAATGAGGCAACATATGACCAGTTTATGGGGCAAAGGAGATACTAGACACTTTACTATTCTGTGGTGGTAGTGCTACCTTCAGTTGTGTAAATGATGTGTGCTCCCTGCGACTCTGACTCAGGGCTGGCTGGCTCAGTTTCAGAGAAGGTATGGCAGACACGCCATTTCTTGAAAGTTTTCACAGACCACCCAAAATGTTAATATCTAAAAGACTGGGCTAATGAAGATAGAGCAGTACAGATTGAAAAATTGTCAAACCAGCCGTGCAATGTAACATTTATGAATCTAGCTACACTATGTCACTCACCTACAGTATATTTCCTTTGTGTCACCAGTGCCCACTGAATTATAAACTAATTAAATAATATAAAGGGGTGTGGATTGGTGTGCCATCCACTCTTTTCTAAAGATGTTAAATGTTGGATCTTTGACTCTAGGAGTAAAGTGAAATACAAAAATGCCCCCTTGTTGATTTTGAAATGTGACTTACTCATGTGTTATTGTGTCTAGGGGTCGACTGATTATCAGCCTGCCTGTTTTTGCCCGTTTAACAGTCAGAGAAAATCTCATTCTCAAGGAATAGAGCTTAACAGTGTCGTTCCTGGAAGTAAAAATCCCATTTATTTTCTCCATAAGGATTTTTGATTATTAGCCATAATGTCGAAACCATTCAAGGTGGACTTACCACGACCTACGAGGTTTTGAAACAAAGTGTTATGCCCCTGTAGGAGCATATCAACCTTGTTTTAAGAAAAATGTTTTATTTGTGCTATCATGGAGAAGTACTACACTACCCACAATCCTAGGCGTAACAGCGAACTCTCTGATTGGTGGAGCTTGCCGTTACTATGGAAATGTTTACCGCATCCGTGAACCCGCAAACATTGAGATCTATGATCATTTCTGTATTCACTTGTACGTTTTCCTTTTTTGCTGTTTTCAAAAATCTTCTTTTGCGCCGAATCAAATGTTTTATGGTCACGGTTCACCTCATAGCTGGTTGGCTTGGTTCCAGGCTTAAAACTCTTTATATAAGCATTTAATAAAATGTCAATGGAGATATTGAATGGTGAAAATCACTTCCAGAACCAAAGCCGTTCAAAAAGTGGGCGGTCACTGTTGAGCTCTATACACTTCTGTTACACACATTACCCGAGACAATGTCAGAGTCGTATTTAAACAAGACTATGGGTTTATGGCCATGCTAGTGGCTCTGTGAGGTTGCACTAAGGAAAGTGGTGCTTTGAGCTACTACTGTGAGCATTTTAAGATGCTCAGAATCATAATGCTAGAATGCTGATGTTTAGCACGTATAATGTTTCACTGTTTTCACATGATGTTCACCATCTAAGTTAAGCATATTACCGTGCTAACATGTATTAACCAGCACTAAACAAGATGTTTTTACAGAATGTGCAGACAAGCTATGATGACAGAATACGGATAAAGTACAGCTGATGCTGATGGAAATGTTTTGCAGATTTGCACATTTAGTCATAAACCAAAGTACAGTATTGACCCAATGATAGTGATAGAAGATAAGTTAAGGGATCATCAAAGTGATAACAATTCACCCTGAGGGAGACATAACTGTCTATAAAAAATGTCATGGCAACCTATCTAATAACTTTTTTGTGACATTTCAATCAAAACCGCAAATGAACCCAAGTGAACATCATTCTGGCGTTGGATTAAAAGTCAGGGAATCACCAAACACATTAGGATTAATTTTCTGCACATCATGGATATCTGTACCACATTTCATGGCAATCCAACAGTTGTCAAGACATCTCACTAAAAAACCTGTAACATCAACGTGATGGTGATGCTAAACATAAAACCAGGGGATCACCAAATTTAGTAGGCTTCATCCTCTGGAGACCTTAAATTTCACAGCAATCCATTGGGTAGTTGTTGACATACTTCAGTCTGGACCAATCGACAGAGAGTCACAGTCTAACAGAGTTCTAATGCAGGAAACTTATTATTAGGCTGACTGTTTTTGATGAGAGTGAGTCTAGAGGATAACATTTGTTTTGAGTCTTGCGACAATACCAGCTGTTGTACATTTGGTGTTTATTATAAAATATATCTTGCATATTCCTTGCAATTTACAGTGGAAGCTTGATAGTGAGGGTCAGAGGTTGTATCACCATTTAAGAGGCAATCGATAGAGAAAAATTATCTGAACACTCCACTCTGACTTTTATAAATTAATCAATGAACCCAAGCCCAGTATGGTGATGTTCTGTCACCCAACCTTTTGTTGTTCAAACTGATGCTCAGTTCAAGTGTCAGTTTGAGTGCTGATCCGGTTGTTGTATACGGTTACTAACCATTTAATGTACTGAGCAAGTCTGACAGAGTGGATATAGAGGAGTTCAATCAACATTTTGGGAAGTTTGCTTATTTGCCAGTAGTTAGTTGAGAAGACAATGCCATTCTCACTTATGATTAATATGTAGCCCGACCCAGTAGCCAGTTAGCCAGCTATTTTATTTATGACAATTGAATTGAATATCATATGGAGGTGTCCACTACATTACAGCTACAACTATTGAATCTGAAGCCTTTTATTCTTATTGTGAAGAAAGTGCAGATCCAATCTTTCTGAGGTGTAGACTATTGCAGGGTGGAGAGCAACAGACAGTTGTAAGCTGTGCTTTAGAGCCAGTCTTTCTATGAGATCCTCACAAACACACCAACAGACCATCACATCACCAAATGGGCAAGATAACAGTAGTGTCATTCTATCAAATGCATCTATACATCCAAGCAAAACTTAATTATATAGAAACAAGACATGACAGGTTTTCTCAACAAAGACAGGCTGTAGGAACCACACAATAGCCTGCACACACACACAAAGCAAGGCGGCTATAAATGCAAGAGGACACAACCCAGCTGCAGTCAAAAGCATAAATCAAGAAGAATGATGTAAATGCTTTGATTGGTTTACACTACAGATAAACAGACCTACAGAGGTAAATATTAAATGTCCCATTTTAAGGCTAGTGTGCTAAATGTACTGGGTAGGCTGCAAATTCAAAACTGAATTTATTTAAAAAAGAATCCCAACTACCTCCCAATTCTGAAACACAACACTGCTAAATATCTTACACGTTTGAGCTTACAGTATATTGCCTACTGGGTGCTTTTCCCTTAAGTTCTGTGAATATCTACTGAGGAGCAGGATATCTTCTATTTTACTGCAGTAATTGGGCAAATGCAAAGAGATGGACTTGTACCTGGAAAAATCTCTTAGTAGCATAATGTTTGACTGACACATACATGGAGTATAACATGGAATATGTGTTTTAGTATGTGTTCCCATTTCAAATTAGGTGTAACAAAAACTATTATACAAAGCTTAGGCTCCAGTTTTTGGCTATATTATGAGTATTTATAGATATTTCATGAGCCATAGCTTTTCACAGTTTTTTCATCACATCGTAACTCAAAAGTAAAGGTCTTCTTTACTAGACCTTTTACAATCAATAAACTGTTTTTTTAATCTTGTTTAACAGTCACTTACTGTCAGTTTTTGTAGAAAGAACTCAGGCTATAAATTTAGGAATGAAATTTACTCCAATCCCTTGTTTTAACTTTCGGTGGGAGGTTGTCTGTTTATTTATGATTGGATTTGGCACAGGTCCTTAAAATCGTCTACAACTGCAAAAGCTGTGACTCTGACTCACTTTCTGTGGTGCATCACTCTTGACTGCCACTGCTGTACCTCTAGAGAGTTAACCACTAACGGTCATTTGACAAGGTCTTTAATTCCCTCCATCTAAGCAGTTTTCCCTCTACTTCACTGTTTTCCATGTCTGCATGAGCACACACCCATGTCTGGAGCCTTAATATGTCCCTGTGAATAATTACACAAGTATATGCATATGCCATTGTCATAAAATCCTAGCAAAAGGAAAAAAGTATTATTTTTAATTAGACCACAAAACCCTTTGCTTTGCATCAAAGAAAGGTGAAGTATAGTGTGGCTTTGGGGACTTATTTGTTCAAGTGGGTTGAGTTCAAACTGCACAACAGAAAAGGATTTATCTTTTCTCATCCACTTCTGACCAAATAAGAGGAAATATGCCTCAGCACAACATGGCTCCACCAAGGCTTTTCCTGCCTTCAACAATTTTTCCATATTAATTATTCAGAAATGTTGCTTCTTTTTTTTGACACCTGTGAAGGAGTTAAACCTCACATTCCATTACAGCAATGATGCATACTACGTAATAAGACTTCATATGTTTCCAGTTACATACGCTGATGTCACTCTTTTCCCTAGCGCCTTTCAACTCTACAGTATGTCTCCACCACTACTACCAACCATTTCAGAGCAACATGGAAGCCATTAGGTAGCCTCTAATCAAATAGCCAGAAAGCCTTTGTCACTATTTATTTCTGGCTAGAGATTGAATGGGTTACATCGCAAGGTATATTGTAAACTGTCACAATGCATTCAAGTTTCCACCACAACTCTTAAGTACATTTTACATGAGTCATTAACCTCTATGGGAATAGTAGAGCATTGTGGGTCACATTAACATATACATAATTTAAAGCTACTGCGAAAATGTATTAGTTGTTCTGTCAGTTCAGATGGATTTAATTGAAACGATAACCTTGAGGAAATATTTATCTCTCTGCAGCTGTTGGAGTTTTGTGTGTATCAGAGATTCTGCTTGTCTTAATCATTTTTCCTCATGTCAAGCTTTGCTTAGGTACTGACATCTGGGCATTTATAGCACTGGCAAGTAATGGCTGCTGGCTGAGGTTTAGCATACTTCAAGCTATACCTTAGAGGGCTAAGCAGGGGTTTGTTCAAACGGACAGATAGTCCAGCTTTAATTTGAGCTAAATCCTGAGACAAGCCAGAGGTTCCTCAGTTTGGACTGAGCTGGCTGAGGCAACAACAATATATTGTGCACAGTTAATTAGTTTTAGCAGATTTCTTTTACTGTCAAAATTGTCAAAGTGTGCAATGTCCTTGTGGTCAGAAAAAGACTGTGGATTTAGACATATGGACATCAGATATATATGTGTATCTTTGTCAACTGACATGGCAAAAAAATATGGTTGGTCACGTCTGACTGACAAATTATAACTTTGTGGATACAATAAAAGAAATCCTGTAGAATATAGTACAATTAAAAACAATATACATCAAATGAATACTGATGAGCTACGCTGATACTAAGACTATATCAGATATTTGTTGATTTAACCAATTTATTAAATGTGTTGCATTGGCTTGCATTATATTGTAAGGTGTACCTAATGTTTCTGGAAAATAATATACAACTTTTTTTTAGGGTGGGGGCACAAAATTGTAAATTTACAGTTGAATCAACACCTCTGTTACATAGGTAGATTTTTTTACACTCCATTTGCGTTACATTGTACGAATGTTTTTATTATTATTTTATGTAATGCTTTTATTGTGTCCAGCTTCTGTATTCCACCCCATTGAGGAAATAAATGTTAAATAGAATTTTTTTTTGACAAGACCATAATTGTAACAAAGATGTAGTTACTTTATGTTCGTCATTTGTCGGGTATAAAATCACTCTTAATGGAATGAAAAGTCATACACATCCTCCCTACTCTTTTTCTCATTGTGGTGTCAATCACTGTGCCATCCCCACAAGTGTTTAATATAACAATAAATGTGTTTATGGCAAGACATAATATTTAACTGTAAATATGTCTTGGCCAACACACAAATACATGGGTATGCCAGTTGAGCACCATATGCAACTAATTCTGAACTCTTTTTTTGTGTTTTAACAAGAACGTGAGGGAGGAGAGGATAGATAAAAAGGAAGAACGTTTTACTAAGCAGTAACTTGCAATGTCTCACTTGTGCATTCATACACACAAATATATATTTATAAAGTAAAGAAATTGAATAAAGAACAGTGTAGTCCTACACATGTGTAACTGTTATCAAGCAGCTTGGCATGCAAGAAAGATGTTGCAACAAACAAAAGCTAACCAACACAATTTTATATGCAAATACTGTTTCAGATTTACCTTTACGATGTTCCAAATCTCACTCTACCTCAATGAGAACACTTTGTTCTTGTGTTTAATCACTGGTACTGGCAGGGAGAGACGGCTATGGTTATGAAATGCAGCCAAACATTTCAGGGAATGCATCAGTTAAGGATAAAGCACACTAGCTCTATACTACTACTTCAAATGTTTCCTTGCAACAACTAACCAGTCAAACATTATTAATATTACAAACTCAATTTTGAGACTTATTTGGTGGCTGATTGAGTTGTCCTTGGTCTTAAGAAACAAAAGACTTAAGGGTGAGCAATAAATCAATGCAGACCTTGTTTCCCCTGGGCTATTCAGCCACTTGGGGTGTAAAACGCTCAAAGGCAGTGAGCACTTGAAAGTCTGGAGCTACGGACAGTTTCTGCCCAGCAATTATCCTGTCTGCGTGCCTCCTAAACACTGCATACCAGATATGTTTGGGCCTCTTCAGCAACAGTCCCAGTTATGGAGACACAGATGCTAATGACACCATATTTTCAGAGCTGCAGAGACAGAGGGCCTCTGGCCATCTCTTCTAAAACACATGCCACACAGCCTGCACCACCCACACCACACAGACCTGTTATTGATGACCATTGACAGCTCTCCTCTTCACTTGACTCAGGGTGGCCGCCATAGGCCACAAAGCAGTAAATACAACTTGTCAAGGTAACGCAACTTACTCATAACTGCTTATCAGTTACCTAAACTTGTCTTGTTAGTGAGGATAGATATCCTATAAAATGTGTTCATATATTGACTTATTTTCTGTCTAAGTGTCGTCTAAGACTTTGTGTTTCCTTTTTGGGCTGTTGCTCAGTAAGGAGCAGACTGACAAGCACCTGTCACATGGATTGATGAGTCCAGCTGGTGAGCAAGAGGTGGGCTAAGAGACACAGGAGCAGGACACATTAAATCTGATGGCCAAGACGAGAGGGGTGTGGTTGAGGCCCGAGCAGAAGGTTTGAAGGTGATAGAAAGATGAGGTAAGATAGAGGGGTAGAAGAGAGGGAGGGCTGGATCACTGAGGGAGAAGGTGACAGGAAGTGACTCTACCTTGGATACCTTCAAGGTGACTCAGTATGACAGAACATTCCCAAGGGTTTACTGCAAAGAGGGATAGTCAGGGAGAGAGAGAGACAGACAGAGACAGAGACAGAGAGAGAGAGAGAGAGAGAGAGAGAGAGAGAGAATTTCAAGGTGCAAAAGCTCTTTGCAGATGTCCAAATATGCAGTAAATCACTCTGAGGACCTAAGGGTGCTCAAATGCTTTTTGACTGAATCTGTCTCCCAGCCCAGCGGCTCAGGAATGACTAAAACATTAACAGGAGTCTTCGGGGTAGCAGCAGCAGCCCACCCATCCCCCACTAGTGCCTGCACAATCCCAGGGCTGTGTAAACATAAGGCCAATCCAAAATGGCCTCCATTCAGATGTTGTCCAAATGCCCGTTTTGTTTGAAACCAAGGGAATGCTCGACTAGAAGATAGGCTTGTACACAAACTATCTATTTAGCCGTGTGTCCCCATTCTCATGAGTCATAAAGTTGCCCCTGGCATTTGACTAGAAGTCTGTATGTCAAGTTACAGTTGTTCTTTTTAACACGGTTGCTTGAAAAAAAAAAAAAAAGGTTTATGACTTCTTCTATGGAGGGCTGAGGAAACAGAAGTGACATAGGGCTTAAAAACAAGTTTAAACCTAGGATATAATTGCCTTAATAGCACAATAACAGACAGACCTACACAGCATGCTATGCAACCATACTTCTGCAATCCCCATACTTTTCTGCAAACACCCGCCGAGCAAAAGCTGCAAACCTTTAATCACACCGACAATCAAAGTGCTGAGAGGCAGGAAACAAATTACTAAACAAACAGCAATTTTTTAATTTTAACATGTTCTATTATAAAACATATAAATAAGCATTACAACGAATATAAATAATAATAAAAATTGGAGGCTGCTTCCAAAACTTCATCATTAGTGGCCGGGAATCATTACTTGGTTTTACTTTCTTTGGTTTAGAATAAAAAGGGAAAAAACTAAACCATTTGGTGAATGTTCAGTAAGAAGTTTAATGCAGCACCATTATTCAAATGTGCAATAACATTTATGTATCTATTTCTTATTGCTCATAAATGGGCCGAGCAGTGAAAAGAGTAGTAGTGAAATGAATGAAATTCTTTTAACAGTTTTATGGGTACAAAATTACAACTCCACATTTTGAATTCATTGAACTGTAACTGGCAAGCTTACTTTGGAGAGTGAATAAATGTTCTTTTTCTGTACGCTGTTTAAACTTTTTGAATGCTTCAACATTAATGTGTTAAAGTCTTAACATTGCTTTTTTCCCCAGACATTGTCCTATAGATAAGACCATTTTCACTCAATCCCTCATTTTGAATTCCTCAATTTCAATCATTTAACCTCTAAATGGAAAATGACTGACATGATTTAATGCTAATGAAGAGAACATTAATAGGGGATATAAACCGGAGTGCTATAATTACAGCAGAGCTTCACAAAACTATATCACAGCTCAAATAATTAAAATAGTAGTAATAATCTCAACAATGATTCATACATTACATAGATAATGCAAGCAACTTGCTTTAAAGATCTTCTGATAGAAGGACAGAAACTATATTGACACAAAGGAAGAAATGGAGATCTGCAGAGGCAGGACTGTCTGTGGCTCTCTGTTGCCTTCATGTGTGTGCTTGACTGCCCCCTGGCAGATGCAGCTGTCACTGCACTAACATTTTACCAGAAAGGAAAACCACTCCCTACAACAGAAAACCCCAGAAAAATGGTCCTGCGTCTAACAAATTTGTCATATACCCTCTAATTTATGCCATCTGCATTGCTGGGGGCTTAATGTCAATAAAAGGCACTGCAAATGTCTGAGGATCCAGGAATGATGCAAGGAAGCACATCATCTGAAACTCCCAGAGGTTTATCACTTCTTTTAAATCTTTAAACACACAGGTGAAAAGAAAGAGCTTCTGAATACAAATATGGGATACAGAATGGTATTCAGAGCTTTGCAAAAGTATGCACCCTGAAGTGAAGGCCAGGTTTTGGTAGCCTATATTTCAACATTTGCACATTACAACTAACTGAAACCTAGAAAAATGAAATTGAAACAAGTAATGGCAAATTTCCTGGTCTTTGGTCTTTTGCATTAACACATTATGGTCATCCACCGCTGAGTCAGACCCTTTCCCTTTCATTAAGATATTCTGGCAATGTTTAAAAGCCAAAAATGATAATTGCTGGTGAGCAGTCGCACAATATGCATGGAGAAACTTTCAATCTGGGCAAGGGACTACTGTGTATCAAATGTACATGGGGGGAAAACATGCCAGCTTTAGCCTTAAAGCAGCACCAAAAAAAAAATCAATAAGTAACATTTAATGTGTAAAAAAAAAAAAGAAAAAAAAAAAAAAAAAAAGAAAAATGCTAATCAAATGATCAACAAACAAAGCAAAGTATAAGGAATGATGAGGGACAAATGATGGACTAAAGGTATAACAAAACCTAAAATGCATGGGAATCCAGCACTGCTCACAAAGTTAATGCCTAGTTTTTAAACAATGGCACTGAGAGGGTAGAAAACCTTAAACACAGTTGGACAGTATATCTTTGTGACAGTCCATTTTACATTAAGCCTGCATGTTCATTGGTACACTAGCTATAATGCAGCAAGGTTAGGCTAGATGTGTTGTTAAACTACCCTCTGTCACAAACACATAACTGTGTGACTGAACTGCAGAGTAGCCCACCAAAACTGATGTGGGAATGGATACTGCATCACAGTACCTCTGTCTAACTAAGGGTGGCAGCACAGCCCCTGTCACAAGACTTGGCTAACTGGGATCACTGCCAGAGAGCATCTTTAATGTCTTCACCTAAACCACCTGGACCACAGAGAACCACACTGACCAGTAACTTTGGTGAATGAAGCCAGCATTGTGGCAGTTCTAGATGAACATTACTATTTCATAAATTAATCAGAACTAGAACTATTAGCTCTATACACTCAATCAATAGTCCACTCTATCTTTGCCAATTATAAGTGAAAAACACGGCGTTGACACTTTTCACTCCTTAAGGATTGCTTTGTGCTCAGTAACACCTTCCCCTGATAAATGGACACAGGGCAGAATATACTAGGGGCCACTGCAGATGAACGTGCATCACCGCATCCATTTCGCAGTGCTTAAAGTCTGCTCCGTGCAGGATGACATCACTCAACCAAGACCACTGGAGCAGAACCAGAGCCTGTAAGGCTATTCAAATTAATTAACAAATGACCTTAGATTAAAAGGGGAGTCACAGATCAGACAATGAAGGCATTTATCAATTCAATAGGCAAGTGTACTCTCACATGATACCGTTATATCATTTCTCTGTGCTATAAGCCCACACTTGGTTACACTGACGTGAATATACATACACTGTATTATACAGAAGTTAATACAAAAAACAGCTATAGGGTATAGAGCATAATTTACTTTTGCCTCTCAACCGTTTCAATGAATCTGCCCTGTATTAAAATGCCTTTGGATATAAAAGCATCACCAGTTGTTTTTCTATTTGGGGAGGAAAATCCACAATAAAGAAGCAACCAGGAATCATGTCACAGTGCTGTCTGATAAAGTGTGAAATAAGCGTCAGGCCAGATGGTTTTCTTCTTTTATTTCAAGTACAGACTATATCTGAACCATCTCAGAGAGACAAGTCAATCTCAAGGTTCGCTAATACAGTCCCATGGACAGGGGATAAATCCCTGGTAGGCAACAAAAAGCAGATCAATAAAGAAAGCATGTAAACAAACCACAGTGGAAATGAAGTTGAGATGGATGGAGAGTGGGGTAGTAACGGTGACCAGCAGTGCTTCAAATGAAGCACATGGCCAGGGACTGAAAGAAGAAAAAAAGGGCAGAAAGCCAGGGGGACCGTCAGGGTGAGGAGCAGTGGAAGATGCGTGGCCATGAAAGATAGAAAGGAACAGAAAAAGAGGGAGCTTGTGAGGGAGATGGGGGAAGCGAGAAAATGAGGGAGAGAGAAAAACGGTAGTGTAGAAGTGATTTATGCTAGTTGTATAATTTTCTACACTGCTGCTCCCCCCCTCTTCCCCTACGGCCCTCCTTTCCTCCTCAATATCCAACCCTCCCACCAGGGTGTGCTCCTCCTCACTGTCACACCAAGGAACAGTCCCTGGCCACCCCAGCCAGTGATTAAGATTCTGCCGTGATGCGACTGCAGCACTTCGCAAATGGAAGACTGGACATAATTTCCCTAAAATGCTGTTTTTTATCACCTATTTCCCCTTCATCAGCTTGCCGCACACGATTGATAGCTGATGGCACCTCTGACAACTTAACGTTTTTATGGCTAGATTTATGGGCTATCTGCTCCTCTCCTTTTACAGCTCAAACTCTGTAAAAATGCTTATTTCTCAGATAAGGAAAGGGAGGGTGTGTGTCTATGTGTATGGAATGGTATCACACCCAGCTAAATGTATGTATGAGAGAGAAGGACCCACCTCACTGCATTGCAGTCCAGATCAGTGCTAGGCTTCCGGGGCTTTATAACGACTGAAATTACCTCTGCATAAAACCATGGATTAAATAATACGTCTCACTACTTGGATAGCATGCAACCCAACTCTCATCAACTTCTCAGCAGCAAACATTTGCCATCATCCTCCTTTAAGGGAATAGTAAACACTTAAAACGGACAGTCATACAATATGTGTATTATTTTGGAGACTCTTAAGGCAAATCAAGGCAAAATGTTATACATTATTTTTTTATAACCATAGACCAGACACATGATAGTGTAAGAGATCGACAATAAAACACCCTGACGAAAGACACATGCCCCGTTAGCATGTATATGCATGCTGGTTGATTGTGAGGAAAAAAATGGTAAATATATAGTATGAGAGTACATTATCACTCTCATGTTGTTTAGCAAATTGCAGTGACACTAAATTAGGTGAGCTTTGATGGCAGTGAACACCTGGGGAAAAACTACCTTGTTGAGTATTTGTGTGCATGTGTGTCTGCATGTTGATGCAAGTAAGAGGTTTTCAGTGTACTGGAGGACTGCTGGACTTACTGGGCTGCAGTGGAAGTGTGGCCACTGCAGGTTTTCCCTCCCTCCCTGGTCAGATTTACAGCCAGTACGGGCTCCCAGTTAGCCTTCTCCTCTCCTACACTGATGAGCCTGGCAGATCCCAGACAGACGCCCCAGGGGACTGGAGTGTGACACGGTATGGGGGAGGGGAGCGAAGGGAGGGAGAGAGAAAGAGAGAGACGTGAAGAGTAGGGAGGAGAGAGAAGGAGAGCAAGAGAGAACCAGTCTGATGAGATCAGTGATTCATATACACCCAGGAGGACACACCCTGGAATGGGGTAATACCACACATGTTTTAACTGGGCTGGCCCATAATTCATTAGGGTTACCAAGACTACAAGAAGCACCTTAGGGGAGAGGTCTCAGAAATCATCTCTGCATGTTGTTAGATGCAGCCCATATGGGGGGGGGGTGTTAATATTCCATGCTACAGTGTGCTGGTCCCTTAGTGGAGAAGACCAATCTGTTGAGTAAAGAAAACCAGCACATTTGATGCCTGCATATTTCCACATCATGTTGCTCTGAATTTCCCTACACTCTTTTTGGTATCAGCATCTGAGGGTGTCAGTGGATGTTTTATGACATAAAATATGTAACTGGAAAAAGTGCAGCTCTAATGTGCTTAAATACAGCCATCCTCCCAGTGCAATAAACCCAGTATGGCGCTAACTTCTTCCAGAATAAACCATTGTGCCTTATGCTTCATTAGGAGATAAATACAGTAATTACTGTGCACTGTATGAGAAAGCAGGCTGGTCCTCATTTACAACAAGAAGTGAATTACATACCATCATCTTTGTTTATAAAGGTCTACTAATAAAGCTGCCTTAGTATATCACATCTTTTCTAAAATGTAAAGCTACCAGACCAGATGTCAGGACTAGGTAACTCTAGATACTGCACAGATAAATATTGAATTGGAAAAGACTGCCTTCAAATAATATCAATGGAATAAATTAGGCCTACAAAGGATTCAAAAACTAAACGTCTTATCCCACTGTGGGATTTTAAACTTTGTTTCTGATGCTGTTGTTGTGCGTCTTCTCTCTTTGCTTGTTTTTTTCTGCTGCACTTAGGTCTTTCTTGCAATAAAAATCTTGATCCCACTGACATTACCTGATAAAATAAAAGTTATATGTCTGCATCACACCCACGTTCATGAGTACATTATAGTGAAGTAGTGTACTCATGAGTAAAACTTTGTAGTTCTTCACCTAAATGTTGAGTGTGTCCAAGACATTGTACTTCAATAACACCCATTAGAGACCTTTTCCCATGAAGCCCGAAACAGCCCTCAGCTCAGCCCTGACCTTAATTGCTCTGATTATTCCCCATGATTGCTGTTGCTTTCTGTCTTGAGCTTTATAGGGTCGCAATGAACAGGTATGGTTTAATTGTGGCTTTGGAAAGCGAACACAGCTCATGTTGTTTCAATTAAATTTGGGGCATAATGCATCACGCTTTGGTGGACTGAGTCAAATTCCTCATTTTCATTTACCGAAAGCAAGACAGGATTATGTACAGGAGGCCAGATGATAATGTGAACGAGGCTATTACAACTTCACTCAGCACCTGGGAGGTCCTGTATGACTATACTGCACTGAGGTTTGTCATCACCTGGTTTCCTAACACAGCACCAGCCTATTGAGAGCATACTGTGAAATTCTGGACATATGTGAAGTACTGAAACAATCTCAGAACAACCAGTTCAGTTTAACAGAAGCCTATTAATCACATAATGTAAAGCATGGTCTCTTCTGAAAGGCCACAAACTGAGTTATTCTTTGAAAAATGGTCTCTTTCTGATTAAGCAATCACATTGCAAGCATACGCTGCCCAGTTTTCATAAATCACATCAAACATACATGGCATTTGATTAGAACCCATTAGCAATGAGCAACAGTGTGTGTATGATGTGCATGTGGGGAGGGAGGCCTGTGCATGTGTCTCAACATTTTCCATGGTCGGCTCTTTAGGATGTTCCTCATTAGTGTGAATATTAATGCGACCAGAAAGGGGGGAAGAGGGGAAGAAAAATGTAAAAGGAATTTGGAAGAGCTTTTTAAAGGGGCCATTTCATCAGAATCGTTATTTTTTTGCGGTTCTCTGAACGCTCGTAACCGGCGGTCTATGAAGAGAGACATGCCGCAGCGGGGCTTAATTTAAAACCAGAAAGGTCACTGCGCTAAGAAAGGTCCTCAGCTCAGCCAAAAATATAAAATGTGGAGGAGAAGAGAAAGGGGGAGGAGGAGTGGGCCAAGAAAGAAAGCAGAATGAAAGGAGATCAGAGGATGCCGACTGGGAAGGGGGGACCCAGGCGGGAGGAAATACATACAAGTAATTTAGAAAGACTGTTATGGAAGAGAGTACAAAAATGGAAAAATAAGGCAGAAAGAGGGAAACTGAGAGAGGATAATCAACTGAGTTGGAATTGAACTGGAACAGGCCTAGCATCAAACAGATGCAAGAGTTTTTTTGTTTACTTTAATGGTGTTTTTGCAAGTAATTTGTTATAATGGCCAACAATTTCAACGAAAAACACTGCATCCATACACAGTGAAGGATTGCCAATCTGTCCGACAATCTGTGTTGGCAGAAACACAACCCTCCCCAAGCCTTTGCTGAATTAGGCTCCCTGTGCTTGGTACTGGACCAGAGTACTAATGGTCAGATGGGAAATTAGCATTGCCATATGCAACTCAGCACAAAATAGGTACAACTTTGAAAACAACATTTCTCCCTAGATCAGTCTGCTTATATAAATTGATGACGATATAACTTGATTTGGCTGAGAAATGCATGTCATTGTGTTAGACTTGACCTTGTTAACAACAGTAAAGTGTTCTGCAATGAAGTTGCCCTCCCCCCCAACTCCACCTTACGTTCCACAAACTAACATCCCTGTCTTCAATCACTTGTTTATCTATCAGCTCACTTTAATTGTCCGCTGGGTTTTTGACTGCACCACATTACATAAAAGCACACAGGAGCCTCATGGCAGCAGCACGACAGCCTCTGATGTAAAGCCTCACGCTTTGCACAGATAAGACAGGTTCAATTTTAATGTTTCTAGCACACCGAGACGCACCAGGCTCACTTGTAAAACAGAATGCCCCCTTCGCTTGTAAACGCAGCAGCCCAAGAGGAGGCAAGAGATGGGGGTTGGGCCAGCTGAGGTGGGACTGAATTAATAAGGAAGAGAGGAATTCCACTTGTCCAATTCCTGCAATCCATCCAGAGGATCAATTTCTTCTCTCAAATTCCCAATCCATTCCCCATCTCTTTTAAAAACTAATACCCAATTCCAATCACAGCTGCAGTAAAGCATATCTTGTAAAAGGTCATAGTGTGACCTCTGAGTTTTCTAAATTGGATGCTGGTTGGCCCACTTTCCTTTGAAATACTGCGCAGCTTGAAATAAAAACTGCCCTGTACACAATCACACCACCAGTGGGACCTGCATCCAGCCCATCAGTAGGTGTTCATTTTGATGTGAAGTGTCACAGCACAGAGTTTAACAAGATATTGGTTGTCTGTGTTGAGGGAAACAGGACCAGAACTCAAACCTAAACTGGAGCGTGGGGACCCAGGGGTGATTTTGGGATAGGTATATATGTGTGTGCTTGCCATAGGCAACATGCAGGCATATAGTGGAGCATCTCTCCTGCAGCCAGCCAAGGGAACTGATCAGATGGACGATCAAACACTAATCATTCCCTCACGGCCCGTTCCGAGTAAAGCTGTCATTAATTTTGTGGAATTACATCAAATCTGAGACATTCTTTATGTGGCCCACGGCCTGTAGACAGTTATACGACAGGGACTGCTGCGCTAAGCAGATGGGGCAGCTTGGCCGTGCATACTAAATACCACCGTCCCCCATTTCTCCATCTCCGCCCTCCCAACACTCTGCCCTCCTTCCAGGCACTCTGCTCCCTCTTTCTTTGTTTTCTACCCTTCTAATGCCGTTCCTTGACTATATCACACAGCCCTCACTGATGTCATGACTCACCCCCCACAGTGATAGGCACTATTTAACTCAAAAATGCAGATTGCTTTAAACATACTATATCCTTGATAGAAGAAAAACAAATATTTCTAAAAGCTCTTTCACACACAAGACACATTGCGCGTTAATTTAGTATGATGAGAAAATAAGTAGTTTACATACATAAATCTTTAATGTTTGTCTATTGGATGTTGACAACTTTAACAGTTTACTTGCCTACACACAACAGAAGGTCATAATCCCATTTGAGGTTTCCTTGGCAACTGATTACTGCTGAAGGCAAGTTACAATTTATGACTAGTGACACATACCTGCCATTCCCTTTGAATCAGACATGTGGTAAGCTATATTCAGACAGAGCACCTCAGGTAATAAAACTGCAGTAGCACTCAGGGGCTATACCATTTTCTTATATTGAGAGGCATTCCAAGCCAGGCTGCTAGAAATCAGCAGACAAGGATTAAATTTGTGTGGAATAGTTCTGCATCAGATAAATAAACAGCATGCAGAGGCTTTTGTGCCAGAGCAGTTGATAGACAGGTGTTTTTCCACCTAATTGTTAATATTTGTCCAGTTCACACTTCCAAAGTAAAAAAGTATACATTCATATGTTGCATGCATGCATGCGCGCGCGTGTGTGTGTGTGTGTGTGTGTGTGTGTGTGTGTGTGTGTGTGTGTGTGTGTGTGTGTGTGTGTGTGTGTGTGTGTGTGTGTGTGTGTGTGTGTAGCCTATATGTACATGTGTGTGCATGTGTTGGGGGTGGTGGGTTATGACAGACAGAGGAGCCATAACAGCAGGCAGCCAGGTCAAGATCAAGCAGTTTCATGGACAATCCACTTTCAGTCTAGTCTCTATTAGGGTGAAGCATCACATTCCTACCGCACAGCCATCTTCACACAACAGTGAGGCTTCAAAGTCAAGGCTAACTGAGGTCTGCCTGTTTTATAAAAAACAGTACCACAAAACACCAAACAATTAGCAAAACAGGCACAAAGCCAGTCAATAATAAATAATTGATTTATATAGAGGTACTTTATGTTCATGCATATCTGGCTTTTTATACTGGTTAATTGAAATCATGATTTAAAAAAACAAAAACAGAAGCAAGACACCCATTTTGAATCTTGTGGAACGTACAGTTGCTACAAAATCAAATTAAGAACATTTGTTATATTTTCTTTTCCTAACATCCTAGCCTAAAACACACATGTAAGCTAGTCATTGCAGTACAACATATTTAATTATCCTACTGCATAGAGAGCCACTACTTCCATCACCACTTCGCTCACACAGGCTCAGCACACTATTAATCCACTTAAACACAATTTATAGGGTCTCAACATCGACTGTCCGTCGGCATAAAATTACATGAAGCGTCCTTATAGTGTCTTCAACAGACTAAATTAGCCAAACTGGACTTACTAATTGAAGAGGAGTAAAGTACTGTGTGACTGGATTGACTCATCAATAAGCAGAGATAAATAACCAGGCTATGGAAAGAACATCAATAACTATAATAATATAGGATGAGCATTATTTAAGCAGCGGTTACTGAGGCATGATCACCTTAAATACTTAAATTTACACTTGTATGATCTAGATTTCTGCTTTTTTGTAGTCCCAGCCAACTGATCGTCCTTAGTGTACTGCAATGATATTGAAGTGATATTTTCCTTATCCTGGGGTAACGTCATCTACCTACTCATATACTTTGCTGTTCTGTTGTAATATTTGCAAAACCTTAATTGCAGCAGGCTTAATTAGTGCAAAGTTGAGGAGATGTTGGCCTTCGTAGCATTTAACTTTTATATTTAGGATCTCATGCCGCAGCCTAATTAAATACTATATTTCTCTAATCTAATGTCTCTCCTACATTATGGAAAGAAATGTGCACCAAGATGACTTCAGAAGGCCATCGGACAGTTTTTGGAAGCTAAAGGACATGCACTGTGTGTTATACATGGTTTAGGAATATGGTCTGCATGTGACAGACTGAATGTAAGGCATTGGGTTTTCAAGATGGTATACTGCCATCTGCTGTCCGGTGCCGTAACATCACCATGCTGTTTCATTTGTACCCACACATGTTAAGGCACACTATGGGAGATATGAGGCGTCTCTCAAATCTTGCCAAACTGTGGCGCATGGCAAAAAGTAGGATGACAGTGTTTTAATAAAACCTGAAATCGCCATGAAACCCGGAACATGGATTTATGTCAAAAAGATCTGTTCTGGTTATACAGGTAACACAGTAATCCTGCTTAATTGGCCTCTGCAGGACATTGATTCAACTGATCAGCAAAAAAATCTAACAGAGAACTATAAAATAAAATAGAGATAATATGGAGGTTGCAAAGAACCTATAGTATGTTACTGTAATTTAAATTGCATAGCCTTTATAGTGTGCATTGTCTACCTTCGAGCTGCATTGAAAATAATGCGTTGTAACAATGTTGACAACATGCAAAATTTTATGTATAGCCTATGAGATGGGCAGTTGCAATTGAAAAATGAATCACAACAGAAATTGAAGTTAAGGTCCAAATTGCTCTCTCCCACTTTGCACACATCCGTTTTGCTGTTTCACCCGCTAATCGTTTTTTTACCTCATCGCACAGAAGAGATACTTATTTCCATTGGCCAATCTGCACAACTCTGTCGGACAACCACTGTCTCTCTGTGCTTAGACATCCGATGAGAAAAACAACGGCATGCGGTGAAAAGCATCATATTACGATTCCAGAGCGACCTCTGCTATTCTGCTTTGAGCTTGGGGATTGTAGTTTAAAGTGCGGCGTTTCATCGTAATTCTATCGACGCGGTGAACAACAGCTCCCATAATTCCGCGGTGGAAGTGAAGCTGTCATGCTTGTGTTTTGCTTTGGGTTTTTTTGTTATTGTTTCGGGTTAGTTGAGCAACTGAGCCCAAGGAGGAAAGCACGTCTGTTTCGCTCACGTTTTTGTTGTTTTCTCACGCATTGTGACTCCTGTATCTGATAGAGACGGCTCGTTTAGACAAAGAAGTTTACAAAGAAGTGAGGGCGATAAAGGTAAGCGAGATACCCGAGACGGTCGAGAGATAATGTGCGCAGATGTCTTTTGTAGTTAACAAAGCCTGTTATTTTCTTGCCTTACGTGCACGCGCGGCACATTAACTAATTGGACAATGATAATGAACGAGCACCTTTAGTGTTTGTCTTCCTAAATTCGCATCGACGTGGATTGCACAGTCTTCTCGACATGTGCTACTGTTGGGCCTCAAGCCTCGTGCTGTGTAATGTGAACCCTCCGAAAGCTAGCTGTATATTTTAGTCACTGATCTATAGTATTTGACGGCATCTGAAAAATGTTCTGCAGTATTAACACAAGAAAAGTTTCCTCCTTTATTCCTAAATTTAGAACGATGCCTTACTAAAATAGAAAACTCTACACCCCTATAATTATACTGGATTATGACTGTAGCCTACCTCAGGGATAAATATAAAGTATGGGGAAGTCACAGTTAATCCACAAATGCAGCATATGTACACTGTAAGTCAAAAAAGGGCTTTTAGAAATATTTTTCTCTTGCACATTTTGTCATATTAGTCTGATGAATTTCTGCCATGACAGGGTACATTCAACAGTTGTGCACATACAGTATGACCTAGGGTGGGGTTAACATTCCACACAATGCTAAATGAATAAATAATGCTCTCTGTAAGCCATACATCTCTCCATGTGATGTGGTTAACTGCAGGCATGAATTCCTCAATTCAGTGTATTTGCCCATGGAATGTGAGCCCTATACATGCTGGAGGCCCCATACTGTACACCTTGTACTGCATGCTTACAAGTGACAGTGTACAATAGCAAATGATGTTGACGATGACGGAAATAGCCCTAGTGACAAACATGTTATATGTCATGTAATATGTAACAGTACCGGCTATTTCACAATTAGCTTATCTAACCATGCATGTCAGTTTCTACCTTGAAATTGAACAAAATAACCAAAAAAAAAAAAAACCTTGAGTTGGAACTTTTTATTTTTTCCCTGTAGGTGCAACATAGCCTGCCTTTTTTGTGTTGCCATGGAAAAAGCGTGGCGGGTGGAGTTCAGAAATGTGGGCTGCAGTTACTTCCCTCAGAGCAGAGTCGATTGCCACTACACACTGAGCTCACAGCACAACTGGGCCAGCAATGACTGGATAGGGCTCTTCAAGGTATTGTTAACCTGATGACTGTAATAAAAATCAAGTGAATAAGGATGTATTCAACTGCAAAATAACAGCATGATTTCTTCCTCAGGTGGGATGGTTATCAGTGAAGGACTACCACACGTTTGTTTGGGCACTTGCCCCGGCTGACTATCAAGAGGGCACAGATGTCAACTGCTGTGTGCACTTCCAGGGTACTCATGCCCTTGTTTTCTAATTGTTTATTTCCCATAGTTAGGCAGAATCTATACTAGTACAGTGGTTAGATCTGCACATAAAACCTTCAGCAGGAGATGGATGTTTCTGTAAATTGAATTGCTCTCTTGTACACAATAAGCTAGCGACTGGAGTGGAGGAAAATGTTAAGTTATTTCTATCTTAAGAGTATTTCCACAGATGTAAAAGGGAAAACTATCCTGTACAGAAGATAAATATTCCCCTCAGCTTGGACAGCTTGGTTTGAATTAATTTCTTTAGGATGCAGGAGGTTGAGTAATGAGGATGACAAAGACAATGCCTTTGTCAAAGCCTGCTTCGACCACCAATAGTCACTGCAGAATACAGTGCTCACTCTGTTCTGTCTATCAGTGGCAACTGATATGCCTGATTAAGTGCGAGAGGCACGTGTGCACCAGGAGTGGCATTGAACTCTAGTAGAATGATTTATCACTAACTTGGAGCAGAATGTCATTCTGCATTGGAAAAATTGAAAAATAGGAAAATCTAAAGAAACTGCTGATGGTTCCTTATCAGCGATGCAGGGATTTAAAAAGAAGGTTGGCGGCCAGCACTGTGACCAAAGCTGGTGCTGTAAGTTACAATAGGCCTACATTTGCTGTATGTCATTCTTCCTTTCTGTTTTTCATTTGGTCCCTTTACTGTATATGTGTTGTGAAACAGAAAAAAGTAAATCACTCTAAACATGAACATATAGCCTGTGTGAGATAATGATATTAGGTTAACGTTAGCTTACTTTATGGGCTGGATGAAGTCACGGGCTGTTGCTGGCTGTTCTCTGGTCAGATTCGGAAGCAGGAGTCATAACATAATCAATCCTGTTTTAAAACAGGAATAAAAATGAAATAATGAATAATATATATATATGTATATATATATATATATATATATATATATATATATATATATATATATATGTATATATATATATATATATATATATATATATATATATATATGTATATATATATATATGTATATATATATATATATATATATATATATATATATATATATATATATATATATATATATATGTGTGTGTATATATATATATATATATTTAACATGTGTGTTTAATGAGCAGTTAGCTTGTTAGAGCATACTACAGTTTTGGAGCTATATATATGTATATATATATATATATATATATATATATATATATATATATATATGTATATGTATATATATATATATATATATATGTGTATATATATATATATATATATATATATATATATATATATATATATATATATATATATATATAAAATGAAGACTGTGGATATATGCAGTTAAACTCTAAATAATCTGGAAGTCTGTTGCAAGGTTATTAATGGCACAACTAGTCAAGAAACCAGTTACCGGTATTTAGTAGCATTAGCAATGCTGGTAAACGTAACGTTAGCCTGATACTTTCTGAAAGACTGAGAGCATGGTAGCATCATTAACGTTAACTGCATGCTGTTTGCTTTCTTACTGAACAGGTATCTTACATATTTAACATGTGTGTTTAATGAGCAGTTAGCTTGTTAGAGCATACTACAGTTTTGGAGCTATATAAACAGCAGGCTGCTCCTCAGAGCACCTGTCCTCAGTCACTGGTTTTACTAACGTTTTGAACAAAATCCAGTTTATTCTTTGATGTATTCACTGAACAGACACAGATGCAACTTAATATTATCATCCAGGTTAACCCCAGTAAGACAGAAAACAATTCAAGTTATTTATTTAAGAACCACAACACTAACACAAGTTAGCTAACGTTAGCCCTGAAACAGCGCCGTTGGAGTCACCCAGGGATCCTGTGCTCATTAAGTACTTCAACGGAAGAATAACGAAAACAGGAACTCACTCTAAGTAAGTGGGACTTATCGACGATATGTCACAATGGGAAAAGTTTATTCCAGGTCACTGTACAGTTACAAAACTTAAGCTAAATCTTAAGGAGCACGCGTAGCGTAATTCCCACCAAAGTCGTCGTCTTCTTGTTTTTTGGCAGCCACCAAAGTCTTTGCGAACGCTGAAAAATTTAAACATGGCGCGCAACACCATTTTTTTCTTTATCGCTTACCTGTGCTGACCTACCTGAGTGCTGCCACTAGTGGTAGGAAGCTGTATTGCAACCCTGTGCTCATAAATCACTGTTGCTGCAATACATCAAAAAATCTTGGAAATACAATTAGAATTCTCATTTTGAAAATTGTATGTTTTATGCATTACAATATTAAAACCATATTTGTAAAATAAATGCGTAAACTCTTTAAAGACTTGTATTGTATGAATACCAAAATACTGTCTGTCAGGCTATTTCATAAAGATTTATAGTCATCTTAAAAGGTGATTAGCTCTTCCAAAAATAAAGATAGTTAAATTATCTAATTATCTAAAGTGCATTTAGCTTCCACCCTGTTCTTTGTTCAACACTATATATAGCATAATTGGGAGCCAGCTCATTAATGAAAATTGGGCTATTTTGAAACAATTATTCTTCACTGAACATTTATTTCAACATGTCTCCTCTTTATTCCAACACTTTTTAGCCTCCTACCTACCCAAGCCCAGCTCCCAAGAGTATGAGTTTGTATACATCGATGCTAAGGGGGAAGTGTTCTCCCGCAGCTCCAAATTCACTTTCTGTGCTCCGAAGCCACTTGAGGATCTGGTGACCCTTGAGGAGGAGCCCCATGGAGAGGAAGGAGGCACAGACATGTTGCTGGTAGTGCCCAGGGCTGAGCTGCTGCAGGTAAGCATAACAAATGACAAATAGATTTACTAGATAAGGTATTGAAGGAGAGTTTTCAGTTTTCCAAAATTAATGATAACACATATGCTGGGAAATTAATACTGTTGTTTACTGCTGGCACACAAAGACTAGAGCACAATTATGATTCCCCATCCGCTGCCCACTTCCTCCTGTATCTTGTCAGAGTCGACTGCAGGAATGTCTGCGAGAGCGTGCCGAGCTGCTTCAGGCGCAGGAGGTGGCAAACAGGCAGAGGGAGAAAGAGAAGGAGGAGTACAAGAGGGCGAGGGAGGCCTGGGACAGACGACGCAAAGGGCTAGAAAGTGATATCGCCAACCTGCAGGAAGAGCTGAAGCAGAGTCGAGAGAAGGTCGAGGAGATGGAGATGGAGCAGAAGGTGGTGTATAGAGCTAAGCAAATGACAGGGGCAAGATCATTTGACTAGGACCAATTTGCCTATTACAATTTCCGTACTTAGTTTCTATATCTGTGGCCTTATTCTCTGATGAAAAGCACGTCTCTGCTCAAATAATGCTATAATATAAAATTCTACAGTAATTCATTAAAATGTCTGGGTTGTTATATTAAAATGTTAAATGTAAAATATTTTTTTTTATATGGATAGCCTAGTCTATGCCATGATAAAATTCCTCATAAAAATTAAAAATGCCTCTGGTCTGTTAGGAGGAGCAGGCTTTTGGAGAATCACTAGCCCTGGAGAAACGTGATTTATTGGATTTGAGGGAGGCGAGCAAAGTGAGAATCAAAGAGCTGGAGGAGGATATCAAAACCCTGACTCAGAGAACTGTAGAAAGAGAGACAGACTTGGAAAGGTATGACATTTTCTTTCTTTCTTTTTTTTGCTTTGTCTCTTCTCTTTATTTGAGTTTTATGTGGGTCTCATGAATACTTTTGATCATCACTAACTAAATATGTGTGTGTGCAGGATGAAGGAGAGAGCAAAGAGAGCAGGAGCTCAGAGAAAAGAAGATGAGTGTGAGAGAAAGAGCCTGCAGGTAGTTCTAATTCAGAACATGCTGTATATCATTATAAAACCTGTGTCTCCGTTGTTCTTTTCTTCCACATCTCACTTTCTTTTCTCATCTGTGTCATGTCTTTCTTTTAGACCAAGCTGGAACAGACAGAAGGTGAACTCCGCAGTCTGTCTAAGGAGTTCCAAGGCCTGAGGAATTCGCTGGCCCAGAGAGACACAAGTGTCCTGCAGCTTCAAAACAGCATCACCACCCTCACCCAGAAACTCACCACTGCCCACAGGAAAGAGGTCAGACAAAGAGTACTTGCTTTTAATTTAGCACCTTCTATCAGTGGAGAAGTATTTGCACCTGACACCAGAATTTATTTGGGGCAAACAAATGATCTCAATTACTCCAATGTTGTTTTCTATTATACCTTTACTTTGTGATTTAATCTTATATATGGATGTAGTTTTTCATAAATATACTTAGCTTTAAATAAGAGTTATATGTCAGGACATCCTAAAACTTTGCATTTCAAATTCAGTATTAGTTATTTTCTGGACTGGCATTATGTGGCAAATCACCTACAGTTACAGATAGCCAACACATGCTTTTGTGTCCACTCATGGCCAGGCGGAGAACGAGGCCACACTGAAGGAGATGCGGAGCCTGCGGGAGCGTCTGAATGCGAGTGAGCGTGCTGCAGAGGGCTTGAAGAGTGATCTAAGTGCCATGGTGGGCCAGAGGGATCACGGGCAGAGCGAATTGCATCAGTCTCGTCTGCAGGCTGCCCAGCTCACGCTTCAGCTTGCAGATTCCAGTCTGGCCCAGAGAGAGGGAAGAGCCCGCTGGGCCCAGGAAAGGCAGAATCTGCAGCGCAGTGCTGAGGTACTGTATCCCTGCAGAACATCCAACCTGAAGTGCAGAATTTAATACATTTGTACTGACGCAGAGTTTTGAATATATTTTTTCCATAAGTCCCATTACTGTCCAAATATCTTAATATAATATTACTGTCATGCTGTTTCAAAACAGCATCAGATGGCTTCAAGATGAAATGTTCCCATAGCTCTCCTAAGTGGCAAACATTGTTTATCTTATTGTGCACTGCAGCTGTAAAGTCGAGTCAAGTTTTTGCACATTGTGTGTGTCACCCTGACAGAAGGACCACGAGCGTCTGGAGAAACTCAACGCAGAGATGCAGAGGATGGAGGAGAAGCTGCAGGAGGAGAGGATGGAGAGAGTGAAGCTGGAGGTCGAGGTTGGGAGAGAAAAGGATTGCAACCGGGTGAGAAAGAATACTAAGAGCTTACTGCATTCAGTGTTTCTTGTTATAGGGTCATTTTGTGAGTTCACCTCAGTGTGTTTGTAGTAAATACAACTACATTTACCATACAGAAATGAGAGGAACATTAATATTCTCATTTAACTCCATGCAAGAAAGCAAATTTTCCAAACTGTCGAGCCTTAACTGAGATTTACTCTGTATACTACACAGCTGTCGTTCTGAAGTCACAGTATCTGTTATATGGTTCTGACAAATCCTGTCATCCTTTGATATCTGGTCTACAGGTACAGCTGAGTGAAACCCGCAGGGAGCTCCAGGAGCTGAAGGCCAGCCTGAGGGTCGCCCAAAAAGAGAAGGAGCAGCTACTTGCAGAGAAACGGGTCAGAAACACAGTTTGATAGGTCACATGGGACAACTGGAATCTATGTTGACAGAAAGTTTGTCCAAAATGTGGAAAAACTATACTGTTTTGGGATGGTATATTAATGTGTAAACACTGCATACATTGTGTCACGGGTACTGACTTTGTACCCTGTTTATTATCAGCTGATCTCAAGGCTAATGAATGGCTTGTATGGATTAACAAGTAAATTGTATCAGTTTTATTCTAATCAGTTCACAACTGCAGTACTTTAGTTGCTATCAGCTTTAAATTTAGTACAAAGCTAAGCTCAAGTGCACCTTTGAATAATATTTGTTTTGCTAAAATCTCTGTATTAATAATGTATTTATATCCTAAAGCTTGCTGATGCAACATATACACAGTATACACGGATTGTGAATGCCCCATGTGTTAGGAATCTTCTGTTGTTGTCTTCTTAGTTGTTATTGTGCAATATAAATTGTTTATAGTGCAATATAAATCAGTAGATTTCAGGGCAGTCAGTGTTGCCGCTGTTAAAGTGCCTGCAGAGTTTTTGTTGGCTAACCACCATCACATTTGTCTGCTACTGGCAGAGTAGATAGTCAATGATTTTAAAATCAGTGTCCAGCTTCATTTTAACATCGGCCATATGGGAGCATAGGAGCCAATCTGTGGCACCTCATAAATCAAACAAATGTTTAAATGTTTATTGAACAGTGATAATGATGTTTATATAATAGCAAGTGTTGTGTTTGTGTATTTGTAACCATTTTATGTGGGTTTGGCTTAAAGAAGTTGGACATCATGAGTGTTATGAGGGTGATGGCTGCTAAAGCCATGATGAAAGATCTGCCCTGGTGTGTGATATGATGACTGTATTTTCCACTATAGGAGTTGATGGAATACATCTGTCAGCTGGAGCAGAAGATGGGAACAGTGGCCAGTGCCAAGTGGAGCGCTGCCCCGATTGCCTCTACAGGTGAATGGAGCCACACATTAATCTACTGTGTGCCCTGCAGATGTGAACAGTAAAAACGTTAACTATCATTCAACAGCAACACTAAATATTGCTCCGAATGGCGTGTCGTGGGGGCTACAGGAGCAGTGCTCTGAGGAAAAGTGACCACTTTTTCTTTGCCATTGTTTCTATCTGGCAGGGCGGCCTGGCAGCGTATTGTCTGACTCTGAGGACGAGAACCCAGAGGCTTTGCAGCCCCTCCGTTCACCAAGATCTCTGGGACACTACAGCCTGTGTGAGCCGGGCCAGCTGGACTCTTTACTCCTTGCCACCCCTCCTCCCTCCCCCAGGGAAGTAGAGAGGAGCGCAGTAGTCATCAACCAACCAGCCCCGCTCTCATCGCCACACCAGGCCGACGCTGACACTCTGGCACACAGCTCTGATTCGGTGAGACACGCTTTCTGAGCCATTCAGCGTCACCATAGTCTAATTGCATGTGATACTGAAAACGAGCTATGTCTTCATGCTGATAGCCATGCACACCAGTTAAACATGGGCAGTGGATCGTTTGATACAGACATTATCTCCGAGAAGTAATTAGGCCGATAGTCTGCAAGTTATTAGACTGTAATAGCTGCTGCTGTGTGTGTGTGTGTGTGTGTGTGTCTGTGTGTGTGTGTGTGTGTGTGTGTGTGTGTCTGTGTGTCTGTGTGTGTGTGTGTGTGTGTGTGTGTGTGTGTGTTGTTGCTCTCTGGTGTAAAGGAGGAGGAATCTGATATACTTCAGTGTGCAAGACCCAGCTCTGGAGAGGAAACAGCACTTTTGCTGCCTGAGCATGCTGACACTGTTCTCAGGTACTTCCCCTCAGACACATATTTATCATAGAATATTTACACACACAATGGCCCCTTCCTGCCCCCTTACTTCCGGCGCCTTTGCTCGAACCACACCCATCTTTGAACTCTGCCTTCATTTTTAACTCAACTACCCATCTGTCTGTAAAGTTTTGTGACTGCATCTTGCACGGTTGTGACACTATCACGGTGACAGACAGACAGACAGACATATAAACACCTCCCAAAGTACTCAAAACCACCTCTGTGGTAGTTTCTGCAACAATAGGTGAGACTCACAAGGTGAAAACAGTACCAGCGTCGCTGTCACAGCTGGTAAAAAAATCAAACACAGTTTAAGATTTAAAGTTAAAAAAATGCAGCTTTGCATTACTGGCTGCATATTAAAATGAAAATTTCTTTGAGGCCAAACAAGCCAACAATTTTTTCCCGTCATGCTGGCTGGTTTTAAACACCAGCAATGTGTCATATTTTATGACCTCATGACTTGATTTGTGTGTACAACCTTACTCTGCAAAGTAATTAGTGAACACAGCAGCCAGATAAATGCAGTGGAGGAAAAATACTTATATTTATTTCTTAAATGTAGAGAAGTAAAAGCCTAAAGTATCTTAAAAAGGAAGAATAAGGTACTTGAGCATAGTACCTGAGTACTGAGTTGCTTTCTACCTCTGGTCTCACACAGAAATAGTTTCAGGCGTACACAATGAATTCAAAGCTTACTAATGCACACAGACACATGCGACCAATTATTTATGGTGACAGGGTGAGTATGGCTGGAAGATAGAAGTTTTGAATATGTGGTCATAAAAGAAGTTGAGTCCGGGTGAGGCGGGGGAGACTGTGTGAGACAGAGCTAGGGCGTGGGAGGGGCGAGATGGGAGGACAAGGGGACAGATAAGTTGACAGCAAGCTGTAGCAATGATTTACCTGAGGGGTGTACCGCAGTCACGGGCCAATTTTCAGCATCATTAAAGCCCTCTCTCTCCCACTCACCCGCTCCTTCAGTCTAACCTCCTCTTTCAACCAGACTGTGTGTTTCTTTCAGTTTTCACATAGTTTTTCTGCTTTGTCTCCTTCTCCAGTGATCTGGCCGACACCTCGCTATGGTAACCAGTTGACATCCAGCCACGGCGAGCGATCAAAGCGAGGAAAAAGGGCACTTTGTTGGAGTTAATGTGGTTCCACGTTACTTCCACCAACAAGCACAGATACAGCTTACTCACTACACAGACAAAATGTTAATATGCAATTTACATCGTATTTGCCGTGAACCTTTGTTTTCCCCTCTTAGACTGTTGTTATTGCCCTTGCTGTTTTGTGTTTAGGAATGACATAATGCTTGTGGTGGCAGGTGGTTGCACAGTTTGATACAGCGTGCTTTTGGGCATGGGCTCTAGCGTTTGAGAGTTTGCAGGCTATAGCTGAATGATTTCTGTTGAATCATTGCTATGTTGAGTCTTTACGATGGATGTTATGTCGTTTTTATGACATTTGTGATTAGGAGTCATGACAGGCACTGTAATTATGATGTTTTGTGCAGGCCCAGCTCCACTAGAAATCATGGCAAAACTCTCTTCCAGCATTAAATTCTCCACAGCAGCTTTGAACACTATTCACGGCAGCATAAAGTAATGATACAGCCTCATGCTAGAATTGCAGTAATGTAGGTCTGTGACATCGTTTTTCTCCTCCATTTACTCAGAACTAAGATTTGATATGCACTTTCTTGTACGCATTAGCAGTTGATTGTTGTTATTCAGATGCAGTTAAGGATCTCAGCGCTCTAAGATGGACAAGCATTTGAAATGGAAAGCTTATTGAACAGATTGTGTTTAAAGTCTATTAAATAGATGCCAGATGCAACTTTCTACTTCAGTACCTTCATATCAGTATTATTATAAAATTAATGCGCATAAGCTTTTCACTATAGATCAGCTGCAGTTTTTACTTGTAACGATCCAGGATTTAATAAAAATGAAATGCTAATTTACTAGCTGGCCATTTGGATATGTAGTGTTTGTTACAGTTTGTATTTCACAGAAATCTTTTCTCACATTCATGCAGTTCTAAATTTGTGCCTAAAAAATTCAAAAAAGAGTCTAAGAAAATCATCTTTAGAGATCCTGACATCATGACATGGTGTTGGTATTTTCCCCTAGCCCAATGGCAATATACTGCCTAATAAAACATAGCTGCCTACCTTTTAATCAATACCATTTGCATTTTTCATGATTTTCTATTTATAATTAACTTGAGTTATGCTGCAACGAAACTATATTCAGGTTTAGTTGTTAGGTGTTTTTACACAACTGTCTGTGCAATGTGTGACAAGTTTTCCATGCTTGGCTAAGAAGATTAGAAACTTTGATGCTTGATTTTATCTGCTGTATTTGCACCCTATTTTTACTATCAAAGAGTTTTTAGATGAAAAGTTGATATATGGATACTTAATATGTCAGTTGTGTCCTTTCATCTTTATCATTATCTTTATTAATATCATTGTGTGTTGTGTTTACGTATATTTTATCGACATTTTTTTGTTTTCACCTTCTGCTTTCAAATACTCATGTTTGACTCTATTAAGATTTGATATATGAGTTATATTGTTGCAAGATATTGGTGCTAATGAAAGGGAATGATACCGGCATGTTGAGTTTAAGGTGAGAGAAATTGATTTTGAATGTTTAAACAGGAGGAACAGGATTATGAAGGTAGTCATGAAAGGAGTAAATGTCTGTCCATCCTCGTGTTACTGGGTACATGTTGCTTCTCCTTTAGTATGAAAGTGGGAATGTTTTGAGGAGCCTGGTATTCTTTCCCAGTAGATAGCACACTACACTACACTACATGTATTCGCCATAGTCCTTGTTTGTGCTTGTAATCTGACTTTATGTCTTAGGGAAGTTATTCTTTTGTTGTTCCACTGAGAGCTCCAGTACGAGTGCTCCTCGTCTGGACACCAGTCTCCAGTCTCAATAAAGCTCCAGTGGTTATGGTTTGTTTTAAAGTTTTGTGTGTGAAGGTTATCCCACATGTACACCGCCGTGTATTTTCTCATCAGTCATGTAACAGGGTTTGGGTGGGGTTCTATATAATAAAATGGTTTATGTATCTATTATTTGGTCTAATGTGTCTTTTTCTGGCCAGAGATCATAGCAATATTTTGATCCTCACATGACATTTCACTGGTAATTAACTATACCATTTCTTTTCACACAGCTGTATAACCTATATCCCCTTTTGGCTCATTGCCTGTTTCATTCTGGATTTTCTCTCCACTCACCTTTGGCTCTCCCGCACGCTCCCCTCAGGCCTGACCTCCCCATCATCTTCATCCTTGTATTTCCCCACTCCTCCGGCAGTTTCTTGCTCCCTCTTTTAAGCTTCCATCTACCACACTCCCTCCATCTTAAGTCTGGGGTGACGGTAGCTAATTATAAAATCAATGATGCCGGGCTGCCTAGTTTACAGCCCCCTCTAAAACCTTAACTGGGAAATCACTGTGGGATTGATGACTCCCTCACTCTTTATCTCTTTTAATTAGAAATGTAAAAGATATGAAGACCCAGAGGCCAGAACACATCTCCTAGTTTTTATGACCCCAACGCCCGCCTTCCCCAGCTCTCACTCCCCTTCCTCAAATCACCCCTTTCCCTACCTGGCCTTGTTTATTCCCTCTTCCTCCCTTTCTGCTGGCACACCCTCCATTCTCACACTTGTCACAGATACCTTTATCCATTTCTTCATCACTTTCTGCATGACCCTTTCTTTAAGATCCCCCGCCTGCCTCTCGGCTCGCACAGTGGAAGGTGTTAAATTTATGGTCTTTGCACTTGAAAACGTTTCTCACTTTCCCCTCTCCACTCCTCCCTTGACTGATTCCAAACCCTCTGTGGATTTGCTGCATAATGTAACAAATGACAAACATGTCCTTTTTGTCTGTTCTGACCCATGCAGGAGACATACTGTAAATGATGTGCTGTTTCACATTGTGACCCCGCTTCCACCTCCATGCATCTCGCACATGACATATACGCCTCTCTGTCTTGTATATAGCTTTAGGGCCACACAGAAAGAACCCACAGTTTTTTCTATCACACGCACCTCCACTGCCTTTATCACACCCTGAGTCCAGGCCCTTCCTCCCTAACTGCTGCCAGGAGCACTTGGGTTCAGTGAGCTTTATCTTCCCGATCACTCTTTGAGGAGCCGGCCTCTCCTGCTCCATTATCTCTCCTGTGTGTTGACTCAGGTACCACTGCAGTTTGCTCGTGTTCAGAGCAAACTCAGCGGATGTGCTCTCTCTGTGTTTAAATATTCAAATCAATGTCTTTGGTATGCCACACTCATGACCTACCTTTATGGATTCTTTGCTATTTTATATGAATAATTGATGTCCTGAGGCTGGAAGAATATTACAAGGGAGATTTTACCCTTTATTGGTTCATTGTACAGTTATACATTTTTTTCCAGGGGCCTTTCTTTTCCCATTTCCATCCTTTTTTTCATTTCCAGTGTAAAAGCCTTCCTACCTCAAGTAATTAGTTAATCCAGCATCATTGATGTGGAAGGATGAGCATATAGAAATCTTGCCTGGCTCCTTTAAACTCCCCCAAGCACACCCAAACCCTCCCATGGGTTCCCATGGCAACACCTTGCAGCGGCTCAGTATATGAGGCCATTTGATTGTTCCTTGTAAAATAGTGTATAATGTATGGACCTTATTTTAATTCCAGTCTGGCATTATTGATCTGTCTTTAATGATAGTTAATTAAAGCAATCATATAATTGATAGAATCTCATCTCTGTTTATCACCCTCCTCTGATTCTCTCTCTCTATTAATAAAATCAAGGTGAGGCATTAGTATCCCACACTGGTACGCTGGAAAAAAGAGAGATGTTTACTATCGAAGAGGGTTCCTGTTCTTTTTCAGGATGTCAAGAGAGCTGGTCTTATCAGTGACAGTGATGTACACAAGGTAATACATTTGTGACAATAAATTACTCTTGATTTTTTGTGACATTTATAAGTAATCTGAAATATGTTTAAAAGGTTTTCCTTGTTTTATTCATTTGCTTGTTTCAAAAGTAGTTTTTACTAGTTTTTAAAATATTCTGACATGTGTTGACTTTAAGTTGAGTTTAAAGCCCTGATTTTCTTTCACGTTTCACAGGTCATTACGAAACTAGACTCAGTTTTGGATCCAAGATGCTGCCTTTTACAAGATCAAATATCGCATGAGTCCAATAAAATCATGTTGGACCATGTTCTGACTGTTTAGCTGGAAGCATAATTTTTATTTTCTTTGGCAATATGCACACGATTCATATCTGAAGCTAACGATTATTTTCGTTATCAATCTGCCAGATTTCTTTTGACTAATAGTTTAGTCTATGAAACATAAAAAATAGGCGGAAAGTGCCCATTACAACTTTGCAGAGCAGCAGGTGATGTCTTCAAATGTCTTGTTTTGGTCAACCAAAAGTCCAATAACCAAGATATAATTAATATACAATGACATGAAAAGCAGAATATCTTGTTTGTTTCATTTGTGGTGTACATCTTTCTAAGGTGCACTCTTTTTGTTTATGTTCACCTTTCAAAAAATCAATACATAAATCATAACAGACACATTTACTTTTTAACTTCTAAACCACTATCTTTGAGACAAAACTTAAGGACTTTACGCTACCTCCAACTGCACTGTGAACAAATCTTAGGAACAGACCTTTATCTGATGTCCTTGTTCAGCAGGAGGCTGTGATTTATTGGCCTCTGCACCCACAGCTCTCCATGACCTAACAGACCTTGCTCTTATCCTCCATGCAGCAGTGTTCACCCTGCAGTCATGGTGCAAGAGCTCCCTCTACTGATACAGTACATTTGGTAATGCATGGTTATATTTACTCAAAGCTACTTTACAGGGGTAGAAGACATATTTTCCTTGTATGAGTGAAATTTCTGATTGTTAGTATTACATTTTGCGTGAGGCAGGAAAATGAAATTAATAAGTCCAGTAATCTCACAAAAGTAGTTTATTGTGCCTCTTACTGTTTATATGGCTTTTCTTTGTATGACAAGAGTTGACATAAACAGAGGGTAGACAACACCTTGGCCATGTTAAAAAACAAAAACATGAAACAACCTAATCTCAATGTTCTGCCTGCATTACCATCACTGACATCATGACAAGCCAGCATAGAGAGAGAGAAGGGATGGGGTCATCACACAGTTTTTGTGTGACAGCACCGTGCTGAGGACATTCACCCAATGACTCAAAACATGTTAAAGCATTCACACACACATACGCACACGCACACACACACTGAGGAGACCTGCCCATATTCAGAAAATGGGGCCTCTCACCGCTACAGAAAGAATGTTCATATTGCTTCAAAGAGAGACAGAAAACAACATTTGTACTGTATTTCAGCCGTGCTCTCCCAGCTGATCGCCTACTGAGACATTTTGGCAATAAAGAAATGATACATGAGAACACATAATCCTCCACAACTCCTTTAAAGGGAAGTGAGGATATACACAAGAAGGCAAAATGATATAATGGCTTTTGGGATGAGAAGGCGGTTTGATGCATGGATGCCAGCGTGAGCACAGACGGGGCAGTGTTGGTGACGATGATTTGTCCCCCTCTGGAAGAGTCAGACTGGCATCCATGCTGTTTCTTAGACTTGTCACCTTCTGTGTACATGTAGAGGGGTTGAGCTGATCAAAACGGAGTCAAGAATACACACATAAATATTGCCTGTTTCTAGCATGCCTGACAGCAGCTAGGGTTTGGTCCTTACTGAAAAGCCCTGAGTCTGATTCCAAAATGTCTTCCATAAAGATTCCTGCTTTCGACTTGCATATGTCTTTGATTGTTGTGTTGAAGCATGATGTTGCTACTGTGTGTGGATATTTTTTTGTCCATGCTGAAAGTGTGCATTCGTCTACTGACATCATCGGGGAGTGCTCTAAGGTTGATTGTATTCTATATGTTGATGTTGTCATCAGTTTGGACATGCTGGATGAGATATAAGCTCACAGACTGTAACTCTACTCTCAGCGGACGAGATGTGCCTTCCTTGAATAGAGGATCACAAAAGTGCTACATATACGGTCAAGTGTAAATCTCTGTCCAGGCATGCTGTCGATGCCAGGTTGGCACGTCTGCTACAGCTGAGGGTAGAGTGAACGGAGTGTTTGTTTGTTTGTTTGTTTGTTTGTTTGTTTGTTTGTTTGTTTGTTTGTTTGTTTGTGTGTGTGTGTGTGTGTGTGTGTGTGTGTGTGTGTGTGTGTGTGTGTGTGTGTGTGTGTGTGTGTGTGTGTGTGTGTGTGTGTGTGTGTGTGTGTGTGAGACCGAGGGTGTGTTAGTGCATGTGTGAGTGAGTGCTGGATTGTGGCTGAAGTCCCTGCCAGTAGTCAAACTCATGCTCCAAAGATGACTTTCCTAACTTTGGCACAAAGATACTTACTTTCCACATTGACAGCTTTAGTTGGCTACAACGAGAGCAAAATAGAATAATGCCAATTCCCTGATAACAGAAACTGATTAAGTCACTGCAACATAACAATAGTGTTCTGGGTTGATTATCATTGACATCCTCAGTGAGCCAAAGTGCCCAAAAAAGCCCCAGCTAAGCATATGTAGCTGATAAGGAAGACCCAGCCAGTTCTGATTACCCTTCTTTTCCTCAGAATATCTTCTCAGGAAAGCTCTTCTCAAAGAAAATACTCATCTAAAAGGATTCATATATAAAACCAGAATAACAAATAAAGACAAAAATATAATGGTATATAGATATGTATGGACTTATTCATAAATTGAAGGAAAAAAAGAAAGTAAAGTAAAACGGAAAACAATATTCAAAAGCAATAACCACAAAAACAAAAGATTAGCATACTCAATTTGGTTTTGCCCTGTACTCTTGTTGTCTTTTGAGAAATGTGCTTGTTGTAATCCATCGAGTCAACTGCTCAGTTCTGGTGTCTGGTTTGGCCTTTCCCCTTTTTAGATATAAACAACAATAGTGGGGAAAAAAATGACGTTTATCTTTCTCAAAGAGTTTCTGTTCTTTTTGTCAGGTTAACTTCCCTCTTGGCTATGCCAGGAGTTCATATGGTTTAATGTCATCTCTCCTTTACTTTATTGTTCTGTAGTTCACTTGTCATGGACCATGTGGCCTGAGTTAGAAGTGTCTCATAAGGCTCTGCTGTGCTCCGCTGTGGAGGACACAGTGATGTGCAGTAAGGAGAGTGAAAGGGGGGAGGGAAGGCCAGCATTTTGTTGAGGTGGGTGAGTGAGTGAGTGAGGTTGTGTTGTAAGTCTCTATGTATGTATGTATGTATGTGTGTATGTGTGTGTGTGTGTGTGTGTGTGTGTGTGTGTATGAAATGCTCTGTTCACTGCGCCCTCCCAACAAGGCCTTTCCTCGACCCATCTATGGCATCCAGAACCCCCCAAGGCTCCCCATCACTGTCTGAGCCCCTGTCCCGATCTTCATCCCCCACATCCTCATCATCGTCTTCGTCCTCCTCCGGTGATGGTTCGCTGCCGTTCTCTGTGGCCCAGCTGTCGTCCTCATCCTCAGCCTCCTGCTTGACCTGGGCTGGTGGTGGTGGAGGTGGCGGTGGCGGAGGCGGCGGGCTCTCGCTGCCCTCTGTTTGGTCTTCAAAGGCCTCTGGGTTCTCAAGCATCTCCCTGATCAAAGGGGGCATTGGCCCTGGGATCTCCATCTTCAGAGTAATGGCTCTCTCCGCACCTGGAAGCAGAGAAAATGGCGATGGTATATAAGGATACTAATCATGTTTTAACACTGCGCCCCCTGCCACAAAGAGGACACAAATGAAACACCAAAAGACTCAAGGTAGTAGAGATTCAGTGTCTTACTGACAAAGCCCTCTTTGTCCGTAAGACACTAACAAATTGGTTATGACAGCAGCCAGGCATTTTTCAAAATCAAAATTTGTTCTAGGAATTACTCTCTTCACACTAACCTTTAGTACTGATACCCCTGAGGTCAGTGATCTTCATCAGCATGCGGGGGAACATGTGAGGTTTGTTGGGGCGACGGCGGCGTGCATATATTTTTAGAGCTTCAAGAAGAGGCTCTTGTAGCTTATCCACTTTCTGGGGCTCCTCTAGATCCATACGGTCTGGTGAAGAGTGCAGAAAACACATTACATTCTCTATTATTTATCAGAATTGTACATAGTCATAAAAAAGAAAAAGAAATGTAGAAAGTTTTATTATAGTTAAATTATTAAGTGAAATAATGTAGCTCTTTTACATTACTAATTCTGTCAAAGCAGTGACATGAATGCTGAAACACAGTTACTAAAGCCACTTCCTCTACAACTGATATAGTCACTGTATGTGTAAGCTGCAGTACCTCCACAGATGAGGCAGATGGCGCTGAGGAGGCCGGTTTCTGTGTCGTCCATCTCCAGGGGTAGAAGCTGGCCAGCAAAGGCAAACACCAGGTCTGTGAGTGGTCCAAAGCCGGCGTTGTGCATCTGAGTCCGGTTCAGAGTCAGGCCATCTGAGAAAGTCATAGTGTCCTGTTCTGGAGTGTAGCGTGTGCAGATCCTCAGCATCTGTGAGCAAAAGAAGGTGGAAAACTTTGTAAGCATTGAGCAAAATATGATGTAATGGTGATTTAACAAGGTTTTCTGCAGCAGCAAAATATCTGTATTAGCTAAACACATATCAGCTCCAAGTGTCATGTGTGTGTATTTTCACACCAAGAATTCAGTAGGCTCAGTTTCTTTTCCTTTGTTTTTCAGTAGGCTCAGTATTAATTGGACAAACCTTCCTGCGCTACCACCTTTCACCACCAGATGCCAGTATTTACTCATCTGTCAAGTACATTTATTTGTAAGAAAAGAGCAAGTGAAGATGACAAAAGGGAAAAGGCCATAGTTCCTCACCAGTATGTCCAGGCAGGCCGACTTAAGTAGAGTGATCTGGTCAGCGATGGTGAGCGTGGTGAAACCCGGCAGCCGCTTGGCGAATTCCACAATCTTGATGATGCATTTGGTGGAGAGCTCACTGAACTTGTCCCATAAACCCAGATCCAGCTGGACACGGTGGTCTGAGCTGGAGTTCTGATCACACACACACACACACACACACACACACACACACACACACACACACACACACACACACAGATCAGTATGTTGTTACAGAGGTGATGTGCAACCCTGTTTGCATCAAGAGCGAGCGTGTCCGATCCTCACAACACAACATTTACATTTTACATCAATCAAGGGGGGAGAAATCCATTTACATGTTGCATCAATCATTCAGAGGCCACACAGATGGCTTAATGGAGAACTGAATTAGTTAAACCACCACTATGTTGGGAAAGCTACGGTGAATTTACGTCTTTGCATGCAATCTGGGAGCCCTCAGTGACGGCATAGCTTGAAGAATGTTGCCACACACAGTATGAGTGAATAGCGGTGTAGGGTGATTGTGAGTATAAGTGTGTGTGTGTGTGTGTGTGTGTGTGTGTGTGTGTGTGTGTGTGTGTGTGACTTACGGTGGTGTATTTGCCCAATTGGCCAAGTGACGGGAAGGTTTCTTGGTGAGCTTTGCTGACTTTATTGACCAACTCCTCTAGCTCTCCACTTAGCTCATAGCTCTCTGGTAGCACCAACTCCTCCTTCACATCCTTCTTCTTCTTGTTTCTGTCATTGCGCACCGCTTTGTAAAGAAAAACAAGATGCAACACAAATCAGCTACAGAATGTTCCTCTTCTTTATCTGTGATCACATGTAAAAACATCCACAGCACTCATACTCTGTGTCTTACATCACTGTCAAGGACAGTGTGCTCGCTAGTAGAAACCAGAACTCAGTAGCAACGGAGATTTGCTCTTAACAGTATTAACATATTTCCTTTAGCATGGGACAGACACTCGCTATCTCTTTCTTATCACCCGCTCTCTTCCTTGTCCATCTCTCTATCCACTTGACCGGTGCACATAAGCCAGTCCTGCACTCTCTCCCTCTCTGCCTCCTCTCCCTCCTCCTCCCATACTTTCCTTCCTCTCAGGATATCCAGTAATAGCAGAGGCACAATGTGATCCCGGTCTTAACACACATCCCACACAAACATTACACCCACATACATGTCCCACAGGCTCTGTGAAGGGCAAGCAACTGCCACTTACACACACAAGGTTAAACTAAAGAGGTCACATAACTGTGCGTTTGATTTGGCACAGTGCGTGACTCCTGGCGCCATTAGCTTTGTCAAAACTCAAAATCATGTTCTCTGCTTTGTTGCCTTTATGAATGAAAGCAGTGTCTGTGCTGGCCACAGGGGTGAGGTTCTGTGGTGAAACAGGAAGTCAGAATCATTTCGTAAAGCGATTAGTCATATGATTGGTACAGTGCCCAGCCTCGCCCCGATCACCACCCCTGGTAGGCTCATCATCTGCTTCTGCACTCTCTGCTGCATAGTTTCCCAGAGTCTCTGACTGAACTTTAATAATAGATTAATAAGTTCACACTGTGTGAATCAGGTCAGATCTTTCCTTCGGTGGTAAAAAGCCAAGTAGAATTTAAAAAATTTAAAAAAAAATAAATGTAGAATCTGCAGCACTGTGTGTGTGTGTGTGTGTGTGTGTGTGTGTGTGTGTGTGTGTGTGTGTGTGTGTGTGTGTGTGTGTGTGTGTGTGTGTATGTGTGTGTGTGTGTGTGTGTGTGACTACTCGTTTTCATATTTCGTAGCCTAGGACACACACACAGGTTGGTAGTAAGAGGGCTGCATCAACTTGGGATAGCCAAAAAGAGGGCTAAACAGCTTGCAAAGTACTGTGCCATATCGGCTATTATTGGCAGCCGCCACATATGGCGGAGACGTTGCTACTTATACCCTTAAGAACTGAGTATTGTGCTTATTAAGTGATATTGTGAAGACCTGCTGCATGCCACTGGTCCATGAGTTTGTGTATGTATTGTACTGCATCTGTAATATTTGTGTCCCTGTACCATTTTTCTTCATGTGGACATAAATAAATGGTTAAAATGTGTGTGTGTGTGGATATTCACATGTGAGTACATATCCATATTGCGGAAGTGGGTCTCTCTATATCTTAGGATTCCGGGAGGGCTCACCTTCCTTCGACATGCCGACCTCAAAGCACTTTTGCAGCCTGCAGTACTGGCAGCGATTGCGTGTGACCTTGTTAATCTGACAGTTCTTGTCTCGGTGGCAGGTGTACACCATGTTCTTCTGGATACTTCTGCGGAAGAAACCCTGGAGCACCAGGAAGCAAAAGACAAAAGGGGAGAGGGCAAAATACATTATAGTCAAGTCATCATATTTAGGATGTGACATTTAACTGTTTATCTTTCATAATAGCCCTTCTTTCATCTCTTTTTTCTAACTTGAATCCAGAAAAGAAAAGCAAAACATTCTAGCATTTAAACTCTTAGTATTGTCATGACGGGGCTTTTCACTTTATTTTTCGTTCTGTTAGTGATTCCATGTTTCACTCTATGATCTAACCCACATAATAAAAGTAGCTTCAGACTGCCTACAAAACTCTTCTATTATCTTAAAGAAAAGGTAACGAATACCTAATATCAATTTTCAACCCCGCATTTTTCTAAATGTATGTAATAAATCCAGTGAAAGCAAAGCTCAAAAGGCTCCGACAGGTTCTTCTCACCTTGCAGCCCTCACAGGAGCTGACCCCGTAGTGGTACCCTGAGGACTTGTCCTGGCACACAAAGCAGGGCTTGTAGACACGAGGTGGAGGAGGTGGAGACGGAGAACTGGGTACCATCTCCTCTGAGCTGGTGCTCTGGGTCTCCACCGCTATGGAGAAGAAGAAAAGAAAGACACATGATTTGTCACACATCATTGTCCTGCAGCTAGTCAGAAATGTCAAATGTGCACTTGTCAATACATGTAGCAGATGAGGACAATTGAGTGTGTTCGACTGCATTCAAACATGATATGACAGCTGACAGCATTTCCAGCAAGAGATGCTGAGTAACGATGTTCAGTTGCCCTGAAGGTGGATTGAGATATCACATATTCCTTTTTAGCTTGTGTCTCTGTGGCGCAGAACTGATAAGATAAGAGAGTATGAATTACAGACAACAGTTTCTATTTCCAGGACCAATTGCCACCCTAAGGGGCAGCACTCATGTGCATGTTTGTGGAGGTTATTGTTTTGTGTGAACACAGTGAAACAATGGAAGGATGACTGTATGACAGCAGAGACAAAACTGTTTTTTACAGCAGCAAGCAAAAGTGCTGTTGATTGACAGCTTGTCTGATAAGGTCGGGTAACAGAGTGAGCTGTTGCAGCCAAGAGTCATAGCTGGCTCTTCCTCATTCCAAGGACTGACAACAGCTCAGAGTACACACATTTCCAACACACATGCATGCAAAGCTCTTCCTCTACCTTTGAAACTGGAACACGACTGTGACTTCAGCACAAACCTGAGTCACATACTTGCTATGGTGCATTAAACTTCACTATATTCCAAAGAGGAACACATACAGGCTCTTTTGGATGTTCTAAGTGTGCAGCATATGGATTCCATACTTCCCCTGAGAAACATAAGCTGCTGCACACACATAGGACCAGACCCTCGTCACATATGCAAGCCTGCACAAACTCACAGACACACATGTTGCTCGGGGGAAGTATGGAATCCATACGCTGTACACTTGAACATCCACTTACCCAACAGCAGCTCTTTCAACTTTCACCCTTAGTTACCCTCAAACTTCAACCCCCCAACTCTGCATCCCACCACCCCGACACACAAACCCTATTTTTCTCTTGTTTCCTGGCCCTAAATTCCTCAGTGCAGCCCTGCCAGGTTTTAATAGAGGCCTAAGCTCGTAAGGCGGCCTATAAAGGCAGTCCCATAGCTGGACTGGAGGCCCCAGCCCGGCTGGCCTACACTTTATTGGGACTCGGTCACCTTGGGCAGCTATTCACACCACCAGCTGTAGCTCCCAGCCCGTAAAAAAAAGCCAATCATAAAATAAAAAACAGGGAGGCTCTAAAATTCTAACTTTTACTGCCCCCACCTCCCCCCAGCACCTTCAATGGAAAGCACAGAGGGCTAGCCTAAACTTAACCTACAACCCCCACTCCTCCTTTCTCTCACACCCAAGGCTGAGGCAAAAACCACCAGCTTGGCTTTTTACAAGAGACTGGAGACTTCAAAAAGAAGAAAAAAGGGGCATAAAAAGTGGAATTTGATAAAAAAAAAAAAAAAGAGAGAAAGGGGCAGAGGGGGAAACGGGGAGGAGAGGACACAGTTGCTCCTGAGGGCAAATCTTGTTCAAGACCAAGCTGACCATTACTACCACTTCTGCTATAGCTGCTGTGAATGCCCAGCTACTACCTCATTAATGACAGTAACAGAAATATGTCAGACATTTTTCATTTGTTGCCTGCTGCTCAAACATCTGTTTTTCATATATATTTTTATATTTGACTATTCAGAATTCACATTCAAATACCTCCTTTGAAAGCCTTACTTTGCTGGAGGCAAAGATGTTTTCCATTAGCTTTTAAGAGCGATCCCAAAGCCAAATGTGCAAATCAAACTAAAACCTGAAGTTTACACCCGCTGAATGTTTCTACAGCAGTTCTCATATCTCCCTGGCCAGAATGCAACAAAGCAGTAGGGTCAGTGGGAAAGCAGAAACCCTCTGAACGTGCCATGAACCTCTGTGTTTATGCAATAATAACAGCAGCAAATGAGGCTCCAGACCGAGCGCTGAAAACCCCTTAGAAAAGGACAAACCATATGTGGCGTCAAGTAACGAACACTGACTGACAACATCTAAATGGAGGAAGAAAGCGAGCCAAACAGAGAAAGGCCATCCTGGAGAAAACTCGGACAGGCGGTGAGAGAGAAAATACATCAGGCTCCGTCAACACGTTGAACCTGGTTCCTGCCAGAGAACATGACTCCTGTACCCGCCTCCGAGACTTCGCCTCATTCAGCCCGCTCCATCCAAAGCCCCCGCACCACTTACCCCTAGGCGCCACAGTGAGAGGGCCCATTCAGGCAGCCCCTTTCCCCAGTCTCCTCAACTCAGCTCATCACTGTTTAGAAAACAAAGCCCTGTGAAATGAGAGGCCCTTCTTATCAGCACTCCGAGGCCTGGGGCACCATTTGCATATCAATCCGCCGGCCGAGGCCTGTGAGCCGATGACGGACAGATGAGACGAGAGGAGTGGGATAGGTGGGTGGCTGCTGTTGTTGGGGGAGGAGAAGAGGATGCAAGAAGGGGGATAGCTGAGTTACCAGTAGCCACTGTTCGTTTCCTGCTAAGTATCAGTTTACTCTTTAATCCCTTCTCTCAATGCTCTCTGTGCACAAGTGGCCCAGCTGCACTGACCAGGCCTAATCCCCTGGTCATATACACGCACACACAGAGATACTATTCAATGGCTACAAACTCCACACAGGCACACAGGAGGATAATACTCACTGGCTACAAACTAGAAAACACACACAACAATCCGCCCCTACATTACACTAAAGTGCTTCAGCGTGAGTGGGATGTGCAGTACATCATTCTGCAGAACCTCATTAGATGTGAAATCTAACTGCACATGACAGAAATAGCTGTTTAGCTGAAAATGACTTCAACTAGGTCAATTACTTTAAATTCTAGGTCAAGTCAACTGGGCCAACTGATGTCCCTTCAGATTCACCAGATACATTAGGAGAAAAAAAAGATTGAATAGGAAGAGATTATAAAGAAAAATACTGTGGTGGTACCGCTGTAGCTGCGTGTTGTTCACTCAACTGGAAAAGGGTGTGTTTCTAATGTATGTGAGCAAAGGCCGTGACTATGCTGCTCATGTTTTTTGTTGCAACACACTCCTTTTAGCTGAGCAGCATATGACATTCTGGCAGGGTAACAAGTATTCTTTCACAATAGGCAGATTTTGTCGACGTGACTTGTTGGTGCGATTTAATCTTTAGTGGGACACTGTTCAAGAGGTCTAGTCTTGGCATGTGAATGCACAGGCTTTGTGAGGACAGTGTACTTACAGTACAATACATGAGTGACATATTTCTGTGTTTATGTCTATTTGATTTGCAAATGAAGGACTGTTCATAACAGTGCACTATAGTGAGCTCCACTGTTCCCAAAAAAAAATGTGTGTGTGTGTGTGTGTGTGTGGCTCATTGTGTGCATGTTTTTTTGTGTTAAACTGCAAGCACAGGTGTGTGGGGCCTTTGTCTCCACCTCTACTTTCATTAAACAGCCTGTAAAGCTTGCGTGTTCTTGTCGAATGCACTGAGCAGTAAAAGAGTGTGAGACTTGGAGGCAGTGTGTGAGAGAGGGGCACACAGTAGGGCTCACTATGAAAAGAGGGGTAGGCACTGAGCAGATAGCAGTGGCAGAAGGGGAGCAGATTGAGAGAGGATTGTGAACAGTGGGTTGGAAAACTTGCTGGCACACTAGGTGGGGCCTTTGAGGGTGCCCTTGGCAATCTACCCCATGGCAGAGGCTACAGCACCACAGGGCGCTCACTGAGTGACCAGCAACACACCGAAAGGTTTCTATGAAGAACTGAGCTTCATGAAAGAGGAAAAGAAACTACCACACCCTTGTCTCTGGTGCCAGCACGTTTCACTCGCCTTCTCTGTTTCTCTGCCCACGTCTTCCTGCCATCCCTCTGAGGCTTCTGCTACAAGGTCCCCCCCCCCCCCACACAACAGGCACGTTTCCTTCCTCTTGTCAGTACCAGTCTTTCCGGAGGATCTCCGTCACTGCTCTTCTAGCCACTTCTCTGTGTCCCTCGCTGCTACACCTTCTTACATGTACTCTCATTTCCCACAGGTCGTATAATACTGCTGCTCTGTTCAAGCTATGTTGCACACAGTTGAGTCACCTGCGAGCTTTTAGATGGGCGGACTATCAAGTCTCTCTTGTTGAGTTACACACTGCAACTGAGAAATAAATGGTTTATATGGTGAGGAAGTTGAAAGCTGGGAGGAGGGAGGGAGGAATGTGTGTGTGTGTGTGTGTGTGTGTGTGTGTGTGTGTGTGTGTGTGTGTGTGTGTGTGTGTGTGTGTTTGTGTGTTGACAAGAAGGGGGGATGCTTTCATTAAAAGGTGCTGAGCAGTAGCAACGCCCTTTCAACAGCTGTCAGAAAGCTCATTACCTGGGCTCCTACAGACACACGAAGACAAATTCACTCTCATGCCTGTAAAGAGGCCCCGCTAAGCTGTTTTAAAACAAGGTCTATGATAAAAATTGGCTGTAGACCAGGAGATGGCTCAGGTTTGAGCAGTGAAATCACACCAAGCTGGCCAGGAGTAGTGAGAAACCAGACATTAACACAAACACACCCCTCCAGGAATTTACACCCTTTTGTAAGAACCAGCAGAAAGTCATGAAACACAAAGAGAGAGAGACACATGTGTGAACACACATGATGCACACATATGATCTGAGACCAGACAGATGTGTGTAGTAGAACATTTTTGGCATGTGTTCATAGCTGCCATTAGTACTAATGACAAAACTCTGGACATTTCAAGAGTGATACAACGTGACATGGCACACTAGTCTTGCACGCACGCACGCACGCACGCACGCACACGCACACACACCTTTAACTATAGCTCCCCCGAAAAAGCGTACAAGCAGAGCAGGAAAGACAGCAGGTGGGATAAGCCTGTATCCTCAGGGCACATTTTAAAAAGTGGAATTACCCTTGCAGTCTGGTGGTGCTCTCAAAACACCCTTTCTTCTTTACAGCACCTCATAAAGGGCCTTTTGATATTTTCTTGATGGAGTCGGCCAAGCCAACATTTGGCAGCAAGCACCCCCCTTTTCCTGCACCACACAACCCTGTCAAGAAACACACAAGTTGGCTTCAAACAGACAAACTTGCCCACCAAGCTGCTTGTCCCCGGTGAACCCATGCAAAAAAAAGTTCCCTTCACATGTCCTTGAACAAAACCTGAGGAAGGAGGTATTAAAAAGAGAGGGGAAATTAAAGGAAACATACTTTCAATGAAAAGATTTTAGTCAGTGGGCTTTTATAGATAATGTAGGAAAAAGCAGACAGTCAAGTGCAGATCTGTGGAAAAAATGTGCCCCCTCAACCCTGTGGTGAGCTCCAGCTGACTCTTCGTCTGCCCACCAGAAGACAGAGAGGAACACAGCTCTCCTCCGGTGACTGCAGAGTGAACCCAAACCTGGCAATGCGGCGCAGGCCTGGGCCATTGATCATGTCAAGAAGACAGGACAACTCACGGGCAGGCAAGGAAGCAGACAGAGAGTGAAGACAGGCAGACAGCTGAGGTGAGGAGAGAAGCGAGGAGAGAAGAGTCATCGAGGCGAACCCTGAGTCCTTTGATCCTCAGGTTGTTCCTCATCCTCCCAGACTTCCTCTCACCATCTGCAGCCCTGGCTCTCACCTGTCTGTCTCTGGCAAGGCCACTAGTGCTTGTTCAATTGCTATTGCTTCCTCCCCACAACAATAGAAACTTACAAAAGTAGAAGTAGCCCAGTCCTGGCTGCAGCCTTGCTCTGTCAGAGGAAGTGAGGGGAAAGGAGGATAATGTAAACAACAACAGTAGTATTCACTCCAGCTCATTGGGGAAGCACCACAGACCAAAGCGGGGAAACGCAAACCTCTTATTGGAAGGAACAAGCACACGTAGTAGTAGCACACAGTTCATTCCCACTCAACATGTAAATGTCTGTGCCCAAGCATCTGCACACACTATAATAAGCATTTTTTTTCCTAGGCCAAGCCATCTATCTAATCCCTCTATCTAACTATTTGCATCTAGCTACAGCTTCCCTCCATTTTTTCACTTGGAAGGACTTTAAGGCAGCACTACGAGAGACAAAAGCAAAGACCGAGACTGAGAGTAAGATCAACAGTGAGAAAGTAGCCAGAAAATGACTGTGGCTTCCTGACGTCTGAGTGATTAGAAGTGCATACTTTAAGTATGTGGTGATTTTTGAAACACTGGCACAAAGTCCCCTTAAACTGGCACAAACAGTCATACCAGAAGTCACTCTGAGAAACTTCTGCTTTGAGTGGTTTAGTGGAGCAATGATGCATATCAGAGTTTTTCACTTTTGCTTGGCAACCAACCGCTAACAGGTTGCCCAACTCTGCGTCTGGGCGGAGGCTGTCAGAGCACTGACAAGAAATTCAGATTGGGGCCCAACAGTGATTAATTTCCTTCGATGCCTCTTGATGTGTTGGAAGTTCCATGACGGATTAACATGGGGCAATAATATCACATTTTGACATTTGACTATTACCATTCAGAGAATACGTCACTGAGAAAGTAAGCAATGCCCATTTAGTAAGTTCCCATAACAGAAGTGCACCCTGATCTCATTGAACATTCCTGAACAAGGCATAAATCATCCCAAGCAGTCCCTAACTCCTTTGCTGGATTGCTTCCTGTCTAACTGTCTGTCTGGCTGGCTGGTTTACTCTCAGTGTTTTCTGGCAAATGTGAGGTGCTCAAACAATGGAGAAGGGGCTGATAAATCCAGGCCTACTGACAGGATGACTACAGCCGGCTCTCATTCGATCACAGGTCATGCTACATTGTAGACATGGTCGTATTATCTGCTAGTTTGCAGCCCCTGAAGAGCTTGTGATTTTTTTCTTTGTCTCTATGCATGCCTGCTCGTGAGTGTGTGTCATGTGTGTAAGTGATAATGCACTTCTTGTGTCAGATTCAGAGCAACACATTTACTACAGGGCACCACTGAACAGTGAGTGAGTTTACACGCACTTCAGTTATCTGGCAATTGTCGGTTTTCTGCAGTAACCTGATTTTTTTTTGACAAAAACACAATTTAGATAGCTACATTTCTACAGGAAAACACTGATTTCATAGCCAAGTTTACACAGGAACATGACAAAGAGCCAGCACAGGGAAAATAGCACTGTAAATGCAATGCAGTGGGATGAAAGGAAGGTCATTACTGTAACTATGCATTCCTGTATACAAAATAAATACATCCAAAGTCTGACTAAAAAAGAAACTTGAATAAATAAGTCTGTCTCCACAGCTGTAGAGGAGACTACTTGTAAAATTTGGATACATGCGCACAGTAAAAGAAAAGACTGTGTGGTCTGAGAGTCTTCAAAAATATGACAGTAGGTTGGAGAGAAATCTGATAATTGACCAGCTGTATGTAAAGTTTTGTGAACACTCTCCTGTTTCCTGTCCTAACCTGATTTCTCCCAATACCCTGGTTTCATGTGTGCGTGTAAACATAGTCAGTGAGTAAACACAGAAGCACACTGTGTGTGTGTGTGTGTGTGTGTGTGTGTGTGTGTGTGTGTGTGTGTGTGTGTGTGTGTGTGTGTGTGTGTGTGTGTGTGTGTTCCACTGAAATTTATGTTTCCCCAGTAAAAAGTCTCAAACCTTCAGCTAAGCACACAATTACAGGCATATCAGCTTACACACGCACGCACGCACGCACGCACGCACACACGCACACACACACACACACACACACACACACACACACACACCTGTTCCCCCTCATTGATCACACAGGCAAAATATACACAAAAACAAATTAACTAATGTTAGGTATGAATGAACTTGTTCCCCATTGACCCGAAGAGTCGTCATGGCAGTTGCACATATGCACATTGGCAGAATTTGACTAATATCCAAGTGAAAACAACACCAGCGGGCCTCCCTCCCTCGGCTAACTTCTCTTCCATCACTCTCCACCCGTGAGCCCAGATAATAGCTGTACTACACCAGCCGCCCACCACTCCCTGCCAAACACTGTCTGCTGCGTAAACACAGCCCATTCACACATACACACAGAGGGAGGACAGTCAGGCTCGTCTGGGTTTTTAGTCCCGGCTTGGCTGTCCAAGCCCTCCGCTTCTCATAACAGTGAGCCCCTAGCAACGCTCGAGCCAAGCCGTCAGTCAATAACATGGTGGTAACAGAACTGCTATCTTCACTCTCCGCTCACACATGGCTCCGAGCTAGCTGACATACACACACTCCTATATATACTATACACAAACACACATGCGCAACAGTACATTGCGTGCTCACCAGTGAAATAAACTCTCACAGGTGCATGCCTGTGTACAACACACACACACAAACGCCAAGGTGCACACACATACACACACTGCCTGCCAATTGCCCACGCCTTTGTACAAGGGAAAATGTGCCTGGCAGGCAAAGAGCTGTTCTCAGTAAACTGCTACAATAACAGCAGCCAGACATTGGTGTTAGGGTGGGCATCCACAATACCTCAGTGACCAGCAAACTATTGTGAAAGAACTTTCGAAAGCCCACATTTTATACTCTGCTGATACAAAGGGGTAAACTGTTGGCCCAGTTGCCTCATAACAGCCTGAGCAGGATTCCTCGTAATGTTTTAGTATAAGCGTTAGCACTCTTGTGAAATACTTTAACGAAGATGGACAGGAAGTCATGCAGATTCAGCCTCCACACGGTGGTTGATGGGTTTTATTTACACCAGTGTGTCTGACGCTGCTGAGGCTATAAACTTCTATTAGGATTCCAACACAGGTCTGTGGAATCCAGCCTGGCACATTGTCTGTCTCTGGATTTGACACAGCAGTCTGTGTGACCAAAGCCAGCCAAACAGGCACGTAAACACTACATACATTGACATATAATAATTCACATACAGACACCACACACGCAAGCACAGGGTAACACGCTCATATATATGCAAAATCACACATTAAAAGGGGGCTTGTGGAAATAACTTTAAGCAACTGCATGGATTGAAACTGTTTATTTATAGGCGGCACTGCCTATTAATGGGCTCAGCTATTACTGCAGAGCTGAGACAGATCTGTTAGCAAGGTGGTGTGATACTGCAACACAAGTAGTCCTTATACTAATAATGACTTCATGCTATAAAAATCTTTTCCATGTTGTAATGTAATATAATACAGAAATTATCATATAACTATTATGGAGTTAGCATGAACGTGCCTTCTTGCCAAATGAAACTGTATTTAATATTATAGTTTCAGATTCAATTTATTGTCATTGCAGAGTGCTAGTGTGAATACAACAAAAAGAGCTGCCTGAGCTTCTGCAAAATAGAGTATTATCAAGACACACATACAGTATACACAAACACACATACCTGCATACATGTATCAGCCCATGCATATACACACACATGTACAAACAAATACCTACACTTATACAACCACAGTAATCAGCCTTTCCCTAGAGAGCAGCTTAGCAAAATAGGGGCCCTCTATCCACTAACTGCACTCTAAAATGAGGTGCTTTTTCAATTACAGCTTGGAGTTAAAGAACAGAAAAGGTTACTTTCATGCTTCAGTGTTTTGTACATTTCACTTTGAACTGATTTTCTACTTCAAACAGCTCATTTAGTTGCATTGGCATAATTGTTTTCAGACACAAGTGAAGGTCTTTCCTGAGGTCATATCAATTACGACTCAGTGACCTTGGACCAGCTGACTACTTAAGCCTTTTAACTTCAGCCATTCATTTGACATTATCTTGAAAGGATCAACAAGGTTTATGTATATATAACAGAACTGACGAGTCCTCATTAGAACTGCAACCATGGTACTATAAGTCTCCTTTATTCACACACACACACACACACACACACACACACACACACACACACACACACACAACCCCCCTACCCAAGAATCCACTATCTATTCCCAGTCCTGCCCCCTCAGGCATTCTAATCTTTTAATTGAATCTTTTGTAATTATAATGAAATAACCGCGGACTTCCATCAGGGAGAAAATGATCGGGGGCCAGAATGTGCCAGCGGTCACAGGAAGCTCTTATTTCTCTGCCATTGCTGCCTAGATATTCCCCCATTTCAATTAGCTCCTCAATTCACATTTGAACAGCATATTAAGGATAAACAAAGAGGTGTGTGTGCTTGTGTGTGATTGCACACATGGTGATGGATCACTTTAGCAATCTGTTACTGCCATGTTACTCTCTTGTTTTTATCACTTGCAAGCATCACAATTAATATCCAAACAGTGTTCTAAAAGATCTAGCCACGAGTGTGATTTGGTGAAAAAAAACACACACTTCCCCTTCTTCTGACCCTGGAGAACTGCTAAGCATAATTGCCTCATTCTTCTAAGCAAATGAACATTGGCAGAGAAGGGATCGGTCTGCATAGGCTCTCTGAAATGGCTTCCCTGGCAGTTGACTAATTCAGTTCTCATTGATGTATGACTAAATCAGTGTCCATTATCCTTACTCGCAGGGCAACTCAGATGTAGTACCAGCTCCGTGGTATAAGGTACTTAAGAGCATTACACAAGCCAAGCTGGTTGAAAGGGTCTCCTTTTCAGCAAGCTGACAAGGCCGCCACACATGGTGTAGATCTGACATTGGCCAGGCCGTAGCCTCTCACTAACCTCTGACATTGAGGTCTCCCACTGGTGAACAAAAACAGGAAAACTGACCACACACTTTTAAAGTCCTCTGACTGTCCCGGGCTAACAACAGTGACACTTATCACCGCAGGAGATTTACTGCAGAGACAATAGGATATCTCATTTTGTGTAAGATTTAGGGGGACAAACATTTTAAATTGCATTTCCCACAGATTATCAAAGAAATACTGACCATTTTAAGATAAGATGTTTTCATGAAATTCCCCTCAAAGCACATATTTTTCCACACTGTTGAATTCTTTTTACAAACAGAGGAAAAACACAGTTTGACCACAGTAATTAATTGTTGAGTATCATGCAAGGGCCAGGTAACTCTCTTTACAAACCCGGTGGTTATTTTGGTGTGCAGAGAGCGTGCTTGTGTGAGCGTGACATTAGGAGCCAGACAGGTCCCTCTGTTGTGCAGCTGGGCTGGCTTAATGAGATATCAGACTTAAACATCAATTCATCAGCCTCATTGATGAGGACAATGAGGGGCAACTGCTTCAGCAAAGAGAGGCATTATGGCTCCTCATGTGGAGATAGGGCTGCCTTGTTTACAAAGGTTATTGGGCACAGAGGGCTTGAAACAGTACACCACACCAGCTTCCACTTTGCTCTGCTCTGCTAGACTCAGCTCCCTTACCCTCGGGGCAGCTTCTCAGGAGTTGTTTTTTTTTTTTTCTTTGATTTTTCTGTAACAAAGACTCAAATGAAAAATGTACTTCTGGAATCTGGAGGCCTAATTTTCAAATGTGTGCATGTGTGTGAATAGGTTAACAGGAGAGGCCATAGAAGTCTGATTGATTAAATAAACAAATCTCATCTTGTTATCATCAGGGCTCCCCTAGCTAAGCAGAGCAGGCTGGGCTGGCTGGTGTCCCCCCTGGCCTCGGCCTCCACTGACAGGGCATCTGTCTTCATTAAAGCTCAGCCAGTGTGCATGACAGCCACTGAAACGCTGGTGTCTTCACGATTAATGAAGACAGATGACTCCCCCCCGAGAGGCAGTTAAAAGGAACAAAAAGTAGGAGGATGAACAAACAGAATAATGCACATATACCATAATACCAAAAATAATCAGAACCAAATTCAAAAAGCTTCCCAAAAACAAGAAAACAGGTTAGTTGTTTATCCCACCGCTTTATCTATTCTTGTATTCTTGACTGTTTTTACACTGTCATATCTGGCTTGGATCCCTCCACACTTCTCCCACCATGTCATGCATACACACCCCCACTCCTTTTCCACTCTCACACGCTCTCTCACAGCAGTAGCGGCCCCCTGGAAGTGTATGGAAATGGACCCCAGTTTTGTCTGTCCAGAGACAGGCCTGTTGTTAGAGTCAGAGCCTTGTCTGAAGTCAGAGGTGGAAGACGGGTGAGGAAAAATGAAAGTCTGACAGAGGAAAAGAGAGAAAAGAAAACTGGCCAGAATATCCATCAGCTTTTTTTTAGACTGTGTATGCATTCTATATTTCTAATTTATTAATTTATCCATTAAATAATTCATCTACTTATTAATTCATAGCTCCAGAGGAATATCATTATCCATCTTGTATCCAGAAGCATAAACAAACCTCTGACTTATGAGGACTGCATCAGGCTACACAACTTTCAGCATCTGTAATATTACACAGGCTATATTTGTCAATAACCCTTCATGATAAATACATCAAAAAACCAAACTTGTAGAGTCAAACCCACATGAAGACAGACAGATTAACTTAACCTGTTTGGGTATCCAAAGCATCAGTGTTTTCTCTTCCTGGCACACACGCCAACTCTATTTCTCTTTCTTTCATCTGTTCATACTCATAGTATTTTGTTTTAGTATACAGCACCTGGCAAGGTCAAACCTCAGGTGGCAACACAGTGTCACTGAAACTTGACTACATGGGCTCAAACCCACAAGTCAAACATCGACACACACAAGTATACACACACACACATACACAAGTACACACACACACGTGTACACACACACACACACACAAACACACACACGCACACACACACACAAATACACACAGTGCATATCATATCATAGCAGAGAGTTTTTTTCAGATGGCTGAGCAGCTCAAACTGGCTGTGGGCTGTGAGGGGGAGAGGAGAGCTGAGGAGAGGAGACTGTCCCAGTCTTTTCCTGTGCCCCTGACAGCAGCCCCCTTGGTCAAGCCCTGAGGGGTAAGTAAGCGAGGAATGAGAGAGAGAGAGAGAGAGAGAGAGAGAGAGAGAGAGAGAGAGAGAGAGAGAGAGAGAGAGAGAGAGCCATGATTGTGTCATACAAGAAATGCCACTTACACTGAACGCTGGCGCTGCCTGTCCAAGCGAAGGGGTCCAGCCCCGCAAAGAAGGGGCTCGCCTTCCGCAGCATGCATGCACCGCGGCTGCTGACATCATAGAGCTGACGGGGGCCCATACCCAGAGCCTCCATACAGTCGAACATGGCAACCCCACCCCCCCAGCCCTCAGCAACAATCACTACGAGCCCTCAGTCCTGCCTGTGTCCTGCCCTGCTTCCACTGCTCACGTCACCCGCTGGAGTAGTGACAACAACAAACAGCAGCACCAGCTAGCTGGATCTGCTACCTTCCCTTCCCTGCCTGCACTTATCTCTCTCTGTCACTCTCTCTGCTGCCCTTTCCTGCCGATGCTGGATTTCCCCTCTTTCCCTCTCAGCTGGAATGCAGCTCTGGTTCCTGCCTGGCTGAGCTGAGCTGAGCGTGACTCTGACTCTCTACTCTCCCCCTGCCCTTGGGTGAGCTGTTCTCTGTCTGCTGTAACAGACCTAAATAACTCTCACAGCCTCTCACAGCCCTCGCTGAGCCCCAGACACGGCGGAGCGAACCAACTGCCTCGGCATGACGCTCTGAGAGGGGGTGGAGAGAGAGAGAGAATGCCATAGAGGAAGGGCTAGAGAGAGGGACCCAGGAGGAGGGGGGAGAAGGGAGGGAGAGGGAGGAGAGGGGGCCGGCCAACAGAGCCTGCACTGGAGGAAGAACTGATCTGGTTAAAGGACAAAACTCTATTCCTATTCTTCCTTTTGCGTTTTTGTCCGTGCTGCTTTTGTGTTTTATATTTCAGCCCAGAATGCAAACAAACAGCCCCCCTCCCCTTGTGTCCCATTCAGATCTGGTCCCTGTCTCTGTCTGTCTTTCCATTGCACCTCCCCCAATTCCACTGCAGTAAATATGAGCCCACCTCCCCTCCCTTCTCTGAGCCCCCGTCTCTAATCATAACCATATTAAAGTCCAGCCACTGGCCGGGTGAGTATGTGTGTGAGAAAGAGAGCCAGAGAGAGAGAGAGAGAGAGAGAGAGAGAAAGAACATTGTGCTGTGGTTGAACCCAGAAACCAGATGCCAGGGTAAATCTCTCCCTCCTCTCTGTGTGTTTGAGGGAACAGAGGATGGGCAGTTCTTTCTGTCTCTCCCTCTGGAAGTGCTTTAACAGTGATGAATGAGGGCTGCCTTGCTCAATCCCCGCAGAGCATTTACAGAGACAAATACTCCCAGTATACAAACACACCATGTGCTGGACACACTTCTCACAGGTTCTCTTGACCTTGTTTGTGATTTATCTCTGAACAACTATTGCGAAGAAATACTGAGAGATGCAAGGATGCAGATGTGATAAGGTTGTGCGAGTAATGAATTTTAATGTGCCACCTGAATGTATCATTGAGCCTTCCACATTCAGTCTTCTTTAGCACAGACTGGTCTGTGTATCGCTGAAATAATTCAATTTAAAACATAGCACTGCCCTCACAGTGACGGTAAATCAAAGGAAATCAATAGGTGGTCCGCGGTCAATAAAAAAGCCTGTCACTGGTCCTAACTGTTGCTCAGCAGACGGATAGACTCTAGCTGAGCTAAAGCAAACAGTTTGATACAATGGGAGATATATGATAATAGAATAGCTTTCGTCTGTGTGCGCTGCATTCATCTCCCCCCTGTCAGACCAGTACAAGTGGTACAGCCCAGCAGGCAAAAAAGACAACATTTCCTGTCAATCTGTGCTGCTGGCTACGCTCTCCATAAACACACAGTGCCCTCCCTCCTCCCCTCCCTCCCTCCTCATCTGTCTCACACTTCACTCTTTTTCCTGTCTCATGAAAGAAACCATGCTTTGACGTTTCGGGCTATTTTGAATGATTTCGATTAAATTGTTTATTGACTTAAAAGCTTTTCCTTCAGTTGAGATCTCTTGTTTATTTTGTTAAGCTGGCACACTCGAGCAGTGATACACACATACGGGCTGATACTCCTTGCATACACACAGGCACACATTTAACAGCTCTTTTGTTGCATCAAACAGTTAACATCAGTAGTTTTTATGTGTTTCTACAAACGGCTGTCGGGTCATAAAGAGTAAGCTTTATGACAGCAAGAATAGAACAGTGAGGCTAGATAACACAATTATCTATCAAAGGTGCCCCTGCTAACAGTTTGTTGTTAAAAACAACTCTTCAAAAAAATTCCTGATCTGGATGCATTTCAGATTAAATCATCACTGCCACGAGTAACATTTTTATGATCAAACAAGCATTCTTCTCACACTCGTCTTTCACTCTGTTTCCTGTGTTTTTTTTTGTTTTTTTGCTGCTAGTTTCAAACTGCATCCTGGAAACTAAAAACTGGCTTATCCCCTGGTGTGCAAATGTTCTTTGTAACATCAGTGTTGTTTGCCAGGGCTGCTCTCTGGACCGGCGAGCAGCAACACAATCCATTTATAATATCATGTGCTCACACTTGAAACTCTTTCGTTTTTGGAGATTTATGGACCTTATCCGATTCTCTCCTGGTTTTGACATTTATTTTTTACTGTGTTTGAGACTATAATTCAGACCACTAACCCCAGGTTCTTCACTTATTGGCATACAGCACTGTGAGCTGAGAATCTTCCAGCGCTTCAGAGGGTTTGCGGAGTGAGTTTAGACATCTAATCTACACATACTCCATACTGTTGCTGACCCAGGCCGGTCCCTGCCTCCCCTTCCTCCTCTCCCTCCTCCCCTTCCTTCCCCAGCCAGAGAGGTTGAACTCTAGAAGAAACCCCCACTGGGCCACTAACTTTCCCCCCAAACTTATCCTGCCCTCCCTCCTTCTATTCCTCACTCTCTGGCTCACAATTCTCTCCATCGCTCTCCTTTAATTCCCCCCCACCCCTCCACCCCTCTGTTTCTGCAAATACTCTCCCCATTTCATCAAGTTCCCTATGGCCATTATTTTCCCTAACTGCATGAGTTGTTTTAGCTGAAAAAGTTCTCTGCTTTTGTTTCTGGTTTTGGAAATGTTCCATTTTCAGAGACTGCCAACTCACTGGTCATTTTGTGACTGCTGCTTTCAATCATGTTTAATTGCACTGATTAGACCAGACTTCTATACATATTCAAAATTTTGACATGTTTCTTTTGTGATATGATGTTTCATCTCTTTATCTATACAGTAGATTGTGGACGCTCAGTCAGCTGGTCCCAGACTGCTTATAGCACCACGTGGGCCAGGGCCCAGGAAAATCAAGCTTTACTACTGTCTGACGTTCTGATGCCGATTACAGATAAGACGTATACAACACATTGTTGCCACTTCCTCTGTATACAGTCATTCAGGTTCCAGCCAAGCAGTCAACAACACAGTGGTGTGTGAGGCAATAAAGACTTGTTTTTAAATGCCTATGCGCTAAATGCAGCATGGTGATTTTGAAAAGAATGTAGAGCTTTTTCAATGCTGACGTGAACATGTGTGTGGACGTGCTGAAACAGATTGACGGTGATGAACTGAACACCAGTTCAGAGCACCCTCCCACTGCAGCTAGATTCAGGTTACTCAGAAACACCTACCCACAAACACACACACACACACAGGTTGTTTTTAACACCTGATGTCCATGCATCCAAAAACATTTTCCATCATTTTCATTTATGAACTCATTAAAAATAGTAGTGTCCTATATAAGTTACGGTGGGCTGTTATGTTTGTTAGCGAAAACAAGTGCACAATCCTAGCGTTCTTACTCATCACATCCATCAACGTCTCCACCAGCCGTAGGTTTTACACGTTTAGCTCTGACAAGACATGTAATCTTATCCACTCATCTACTTCACTCTCTCACAATATATCTCTAGAAGATACCTGATGTGTCACTGAGGAGGGATGTCGGGTAGGTGAGGCATGACTTAGACTAAAGAGAGCTCTTTTCTGAGCGGCGGCCATGTTGGCCTCTGTTCACATGCTGGTCCCACCAAAGACCTAACAGATCTACTTTTCAGAGCACTATCAGTCTTGGCCATCTTTCAGCAAAGTCTTTTTCACTCTCTGTCTTTCTCTCTCTCTCTCTATCTGCACTGTCATGACATTTCGCTACCCATGTTTTGTGGGAAAAAAAGAAAGATCTTTCAGTTGTGTGGCCAAAAATATGAAACCCCCCCATCTTGTTCTCAGCCTGCCCTGTGCCTGTGTGCCCTCCCACGCCTTCTGAGGGCCCATCCCTCTTTTCTCGCCATTGCGCGCTCTTCATCTTGCACGTGCCCACAAAGGCCCATCTGAAAACAGACCCCTCCCACTTTTAATAGTAGCCTCTTTATCTTCATCTGTCATCGTGTCAGAGCTGTAGTACACTCTGTGGCCTCTCCTTTACTAGCAACCTTTGCTGACTTTCAACACACGCAGGCATGCAGGCTCAAGCAAGCACACACACACACACACACACACACACACACACACACACACACACAATTAATACACACGCAAAGTTTCAGAAAGTTTCCAGCACTTAGAGCAAATTGGCTCCAGCTTGCACAGAGGGATAACCAGAGGAAATCCAAGGTGAAGGCTAAGGAGAAGAAGAGAAAGAGGAGAGAGAAAAGCAAGGGAATTCAAGAGTGCATAAGCCGACAGGGTTTAGGTGGATATCATCGCAGGAGCAGATATTCCACTCAGTTACACAAAAACTCCTTTAGTGCGTGCTTTAAATTGACTGGAAAAACAAAGTGGGTCTTTCTGGCCAGTTCACTCCTAATCTGATAAATAAATGCCAGCAATGGTTGAAAAATATAAAAAGAACGATGTGAGGGGAATCAATTTCCAAAAAGAAAAGGAGCGCCTCAGAGAGCTGTCATCTTGAGGCTAGCGGTAGCCAAGGGAGATGAAAGCAGGGATGTCAGATCATGCAGGGCTGTTTATTAAAGCAGAGGAGGCTCCTTCTAAAATTTCCCTCGGGATGAAGTATGTATGTATGTATGTATCTATCTATCTATCTATCTATCTATCTATCTATCTATCCAGTCTCACTGATAGATCAAGGACACGGCCAAACAGCGCTACACACACAAGTACACACAAATGGTCGAGTTCTAGCTTTGCTAATGTGCTGTATAGATCATGGTCACAGGAGCAGAGATGCCAGCGAGCAGATGGTTCTATAATGGCACTTTTTTTTCGGATTAAGTTTTGACACTTGTAATGGTGAACGGTGGGGTCAAAACTAAACACTGCTACACTTTTGATTGTGGTGTCCAACCTTTTTTTTTATTTATTTTTTTATTTATTTATTTATTTATTTTAATATTGTATCATTATTATTATTCTCATATTTTGTACTATTACTATTAATGAATATTATGTAAGGCAGACTGTTCTGGGTTGGTCGGGGAGGGATTGAAAGTGTAAAAAATACAATCTCTGTACAAACAATAGCATTTGTCCCTGAAATAAAAATATATATATATAAAATTAAAAAAAACTAAACACTGCTAACAATGATCTAATGTAATAACTGGGTGCTTCATAGTTTGATGTAGTACTATCTTTAATGTGATTTGAAAATGCAAAACTGTTGCTGGATAGAGATTAATTTGTAGTTTAGCATATCCAGACTTGATTTCTTGTATGGTTTTGATAAAGGCTCGAACAACATGATGATGCTACTCTTGTTAAGAAAGAAATACAAGATTGGCAGGTGATCATGCAAAATCAGAGATGAGGAATGATTTTGTTCATACGTTTCAAAATACACCTCATGCATCATTACAGATCCCTTTCACTGCTCTAATTTAGTCTTTACAATGATTATAATACATATGCAATGACCACATATGCGTCTCTCATTCCTATAGTTTTTTTTCACTCCAGGTTCAGGCAATTTTTCTGCACCTTCAATAAATCTATCCAAGATCAGTAAATGACACAGAGATTGACAAAGGTCGGCTTTGCCCTCAAGAGCCAACAGAAAATCGAAACAGAAAAAAACTCTCAGGTGTCTCAGAGGGCCTTTCACAAGTTTAAAAGAGAGGCGACATCACAGTTTGTAAAGAGCAAAGAGTTTGAGGGGGAAAAAATTCTGATTGGAGTCTTTCTGTGTCTGTAGGGAAGTAAGGGGTAGCAGGGCTGAGCTCATCATTTTCATATCCATACATAGCTCACTTTCCCTTTCATCTCCCTCCCTCCCTTCACTCAAATATGCAGTATCCCCACATAAGCACACACGTTATGCAAAATTCAAACCTTCACAGTCAGGCACATACCCACATACAGTACCTCCATCAAGGCCGGGCTGAAACCCAGCACTTCAACCTTTAAGAAAATAAATAAAGTGGTACAATGTGCTGTTTGTGCTCTGCTTCGCATCCAGCCGAGAGGGCTTCACTCTGCTAGTCGTCAACATCCTTCCCTGCTGTCCCTCTCCTCCATTTAAGGTTTGCTTTAACATACCCTCTCGTACCACATTTCCCACCAAAATGGCTCCTTTACGCAACTCCCCAAGCTCCTTAAGCCAACATAACCTTCTTGTGTGTCTGTGTGTATGTGTGTGTGTGTGTGTGTGTGTGTGTGCGTGTGTGTGTGCACAGATGCATGCATATATGCTTAGCAGCCAGTATACTAATGTTTGTGCATGTGTGTCTGTGGTATATAAATCCATGCCCACCACACACTTCACATAAACAGCTGTTCACCAACTGAGCAGACTCAGGCAGCTTTTACACAAGTTTCAACACGCTATTTTATTCCTTTCTATTAATACAATCCTTTTAATTTCATCCCACTGTGATGCAGCTAAAAACATTCACAGTTGAGCCTCTCATGAGATTTCTGTTTGCATCACTCAGCAAAAAGCTCAAAATGATGGCCAGAGTAGAAAGTCCGAGCCCAGCAAAGGACTGCAGATTTTGGTCCCAGCCATGTGGGCTGAAGGAAATGACCTAGTAGCTTTTCAAAACATCCCTGTGGCTGGCATTAAGGCCAGGGCTCCGGCCCTGATTGGTGAAAGCTTATAAAGGTGTTTCAGGGCTCAGTGGTGATGTTATCACATAGTAAGTGGCCTTAATGGGCTTCCAACTGTTTGTTTGAAGGGCTGCCATAATGACAGGGATCAACTGATAACGGACTCTGCTACATACTGCACAGAGAGCCGTCAGAGCCTCTCATGGATGAACAAATGCCTTTGCGCATTTGTAAGGATATGGGTGGTAAAGAGGGAGTCTTGCAGCACACCTACATGGTCAGTGAACCTCGTTCACACATGACTTGAATGTTAAAGTGCACTAAGCACTAAGGTTTTCTGGGTCTGCTTACTTCTTGTATGCATTAAGAATAAAGAAAAGCCTACTATCTCTACATGTGCAAACACAGCCATCCCTCCCATGTCCTGTCTCTTCCCACATCTGTGCAAAACAGGTATTTCCAAAGACACTCTGGTGCCAAAGCACAGCGCCGCCGTGGGAGGTGCTCCGACCTGTCGGCACAGCATTCACACCCAACAAAGGTAGGTGTCACCCGGGATACCTTTCTAACAACAATTACACACAGAGCTCTGAAGCCAGGCAAGAATGCAGTTCTATTTACTACACACAAACACACATACACACAGATAAATATCCGCAGTGCTACTCCCTTTATGTGGAAGGTATTTTCTCACTCTGGCCTACAGACAGCCCTGACAACAATGAGCAGGCCTGTTAAGCCAACTCCTGGATAAGAAGTAGAAGGAGAAGAAAAACAGGGCCTGGGGAATGTCCAAACCAAGGCCTTTTGTCTTCCCCGCTAATGTTTAAAGGCTCTGACACACCAACCCGACGACCGACCGTCGGCAGAAAAGGCAGTCAGACTGATCAGTCTCCCCGAGTTGATCAAAAAAGTGCCTCGGAACACACCGAAGCGACGCCGACTTGAGCGTACGTTCTGCACGTGAGCGAGACGTAATATGTCTCCATAACAGCAGGCAGCGCTAATCTGTATTGTCGCCCAAAAAATGAAAACCGGCAGCTGATTGGACGAACGCGTCACGTGGGTCTGGCTTCTCCCTAATTTCAAAGCCAGACCATAATGGCGGCTCGTTCGGAATACGATCTCGTATTTTACGAAAATAGTTCACCGAAACGTGTTTCTGAAAACATTTTAAGCGAGAAATAGGCCATGCAGTTACTGAATCTGTCTTCATTTCAGATCAACAAAGGTCAGTTTAAAAGATTTTCGTCACGCTCATCCCGCTCGTCATTTCCGGTAATTGGTCATTGAGTCCAACTGCCTCAACTGCCCAACGGCACGGAACACACCAAACAGACTCGGGTCACCGACCTCGCCAGACTGTCCGACAATCCAGTTGGTGTGTCAGCACCTTAAGAGAGTAGGGAATGACACTGCTGTCAGTAAAATGGCTTGTAACATTCCTTGTCAAGGGAAACACCAAAAGGATGTTTTAAAAGCCGATACTAACAGCTGATTATTTTCCATCCACAGGCTGAAACCTACACTGATATGCAAATTTATTTTTTAAAGAGCTTTAGCACAAATAACCTGTAGGCAGGTCTAGTGCTTAAACAATTAGTCGATTCATTGAAAAAAAGAAAAGAACTTCATTACTTGCTCTGAGATCTTGCATGTTTCACTATTTCTTGACATTTTATAGAGTTAATAATTGCTTGAATAATCAAAAACAGTTATGAACAGATTACAAGTCATTAGTCACAGCTCCAGATATACCTGTTTTAAGGTAATTAATTATGTAAAAAAAAAATTTGAGACTCCTAGGGAAAAAATAATAATGCTGATCCTAATGTTTACAGTAAATAATATTAGACAATACTGACATTGATTTGATCAGCTAATAAAGTAGAACTAAACAAAATGTCAATGCACACACATAAAGCTCAGTCCACGCTAATTGTCACTATGATCCTGACTTAATCTTTACCCCGAACCTTGTTTAAACTCTGACACAGAGATTAAACTGAATAATTGCAGTCCTTAACCCTTGTGAATGATACTACTGCCAGCGTGGATGTGTCAGTACAAGCAGTCATGCATGAGAGCCCCAGTGCATGTAGTTGCCTGCATCTGTTTGTGCTTTGATACTTGTTTTTGTCTTAACTCATGCCAGTGTAAAAACCAAAAGAATCCATCTGTCAGTGCGGTGGGATTTCACTATGCGTCAGGGGTATGTTTCTAGTTTTTAGATGAAAGAAGTGCTCTGTGTGTGTGTGTGTGAGAGAGAGAAAGAAAGAGAGAGAGAGAGAGAGAGAGAGAGAGAGAGAAAGAAAGAAAGAAAGAAAGAGAGAGAGAGACACAGGGAACTGTCTCTGGTGGTGTGTTTGCAAGTGTGTATCTGTGTTTTCCTAGCAGGGTGTGTTCTTAGATTCCACCACACTAGGACATTACCCCTAGGTGCTCTCGCTCCCTCTCTCGCTTGCTCTGGTTCTGTGAAAATACCTTGAGGATTAGGTGGGCAGCAGCGGTGAGAAGGAATGGGGGGGGGTGAGGTAGTGATTGACAGCTGAAAGGCTGGAGAGGTGCTCAGGCATGCTGTGGTAGGGGAGAGAGGGGGACTGCACACACAGGCTGGGGGGCTTTCAGGCTCTGCACTCAGCTGTTGCCACCCACACCCATTATAGCCCCTCCACCACCTACCACCCACCAACACCTGCTGCCCATTTAGCACTGCACCCAGATAAGATTTCAAATAACTCCCGCTTACCTTTACCTCAAGCCTTAACCTTAACGAAAGTGCTCCTTCTGTACTCTCTCTTTCTTTCCTTTCTCTCACACTGACATCCTCCAGCGAATTATGCAGCTGTGGTTTTATTCGTGGATAATCCCTGACCTGGAATCATGATGCTGATTAAAAAATTGCCTTTAGAAACTAGCAGGTGTTTTGAACAACAATGTATATCCACAGTGTGTGTGTAATCTGGCCAGTTTTTCCATGACAGAAAAACACTCTGGATTACCAACAATCTCCTCTTTGTGCTCTGTGCTACATACATCATCCCATTTTAGTGCTTCAACATACAACAGTGCCCCCTGTGCTCAGGTCTGAAACTAGTCTGACACTACTGGAGCGTGCTGCTTTAGCTCACCTTTCTTTCTCCAAAACGGTGATACCACACACTGCTTATTCTGAATAAACAGTTAGATAAGTCTTTCAATTGCGATTGTGCTCATTTTCAAATATTTGTTGAGGCTCAGATCACTCATCACCTCACACTGAAAGAATGTTGTTTTGTCTCAGACTTGTGGGTTGCCTGCCTCACAAAAGCTCTGTGAGAGGTCCAGATATGCACACGCGCACACGCACGCACACGCGCACACACACACACACACACTCTCTCTCTTTCTCTCTCTCTGAAGCCAGAATTTGAGGTCACAACCACACCATCTACAAGCATCTATACGGAAACCACAGGAGCAGAGTAATCATTGTACTGATGAAAGTGGACTTTTTCTTCATGGTTTCGTTGGGGATTTTTTTATACCACTCGTCCTATATAACAAACAGACCCTAAGGTTTTCCATTTCCACAAAATTACACATAATGAAGTGCAATTTAAATAGCCGTATTTTCCTCTTTCCAGTGCACGTTCAAATTGTATAATGTCACTTAAATAAAATGAAGGTATGGACCATACATGTAGTTAAGAGTTGTAAGGGAAAATGATACGTGAGAGGGAGGAAAAGTCGCACACAGTAATGAAAATGACTTACAGAGAGCAGCCATCTCTTTGGGCAGGTCAGCACCAAATCTTCCAAACAGGCTGCTGTTGGCCAGCAGGTCGAAAGGGGAGTGGCTTCTCATGGAGTTGAAGGCGAACGGGTAGACAGCAGGTGGGAAGCCGGTCATGTGACCCACCTGCTGTTCCCTGTTGGTAGCCATGGCAACAGAGCACACCCAGGGGTCCGCAGCAGGCCGCCGGGTGAAAGAAACAGCCGTCACAACACCTGGAAATCCCCGGTAAAGTTTAAATTAGTGTCCTTTCGAAGACTCTCAGGATGTGGGGAACGGATGAGTGATGATGAGGCCTCTGGTTTTAGTGACTCCACTTTAGAAGGGTCATCCAATTCAGTTTTCTGGGGAAAAGAAGGCAGATAAATTTGTTATTTCTTTCTAATAAATTCCCCACATAAAATGTGAGGATAAGTGTTTGTGATTGGTATGAACATGATGATACAATCAGTGGGTTGTGTTGAGATCCTCTCTGGATTCCACAAACACAATTCACCTCACGTCAACTCTGAGACTGTGATCCATCTACGTTCTGGGACGGAGAATAGTTTATCCATGGTTCTAATGTAAGAAGGATGTGCAAACTTTATACCAACAACAGTTATGAGAGAATGGGAAGTGAAGAGGAAGTAAGGAAGGACGACGAGAACCAAAACAGATAAAGACGTGAGAGAAAAATAACGAGTGATCTGTAAGAGGAAAGCCAGAAAAACTGGGACTGGGCGAGGGGAAAAGAAAATAAGAAAGAAGTTTGGAAAAAGTTATATGAAGGAAGAGCGGGTGGGAGGGAGGGATGGGAAAAAAAAGAGAGAGAGAGCTCTTGTTCTTGCAGTTTTGAAGAGCTTCCAGACTTCTACAGTGATTCCAGGCTATGCCATATGATTTAAATCACCAGAACTCTACTATAAAGAGCTCCTCTGTTCCTGCTGCCAGCCTAGCACAGCAGCCTGCCTCTCTGCCTCTTTCCCCCAGGACCAGAGGCCCAGACACGGGGTCCAGCATGAAGAAGGGAGGGAGGGGGGGGGTGATGGGGGTAGAGGGTAGGGAAAATGAGATCCACTGATTGCTAACTGCTGCTGTCACTTCCAACTATCTTCTCTTGAGGTCAGGCTCCCATCCCACAGAGTCATTTTGGCTCTAACCTCCTGCAGCCCGCTCGTCACTTGGACTCCACACAGTAGGCCCAGACAAGTCAGGCTCAAGAGTGGACAAGGATGCAGTTATGGCCCACTGTTGACTATTAATACAAGAGAGGGTGAAAAAATCCCAGCAAAGCCCCCCATTTTTTGTGATTTCATGAGTGGGTGGTGTGATCAGCTTGTTTTTGAAATGCGGCTTTGAAAAAAAGCAGAGCCAAGGAATTTGGAACTACTGTGGCTTGTGAATCTGGGAGAAAAGACAGGGAAAAAATCTTGGTAATGAATTCGGTATAAACAAAGAAATGAAGGGGAGGGAGATCTAAGGCTAAACCGGTGAACTGCTGAAATGAGCAAAAAAACACACAGAGGAACAGTGACAGGGTCTGGGCACTGGGGGGCACTAAGAGGTGGCGCCGTGCCGAGGAAAGAGGGAGAGCTTTCCAAGACGCACACATATGCACCACAGTCTTAAACACATACACATGCAATCAAGCACTGAAAAAAAGAAAAACCTCTACACGTGTGAGGGCACACACACACACACACACACACACATTCTCACCCCTTGCCTTTTCCAGGACTCTGGCTCCCTCCTTGCCTCTCTTTCTGGCTCTTTCTCTTTCAACAGAGCCAGTTAATTACACCCTACTGCTGCAGGCAGCTTCAAACCACCACTAATTTAGAGTTCCATTACAGTAAACTGTTCCACATGTGCATCCAGGGCCCAGGCAGGCTCGGGTGGCCACGTTTCAGGAAGAAGCAGCCGTCGATAGGCACCCACCCCCATCCTGCCAACACAGCCATATTGCCATCTTTCTTTTTCTTTCCTTCTTTCTCTCTGTATGTCTTTCTTCTACTTATTCAGTCTATCCCTCATCTTAATTACTTTTGATTTTTTTTCCCTTTTCTGACCCACCCCACATCTCCTCTATAATCATGTCCTTATACCGAATCCTCTCTCCCCCACCTCCCCCACCTGCACCCCATTTCCATCCCTCTACTGCTTATACAACTTGTACCATGACCCTGTGCAGCGGTTACACTGTGTGGCTAACACACAAAAACATCACTAAAGATTTCACAGTGGGCCTAATGGGAGAAGAGGTACAGACTGGAAAAACAAAACTGCCAGCAACGCACAGGCTCATAATGTGTGTGTGTGTGTGTGTGTGTGTGTGTGTGTGTGTGTGTGTGTGTGTGTGTGTGTGTGTGCGTGCGTGCGTGCGTGCGTGCGTGCGTGCGTGCGTGCGTGCGTGCGTGCGTGCGTGTTATGAGTATGTACTTGGCCAGCGCTTGGCCCGTTTGGGTATCTGCCTCATGAACTCAAACCAGGCTCCATAAAGGCAGCACGATCTGTCTGAGAGTGCTGGGAGAAGAGAAAAAGGAAGATGTGTGACAAAAATAATAATTATTATGGAGAGAGAGAGAGAGAGAGCGAGAGTAGGACTGTACACATGTGACTTTTGTATTCCCACAGGGGGAAACAACAGTAGATTAATCCACAAATTAAGCTTTAAATGAGTTTCAAGCCACCAGACCCAAGCGGAAAATCCTACCTCAGCACAATAAACCGCAGTGCCACTGTACTTTCACACATATGTAATGAAACAACGACAGAATCTGATTAAGAAAAAACTAGTAGAGTACAGAGAGACACACAGCCTTTTAAAATAGAACACAGTAACTTTACACTCCCCAAACACAATAATGAATTAATAAAAGAGTTGGCGCCAGTGTTTTTTAATGAGTCACATCAGCCCAGCAGCTTTTTACAGAGCCATTTATGTTTTATGTTGGGTCCTGTGGTAGGCTTACTTCGCCAGCCCGTCTGGGGCTATAAGGGGATAAGGGGAATTTGGAGTGACCTCATCCACTGTTAGCCAGGCCCAAATGGGCATGGAGGGCCTCCCTACTTCCCTTGAGCCTGGGGGGCACACAGGAGGCAGAAAGCAGCCAGGCAGGCGAGGAGCAGCAGGGCCGGCTATGAGTGGGTTCATGGCTGCTGCTGCTGCTGCTGCTGCTGCTGCTGCTGCTGGGACTTTCCATCATTACCTACGTCTTAGGGCCTAAGAGGTGCGCTGTAGCAGTCTAAATTTATTTTGGGTGTTTCTGTAAATAGTGGAGTGTTAGGTGAGACCTTACAGTACTTCATCATGTTAAAGCAGAGTCGTTACACTTGAGATAATCCATTGATTTTATTGGTAGAAAACGCTGTGTAGCAAATAAAATGAAATAATCAAGATGACAATTTGGAGACAGCCCTACAAGAGGAGGCATGCTTAGGGAGAATGAGATTCTCTTGTTTGCTAAAGAGTTTGGATTTCAGCAAAAAAAAACGTTGCAGAACGTAGAATCGAGCAAGAGTGGAAAAGACAGAAAGAAAGAAAGAAAGAAAGAAAGAAAGAAAGAGAGAGAGAGAGAGAGAGTGAGAGAGAGAGAACAGTTCCCACAGATTGAATGTCTGTTAAACAAAGGGTATCAAATCCTCTGTGAGCAAAACAACAATTGTGCCTTAACCGTTGTGACGGAGTGAGGCCCCTCAGGCAATAAGAACTGCAGTCAAAAATAACAAATAAATCACGGCATCTCAGGAAGCTCTGCACCACACAACCAAGAAAGGCAGTGAGTTTTTTAGTCAGCACGAGAAACCACAGGTGATTACTCGGCGTATATGAGCAGTGTTCTGGGTGCCATGGCTGGCCCGATTTGAAGGAGATTTCTTTTTGCAGTAAGGGAAAAAACTAAATAAATTTACAGTAACTGTGTGTGATGTTGTATTGAGTTATAACTGTATGTTTGTCTTTATCGATATTTGCCTTTGAAGTCAAATTCAAACTCTAATCCTTCCCCCCTGACTCTTGTGGAGACTTTTTGTTTCTTTTCTGAGCTTGAGTGGGTTTCACACATTTTTTTTGGGTTTCCTGAACCCCCAGAAGGCCACAATATGCAATTAAAAAAAAAAAAAAAAAGTCCTGAGAGGTAAAATAAAGAATATATATGTGTCAGTCAGTCCAGGCAGAGCAGCAAGTCAAAAACTTTTCACTGGAAGAAATTGTAAATTCACAGACTCAAGACAAATCAACTGTACCATGTATCCTGGCAGTGGAAAGCTTGGCAGAATGGCAGACTCACAGAGTCCTCTCACGCTTTTTCCACCTCTGACTTGCCCACTCCTGCTCATTTTTTTGACAGAAAACTGTGCATGTCTTCCAGGCCCTGTCCTTCAATTGTCAACATCATAAAGTGATTTATGTTCAGTAACTTTGTAAAGGAAACGATTAGAAGCAGACAGGGTTATGTTTAAGTTTTGGGTCGTGGGTGAAGTCATACTACCACAGCAGTTAAACAATGATTTTACAGTCCGTGTGTCCTGAGTTGACAGACTGGCTTTTCCAACTGCTTGGAGCAAAATGTACACTTAGTGTCATCATCACTGCTTAATATGACCACACAGAGCCATCAGGAAGTGTCTGTGGACTGTCACAGACAAATTTAGATGTTCATATTAAAACATAATGAGAGCGTTATCTGATCTTGTTGCTGGCGTCAGCAGTATTTTGGCAGTGAAAACAATATCCTCAACACTATTATCTGATGCAAAGCTGACAGCTCACAGTTTTTCAACAAGTGGCTGGCTAATGGCTCTGAGAGAGACACCTAGTGACAGATGGTCCAGTGCCTCCAAACAAACCGGCATTCCATCGCCTGAAACTTGTTTGACATCTGCCTCTGCAACAATGCAAAGAAGCACCTCAGTGTAATCACTTGTCACTTAAAGAGGTATTGTATTTCAGGAGTACCACTGGGGAAGAGTCATTATACAATCCTTGTTTTTGTATCTTTGAATCTATTTTTTTTAGATTTGTTTTGGGCATTTCAGCCTTTAATGGAAAGGACAGCTAGATATGAAAGGGGAGAGACATGCAGGAAATTGTCCAGGTCGGACTCGAACCCTGGACCTTCTGTGTCGAGGCATACACCTCTATATATGTGCACCTGCTCTACCAACTGAGCTAACCCGGCCAACCCTAAATCTTTTTTTGTTCTCTCTTTCTTCTCTTTGTTTAAACATAATGTCACAAAACAGGCTTTGTTGACTTACAGTGGTGGAGAGAAGTATGGAAAGAGTGAGAAGTCAGTGAGACATAAAACACTTTGTGACATGATGAAGTCAACCCGACAGCTTGCTGTTTCCATGATGTGGTAGAGCTCTTTGGAGTACTCAACATGGAGACTTCAGCAGTGGGTCCAGCAACAAAAGAAAACACACCACAAGAGGAAAAGGCAAAGGCAGACGATGGTAGGACATTTTGAGAAATAAAGACAAGAGTCAGAGAGAAAGGACGTAAAGCAAGAGAAGAAAGCTCAGAGTGGCGACAATGTGATGGCTACTCTTCGAGATTTGAAAGGTAAAGTTGGTGCTACTAATATGTCTAGTTTTGTAATTACAAAGAGATGATTCACACAGGCAGCAATGAAGGTGTTTCCCTTCCTCAACTCAGAGAGAAAACAATCCTTTCTCTGTATAAGGAGATGCATAATGGATGGGTTTCACCGCTGCCACCGCTTCTAGCCTCAGGAGTCAAAGCAACACTCAAGCAGGCCCAAACACACATATGCAAACCAACACACATTCACACCAGTTTAACTTTGTGCCAAAAGATCTTTTAATGAGAGCTTGAAGGAAGGCTGAACATGTAAGTCCTTACAATGAGAGCCACACACCTGCAAAAATAGACATAGGAAATGGTGTGCAGATAGTTTCCTTGTTAATTATAGTGCGGTAGCAGTGAGCCCCTCGATTCTCCTAAAACCACCTGTCTAACCCCTCCCTACTACTTGGGCTTAATTGCTATAGAAATTCCAGAAAAAGACAGGTATCAACAACTCCCAGATTTACTGCTCAAAGTCATGTCACAAAGACAGACTGTTAGCAAATTTTGCAATACAGAAGCTTTTATGGGGCAACTGTTGTTTCATTGGTTCCCACAAAACCTCAGATGTATCTACACTTAAAAAGTATAACACACAAGGTATTGCAATTTTGTAAAAAAAAAAAAAAAATATATATATATATATATATATATATATATATATATACACAGTTTTTGGACATGTTTAAACCTTGATGGTTTTATTGGAAGAATGATTCTAACAAATTAAATTGTAATTATGTATTGTTGTTATTATAACCAGCGTTTTTCCTGTTTTTATTATTTTGTGATGATCTTTAACCTTTTGATCCATGAAATGTCAAAATTTTAGGCACATATACCTGAAAAAACTACCACTAATCAGACCGTTTCTTCTGTGCTTTTGTTCCAAAGTAATTATTTCCATGGAAATACAGTCTGACGTGTAAATATTTACAACAACAAAAATGGGAGAATGTTTTTGGTGAGGCTGATTAAGCTCACATACTCATGATCACAAGTACATGGATCATGAGTAATGACACATACCCATCTGGTGCGTATAACAGCTAGCACAAATAATAATTGATTCCAAACATTGACTAAAGACAAACAGGATGCAGTGACTGAACGCCATGAAGGTAAAGCTGCTCTGCATTGACAGCCTGTCCTCGAAAAAAAGACCCACGGGTGGTGCTCTGGAGGAGGAGGAGGAGGAGAGCAAAGTGATATTACTCTGCCTTAGAGATGAGCTCCATTTCTTCCACTCCAGATGTCACCGACTCAGAGTCAAACTGATAGACCAGATGACAGTGGAGAGGGCAACAGATATCACTGGCCTTCAAGCAGGCATCCCTCACTCAACCGTGTGGGTGTTATTCTTTTTACAATTTGCTTCAATCAAACTGTTCCTCACACTTATGTCAAGTCCACCAGGGGAAATAAGCAGTGGACAGCAGGTGCAAAGCCAAGGCAGTCCAGCTGCAGCGGTTTACCTATTGACCAGTCACTGCTGGAGCAATAAACCAAAACACTGCGGAAAGCTACACTCCGACATCAGGTGCCTGATCATTTGATACCCAAATCAAACAGTACTTAATGCAATGTGTTACACATGGCTGTAACAAGTGAAACCTGTTAACCCAGCACATATGCCAGCATCTATCAATAACCTTCACTGACATGTTGCTAACTATGGGAACACAATGAATAAACTTTCATGTAAACTAAGAGCAGAGTTTCAGACACACCTCACTCCACAGGAATTAGCCTCTGCTGTTTAAAAGGTGGAAAATGCTTCTCTTTTCCAAGTGTTCATATGTTGCTTATAAAAAAAAAACAGGTCAAGGACTGGTGACTCCTCTGGTGAATACATTCATACACATCAAACACATGCAAGCATGTACACACTAACACACACACACACACATGTGCTAATAATAAAGAGCTCCATAGGCACTGGGTAACACTTGAAACGCTCACTAATAAGCACATATGTGCACACAGGCACATGTAGGCACACATGCTGAAGTATATTTTCATATAAACTCAGTGTCACTCTCACATTAATAAGAAACAAAGATGCTAAAACACTGCATGCAAACGACATGTGTGTTAGGACGTTTTAGTGTTTACACATGAAAGTCTGGTCGGATTGCGGGGCAAATAATGATTAATTGTTTCAAAGCCTCCCAAGACTGAGTGTGCTAAACACACTCAGTCTCTGTCTTCAATTAAAACTGTCGACCCATTCCCAACAAAAATGCAGTCTCTCTCTCTTTCCTTCTCTTTGTTAACAGAGAGAGAGAGAGAGAGAGAGAGAGAGAGAGAGAGAGAGAGAGAGAGAGAGAGAGGAAGACAAACAATGACTAAAGTTACAGATTCTGAACTTTTAAAAAATAAATTACTCACCCGCTCTTGTGTTGATGAGGCAGACGGACAGATGAAGCAGTTGCCGGAACGGTCTGATGAGCGGAGCTAGCTGGGGGAAAAGGAGAAAAGATGTGTGTACGTTCATCAGAGTCCTTCTGACAGCAAAGACAGAGTAGCAGTGAGTCTCTCTCTCTCACTCTCTCTCTCTCACTCTCTCTCTCACTCCTCCTCTCTCGCAGTCTTTACCTCTTAAAATCACTCTTTCACTCCCCAAACACAAGCACACACTCACTAAGAAATAATTATACTCTCTGATTCATAAAGCCTTCCTCTGTCACGTGACCCAACACTTCAAATATACAGCACATTTTTTCACGAGCCACAAAATGCCTGGAGGGAAGAAAAAGGCCCAGAGAGCTTAAGTTTCTGTTTTTAATTCTCTCTCCCTTCTTTGTCTCTCGGGTGAATTATTTTTCTCTCCTTCATCTTCTTGGCTAAAGAGTCGGTTTACCTACAAACTGTTTGTGCATGTCGAAATGCGTGAGCTATTACGTTATCTTAGATCATTCGTGTTTAATCTATAAATTCAGTTGATGTTTGAGTATCCTGAACACAAAAATTATAATGTTTTGATTTTACACAGATGATGCTTTAATGGCAAGCCAATAGGTTTGCTCTCCCAAGAAAGTCTAAAGGTCGAGACACACCGAGCAGACGGCCGACCCTCGGCAGAAAAGGCAGTTGGACTGATCAGTCTCCCCAAGTTGGTCAAAAAAGTGCCTCGGAACACACCAAAGCGACGAGACGTAATACGTCTCCATAACAGCAGGCAGCGCTAATCTGTGTTGTCGCCCAAAAATGAAAACCGGCAGCTGATTGGACGAACGCGTCACGTGGGTTTGGGTTCTCCGGAAATTCAAAGACAGACTGTCATGACGGCTTGTTCAGAATACGATCTCATTTTGTACTAAAATAGTTCACCGAAACGTGTTTCTGAAAACATTTTAAGCGAGAAATAGGCCATGCAGTTGCTGAATCTGTCTTCATTTCAGATCAACAAAAATCTCAGATTTTGAGAGACTTAGTCACGCTCATCCCCCTCCTCGTTTCCGGGTTAGCACTCTACCAATCAGATTGGTCATTTGAGTCCGACTGCCGGCAGTGTCCGATTCAATATGTCAAATCGGCCAAAATGAAGGCCGACGGCCCCTCGGACGGACGACGGCACAGAACACACCGAACAGACTCAAGTTACTGACCTTGCCAGACTGTCCAACGGCCGATTATTGGCTTGGTGTGTCTCGGGCTTAAAGAGTTTCACCTAGTCATTTATTCCCAGTGTGATCAATTTATAGAATAATCAAGATAGACTTTTGCCCTACTTGTCTGCTCACTACAGGCATGTAGGTGCTGTTTTTGTGTAACTCATGTGTGTTTGGCGCTGTGTTTCATTGCTTCTAATGTTTCTGTGACAATCTTCCCAGAGCAGTGATAATAAATCACTACCATTATTACTGATGGTACAACTACTGATAGGACTTAATATTAGAGAACGCATGAGAACCCTTGTGAAAATAATTAAGTAAGTTTTGGACACAAAGAAAACTAAAACATAATTTGGCGTACAAAACTGGAGTAAATTTTTTTCAGGATACATAACATCTGTCAACATTCTGCCAAACATTATGCAGTTTGGAAAACATTTTTAAAATCACAAATGTTTAAAAAAAACAGCCTGCAGATTCTGGTACCTAAAATCCCTTTAGCGACTCGTAGTGGCACAGCAGCTACAGGAAAGTCCCGTGTGAGATGGCAGAGCTGTGCAGCAGCAGCAGCAGCAGCGACAGATTTGGGTGTGCCCCTGAACGTGCCCCTTTCTCCATATGAGATCATATGTTTCAGATCTCTGTTTATGTGTTTGTGGTTCTGGGCGTGTGCCCTGTTTTTTTAATGTAATGTTTCTCAAGTTGTTTTGGTTATGAAGAGCACCTCAAACCTCAGAACTGGGAGGAGAGGGCACACCTCTACTGGCATCTCAACAGGCACTTTTACCTCTGCCTCAACAGCAGAGCATAGATAATCTATACCTTTAGAAGAAAAAAAACCCCAAACAAGTCAATTTAAATACATGCATGCTTCTTCAATACTCAAATAAGAAAAATCTAATCTATTTAATATCTAAACCAAGTGCAGCAAGCATTTTCAAAATAACCAACTTATACATGCACTACTTGTTCTGAAACTTCATCTAAAACGATTCCCTGCAGGCGTATCGGCCACGCATCACTTCACATTCTCCGAAATTTCACAGTCTGAAGCAGAATTGCCAACCAATGCAGCATGCAGAACTTTTCTTTTGGTTTTCCCAGTTATCGTAAATTTACGACCTGATATAACTGCTGCGTATTGTGTTTATAAATCACAGTAACTGGCCTGATACAGGCAGAGATCTTATACCCAAATACACTGACCCCAATATGTCTCCTGGATAAAGTCAAGCCATCATAATAATAAAAAAACACAAGTATTCGGCCTCGCTCTTGTTATTCCTATATGTGCTTCCGATCTTTACAGCCACATATGGTCTACAGTAGCCTAGTGAAATGCTCTTTTATACATTTGATGTGGATTTGCTGGTACATAATCAGGGTGAATGAATGGATAAGCAGTGTTGCCTTTTTGCAGAAACCTTATATTCAGGAAGCACAGATCTAAGCCATACTGCAAAAAAGCACTTCAGCTGATCCTTATCTTGTTTACATTTGATTTATGTGTTGCTTATGAGGCCACTAAGGCTAATAGAAATCCCTTAACTGTTTACATAGCAGTACTAAATCAGCAATATGAAAACAATATGACACAAGAAACTAAATACAGCCATTGGGTGCAGCAAAAACTCTATATCAGCCATTAGAGTGATGTGAACTAACTGTAAAGTGTGAATTTCAAGTCAGTATGATGCCGATCAGGCTGACCGCGACCATGCATTTGTGTCAGAATGTGCAGTTGTTTGTTTGTGTGTGTGTGTGTGTGTGTGTGTGTGTGTGTGTGTGTGTGTGTGTGTGTGTGTGTGTGTCAGTGCCAGTGCGCGGGGCATGCTGTGCTCTTATTAAATTATGACAGTGAGCTTCAGCAGGGATTGTGTTTAGGCTTTGCATATGTGTGTGTGCTCTTGCAGCATGCACGTCTGCACTTGTGAATGTTTGTGTGTGTGTGTGTGTGTGTGTGTGTGTGTGTGCATGGATGAGTATGCGTAGGCAGTAGCAGCGAGAAGGTCAGAGGTTACTAGTGTTTGTGTTTCAGTGTCAGTGAAGTGTGCTCCAGGCAGAGATTTATGATCATTGTGTCTGGGAGGCTGCAGAGTGGGGGATAATGAAGATAGATCAGGGTGCTATCTCTCTCTCTGGGCACCACTGGAAACATAGCCTATGGCCCCGTCCGTTCTCGTATCATTAACTTCAGCCTGTGACATCACAACGCACTGCCCTGACATCAATCCTGACACAGTGTGCTCTGACAAAAAGTCGAACGCAAGAGAGGCAATTCCTCACAGGAAGTCATCCGGCAAACACAGACATTGTTCGGCTTTGCAGCTTCTCTGGGTGTGTTTATGAAGATATGAAATATTCATGGAAACATAGTACTCAGTCGTGTGTTTCCACTTTAGATTACACGTATTTGCATTCACAGAGCCATGGAGCAGAGGCCTGAGGCTCACTGGCAGAGGAAAAGCAGCAAAGGAAAGGAAAGAGAAAGGGGGGATGATGGAGGGAGCAAGAGAGGGAGGAAGTGAGGTTAGAGGGGTTAAAGCGAGATGGAGAGAGGGGGAGGAGAGAGGGGTTGGAAGGCCAGTGGTACAGGGAATGTGAGAGAAAGGGGTGTGAAATAGTAAGAGGGAGGGAAAGAAAACTGGAGGGTGAGATGGAGAGAGGGACGGGTTGTAGAAGGAGGGAGAGGAGGGGGTTTGATGGTATTGGTTCTGGGGAGGTGAGAAGGGGCGCAGGGAGTTGGTGCCTGTGGCGGTAGGTTTTAATCAGTAACAAGATGCCTGTAATGAGATCACTATTTCCCCACATTCAGATTGATGTCATGTGAAGTTTGGTGCCACACTGAGACAGGCAGGGGATGTAGGGCGAACACACACAAGACATGTTTGCACACACACATTCAGAAACACACACACACACACACACACACACACACACACAAATATACACTTGCTTGCACTTTCTTGGTTACAGACTTAAACACACATCTTGTGAAATGAAGGAGCTCATTCATCCAGGCTGGCAAAGTGCGCTCATTTAGAGTCCAACCGCCTTGAAGTAAAAACATACACAGAAGAATACTACTCACAGGAAAATGAGTTACTCATGGCAAAAGAGAAAACTATGTGTTAGGGACCGAAGGGCATATACCACTATGTACTCCTCTAACAAAAACAAATGAGCACAAAGCTTGGAACAGTTAGAGAGCCAAAAGCTTTTTTACTGCAAAAGAAACTAAGGGAAAACAAGAGGGGTAGAGGGAGGGAAAATAAAAAGAGAAGTGTGTGTGTGTGTGTGTGTGTGTGTGTGTGTGTGTGTGTGTGTGTGTGTGTGTGTGTGTGTGTGTGTGTGTGTTTTTTGGGGTGCATTCAGAGGCTGTCGACACAGCTACCAGCGTGTGTGCCAGTGCATGAGCGCTCTGCCTATTCCCCAACATGTGTGTCCACTGAAAGGTGAACGGCTCTCCTGTCTATACTTTCCTCAAAAAATCAGCCATGATGTCACCATGAACCCATCTTGAACCCACCTCTGTCAAAAAGCATTACTCCAGCCCTCCCTCTCGCCGTTTCATTTTCTGTTCCACCTCTCCCTTCTTTACGCTCCGCTCCTGCCTCTCAAATTCTTCACTGAGCTCCCATTCTTTTGTTTTGCTCTTTTTCATATTTCCGTATTCTTCAACATTTCCCCTCTCGTGTCCATGTCTCTTTTCTCTCTCCCTCCTCTCTTACTGAAGCACACAAACTTTTTTTTTTTGGCAAGCGTGGTCTAATTGATTCACCAAAAAGCGCAGCCGTTTGCCAAAAATGCCAGGATGTTCTGATTATCATAAACTTTGTTTAAGCTGTGGTTTTACAAAAAAATCCTCTGAGTGCATGACAGAATGCCAAAAAAATAAAAGCAGAAAAGAACGAGGAATAGTGGAGAATGCAAATGAAAGAGGGGAGAGGGAAAGAGAAAGAACACTGGGGAAGAGAGGGGTGGTGGGGGCAGCGAGAAGGCAGCCAGAGAGCCACATATGGAAGTGATTCTGTAATTACAGCAAATCTGTGAGCTCAAAAGGAAAGGTCTTCTTTTCCATGCCTCCTTCCCTGCACATAAAACTGCCCTTGTGAGAAAGTTGGGCACTAAATACTGAGCAGGAAACATGAAAAAAAAGTTTTCATTTGCTTTTGGCATGTTAGGGTGGTATATTAAATATGTATATGGTACATGTTTCGTATGATAAGAGTCTGCTTTTGCTATTTTTCTGCCCAGAAGAAAAATCTCAGCTGATCATGAGGCTAATTCCACAAAGTCTGGAAAGGTTTCTGCATTCTTTACTCATTTGCTTTGCTTTCCTGAGCTTAATCACCCGTCCTGGAAGCTAATCTAAAACAAACTGGGGGGTTCCGCCTGGAATGAACTGAAGTCTCTCATCAGCAACACATCTAACTGACATCATTCACATACAGTAAAGCACACATTCAACAAGGTGCGTGAGGGAGGGGCGGTTAAGGGATGGGTGACAGACATACAGACAAACACTTGAAGAAGACGGTCTTCTAAGCCTCAGGCAAAGCAGTGCTTTGCAGGTGTGTATGTTGGCAACGACTTCTGTTCTGCTCAGTCCCCAAACAGTTTCAGCAGCCTCTAATTATCTCGTGCCCTGCCATAACGTGTTCTCATGATGAGTGCTCACACACACACACACACACACACACACACACACACACACACACACACACACACACACACACACACACACAGGCCTACAGTAAGTACACACCCGGATTGACGCAGCTTTTGCTACGTTTATTCTTAGACACATTCAATTAATCACGACATGATTTATGTAAAGTACACAATCCTACCTTCTTCGCCTAGAATAGCGTAGCCTATGCTTCGGCTTCAAACGTGAGCACATTCCCCCCGAAGTTTGAACCATAAATAGTGGATGACAAGCACACGCACACCGGAGTTTTCTGTTAAGGAGACAAAACAAAGTCAGGGACAGTCTTCAGAGGGATCCTCCACATCAGCACAGCAGCTTGTAAAGATCACGCCATTTGGTCTCATGCTTCAGAGATCATTTCAGTCATATGTCAGATTACCTTCGCTTGTTGCCAATCCGTCACTGTGTCCCGGACTGCAGCTCAGGGGCGTCGATGGGAGCTACCGTGCGTGGAGATTTCTGGCACTGTGACTCCCCCTAGTGACGGAAAGAAGGACTGCAGCACATGTCCTGTCAATGAGGATAAGATTGAAACCCCACAAACAAATAAACAAATATTTACTTAAGAAAATAACAAAATACATAAGTAAGTCAAGATGGATGTCGGCTATGTAAATAAATAGTAAATGTGCTATTTCTGGCGTTCTAACGGAGCCTATTATTTCTAACGTTTTTGAGCTAATCAAAAACATGTAATGTAATAATAATAATAATAATAATAATAATAATACAAGCTATTACTGTTATTACAGCTTTGTATAAAACCATTACATTAGGTTCCTTACTACTGAAAATTTTCTGATAACCTTAGACATTTAGGCAATAATGTGTCATTTTTTAAGTGAATCAAAATTGTGTTTAGAACTTTATGACAAAGTCGTCATTTGACGTATAAAAGCTATAATTGTTTGTCTGCAATATCAACATTAACTCAACTAACTTGATCAATCGATCCTGTTTATGTGTCAATGCCATGAATTGCCACTGAGGGGCGCTTTCCACAAGCTGTGAAAAATTGACCTGCATGTTCAGAGTCACACAGCAAAGTTTGTTGCTGACAGAATGTTATAAAACCTATTGTTGCGCAAACTGATTTTAAAATTAGGAGTAGGATGAAATGACTGTAAAAAAAAAAAAATAATAATAATAAAAAAAAAAAAAAAAAAACGAAAATATTCACACATGCTGAAATAATCAAATATGTAATTTACATTTCAATCAAAATCTAAATTTCAGCCGAAATTGAGTGTTAGCATACGGTTCGCTCCAACAGCATGTTGTTGGCATGACAAAGGTTGCGCTTCTACAGTTTCCCTGGCACATGTTGCTTGGCATGATAATGTTTGGAATGTCGAATAGTGTTTTGCAACCGTTTGCAGCACTGCTTGTCAGAGAACAAGCAGTCACGGTGAGCCACGCCTATTGTCCATGTGTTTCATCCTCCAATCTCTCCATCCCTGCACACCATACGCTCCGTATTTTGCATAAAATGTGTATCAGTAGGGCAGCGCTGTCCCCTGCACATGCAGAGCGCACATGTAGCGTGGCTTTGCTGAACACATACCACGGTCGAATAAGCGCATCAAACTCCCCTCCGCTCCAGATCCCTGCCAATGAAAACGCACAAAAGCGTGAAGGAGAGAGAGAACGGACTCCGCGAGATACAGAGTGAGCCAAATCCCACACAAACAGACACAACCCAAGTTATGCGAACGAAAGGGCGGTCACATTTCCTACTCACAAGCAAACGTGGTTGATGTGGGTGTTTGTATCAGTGGGTGTGTGTATGTCAAGTCTGACAGCGTTCACAGATAAGATGACACTATTTTCTTGGAATTCATGAGAATCTTTTAATCTCCGCTTGTACAACATCCCACGCGCTCGAGCCGAGGCGCAGTATCCTGAGCACAGAAGGCATCCATATAGCCTATCTTTGAGAAAACCAGTCTGTATTAGCTAAAAGAAAGACACATCTCTACAATTTACTGGGAAACAACTTTACGCGCACTGGAAACATTTCCATCACTTCTTCCCATTTTTTGCGCTCCGTGAGCAGGTGTTTCACGCAAAGCTGTTTTTTTGACTTTCTCCTGTCTTCAAAAGACTTTTGCTCCAGTCTGACATTCACGGACGTCTATCTTCAAGCCTGTTTAAATTGATCGACATCAGCAAAAGAAATGGATAACAGCCCTGGTGGTGGTAAGATTAACCAGTAAAACCATTATAATAGCAATGCTGATTTAGACACAAGAGTCAGGGTTGATTAACGGGTCATTGTTTAGCGTTTTCATTCATGTTTTTGCCGACAGTCAATAGGGGAATAGGCTAGGCTACTATTTAGTTTTGTCTAACTCAACCTAAACCTTAAATAAAACTTTAATTTAAATGTAAGAAATATTTAAGTGTCATTTCCATTATTTAGGCTATTATTTGACTGTGTAAAACATGTAAACTCCACTTTTATTTATGTGCATAATTGGCAATTGTGCAACCTTTATGTGTGAGTTCTCCCATGCATAGGTGAACGGAATATAATTTTGGTTATGTATTTTTACAAAAGTGTCTAAGTTATGTTTTATTGGTTTATGTAAATTTGCACGAGTTCGCTTCTATTTAATCACGTCAACTTGTTCCTCAATTCAACAAAAGTACAATGACTGTAAGACTTTACGCAAACTTGTCAAAAAAGTTGCTGCACTGCGTTCAAATGTTAAAACGCAGCGCCTGGACTGCAGCTCTACTGACAGCGAACCGCGACATATGTGAGACTTCCTGTTTCTCTCCATAAAAACAAACTCACGTGGAGCTACAGTAGGCTACACTGGCTGTCACATAATCATAATCTTTCAGAGCCAGAACTTTACAAACAAACTTTGGAACAAAGAAACTTTGGTGTAAAAGGCGTGTTTGTTTCTAAGGTCATTGCTGAAGTGCCTGCAGCATAAAAAGACTTCCACCCGTGAAGTGGTATTAGGCAGCGCTTTGTGAGGTCAGCCACAGGTACACATGCTTTCTGCTTTCCTCTCGTAATCGACGGTGAATCATTTACAACAGCGGCAGTCACGTTCCAGCACAGGTGATGGGCACCATGCTTATTTTATTTTTAAATGGCAGTGCATCTTTTAACTTTCCATCAGTCTTTTGTAATTTTTTTCTTCCTCCCACGATCTAAATCTAAGTGACTACCTTGAACTGGTTTCCCTGACCTTGAATGTTTCAATAAGTAATTGGAATGCACATGACTTCATTTCCCTCATGAGGTCAGTGCAGTGATTTTAACAAAGATCATAAACATCATCATAACTGGGCAAAAATATGGCTGCAGGGGCTGTATGGCTCAAAAAGTCTAGATCAAATGAGAAAGCGAGAGAGAGAGAGAGAGAGAGAGAGAGAGAGAGAGAGAGAGAGAGAGAGAGAGAGAGAGAGAGAGAGAGAGAGTGTGTGTGTGTGTGTGTGTGTGTGTGTGTGTGTGTGTGTGTTGACACAGAGCCCCTATTTCACCTGCAGAGATGATTGGGTTGTGGGGTTGGAGGGGTTGCATGTAAATGCAGAATTTACACAAAAGATGATTGTATGAGTCAATCATTAAATTGCATTTCTTATATGCCAAATACTGTAGATCAGATATATACTGTCATAACAGTTGGCCTATTATGTATTTCATCATCTTATAAATGTAATGGGGGAGTTTAGGATCAGTTGTAACAGTTTGGTCCCAAATAAAAAAAAAAATTTAAAAAAAAATCAGTAAAAAAAAAAAAAAAGTAGCTTAGTATTTGAAAATGTATAACTGTACATCTTCATTATGCAAAATGTAAGATGACTTTTGGAATGTGTAGCCTATTTGCCAAAATTAATAGTTTCATTAAACTTGTAGGCTATAGCCTACATCCTTCACCTCATGTGAGGGTCAACTACTATGGTGTGGGTGTCAGTTGTAACAAGTAGGCTATTTAGTCTTTGTTAACACCAATAGTAAATTGAGATTACATGTAGCTGCTAAATTATGCTTTTATTAAAAAACAGACCAATTGACTTTTCCCATTTTCCACTGCATAACTTCGTGCAATAAGTTCTCACTCACTACTACCTCCTCTGACACTCTGCCAGTGGAGGTTTTCTGCAAAGGAATGGAAGAAACTGAGTGGTACAACTGACTTCTTCCAACTGAACCCATTCTCTAGCCATTTAAAATATAAAAGGAGATTTTAAGAAAACAACTAAAGTGTATATTAAACATCCTAATTCACCAGTAATAAATAAAGCTATATATTAGAGAGGAATGCTATTATCATATGCATTTCCTCACAAACTTGGGCATGGCCGCCTACTGCAGCGCCTGGCTGACAGTGCAGGCGGTGCTGCTGCTGGTGCACAGTCAGACCACCTAGCCGCATAACACGCTGCTCCATTTAATTTGTCTGTTTAATTATAAGCCCCTGTCGGGCTGTGGAAGGACTGACTTCTGGCTGGAGCGCGCAGCTTCATGTCTTCCCAGTGAACGCTCGGTCAAAAGCCTCCTCACGTGCCGTCCCTCGCAGAGCCGCGTGCAACGCGTGAGATGCCTACCGGGGCCCTCCTCCCGCCGCTTCCTAGCACGGACTTTTCTGTGCTGATGCCGCCTGCGGTGATGGTGAGCTTGGTCAGTGGGTCAGCGATTCCATGCATTAACTGTTTTCTCTCTGGTCACGTTTTCCCGCCACATGCGCATTTTGCTTGTATTGAAAGCACCAGTGCGGTAAGCTAACTCGATTTTGACTCTGCAACATATATCCCTCCCTCAACTCATCGTTTCAGGGAAAACATCTGCTAAGGTTGTGTTTCAGCGGTAACGTGACTCTGTTAAACACATCTGTCCTGTCATCCGCTGCTTTCTACAAACGATGCTGAAACAGATAGCGGATTAGAAACATTGAGAGTCTGCATCTTTGTTGCGGATAAAATCGCACAATCCTGAAAAGGAAGTTTTTCAATCAACATTTGACATTAAGCAATTGTAGCCGCCACAACTGTACAACCCAGACTATTAGACTATATCCTAGATTTAAAAGCATATCCTGGTGTTTTTCCTCATGGTAACTGCATATGATGCAGCGTCAGTTTGGAGAGATGCTGGAGGCGCATACACACAATTCTACCAAGTTCCTGTGATACTGACCTACTTACACAAGTCTCAGTTAATGAAGTCTACTGCAAACACCAAAGCAGTGCTTACAGGTTGACTGTGTTCAGTAGCACAACTCTTTCTATCGGCCATTGCCTAGGCCTATATTCTACATTATTTCCTATTATTGCATAATAAACACTGCATGGCTTTATCCATAAGAAAGAAAACCACACATATGCCATGTTAATTAACTTTACACCACAAGGGCAAATAAACACTATGGTCACCTTAACTGCAAGCTATCTGTGGCTGCCTATCCATGTCCGGCATTATAAGGTGAACAAGTGAAAGTAAGAAAAGGACAAGAGAGAAACAGGGAGGAGAGGAGCTGCTGTGCCACTGCTCATGTTTCTCTGCCTGCCTCCAGATTAGTATTTGCACGGGTAGGCTAAGCTTAACATGGGCATTAAGGAAGGAATTTAATGTATTTGAAATAAATGAATACATGTAAAATTGTTCAATTTAGAAGTTGATGCCGTTTTATTCTTAATATTAGGCCTACCTAAATGTTCTGCAATGTTTGCATTAAAAACAGCAAACAACAATATCATTATGCTATGTTTTCCCTCAACCATGCTGAGGACAGTGGACAAATGTCTTTTATAACCATAAGGGGTGGCAAAATGATATACTATATAACAATAAATGTAAGAAAAAGGGAGTCTGCAATGTTTATTGTAATAACCTTTTGACGTTGACACTTGACACATGCAGGTTTTATAGTGTCCGTCCAGCACTACTCAAAAACAGAAAAAGGGATTGTTAATTGACACAGTGGCTGTAGGAGTCATTCATAGAAAATGGCTGTACATGTGAGTCTTCAGGTGGGCATGCAATGTGTCTGGGTGGATTGGGGTTTGGCCATGACTGTCTGCATATAAGCTCAGGAAGAGGTAAGGCTCAGGCCTGCATCTGCTGGGTCTGTCTATGGCTCTGGCATGAGTCAACAAAACACCAACACTTCTGGGTGAGGGATTATCCAAACATTAGAACTGAAACCAATACCTTGTGCAACATAGGGCAACACACAACACAGGGATGCATGATAAGTATGCATGATTTACATAGCCTATACAAGGCTGATGGGTTAAACCACTGTATGACATGAATTTTGGAAATTATTTGAATTGAGTTGTATGTGCCAACCAATAATTAATGACGTTTTAAATGGGACACATAATCCTTTTGAATATTAATTTAACTTGTATTATAATTTGTCATTAAACGTGTCTCTGCTGAACTCTAACTGTATACTGAGTTGTTAGTATAGGCTATTATTGCACCAGTCCAGTCCATACAGTTGAGGCTTTTCCTTTGCAAAAACGTGACTCACATTCTGCGACTGTCGCTGGCGCAGGAAGAGCAGTGGCTGAGACTTAGTGCCACCTCACGCCCGGGGAGCTTCCCAGTCAGCATGTGTTTGTAAACACAGATCTGACTTCAGATTGTTGTGTCACGAGACTGCGGATTTGGTTCGGGCAGTAACCGTGTCAGGAGACCATGCATGTGAGGCAGCGGTCAGGTGTTGTGCTGTTAGCTGACGCTGGGCACGGTGCCAGGGAATCGAGGCTATTATTGGAGCGGAGGAAGCAGCAGACCCCGCAGACACGTGAGGCCATATCTCAGCTCGCATGACTAGAGAGAGAGAGAGAGAGAGATAGAGAGAGAGAGAGAGAGAGAGAGAGAGAGAGACTTCAGAAATAGCCACAGCTGAACGATATAAAAAAAACATTCCACATATTTAAACGGTTCCTATAGGGTATAAATACTGCATTAGCATGACGCAGGAATTATTTTCAAAAAGTAGCTCTTCGTTGGTGCTTCTACCGGAAGCCTGCCTGTTTTGTTGCTGTGCTACCAACAGTAGGCTATTTTTAGCGCTCACTTTCTTCTTTACTTCAACATTACGCCCATTGCACTAAAGGATGCGGCAACGCGTTGACCAAGAACTTGTGCAGTTAGCCTACATCACATTGCATCCAAAGTTGTAGAGTAGCTGAACGGGTTTTAAGGAAATATGGATGGCCAACTATCACATGTATGGGGCACACAAAATAATAACAATAATGTCACTTCTTATCAATATGTGAATGACGCATGCTTGAATTATGAGTTTTTACTCAAATTTGAATCACCTGCCCCCAAACTCTCAGCTCAGAGGTCTGATGTCCTCCATTATTTCCCTTGTCTGCAGGAGTCATCCTCTATGCAGGGTCCTCTGGCAGCTCCAGTCCCAGCCCCGGCAGCCCTGGCAGCCCCTCCAGTGGGTACCAGACACAGTCACCTTCTTCACACTCCCAGCCCTCATCACCAGAGGAGGGTGCCTTCACAGAGATTGGGGCGTTGAAATGTAGGGCAGCTGGGTGCACCACATCATCCTCCAAACTGATATTTCAGTTCCCAGAGGTCTACAGTGCACCCCCAGTGGCAGCCACTCCACAGCATACCTATGCACACCCCATTGCAGGAAAGAGGCCATGCGGGTTCACAGGAACTTTCACAAGTAAATGTTTCCTTACTGTCGATATGCATAAAGCTATTATTATACCTTGATTGAAGTTTTTGCAGTTTATCTAACAATCGGTTTACCCTTCCTCAGAGACCGGTGGAATGGTCCTGCTTTGCAAAGTCTGTGGGGACATTGCATCTGGTTTCCACTATGGAGTGCATGCATGTGAGGGTTGCAAGGTAAGCCCCTGATCAGAAAATGACATGGAGTGATTCAACAATATGTTGCTTTTAGTGCAGCAGTTTCACGTGATTTCTTTTTCGTTTCAGGGTTTTTTCCGTCGCAGCATCCAGCAGAACATCAACTACAAGATGTGTGTGAAGAATGAGAACTGTCTAATCATGCGCATGAACCGCAACCGGTGCCAGCACTGCCGCTTCAAGAAATGCCTCTCTGTTGGCATGTCAAGAGATGGTGAGACATCCTGACACATTTTTAAGGCCCTCATGCAGTTCTGCCAGAATGCCACAGTGCTCCGATTAGCCAAAGCAGCAGGGAAATGGATGGCCTGAAAGAGGCACAATACTCATATGTAGGTCTGTTTGAAAGATGTAATGCGGAAGGACTTTTGAGGTCATCGTGCCAGTAGCGCAGTCACTCACTTCATCAGCAGACCTGCACCTGCCTTGCCCTTCTACAGTGTCACTGCACTGCCAAAGCTTACAATCTGGCTTTGAATTACTCTCTTAAGTTTCTAAGTGTCTTTCACCTGCCCTTTGCAGCATCTTCCCACAATACTCTTACCTCTTTGCTCTTGTTTAGTATAGCCCCTCCCCCCCCATGTCCCCACCATGTTCCCTCAGCTCTCTTGCATCTCCCTCTCAGACAATGATTTATGAGGAGAGGAGCCTTGAAGTCCCCGAAGCTATCTATCATCTGGAAAACTGCAGCAAACACAGGAATTATTTTAGGAAATTGGAACAGGGTCAACTGGATTACCTTGTGCATGCCCATGGAACATCTTACTGCAATTAATGAGGGATAGGGCAACAATTAAGCAAGGGATGCAGAAAACAGTTGTGACAGACTTTATCAGGCGTAATGCTCACATCACCGAGTTTTAGTTTTGAACACTGATTGATCACCTATCATCACAGATTAAGGAAACAGCTGGGCTGACCTAGAAAAACAATACAAAATTGGGCCTATAGTGTACTCATACATCATGACCTACTTGGTGTATTCTGCCTGCCTTCTTCCTCTCAATGTGGTTTCTGCTTATCTCCACCCTCCAGTATACTCTGCATTGCCTAATCTAGTAAATAGGTCAGTGTTATTTCAGCAGGTGTTTGACACTTCTGCTTCACAGAGAAAATAGTGTGGCAAAATGCATCTTAATAAGAGAACAAACAGTCAGGTCGACCCTCTTAGAGGAGATTGCCGAAAGTGTTGAGGACCACAACCTAGAAACCCCTTTTTGCTCTGCTTCAATCATTACGAAAACAGGAAAACCGCATGCAACTGCCTGCAGCCCACAATAAATAGTACACCCAGATTTCACACCAGGCAGCTGTGTGACTTTGGCTCTGCAGTGTAGGAGAAATCTTAAGTCCGTTAGCATGATGGCACACTTTTCTTCCTCTAACCAGAGCATCATTTTTAGAGCGACAACTCACTAGTCCACATTTGTTTCTTTTTAACCATGATGAAAGGGATTAATCTCATGCCACATTATTGGCCCCATCCTCATCAAGGGACCCTACTGGCAATGAACAGATTACTGTATATTTGGTAAACATAGCAATATCTACTGTGCATATTACACAACCAAGCAAATCAACTCACTTGACCCAACACTGTAGCTTTATGTTTTCATGTAAAGTGCTTATGTTTAACAAATGGGTATAACAGTACATTGCTTTACAAATAGTATTGCTGCTATGCAAAATGTTCTGCTACACTTGAAATATTCAGATATGCTACACTTGCAAAAGTCTTTGAAGCTGTACCAGCTGAACTTCTGCCTTATCTAACTCCACCTTGCACACACGCACAGACACACGCGCACTCACTTTCCATGCATCACCGCCTCTCATGTCAGTCCTCTTGATATTCTTACTACTGTGTCAAGCCCACCTCTCTTTTATCCTTCTCTCTCCCATAATCTCAGTGCCAGTGACATCATGCTCATGTTGCCCCACTGCCCTACTTACAAATGCAGGAAGGGAGTGGGAGAGGAGGGAGACAGGGGTTGATAGAGGAGAGGATGAGGCAGATGGTAGCAGGGGGTCTATGAATAGCCTCTCCAGCTGATGGTTACTGTGGGAAGGGGGGTGGGGATATTGGTGAAGAGAGGGAAGTTTCATCTCACAACTTACTTGATTCTCCTTAAAATCATTCAACACTTTAAGAGATGTCGTGCTTTTGATGTGTGCGTGTGTATAAAGAGGTGTAAAAGGTAACTTTTGCCATGCTTAGCTTTAATTTATAGTCACCTTTAACAGTAGCATTCCTGTCTTTCCTAAAGGGCACCACTGTATAGCAAAAAACAAACAAACAAATGTGTCTAGTATAAATGTCCATGTTGTCACAATGACTGAGAGCTGATCTGTCCACACTGCTCGTGTCTTCCCTAGCTGTGCGTTTTGGCCGCATCCCCAAGAGAGAAAAGCAGCGACTTCTGGATGAGATGCAGAGCTACATGAACAGCCTAAATGAGTCAGCTGCCGTGGACGTGGACTCACCCTCAGCGAGGAACACTCCCAGCACCCCAGAAGATGGCAACTCAAAAGAGGCCATTGGCGCCATCTCCAGAGCCTACCGTGACATCTTCACTAGCAGCAACAGCCAAGGGAGAGCAGCCGAGAGGGCTAACATCACCACCAACAATAACACGTCTACCTTTTCTCAGGATGCCAGTTTTACCCAAGTCTCCTCTCTCCCCACCTCCGCCCAAAGTTATCAGTCTTGCCCTGTTGCGGCTGCCACTCTATGCCCAGCTACCCCTAACGACAAACAACCTACGTTTCACAATGTGGACAACAATCGTTACACCTACTTAGTGTCAACAAATCAGAATCATGATCAGTCTAACAGTACAACCTCTCAAAGGGGCAGCTCTGCCAATAATAACAGTTTTCACAATGCAGGAAGTACCCAAAATCAGCCCTCCTGCCCATGGAAATTAGCTTCAGGAGCTAAAGTGCTGGTAAGTTTAGGAAGCATACTAAATTAGATCAAGACTCTTGTGATACATCTTGTCTGACAAACAACTTATGATTCTTTCTGTCTTTCTCTAAGGCCTGTCCTCTCAATGCGTGGCCTGTGTCAGGGGCAGAGCGCACGAGTCAGGAGATATGGGAATCCTTCTCACAGTGTTTCACTCCTGCTGTCAAGGAAGTGGTAGAGTTTGCCAAGGGCATCCCAGGATTTCAAGAGCTTAGCCAACAAGACCAGGTCATGTTGCTCAAATCAGGCACCTTCCAGGTAATGACATACATTTCAGATGATTTATTTAAAATATGTGACTCCTTCTTTGTGAGTCCAAATGTATTATTGATGCAAGTATTTGTCTCAAACTCTTTTTGTTCCTCTATTTTTTCTCTGTTTTGTGTGTGTTAAGGTTCTGATGGTGAGGTTCTGCACCTTGTTCAATGCTGAGGAGCGTACAGTGACCTTCCTGAATGGCCAAACTTACCCCCTGTCCACCCTGCAAGCTTTGGGCATGGGCTCTCTGCTGGACGCGATGTTTGAGTTCAGTGAGAAGTTGAGCTCCCTGGGGCTAGAGCCTGATGAAATGGCACTCTTTATGGCTGTGGTTCTAGTCTCTGCAGGTGAGAAAAAGGCACTATTTACTAGTGATGGTCAAATGAAGCTTCATGAACCATTTTCTTTATTTTCTGAGCTCACTAGATGGTGCTCTCTGTTCAAAGAAAAAGGTTAAAGGAATGGCAATTCAGTGTGTTTTCAACCCTTTGTTGAAGAGAGAGCCCCATCTAGTGGGCTCAGAAAAAAAGAGAAAATGGTTCACGAAGCTTCACTTGGCCATCACTACTATTTATTTCACGAGTAGGAAAACAGTGAGTGACAAAAGCTGGTAATGAACCAATAATGCAGTAACTGTGTCTGTCAACCATTCACACTGGCATCCCTCTATGCTCCTCAGATGGTTCTGGCATCTCTAACATGCGGGCTGTGGAGCAGCTACAAGAGGGTCTGATCCGTGCCCTACGGTCACTGATTACTCGCCGTCGCCCAGATGACAGCACCCTCTTCCCCAAACTCCTCCTGCGCCTGCCAGACCTGTGCACCCTCAACAACATGCACTCCGACAAACTGTTGGCCTTTCGCATTGACCCTTGAGCAGGCCGCTTGTTCACAGGGACACAAACTGTTTTACAGAATACGGGGTCCACCACACACACGTGCACTGATTTTATCTACTAAGGACAGGACTTCCTTGAAAATTGAGAAACAAGGAATTGTGCAATCTAAGGGGTGGTTTTCAAAAGGATAAATGAGGGCAGTAGCGGACATATATTTGACTCACTATTGATCTTAATGCTATGTTTTGGGACAAATAACACACAAACTCATGTATACACATAAACCTCAACAACTCTTGAGACATTATTCCAGTATTATCATATAGATTTAGTATTACCATTCTGGACAAATCATGTGTGCACTTTCTCATTATATCAAGTGTACTTAAGAATAAAAGCCAGTTCACTTCTGTGTATTCCTTAAGACGTACAATATCGACAGGCCATCACTAAGCAGCTGCTGAAAGACATTGTTACTTAGGGACCATTATTGGTGATTGACTATGTCAGTATGTGTTCAAGAGAAAGGGAACCTGTATAATAATACATAGCGAAATCTGAAATATTAAGGCAATTGTGTATCACTGTTTCACAAACATACCATCTGCATTAGTACTAGAAAGAGACCAGTATTTTAATGTGTCACTTGTACACAAGGGGATGCATTCTGTCTCATACGATTTTTGACTAATCTTCCAGAAAACATTTGGCACACCTTGGGTTTAAATATGCCAACTTCATAAGTCAATGGCATTTTGTATTATTTCACAAAAATAGTGTGTCTGCGTCACTATATTGTATAACAACGACTGATGGAGGAGCCCCATGCATGTTGGGTTTATTAATTACTCTATTTTTTTTGTTGCTGTAAATATTATGTTACCCTATGTCTGTGTATCAATGACTGAATTGATGTGATGGATTGGACAGATGAGTTCGGTATAAAGAAGAATGTACTGACCTTGGTGGGGGTTTGACCATGCCAAGGGGGCTTTGCACAGGAGAATATTTAGTAGGGATTCTCTGATGGCTTCAACACACTTCCTGTTATCAGATGATGTAACCAACCAGCATAATCCCTGAAATCACCAGCACTCACTCCACATGCACCCAGCTTTCTCTGCCCCCAATGTTTGTCATACAAACACAAGAGATATTTTTGGGTGAGAGATATTATTTGATGGGTCTTCTCACTGTTTGCTTGTTTGATTAATGCTGACTGAGCATCTTGTACATTTTGTAAATATTTCTTCCTAAATAGAAATTATATAATGATATAAAGTTTGAATTATGTATTATTTTGCTTGTGTGTCATTTTATGTCAATTCAGGCAAAATGCAGTAAAGAAGATTTGGTTAGGACAAGCAGTGGAAAGTAACTAGGTACATTTACTCTAAAGTATCGCACTTACGTACAGTTTTGAGGTAGCCTACTTGCTGCTTTTATGCTGCTTTATTCTTCTACTCTATATTTTAGGTGGAAATACTGTATGTTTTACTCCACTACATTTATTTAACAGCCATATTTAACTAGTTACTTTGCAGATTAAGATTTCACATAAAACATAGTATTATAAAATATAACACATTTTAAAGATTAAACCACTGGTTCCCAATATTTTCTACTTTTTGATTTCCCCTCAAAGTTCTTGCATAGTTTCATTTCAATAACGTATTAAGGTCCAAAAGGTACAATCACTGAATATTTCACACACAAAAAAATAAAAGATTAAAAATGGTCCAGAAAATAAATACAAATGTGTGCAGCTGAAATTTGTTTTTCTTCTTCTTTCCTCTCCCATTAAACATTTCATGACCCCTCAGATTTATCTCGGAGGAGCCCCACTCCTAGGAACCCCTAGACTAAACTACCCGAATTGTAAATAAGGAAGTTAAATCTTTCTCCACCTCAACCAGCTACAATAAAATGCACAATGATGCATCAGTATAGGCATCTAATAATGACATATATAATAACATATCAGTCACAGGGGACACTTTACTGCAGAACAATCAGCCTTTACTTTTACATTTGATATTTAGCCTAGTTAAGTAGGATTTTGGATGTACAGTCCTCCAACTTGTAATATAGTATTTCTACATTGCGGTATTGGTAGCCTACTAATGGATTTGGGTACTTATGCCACCACTGGTTAGGACTGCATCTCAGAAATGAAATGAGTAACACAAAAGTAACACAATATACCTGTGTGTTGTTAGGGTGTGCATGTTAAGAGTCACTAAGAGGGGTAATTGCCTTCATAGCTAGAAATCTAGGTCAGAGAGAGAACAACAACGTAAGTAATTGTCAATAAGCTTAGGCTTCAGGAGTCTGTGTGCCGATTTCATCAAAAACATGGAAAAAACTTCTCAGGAACTACTTAGTCTACTTCAAATAACGAACTATTAATCCATGAATCAAATCCAACCTTAAGAGTAGACTGGCCCTCTGAGAAAGTTGCAATATGGGAAGAAACAACTTTCTCCTAACGTTACCCTGGAAATCAGAAGGCAAATGATGGGTCGCCACCTTGTGGTGAAATAATATACCCAGGATCCCGGAAGTGAATGGTCTGTTTGCTACCATCATAGACAGTTAAAGAGGCTACCATATCAAAAACCATCACTTAGTTATGTTTAATGTTATCACTTTTGTACATCGTGGTGTAACTAATATGGGACCGCTGTCAAATGGCACGGTAAGATGTATAATGTATGTTACAGTATAGTGGAAAACATATGATAGAATAGTGACGCAAGTTACGATAGCACTAGCTTGTAGGCTAGCGTTAGCTATATAACAATAGCTTCTAGGTGCTAGCGTTATATGTTTTTAAGTAAACAAACCTGAACTGTCACAAGTCAAGCGTTCTGTCATTGACGAGTAAAGTTATCCTAATACTCTACTGCCGTAATAACTGGCTTATGTCTTCTTTGTTATGTAGTTAACTTTAAATACCTAAAAGTAAAAGCTTATTAGCCACGTTAGCTACGAATTACTAACAAAGCTAACTTATTCAGTGGTAACGTCCAACGCTCTTCTTTCTGTCTTCACTTCTCTCCACAGGTGCTGAGAAATAGAAAGAAGAGAGCTGAAAACGCCCCAGGACCTCAGGTTTGACTTCAAGTGGGTGCAGTTAATCACACCATGTTGGTGACAGCATATTTTGCCATAATTTTCCTGCTTGCCCTGTGTGTTGGCCTCGAGCTCATAGCACGCCACCTCACCCCACCTCAGTCTACTCCTACTGCTGTAGCCAACCCAGTTTTCCGTCGCTTCCAGACTATATTCCTCCGGGCATATCTTTTGGCTTTGTGGGCAGACTGGCTCCAGGGTCCTTACCTCTACAAACTGTACCGCCACTACAGCTTCCTGGAATCCCAAATAGCCATCTTATATGTGTGTGGCCTGGCCTCCTGTGTTCTGTTTGCTCCTTTTTCCGGCTGGCTCCCGCAAGTCTTGGGCCGCAGACAGACATGTCTTCTCTTCTGCCTGTCCTATTCTGCTTGTTGTCTCACCAAGCTGTCCACAGACTACTTTGTTTTGATTGTGGGTCGGATCCTGGGGGGTCTGTCCACATCCCTGCTTACCACCACATTTGAATCCTGGTATGTGCACCGCCATGTAGACGTTCACGATTTCCCCAAGGAGTGGATCCCTAGTACCTTCACCAAAGCTGCTACCTGGAATCATGGGCTCGCTGTGGGAGCAGGGCTGGTGGCTAACTTGCTGACTGAATGGCTCCACCTGGGGCCAGTGGCTCCATTTCTCCTGGCTGTCCCCTGCTTGGTGTGCTGTGGCTGGGTGGTGCTAACAGACTGGGGCAAGGAAGAGGCCGAAGAAGGCCCTGAAGGGGACAAACAAAAACTACTTCTTGGCCCTCCAAATGGAGGTGGGACCCGTTTGTCTGCGAGGGCCCGTTTCTCACGCAGCTGCCATGAAGCCTTGCGCTGCCTGCTGTCAGACAGGAGAGTCATGCTCTTAGGTGGAGTGCAGGCTCTGTTTGAAAGTGTCCTATATATTTTTGTTTTCCTGTGGACCCCAGTACTGGACCCTCATGGGCCTCCTTTGGGAATCGTGTTCTCTTGCCTGATGGCTTCTAGCCTGGCTGGCTCCTTGCTCTACCGCCTAGCCACCTCCACACGCTACCGTCTACAGCCTGGCCATGTTCTCTGCCTGGCTGTGCTGATGGCCTTCTTCTCCTTCTTCATGCTGACCTTCTCCACCGTCCCAGGCCAACCTAGACCTCATGAATCATTTCTGGCCTTCCTGTTGCTGGAACTGGCCTGTGGGCTCTACTTCCCTGCAGTCAGCTTTCTCCAGAGCAGGGTGATCCCAGAGGAGAAGCGGGCCGGTGTGCTGGCCTGGTTCCGGCTGCCTCTGCACCTGCTGGCCTGCCTAGGGCTGCTGGCACTTCATGGAGAGATATCAGGAACAGGTGGAGGGGAGGAGGGCAGTGGAACCAGACACATGTTTGGAGGCTGTGCAGTCATGATGCTGGCAGCTTTGATGGCTGTAGTCAGTCTGTTCACGCTGGGCAGAAACGACACAGACCTAAGACTGGAAGGAACCAGAGGGGAGGGGGAGATGTATTGATGAGATGGACCACAATTACAGGGTTTTCCTGGCTCAGAATGGGCCTTTTTTACACTGTTGACGCTTCGTTTTACTTTTGTCAACATAAAGCCCTACAAAAGTCAGCAAAAAGTTCCTAAACCATAGAATTTAGCAAATCAAGCAAAACAAAGATTACATTTTTAAAAGCAGGCTACCACACAGCCAACTCACAGCCACCTGAGTGTTGCGTAATTGCAGTTTGAAAAAGTTTCCTGTCTTTTTGGTTTGGTGCACAACTAGGCGGGCCAAAATGTATTGTGAACTTAAATTGATATGCGGGCCGGATACAAATTTGTGATGAGCTGGGTTCGGCCTGCGGGCCTTGAGTTTGACACCTGTGGGGTACAGTAAACAAAACGAGTCTGTGCTATGCATTTCCCTATTTCTGACAATTTGATAAACAGAAATGTATATTATGCTTGAGTAAAAAAGTATCCCAATTAACAAACGGGTTAAGAGAAATAATAATCATATTCTATTTTATTTATAGTATCAAATCATAACAAGATGATAACATAACAAGAGTTATCTCAAGACACTTTACAGATAGAGTAGGTCTAGACCACACTCTATAATTTACAAAGACCCAACAATTCCAGTAATAAAAAGAGCAAGCATTTAGTGCGACAGTGGTGAGGAAAAACTCCATTTAGCACTCATAGTTTATGTTCTGCTTGTTGTTTGGTAAATTACTCTTAAACACATTCGGAGAGGATTTGAATTGCTGTTTTTATTCTCAATTCTTATCATCTTGGTGCTGGTGATTTTCCTTTTAGGGCTGGCTAAAACCTCTTTGGGGGGCGCCAAATATTCCTCTATGCAGGAAAACCCTGCATATACATTTCTGCTTGACTGGTTTCAGATGTACTGTGCCAGTTTTGTGAGACTAAAAGTAGCGACGTGTTAAATAGGAATAGTCAAAAGTCTATATTTTGCCAAATTTTTAAGTGAATGAAATCAACATCCAAATGGGGTGTTTTGGTATATTTAAATGTTGCCTTGTTACTTCTTTTTGTTGTTTTTTGGGAGAGACTTTTACAAATCCTGTCTGTGTAGGGATGCTTTAGAAACATGGCCATATCAACCTACATTTATCAAGTAAACTGCTGAAATGTCCATTCCATAAACCATTCCAAATAAGACATTATTGCCTCACTATGTCCACCTTTAGGGAGACAGGGTGATGGGATTGACAGGATGTTATTAATCTCACCTGTCAATATCCTCATGAGGATCAGTCATATAGTAGTTTGATCATATGTTTCATCATAATGTTTAAATCAGAGTTTACAGAGAGCTCAATAAAAATCCAAAGAAATAAGGTCATGACTAGCATGTAGACCAGTATCTGAATGTCAATTCTTACAATACTTATGTTTGTTGTTTTTCCAGCATCTGTATTTTTATTAAAAAAGAAATCTACAGTTGGTCATTTTTACTTTAAATGCTTTTCTGCACCATCTACAAGATATGTTCTCTGTATTGTCTTAACATCTGTGTGCTCTTTACACCTTTAAATAAAAGTGTACATGTTGTACATAATATTTATTTGTTTGATATAACCATAATTTCTATTTTGTGGCATATTGATAATTTATAATATTTATTCAGTAGCATCAGTTGGGCTTTCCAAATAATCAAAATGGTGCAATATCATATATTTTAATTTACCTCATTTTGAAATCAAAATGTATTCCTAATAAATTCTGCCTGAGTAGATTGTATTTTGTAATTGTATTTTCATTATTTTGTACTTATTTTTGATTTAATTCAAAATTAACAAAAGTTATTAGTATTTAAGTCCCATTATGTACCAATCATTTAAAAAAAATATAATAGCATTAATAATGAAAATTTATTTGAAAGTTGCAACTGTAAATAGTTCACCTTTTATTGAAAAATTCAAATGCAAGAGGCCTATTTAAATTCACAAAAAATGTAATCTAGCATTGAGCCAAGTTGTAAATCTCCCTCTCCTAATTTTTGCTGCAGACCATGTTTCCGGATTTCTCTGGACTTTTTTCCTCATAACGCACCATGCAGGCATCCATCCTCCCCATTTTTCCTGCTGCTGTGGTACAGTCCTAGCTTTTCTCTATGGTGCAGCTTCACCTGGATGCTGCTAGAACATCCCTCTGTGGGTGAGGGAGGGGTATCTGCACGAGTCTTAACTGCGTTGTTTTGGGATTACATCACAAAAATCGTCACAGTGTCCAGTCTGAGCAGGCAAGAAGAGCACTATCAATCTGAGTTCCTTTAGCTAGACTCTGCAAGAACTACACTATCAAGAAGGAGACACCACAGCCCTATTGACTGGTTGGGATACAGAACAAGACAACATACTGCAGGACGACAGACAGGCATCATGACAAAGGGCAAGGTATGAGTTTGCTTTAATGTCATTTTTCTACCGTTAATTGGGACAATTAATTATGTGTAGGCCTATTTGGATTTTCTGAATGGGGTCTAGAGTATTATCTAACAATCAGTTGATATGCGTGTCCTGTACATCCTTTAAGTCCCACTATTGTGAAATGCGTAATGACAAGGCAGGATATTCAGTTGTGAATACAACCACATTTAGTCATTTTATTGAATGATAACTAGAACTTAGCTAGTAGAATTGTGGTTGTGTGTCCTGCAGCAGCCTATAGTATTTATATTCGCAAAACAAAAGCTGTCTTAGAGTGACCTATTAATGACATCTTAATCCTGTTGTAATTTTCATTTGTATTGTATAAATATAGCCTATTGTTGTGACGTTCGAAGCAGCTGAGTGTTATCTGAGTTAATGTGAATAAAATGCGTCACAGGCTGTTTTACCATGTTGCGTCACCATGACAACACATTTCTTTCTGTAGATCTCGTACAACGCTACTGTCTCCTCCTAGTCCCAGTGTGTGTCTCTCATCATTTGTCATCCAGATGAATAGTGTTTAAGATTTCTGTAAATATGGTCGGAACAGTGTTAAGTTGTTTTAAACCTGGTGGTGGTTTTAGACCTGGGTTTTTTAAACATCGATGTTCTGACGATTATGCTGTCTTGTCGAAATAACGCTGATTTCATACGGACTTGGCTTCTACGGGAACGGGATGCACTATTTTATTTTGAAATACGGGGCGATTCCGTATTTTATGGGACGGGTGGCAACCCTAATGCTAGGCCTACTTTATGTTTTTGAGTAGCCTATTTCCATCACTATATGACATCTTTAGGCCTACTTTAAAAATGAGGGGAGAATATTTTGATAATAGGCCTAGATTTTTTCTTTTTTTCAGGGGTAGCCTAGTCGACATACCAAATCTCGTGTCAAATAATGCCATAATGCACATAACGACAGAACACCTGTTATCTAGCCGCTAGAGAACCCGATACTCTGTGACCCGAAAGTAGGCCTAGGCTATGCTTACAGGCTACATGAGAGAGGCACATGGCAAGTCGTTTTAACAATTATAGCTAGACTGGATATAGGCTATTGCAGATATCTGTAGCCTAATTAATTTCTTCCTAATCAAAAAGAACATTTGATATCCACATTGACATTCTTCCTAGGAAAAATGGCATCACTCTTTCCATGTGTATTGGCTTATAATTTCAGATATCCACAATTGCATTTCTGCAATATAATTCTTACTAGGAAGAAGTCCCATTTCAGGATCCAGTTTTCACTAGTCATAATTTTTATTTCAGATATCCAAAATGAAAACCATTCCTGATATCCATAATGTAATAGTAATAATGTATTGTATATATATTGTGTATATTGTAATGTATGTATTTTTAAAATAACTTTATTTCTCCTATACCTAGTCAAAATTAAATTTAAGATAGGCTATGTTTAAATCCTTAAAGAAGTATTTAATTGCTGGGAAGATTGCCTTCTCATAAAACCACAATAAAACTACCAGAATGCACTGCTCCACACCAGCCTAATAAACGCTCTCGCTGGTGGGTGGCGATGTAATGCGAGTGTAGGTCAAAGCCATGAAAACCCTTAACATTTCAACTGATCATGACCATTTATCTTACTAGGCTACTTTTTTTTATTTTCTAAGATGGAGAAACTCCTGCAATATGACTCTCTTGTAATTATCCTGAATAGTAGCCTATGGATTACATTGTGATTCTTTGCACCATAAATGTTAATGTTAATATTTTCAGGGAGAGAGTATCTATGTGTTACGTTTGTATATCCCACTAGTTAACTAGTTAGCTTTACTGACACTCAAGGGAACAGTAGGCTACTTAAGCATATGCAACACCGGTAGTATCTGAAACATTTTATCTTACATTTTACTAATGTTTTTTTTCTGTGAAATATTGTTTTTTAATCTCATTTAGAATGTGTAACAGACTATAAACTAAAAGATAAAACATGTTCATCTTTTGTGCTGTATCAGCTTTCACTTGCAAACAAGGCCACCAATGGCTCCTTCAGTGGAGAAGCCTTAGTGTCACCAGCTCCTCCCAGCTATCAGGAAGCCACCGAGGGTATGACAACACCTTATCCTCCAATATTTAATCATAAAGTTAGTGTTTCATTGTCTTTGGCAAATGCATTTGGTAGTGTGTTTCATGTTTTGTGATGGTGTGGGAGTGATGGGAATGCAGGAGTATATGTTGACTGTTATGCATTGTACATCTTAACCACAAAATAAACATGGTCTTTAGGCACCAGTACTCCTTGCTACAGTGATGTTGAGATGCTCACAGAGTTCACCTGGGATGATCGCAACATCAGGAGGGTCTTCATCCGTAAGGTATCAAAAGCTTTATCATCACATTGATGACAGTATTAGCTGTGTTGTAAATGCTGTGTATCACTGATAATTTACCTCAAATGAACATTATTAAACTTTAAAGGCCAGACCAGCACATACCAGTAAATGTACAATTATGCAATATTTTTTTCATAACTTTATTTCATTTAGGTGTACACTATCTTGATGATCCAGCTTTTGGTCACTCTCGCTATTGTGTCTCTTTTCACATTCTGGTGAGTATTAGACGAATCCTTTAAAAGTCATTCTGATCAAATTCACTGGGTAGTGTACTTACTTAAGACTATATCTCTTTTAGTGACCCAGTGAAGGACTATATTCAATCCAACCCAGGCTGGTACTGGGCGTCTTAGTAAGTGACAGAATTTGTCAGTTTGTAATACACAGTTACTCCATACATTTTTGGATTTATGTCACTTCTATCTAACAAACTATCTAACAATATTTCTGTTGTTTAACAGCGCTGTGTTCTTTGTCACATATCTCACCCTATCTTGCTGCTCTGCACCAAGGTAAGTAAAAAGTTTTAAAAAATAAATGTACATCATTATAAAAAAAACTGTAAATCATCTACATTGTTAAATCTCCAATCTGTTTCTCACTCCTACAGGAGACAGTTTCCATGGAATCTGATTCTGCTTGGTATCTTTGTAAGTACAAGGCAGATATTTGTTTTTAATAAACATGTTCATGTGTAGACTGGACTTTATTTATTAGCAGTGTAGCAAACAGTATATTCATAGATTAACAATATTTGTCAATGTGTAACTTTCACTTCCCAAATGATTGTAAGTTGACAGCTAACATGTCTATGTTAGTCTAATCTAAAACTAATTAATTGATTGATTTTATAAAAGTTAATGCTCTCCAGTCATGACTTGTCCAAAGAGATTTAACAAATGCTTGCATTTTCATGTGACTGTCATATGTCCTGTTACAGACCCTCTCACTCTCATACATGACAGGGATGTTGTCCAGGTACTCTTTTATGTTTTCTCACAGTTTTATGATTGTCATGTGTTACTTTAAAGCAGAAAGAGACAGTGATAATTAGACAGCAATGTATTTTCTTTACAGTATGTGAGGTTGTGTGTGGAGCCAGTGATGTAGGCCTTTATAAAACTGTGTTATGTATTCTGTTTTATATTTCTTGAAACATTTTCAGGACATTTTGTTTGCATGTTTCTTGTTTTAATAGCTTCTATAACACCAAGTCAGTGGTGATGTGTCTGGGCATCACAGTAGCAGTCTGTCTCCTGGTCACAGTCTTCAGCTTCCAAACTAAGGTGACAAAAACACTTTTTCCTTTACTGTACTGTATTTAAGTACTTCATATATTATCTGATATACTGTATGCATGATTACGAGTGAAAATCATTCATGTGTGTCAGCTTTTCACGCTGGATAAACATAGGTTTGATTTCACGTGCTTTCTCCATGCAGTTTGATGTGACATCATACCAAGGCGTGCTCTTTGTCTTCTGCATGGTCATGTTCGTCTCTGGACTGGTGCTGGCACTCGTCCTCCCCTTCCAATATGTAAGTCCGACTATCCAAATCAAGCAGTTACATCAGATGTGTGTCACGTGAGGCTGGAATTTTGGAGGGTTTTCAGACAACCAGGATAAAGTTTCATCAAATACAAATGTAAATTTAAAGTCTGACAAATATTTGATATGAGACTAATGACTCAACTCTGAATATATATATATATATATATATATATATATATATATATATATGCATTCAGATGTTACATAATGGACCTTTCATGTGGTGATCTAAACACCAACATTGCATCTAATCAAGACATTTTTGCCATTTAGGTACCCTGGTTGGATGCCACCTACGCTGTCCTGGGAGCCATACTGTTTACCATGGTAAGAGTACAGACACTGTCAAGCCATTACTTAAAGACATGATCATATTTTGTAGACTATCAAAATCGGAAACAGACAAAAAGATGTCTTACTTGCTGTTTTATTTTCTGTTGCAGTTTTTGGCATTTGACACCCAGCTACTCATGGGGAATAAGCGCTACACCATGAGTCCAGAAGAGTATGTCTTCGCCACTCTCAACCTCTACCTAGATATTATCTACATCTTCTCCTTCTTCCTCCAAATCTTTGGAACTAAACAAGAGTAAACCATCACCCCACCTATCTTACCTACAGACAAGGAATGGGAATTTAGGCATAAATAATAAGAGTATTTTAAAATTTTGGTGATTGTGATGACAATGTTTCCAATTGTAACAGCTTTATTTTTTTGCCTGATACAGATAAGGCCACAACTACTTTGTGAGTCTTGTGTATAGCTATACATGTAGATAGATGTCAGTTTTCACATCCAAAATGTACACAACCTTTCCCTCTTCTCTAGCATGTCGTGAACCCACACCACATTATGGGGTTAGCTTACTAGTTTTACCAACAAGAAACAATCAGTGATCTTCCTCCATTTAACGTAGATAAAGCATACTGTGAGTGTTCATCTGAAGCTGTATGGCTGTCTTTATGTCCTGCCTAGATATCACAAATGTCCTGCAAACAATAGATGTCAGTGCTCTTTAAGAGGTATGTGATCTATAATACATTGTGCATGGCTCTTAAAAAGCCCTAACTATGCCAAGTGTAGTCATCCCATCATTGGGATATTGCTGTGGGTGATGATTTAGTGACATGACTGAAAGCACACACAAAAAAAACTTCAAAGACTTTTCCTATTTTTTCAAGCATATACATTATGGTCTATGTGTTGGTTTTATTCCATTTAACTCTAAGGCTATCATTCATTGCATTCACCTTGTTGTATTGTTTATAATTAGTCATTTTTCTAATATGTGTGTTTAAACCTGAAATATTTTGAATGAAGATTGTGTATAATAATCTTTTCATGAAAGGCTTTTAGTTTGGACATTTCTTGATTGTTGGCATTATAGTCCTTGGTTTTTATTTATATGGAAACGTATTCAGTTGGTTTGAAGTGGTGACACAATCATGATAATAATACAATTATTTAACATTAAACATGACAGTGCCATACATGCACAGATTTACTGTAACTTTTGGTAAGGCCTGCATTTGTGGAGGGGCTTGAATGCTATTTTTCATGACATGACAAGTTTATTTTTTTATGACAGAATGATATATTTCAGAAAGTGTGTGATATAAAAATGGTGAGTTTTAAGCTTGAAATGAATTCATAAGTTGTCTAAAGTGGCCTTGGACTACCTTTTTTTCACGATATTGATGCAGTATATTGAATTGTCCCTGCATTTCACGAAGCATTTGTGTTTCTGTATTGATTTATTAAAGGGTGAATGTGTATGAATGGACTCACAAAGTTTCTCTGATTTAATAAATAATAATGTGCTTTAACACCTCTATGTTTATTTTTAGGTTTTATTTCACCTTTCACTAGGTTCTTATTTACAATGGCGGCCTGACAAGTGACAGAGCCACTTAGGGGAAGGGAAGGAGGGCTAGGGAATAAAATACATGTTACATTTATTTTTGCCTGTCTGTAATACTCATGAAATTCCATTTAAGAAATTATTTTAGGAAAATTGTATATATGCCACTTTTCATAGGACAAAGAGGAGTTTAATTTAAGTTTTATAATTTTAGCTTAGAGTTGTCTTTCTAAATATTCTGAATATTATCCTATGATTAAAAAATCACCTGCTAACAGCATCATTAAAATATGATGCAATTGCTTGGTGTGTTATTTACCAGCACTCTGGTCTTTTCTTATTATTTCGGATGTGTATGAACTTCCTTGTCCCTCTACGTTTATTTTGGAGCCATAGTTCTATTTTTGAAGTATTTTCCTGAAACTAGTGGTCATTTTAATGTTTAGCTCAGTAGGCGTCTATTGATTTGTGAAAATATAATTGTATATAAAATTGTAAATCATAATTACATGTTTTTGCCTTTCTATTGTGCCTGTGTGTTCAGATTTTCCTCTGCCTGTTTGGTCCACACAATTAGTTAGGGGAGATAATGGTATTTAAGGACCATGGCTAGGTAAACGTCATAGTGCTGCTATACCACTCTGTTTTGTATTTAACAAGTTTCATTGGACAAAAATAATATGTGTCTTTAGCTTTCATACTGAACAGGGTTTCTTCATGGTTTGCATTTTTGCCGTCTGTCAAGTCAATTACAGATGGAAAAGAAATACTCAAACGCCTCATTATGATAATAATGATAAATACATATGAGAACACACTTTGTTCCCTAGCTATGTGTTTGACATAGGATTATTTCATTAAAAATATAATTAGAAAATGTAGAGAAGACAAGATCGGATATTTGTCCACACGCAGTGTCCGTGCGACAGATCCACAGAGAACATGAAAGTAACAGAGATAGTAGGCTAACGCTGAATAACTGCGAGCGTGTGGTATCTTACTACTGTGTACATATGATAACTGATAACCGTGTTGAGAAGCCAACTCAACTGCAGGCAGTTGTGACGTGTAATTAAATGGTCTCCTTCAGTCGCAATCAACCAGTAGATGTCGGGTACACTCGGATTTACGACAACCAGTCATCCAATCACAATGTGCGATGGTTAAGCGTCCTATTCAGCCATGTTGTGGTTTTGAATGAGGAAGAAGCGGGAGATAATAGTCTTCAACGAGTTTATATGCAATTTAAAGTCACGTTAAGGATATATAAACAAGTTAGGTTGTGACTCAAAATGATAACCGTTTTCCCGAACGCGTTGGTTGCGACTTGTCGCATTCCTATTGGAATTTATACATACTTCCATTAATTAGCCGTGTTGCTAGCAACGTTAGCTAGCGAGGTAGTTAGCACAGCGTGCTAGCTAGGCAACTAGCTTATTCTCAGCTAGCTAGCTAACGGTTAGCTCGTTTTGTGAGAAAGTAAAATGATAATTGTAAAAAGTGTTAGCCTTTAAAATAGCCTCAGCTAACCTGCTTCGGTTGAATGAAGCGCATTAGCTTAATTTGGTTTGAATATATTGACAGGTAGACTGAAAGCAGCTATAGCGATTTATCTTTAAACCAGTGGCGTTATTTTTAAAACTTTTGAGTCATGTTGAATAAAATCTACGAATGGGTCAGCTTTGGTAATCTTCGCAATGGTGTACCAGCCGCGGAGCACCCTGATGCACACCGGGGATCGGGAGATGGTCCGACGAGGAGGAAAAGACCAATTGAATGGTAACGTTAGGAGCTGTAACAGCATTATTCCCTCGTGTAACCAAAAGTCCGTGTGTTTAACAAACAGTTTGCTTTGAAGTTACTTTATGAGTCAGTAACTACCTTTTCTGTAGAACCGCCATTCTTTCCCTCGCTAGTCATTTAGCTAGTGTTTCAAACGTTTGTTATAATGTGAAGAAAATAGTTTAACGTTATTTTCAAATTGTCGAAATTGATTGACTGTTATTAACTGTAAATGATCGATCTGTTTTCCCCCTTAAGTTTGGAAGATGGACATAACATCGAACAAGATGGCTTAATCATAAAGAAATCTCGAATGGGTAATTAATCACTCACTTTGTTACATGTTATGAAGTGAGTTGTAGCTATATGTGACGATATAGTTATGTCAGATTTACCTACTTACAACCTTGTCTGTTTTAAATTTCTCTAGGAGATCTTATTGACACAGTCAAGGTTGCAGCTGAAGGGGTTAAGAGTCACAGCTTCAGTGTGGCTACATGGATGAGGAACAATGTGAGCCCTGCCTTGAGAAATATACTGCCTGCCTCCCCTGGTCCTCCACCTGGAGAACCTCAGCCACAGCCCTCAACATCAGCAGCAGTCTGGGCTGGGATGCCGGTATGAAATAATGTTTGGGGCCTGAGTGTAGAGATGACAAACTTTTTTTTTTGCCTTTATTTAAACATGTCATATATGTTTGGTTTAAGGTTGTTGAAAGGAACTGTATGGATGATACATTCGCTGCTCCCTCGACAACTTTGGAGTGGAAAACATCCAAATCGGGTAAGATTTTCACTTAAAGCATTATATATTATATATATTAAATATACGCGTTTGCATCAAGGTTGCTAAGGTTTGTGCAGGCTATGAGGTCTTGGAGAGAAGTTATTTATTGTACTGTTTTTTTTTTTTTCTAACTCTAGAATGGTTGCGCAATGAGAAGTCCATCATGGGATCAAAAGTCTGTAGGCGACAAGTGTGCATGAGTCCTACACATCGTGAAGTGCCAAAAACAAATGGGCACTCAGTCAACTTGCCACCCTCCATCACCCCTAAACTACACCCCCCTCCAAGGCTAGGCAGGCCCCTAAACCTCCGACCATATGGAACACCAAGGTATTCCTTACATCTTGGGTTTTACCTGGAGAAATGTTTTCTTCCCATTTCAATAGATGCTTTTTCTGATGTACCATAATATAGTGTGAACTGTTGTCAGTTGATGATGTTCTGATTATCACGCCGTCATTTTGTGTCTGCAGTTTGTATAGTGGGGTGGCAAACAACTCCTGTACCAGCATGTATGAGAAGACCTTTCCCATCAAAGTTGTGCAGAGCCCAACACACAGCACCTCGTCAGGGCGCATGCACAATGCCAGGCCCTGCAGCACAGCACAGGAGGTCAGACATCAGGACAAATGTAATTCACCTTTCAGTTGTTGTGGGTTTTTTTTTGTTGATTTAATGGTTCTCCTCTGTGTTTGTCCAGTCTGTTTGTGACGAGGAGAAGGAGGTCTACAGGCAGCTTCTGACCATGGTCTCTGGTGGTCAGTCGTCTTTCCTTCACAACGGCAGCTCACACGCCATCGTGAGATCACACAGAGATTTGTATGTATCCAATACAAAAACAGTAGACTTTAACCGTGCCATATTTAAACTGTTAATAAAATGTAAAGGTAAACAGGGGGGAAAGAAAGGAGTTCTGTCAGGATTTAGTCACAGGCCAGTGGAGGGCTCCAAAAGCATATAAGATTAACAATACTACTTTATTAAAAACTCTAGATTTTCTGTCAGTTGCTCACTCTGCATTGTCTGGAAGTTTTGAGAGATACTCAATGGTAGTTGCATGTATGTTTGTAGTTGGAACTGGCATGCAAGGAATACAACTACTAGTTAGTAGCCATATTTACTGCAATCACAAACTCCCTACATTTATATGGGTAGTAAATATAACAAAAAAATACATTTTAATACTTTCATGTCTTTCCTTTTTTCAATTTGACTGTTCTGGAGTGTATCTAGATAGTGCCTACTCTCTCATGTGCTTACTCTTGTCACTTTCTCATCAGCACCAGCTTCCTGACCACCAGTCGCAGACTGCTACAGTTCTCTTCCCCTACTGGGTCAGCAGCAGGAGGAACTTCAGAGGGGCCCAGCAGCCCCCCCAGCCCCAGGGTGATGTCTAGCCAGAGCTCTAGCAACCTCCCCAGCCCAGTGGGAGCCTCCAACAGGCCAGAGATCCAGACGTGGTCTGTGGACATGGTCCTCAGCTCCAGCAGAGCAGCCCCATCCCCATCCGCTCTGCAGGATAACTCCTCTCAGGACACGCAATCATCAGGTAAGATTCTCACTCACTTGTGTGTGTACTTAGTAGAGATATAGGCATAGTGAAATGGGATATCATTAATGAATTGAATATTTGCTTGCTCCTGTATTTCTACTTAGGTTGTAAACTTGTCTTTTCTTGCAGCTCATGATGGTGATTCGGTATATTTTGTAAATGAGCAAAAGGGTAAAAAGCAAGACAGCTCAAGGTTAGTATCTGTTTTCACTCAGTGTTGCTATTTTGTAACGTTCTTGTTTGATCACAAGCTATATTTCACTGTAGTTAATATTAATGCAATGTGTAATATGATTAAACGTTAAACAAGCATTGTCAAAGACGTAGATGTGTAAACATGTCATGTTGGATGCTGTTACTTTAATTCAAAATTTAAATTGAATTTATATGAACACGCTATGTTAAGTCTGTGATATCTAGTGGATTGAAAACAATAACTTAACTTCTCAAAGCTTAGAGTCAACTCAAGTGTTATTTTTATACACAACACATTTCTCTGTCTTTACAGTGTGCCATGTTTCCAAGCTGAGTTATGGATCAAAGAATTGTAAGTACACACCATTGTATTTAATTATAAAATTGATCCGTTGTTCACTGATACTATGTTTTGAATAGAGAAAAATGCATATTTTTTGTCACTGTAGGACTAGTATGTATGACTCCCGGGCGAGAGAAAGACGGAGACAGATAGAAGAGCAGGAGGCCCTGGCTGCCCAGCTGCTGCGACAGGTGAGTGTGCACCGCTGAAGCCCTCTTTCACATTCAGTTTTATCATATCAGGTGTTTCTTGACCTCTTCTTATGCCATTAATCTGTGTCATGTTGTTACTGGTTCCCAGCGCCTGTCTGAAGAGGGGCACCGTAGCCCAGATGTGGAGGTCCACGTTCGAGTTCCTTTGGAGAAAGAGGTTCCTTTGACTCTTGTGATAGAAGAACCGAAGCCCTTGGAAGAGGAACCAGAATTCCCTGAACTCACAGAGGTGTGGCCATTGTGTCTTAATGAGCATGCAGTGTTTACCATGTATAGAATTTATTTAGATGACCCACCAAAAGACTTGCTCTCACTTAGAAGATTATGTATTTCTTCCTTTCTTATTTCTTCCATTCTAAAAAGTAGAAAAGCTGTTGAAACTAAGTAAAGAGTGACTAAATGTTTTCCTGAATTGTGTTTTGTTGTGCATGTTGGTTTATTGTAAATTCCTTCAAGCTCACAGTAAGTGCTCTGTTGTTTAAGTTCAGAGCAAATTGTTTTTTCCCCCCACTTTTTTGTTTCAAAACAATAAGACCAGATATAGTCAAAATATTAGAATTCCGAGTATAACAGGGTGTTACAACTAGTGGCTTTTTTTAGTTTTTGCAGGCTGTCAAGCTGTATGATTTTTCTAACTAATTGTAATGTAATGAATATAAGAGTTATGTTAATATTTCCTGCTTTTTTTTTCCTCTTCACATGTATGCTGTCTCTTTCTATTAAGGAAATGGAGGCTGAGGTGAACAGGGGGCTGAGACGAGGTAATCATGAAGTTTTAAGTGAAGGTTTTGGTCTCAGCCTTACACGCAAAGACCTGCAGACACTCAGCAACCTCAACTGGCTCAATGATGAGGTGAGTACACATTAGAGCTTAGATCGGGCCCAAAAAATCAAGCCCGACCCTACCCAAGCCTGTGCACGTTGCGTCTGAGCCCGGCCCGACACATTAACTGTAATTATGAGCCCGAGCCCGATTTAAACCAGACAATTTTTTTCATACGTGGGCCGTTATAACTGACGTTCTCAACTGCAATTCCGAGTTGTTTGAACTACAGAAATCTGTTTTAGAATTATCTTAATGAATAATGCAACAAGGACGAATCATGTAAACTGCGCTGTTTGTTTATTCAGAATGGAATGGATTGCAAATGGATCCGAATGAAGAAACGTTAAAAAAAAAGAAAACTCGACCCTAGCTGCTCCCTCAGCCGAATAGTGTGGGTAACAGATCAAGGCAGCAACATAATCAAAGCCCTGGAACCAAATAGGAGACTTTCTTGTCTCGATCACCTAATTAATACTGTCCTTCGCCACGGTCTGCGTGCTGACGCGCTGGCCGACAACAGTGCTGCAGATGGGGGAGACACGATGTAGCACAGTTTACCTCACACTCAAGTCAGTGCAGGACATTTAGCCTACCCAGAGCTACGGGAGAAGCTGGAGAGGCCCCCCAGCTGGATTTCTCCCCACCGAATTAGGCTAATAAAGTAATGATTAAAAAAAACACAAGCTTGATCAAGGGCCCGGCCCGAGGATAGCGGCGGAAAATATCGGCGGGCCGGGTCAGGTCAAGTTCGGGCTCGGGCAGAGAATCTAAACTCTAGTACACATTATCCTCGAGGTCAAATCTGTGTCGGAATGAACAGCAGGCATTATTTTAGCATCAGGTGGACGCACTCTTTTGTTGCATATGTCAAAATATAAAAATAAAATGATGTTGTGATGTAATAATTGTTGCACAACTGAGCCATACCGTTGTCCTTGTTTGGAATTGAAACTCTCCCTCCTTAACCTCTCAGGTGATCAACTTTTATATGAACCTGCTGGTGGAGCGCAGCAAGGACCCCAGCCTGCCATCAGTCAACACGTTCAACACTTTTTTCTATCCCAAGCTGCGCAGCAGTGGCTACTCTGCTGTCCGCCGCTGGACCAAAAAGATGGACATCTTTTCTAAAGACATCCTACTGGTTCCTGTCCACTTGGGGGTGCACTGGTGCCTCTCTGTAAGTCTTAATGACCATAATTGCGACCTGAAAGTAACAATCTTGTGATTTATATTGCAGTTTTTTATTGGGCAACTCTTTTTCTCAGGTGGTGGATTTCCGTAAAAAGGCTATCATGTACTTTGATTCCATGGGAGGAAACAATGATGAAGCATGCACAATATTGTTGTAAGTTTCAGTATCAGATATGTTTTTTTGTTGAATGGGATATATATTTAGAGAGCTAAACTCCTGCAAATTGATTTTTATGAGCCATCAAAGTGTATTTATACATATATATATATATATATATATATATATATATATATATATATATATATATATATATATATATATATATATATATATATATAATTATAATTCATTTTTGTTTCCCTAGTGAATACCTGCAACAGGAAAGTAAGGACAAGAAAGGCAAAGAACTGGATACCTCAGGCTGGACTCTGCACAGCAAAAAGCGCAATGTAAGTCCAAAACACATGAGGGCGGAGAGCATTAAGTAGTCTGTTTTTATTGTTGTGCCATGTCATGCTGTGTCATCAAACTGCATACTTTTAAGGAATTTTGGGATAGGTTTCCATTATCAGCAGAAAGCTCCAGGTTGTAGGTCTTGGAGCAAACAGTGCCTCCATCCTTGGCCAGACTGTCCAGGTCTAGGCTGCACTGCAGCCTTATTACCAGTTATAATAAGGCATTACCACTTATCACCACTAATTGTAATATGCATGATATTGTTTTGTTTATATTTTAGAGTTTTTTTGTGTGCACCTCCTTTGTAATTACACAGCATGCACAGGAGTAGATTGCATCAGCTATTTGTAAAGCCATCTCCAAGTTTTGTGTAAAGCACCAAAAGGCTCTTGGTAACTAGTAGTTAGTTTGACAAATCATAGGGATTGTGAAGAGGGGAAAGCCCCCCCCCCCAGAACTACATAAAGCAAAAGCCTATAAATCATCTGTTGGCATACAGCCTACTTTGTTTCACTGGCACATCTATAAAGTGGCCAGTATTGAGAAGCAGTGTGTCCTCTAGCTTCAAAACGATGCACCTTTGCAAGCAGTCTTAAGTTGCTGGTTGTATTTAAGGAGCAGCCCAGCCTATAGGGCCCACTAGTAGGTTTTTTTTTCCTGCTTTAGAAATGTGTTTCTCAATTAAACTGTGCTGTTTACAATGTTGCTTTTTGTAACTGTGACCTTATTTTTTTTTTTTTTTTTTTTTTTACACTTTTTACACAAGTGAGCTAGGTCACTGGAGCAAGGATACATCTGAAATATCAAATGAATATTGTGCAAACTCTATTAATGATACTATTGCATTGTCATAAACATCTCATGATAAATGTAGTAGAAAGTGAATTTTCAAAGCAACATCTTAGCAGTTGGTAATTAGTCCATTATTATTGATCAAATATCCTGTCAAACTTGTACAGTTAATTATAGTAATTTTCCACTGTAGAATGTCCAATAACATTTTGATTCCTCCTTTGCTCTCAGGAAATCCCACAGCAGATGAATGGTAGCGACTGTGGAATGTTCACATGCAAATATGCAGATTACATTACCAAAGACAAGCCAATCACATTTACACAGGTAATCACTAACACAGATTTATCTGGTAATCATCATCATAGTGGCATAAACATGTCTTATGTGACCTCTCTTTTCTTCACAGAAACACATGCCCTACTTCAGAAAAAGAATGGTTTGGGAGCTTCTGAACCACAAGCTGTTGTGATATCAGTATGATATATGATATGATGATATGCCATAACGATGGCTGAGCTACTCTCAACAGCAGGATCTACGATCTACGTACAGTAGTCCTGTTCTGGGAAAGACTTGCACACCAGCTGATCAGATCAGGAACCAGCTCTGCTACTCTGCATCCTCTACCGTCTGTCTAGCTCTCAACTGATCTTAGATGATGGGATGTTGCTGGAGCACCAAGCACTGCCTCCCAGTCCTTGTTTTGTTTTTTTGGTGCACCCATGGAGCATCAGTGTAGCAGCTGAAACGCTGCATGTTTTGTAGTGCCCAGCCAGAACTGTACAGACTTGCAAACCATACTCTAAGCTGCAATGTTCAGTTTAATGCAGACATAAAGTTTACATGTTTTGATCTTACAGGGAGATGAGCACATTATGCTGCATCATTTTTATAATGGTAATACTACGTTTTGGTGTCGCTGTCAATGTTTGATACTCTTGGTACGTTCAAAGGACGATTTACTTAACCATGTAAACTGAAATTTGAATGGCCTCTAGTCTCAAAAAAATAGTCTCTTTGTATTTAGGCATGAGACCTTTATTTCATAATATGAACATTTTACCTAAAACAGAACTATTTTTGTAATTAGTTTGATTAAAAGGCACAAAAGTCTTCAAACATTGCCTCAGAGTATGATTTATAATGAAATAGAATGTTTTACCTTGCCACGGAACTGCAAGTGTAATAAAACAGTCTTAGTTACACCTTAAAACACCAGGATAAAGTCTGTTAGACTTGATAAAATTTTGTAAATTAAGGTTCAAAGTCTATTTTATGTATTTCAGAGTCTTCTTTTACAGCAACTTTTGGGCACATTGAGTCTATTTTGAACTGTGTACATACTTAAAACATATACTGGCTCTTGAACAGTGTAATATACTTTTTCTTGACGCATTACTTATATATTTTTTATCTAGGTCCAAGTGTGTTTTAGAAATAAATTCTTGTATTGTGACTGTTCTTTGTGCATTACCTCAAAATCAATTGGTTTGATATAAAAACTGCCACATTTGATAAACATGAGAACCTGGCCGTGTGTCTTGGCTTGTTTGAAGTGCGTTATCTCTTTTACAAGATATAAACCTGCAGATGGTCCCTTGTGTAACAGAATGCACAAACCACAGTGGAAAAAACTTTATTTAAAAAATGACAACTTCCAAATCAAACCAAGTAAAAGTTAAATAACTAGGGTTTTTTTCTATGAAGAAGACAAAGTCCTGCATCATGGCACAGACAAACATTTACTAAGGAGAGGTTGTTGATGCACAAAACAGAAGACTGCACAGACATCTTTGAACATAAGTTACAAACTGACCCCATCTATGACTCGATCTATTCAATGAACTTCAGCTAAAAGATTTCTAAATACTCAAACGTTAGCAGCAATAGTTCTTTAGACTTAATTAGCCACCTTTCACTTTTTCTTCAATGTTTTGGATAGAAATGATGGAATGACAATGGAACATAAAATAGTCATTTAAAGATTTTTTTTTTGCTTCATAGATCTATGTTCAGAGGAGTTTGATATAACAAAAATCTTTTTCAACATTAGCAGTGCATGAAACAACAAGCCCACCAAATCTGAGTAGCACTTCACTATCCCTTCCAGTGAAATCTAAGGCATTTCTGTGAAGTTCTGTGAGGTTTTCTCCTGGAAATGAACTGTCTCAGGGTTCAAAAAAGGAAAAACTGCATCAATTACTCAGCAAGAAAGCAAGAAAAACAAATAGGACCAGACGGGACACAAAATTTAACCAGAACATAAAAATTGCAACTGGATTCAATGGTGAATTACATATACGTCGTGTCCATGTAAAATTAAAGTTGGGTAGACAAGTGGGCAACACCTGCCATATATTTGATTTATTTAGAGTTCCTACATTTTTACAGTCATATTAACAACCACATGTTGGTATGAAATAGTTCCCTTTTAATGCAGCAATTACAATTAATGAACCAAAAATGAATGTATCAGTCAGAAAACAAATAAAGCTCAACGTATGTAAAATGAAAGATAAAAGCTTTGTAAGCCAAAATGTGAAGTCATATTGTGAGGTGATCCATTGTCACGAAATGTAAGGTGTTTCTTGGATATCTGCAGTATTGCATTTATTAGGATAATAAATTAATTGCATAGATGCATCGTCAGACCTTGGGCGTGTTTTCCGAACATTGGACGGAAGAGTTAAAGGATGTGGACACAGTACCAGCTGTGAACAGCCATGAGACCTACTGTAGCTGGTTATTGCCTGTGAACCTTGTACACAAACTGAATCTACATTTCTCTGGCAGGATGAGGTAAGTTGAGGTTTTGAACATATATTTCTCTTATATTGTTCCCAACTGTTTGGGGCACAACTCTGTAACAATGCATTTGAACCTAGCATTCATAATTCATCCATGATCAGGAGTCATGTTTGCAAAATGCCAACATTTGTGACACAGACAGAACTGAAATGTCTGTAAAAAAAAAACACACACACACACACACACACACACACACACACACACACACACACACACACACACAAACAACACATTAAAGCTTCTTTGACATCAACACTGAAACCAGAACGAGAGAAGTATGCAAACATACAAATTACTATTTCAAGAAAAAAAAAACGTTGAAAACATCTATTTCTCACTATTTGAAGCACACAACACACTATCAAAAATAAAAACAAAACTTCTTTGAAAAATAGGATAAATCTTAAAAGTATTAAAACTGAATTTTAAAAACCTTTAAATAGGAAATGTAAAAAACAAACATGAGGGTGAAAAACAGAAATGCAGAAGTAGATGCAAACACACAACAAATGCCAGTATTAAAGCATCTCCGTACTGGCCATAACAATCAATATAATAAACCTTGGTAGTGTTTTCTGTAGATATAACAGGACAGAGCCACGCTTTACCAATTGATCTCCATGTCTATGTAATAAGAACTTCACACTCTAATAACAACATCTAATTCTTGCTTCAGAAAATGTATGGATGTAATTCAGCTTCCCCTTTTATAAAAGGGAAACGAGGGAAAAAAGCAAAAACACAGCAATACATACTACATTGCTATGTTCAGACAATTGTAAAATATTGTTATTAAAATAAATGAAACATTACTACACTGATGAAAGGAAATCAAAAGAAAGCCTAAATAAATTTAAATCTCTTATTTACAGGCAGCTCTGTGTGATTCCTGTTAAGCAACTTTGGATTTTATCAGGTGGAGCAGCTTAACGTGAACCAATATTTAGAACTTTCTGATAATAATCTCTGGAATGCCTTAAATCTATTTAGCTCTTTTAAAGAAGTCTTCTCTGTGAAATCATCTCTAAATTTTTCTTCTTCTTCTAAATTTCTGATTGTCCAAAGCTTTGTCGAGATTTGTTGGAACTATAAATTATTTGAGAGTCAAGTGCCAAAAAGAAGCGATGCCGCCTCATGTAAGGTATTATACCTGATCAACTTGCTGCGACTTCAGGAGACGCTAGTCCAAGCCAGCACCATATCCGTCTAAAATATGACGCATCAGCTTTTTGAATGATATAGTTTTCTTTCTTTTTTAGGCCTACTGTATTCAAATATTTGCACCTATCAATCAAACTAGGACACATGAAGCTAGAAACACACCAAAACAAAGAATTATGTACAAAAAGGCAGGTTCAACGCCTGAAAGTATCAGACAAAAAAAGTGAAGTTAAATCAGCATATCTTACAAAAAGGTCAAAACAAAGAATGACTCAAAATAAAACATGGTGTTGAGATGTTCTTCTACTGGTTTCATTCTAGCTCTCCGGAGTAATATTACAAAAAGAATATTAATAACGTTCATAAAACCTTTTATGTAGTGTGTGTCTGTGTGTGATTTTTTTTTTTTCTTAACTATTATCAAAATAGATGCTCCTTGTTCTGTTCTTCCCATTGCCATTTCCTCCATCCTTGCTTGTTTGGAGTAAAAGAGTTTGTTTTAAAATATGAGTTTGTAGAAAATATCTTTTTTGTGTCCTTTCTGTGTAACAGTCCGTGTTCCTCCTGGGTGTCTGGTGCCTTACGTGCAGAGTCGCAGTGCCGAGTTTCAGCACTTGGGGCCCTTTGAGAGTCACTACGGCTCCAGAGGAAGATCTGACACAAAGTGACAAGACCAGCCATTACAAACAAGAGCTGCTGCTGCTGCTGCTGCTGCTGCAGCACCGTCTCCTTTTGCAGTAACATTGTAGCCATCAAAAAATGTATGAACATACAGAGACACAAAACAAACAGACACTTGCAAGGATTAAAACCCACCTCGTCACTTGTTATGCTGGTAGGTGTAGGTTGTGTGTTCTGTGGGTGTCTCTATGGCAACAGGTGGTTGGACGGCACTTTCCTGAGAGGGAGGCAGCAAAGATTTAATCCATGAGTGATTGTTTCACATAATTTACATTTTACCTGTTCTAGTGAGAGAAAACAGAGTCATTACCTCAACTGAGATGTTGGTGGAAGGCACTTGGGTGTACTGGGGGATGTAGGTCCCCTGCATAGATGTGTTTGCAGGCATATACTGCAGAGTGGAGATGATAAGTACATTAGACCTGACAGCTACATTGGAAATAACACTGTCAAATAAAGCTGCACTAGACAAGATTTATATGTGAAATTACACCTGTCTTTATCAGCCTAGATTACAAAGGGGAGCTGCAACACAAGTAGAACATGCCATCTGATTCTTACTCTGTTAATTTGCCCAATTTGCCCAAATAAAGGTCAAGTTATCTCCAGCATAAGGATTTGGCAGATCCTTAAAAGCAGTAAAAGCACTCTGATTTCCTTGGTTTCTTTTTGTATAACACAATCATGGACTGGTCAAATTGCCTTGTGCATCTTTAACAGCTAAACATAAATAATAGCTGAATGCTAAATAGTCTGCTCTCTACTGACTGTGCCGCTGCCGCCCATGGAGAGGTGGCTGAGCTGCTGTGTCAGGGGCCCCATCATGGAGGTCGGCTGGATGGACATGGTGTGGTCCATTCCTGGCGTCAGGACTGCTCCCTATAAAGAACAATAACATACAGCAGTGTTAGCAGTTCAAGTTGCCATTAAAACAAAGAGACGGGCAGACAGAATGTGAAGGCAGCAGAATATTAAAAGGCTTCTCCTGCAACAAAAACAAGGAGGAAGGCCAACAGCTTTAAGAGTCAAGATACTCACTGTGGGCGGCATGATGTACGACTGATGATGTAGCCAGGATGGGTTGTGTACCTGCAGGAACAAGAAAGACACACGTGTACCAGAAGATTACATAATATTAAAGCAAAACGCCATACATTTTGCTGTATTGTTTTTAGATTTAAAGCATTTTTTATGGAAACAGCAGGTCAGGGCTTTGTTAAACTCCAGTCCGTCACAGTTTAGCATCTTAACTAACTAACACCGCAGCTTTGAGGGTCTGAAACTACCTGGTAGGTGGACACAGGTGAATGCATGTACGGGGAGAGGGAGGTTGGCCCCATCATCCGGTTGGGGGCGATGCTGTAGGGAGAGGAGTAGAACCTACCAGAAAGAGACACAAAGTTATTAGTCACCACAACATGATCGCACTCCCTCTGGGTATACAAGGGATTTGTCAGAGTAGTAGTACTGACCCATTCTGTAAGGCTGTGGTGGGGTCATAGGTAAGCGTCATTCCTCCCTGGAGAAAAGAGACGGTGTCATTATGAGGCGGATCACACGCAGTGTTGCATTATAAAGCGTTTTTCACAAAAGTCATAGTCATAAGACATGAAGAAATAAACTCACCGTCTCCCCATCTCTCGTCCAGGGCCGGCCGTTCTGCAGATATTTTCCTTGGCTCTGACGCTTCTTCTGGCCTCCGTCAGCAAATTTACACAGCAGGGGTTCTGGCGGCACTGGACCAGTAAGAAAACATGACGTTATATGAAATATATGTTCAGTATCATAAATGTAAAAACTCTTTGGATAAGATTATTTTCTTCAACTTAAATTTCTTTGAATTTTTTTTTTAGGATGCTACATTCAAACAAGATGTCATTTCAAGGAAATCTCACCTGGAACTCCAGGTGGAGTCTTGATATATTTTCCATTGAAATGTTGGATGATGGCTTCACATTTCTCTGTTGACTCCATCCTATAGGAAAGGAAATACTACATGTTTCATAAAAACAATCACTGTGTTTAAAGGTCCCATGGCATGAAAATTTCACTTTATGAGGTTTTTTTTAACATTAATATGAATTCCCCTAGCCTGCCTATGGTCCCCCAGTGGCTAGAAATGACGATAGGTGTAAACTGAGCCCTGGGTATCCTGCTCTGCCTTTGAGAAAATGACGTCATAAGGAGGAAGGTTACCTCCCCTTTCTCTGCTTTGCCTGCCCAGAGAATTTGGCCCGGCCATGAGAAAGAGAGAGACATCATGGCTTGAAAACGAGTGAAGCATGTCAGTTGGTCAAGGCCACACCCCCACCCTCCACCTTGCCCCCCCTCTCTCCTCCTCAATAGCATTTAAAGCTACAGACACAAAAATGGCACGTCCTTAGGAAAGCTCATTGTGGGACTGGCTCTAGTGGCTGTAATTCTGTACCAAGGCTGGATTTCCGGAAAGAGACTTCAGATACAGTATTAGGGGACCAATGAGGCCTATATAAAAGCATCCAAAAAGCAGCATGCCATAGGACCTTTAATAGTAGCAGGTTACAAGGTATCAATGCTGTGTGCTAATATAGCCAGTTGGAGATTTCTTATCTGTGCTGGCCACCAGAGGGCTCACTCACCATGATTAATACTGACATTTGTGCAACTGGATATTTTCTACAAAGCAGCACAAGAGGCTACACCATCACTAATCGACTTAAACCAGCGGTCCTAATGCGTGTGACTAAATAACCAAAGCTTATACCTGGCAAAGCCCACTCCTCGGCTGGTTCCATTAGCATCACGGAGGATGCGTGTGGAAATGGCCTGGCTGAAGGGCTTCAGCATGCTCTCCAGCTCCTGCTCGTCCATGGACATTGGCAGATTGGAGATGTATAAGTTGGTGGGGTCCTGCTCCTGTTGCTGAATGGAGGGAAGCCACGAGAGGATTAATGCACGAGGATGTGGAGCAGACAGAGCTCTTTGTTTTCTCCAATCACAACTGCATTATGATGTCAGGAGCCCTCCAAAAAATCAAGAGCCACACAAAAGCTGCCAGCGAAAATTTGAAGGAATTGATATAACCTTTTAACAGGAAGTGTAAGGTGTCTGCTATTTGGAATGTGGCATGTGCAGGACATTAGACAGTTTAAAAAAAACTGTCTGAGAGAAAGGGTAGAGGGTTTGGAGTTAAAGGTGGATTTCATTTTGGCGTGAGCTACATGGATGAGGTCTAAGGAGAAAAGAGATATGCAGATATGGTGAGATAGTATTCTGGCTGGACTTCAGATGAACCTCTCTCTCTCATTTTGACTCTCTATTTCTGTCTCTTCTACTTTTTTTCATCCAACACGCTCCTTTTCTTCTTCACTCTCCTCTCTCATACTCCATCACCGAGACGTTAATACCAAAAGGGTAGTAGACAGGCCCATTATGTGAGACTAGCCTCTTAGGAGGATGAAAGTGCAGGATCCAGGTAATGTGATATCAAAGCATAATTACATTTCAAATGGCTCTCCATCCATGGATGATCTAAAATGATTATGTGCTCTCGCTCGATGGAGAATCACAGCAGAGACATTTTGGACAAAGACCTTTGGAAATGATCTGAAGAACATCTAAAGCATTGTGCTATCACCGTCCCCAAGGCAAACATTATCATCCTGTTACCTCGGTCATGGTAATATGTCACTTTTATTCAAGCAGTTATATTAATGTGGTAATCCTGACCTTGAATGCATGCACAGTGGCTGGCTCTGTTGGCTTGCATAAATCAGACCAATTATGCATCTTTTCGTAATCTGAATTTGAAATTATTAGAAAACAACCTGAAAGAAACTCCTAAAGTGCCAGTTGCATTTTATCCTTTCAAACTATTTTGTAGGCTTTTTCTTTGCCTCCTGCTCTAACAAATTTAATTTGACCAAGCATCTTGTAAAATAATCTGTATCACCCTCTAACCATTATGCATATTCATTATCTCAGAGTGCAGATGTGATTAAAAACCTGTAAATGCAGTGTGAATTAATTTCCAAGCCATGAATAATGCATGTGTAATCGCTGCGACCTGTGGTGAAGGTGATTTCTCCTTCACCTCCCTCCTCCTCCTCCTCCTCCTCTTCCTCCTCCAAAGCAGTGCTAACAAGAGATGGAGCTTGAACTCATGAAAGCGAGCAGAGAAGACCTGCTGCGGGTTTCAACCGCGAATGAGTCAGAATGAGTCAGAGAGAAATCTGACGCAAACATAAGCCTTGTTGTAAACCCGGAGTGAAGGGGTGAGTGAAATCAAGTTATTCTGTGAGAGAGGAGCCGTATGAATGTCAGTGATCCAGCTTAACGAGAGATCAGCTTTCCCAGGGTGTTCGTGGTGTGCATGTGCGTGTGCGTGTGTGTCATAATCCGGTTGAGGCAAGGCTGGTGAAGTGCATGTGTGATTGTCGTTTGTATGTGTGTGTGTGTGTGTGTGTGTGTGTGTGTGTGTGTGTGTGTTGACAGGGCGGGTGGCTGGGCACAGGGCCCTGCTGACTGGGGAGCTGCTCAGACACTGAGTCAGATGCCACCAGTGAGAACAGACATGTCCTTTGTACAGGGAGCTCAGAGAGCAGACCCTGGGACACACTCCCTCAACACTGTCACCACTATGAAGCATAACACACATACACACATGTACACACATGTACCTGTGTGCATCCATGCACTCTTGTTTTTGAACACACATATTCTACAATGCATTAATACCCATAAATACACAAATTTAAGCATATACCCAGTGCACCACCTGGCAAACGCACAAGCGCGCACGCACACACAAACTGAGGCTTAATTGGCTTATATTCCTGAGCCGTGGCTCATATATATATAAAAAAAAACAAAAACATGAGGAGAGCGCTAGATAGAGAAAGAGCTCTCAATAGCTTCAACAGAGAGATGTATAAGAAGCAGATAATGCAGAGGAACAACCTTTCTGCTGTAAGGTTAATAATTCAGCATTTCATTTGTAATGAATAATTCATCATTCAACTTTTCGCTGAGTCCCTGTCAAAATGCCTGAAATGTTTTTGTTCTTTTCATTTGCTGAAAACTCTTTTAACTGACCAATAGTTCAATTTAAGCTGATACCAAGTCGTAAGAAATAAACCCACCAAATATTGACATCTCAAATGGGGTTCTTACCTTGGCCATCTGAGCCTGCACTCCACCAGCCTTCAGCGCTGTCACCGCCTTCTGAGCTGAGGACGGACTGTCAAAGTCAACAAAGCCATAGCCTGCAGGGACCGAGACATACAGCAAGACATACACGTTATGACAATGATATATGCATACCGCAGGACTCTGTGGACACAGGCATGTAATGTGAGCTCATGAAGCACTCATTGTATTTAAATCTGAAGAGACAGCCAGTTCGTTTTGGACTGTGCTTCTTCACGGAGGACAGATGTCGAGTTATACAACACTGCCCATATTATCACACAATGCACACCTGTTAGGTAGGTGTAGTGTGAAGCTTAACACACAGTAAACACTGGGCGACTAAATGCAAACAACTTTATTGAAAAGAATGTATCAGCAATGTGCTGTAACTGCAATCTGTAACTTTCTTAAACTACAGCAGAGATGAGAAACTCTTTAGTGTTATGCTGACGTTATTTCACCTGTTTGTTGTTGATAAGCAGTGAAGATATCATCAACTGACAAGATAGTGTTGGTGAATACATTATCTACTGACTTTGTGAACTAGACAGGTGCTACCCAACAAAACCAAACATAGTAGTGTATGGGGTGCATCCAACCATGGAAAATTATTTTTTCCTGTTTACTAGCTGAAGCTCAATCTGCAACTTTTTCAATCAGTCGATTAAATGTTTGTCATTCTTCAAGCAAAAATGTTACAAGTTCTGTTTCAGCTTCTCAAATGTGAATATTTTGTAGTTTTCTTTTTTCTAACATTTTTTATACCAAACGATTGATCGAGCAATCAAGAAAAAAATCAGCAGATGAATCAATTAATCAAAGTTTACAAACATTGGTTGCAGCCTTAATCATAATAGAACAATGGCACCTGATAGGCTTGAAGTACCTAGAACATAGATTACTTTAACAAATGTAAAAGTTCGTCGTAACGTAAACATTCTTCAAGAAGGCACCGAATTTACAAATACCTATTGGCTAAACCAATAGGTATTTTCAAAACAAAATTAATTTAAACATTGATGAACAATTTAAATAACACTTTGGCACCTTTGTTCAACAGTAACTGTGACCCAGCTGATGCCTTTATGCCTCACCTTTGCACTTGTTGGTGGTCTTGTCCAGGATGGCCTTGGTGGACACTATTTTCCCATACCTGAAAAACAGTGAGGTTTACACTCATGGATCATCCTTGCAGTGCAAACAATTACTTATTTACATTCAGTATTTGCATTGCGACATTGCTGAGGCAATCTAAACTTAACACAACCTAAGGAGTTGTGCTCCATGATGACTGAATTATAATTCACTTGGCTGATTCAGCGCAATGACACTGAATATAATTACACCATCTGATAATAAATGATGTGCACAGGGAAATCTTTAGAGAGGGGGTGGGACATAAATTAAATTCAATTAAATTAAAAAAATGTCCTGTGGGTTTCTGCATGCTAGAAAAACACTATAGATTACCCATATCTTATTCCATCCTGCTTTCACACAGATGTCAATAGGGATCATAACTCAAGGGGAATCCAACATGACAATAAGGTAAAAATAAATGTGTGCATTTTCAGATAGTTTCACAATGTACTATCAATATTAAAATCCTGCATAATCTATTTAGCTGGCTAGCTATATACACTGCTGATGCATAAGATAGTGCCTGGCTCAGGCAAATGCTTGTTTGCAGAGTGTCTATCGGTTCCCATCTCTCCAGGCATGTGCATACAGTGTAATCTGATATGCCTCTCCTTGGCTGTCCTGTCCGATGCTGGCTCCCAGCCATACTCTCATTCTACTAACCAGCTTTTTTCTAGGCAGCGTTCTGCCCTCCACAGGGTCTTAGTGCCTCTCACAATGCAAACCAGCTTTCATCCAGTGACACTGCACCACTGCCACATTTCATCCAGACAGGAAGAGTCACTTTCATAATATATTCTATTAGTAAGGATTATGCGATGACCTGCTAAAATTGTAATATGACAGTTCATCTGTTGGATTATTCCAAATTGGAAAGGAAATTGTTTCTTTTAAGTTAATTTAGGATTACTTCCCCTTTAGAAAAAAAATCTGTAAATCTTTATCCCTTTACCAAGGTGGCATAAGGTCACCCGTTAAAATTATTACATTTTTACAGGAATATACAACAATTCTAAATTAATTCTGAATGATACTACATGTTGTGAATAAAAATATTGAAATATTGAATACACTCTAGGTGCTTTCCGACCAGATAGTACTTCTTCATACTACTAAGCAGTTCTAAGAACTACTCTCCCCCAAAATCTTTTTTTCCGTTTGCATTCCCACTGGCCAAGTGGCCATAGGGACTGGTAGGAGGGGTAAGGGAGTGACGCAAGCACGGCAACGGTCTTTATAGCATCGTCATTAGACCTTAGCGCCACATGCAACAACAACAAAGCAGCATGGAGGAGGCCGTCGGAATGTTCCTTATATTTGTTATAATGTTTATTATACTCGGAACAGACCCCGCCTCTGCCTGCTGCGCTGTGGACGTGTGTGTGTGTGACAGCCGGCGAGCCGCAGGACACGCTTGTGGCGTTTAACTCCGAAAAGAGAGTTAACCACAGGTTCCCGTTAATCTTATGATGGACATGTGTTGTGATATTTAAACAAACGAACTGTCAACGGCGAAATAAAAGCCTCTTATTTACGAGAGCGGTCTGAGAGACCTCCATCTTACAGCGAGGTGTCTGAGCATGACTGGCCGAGCGACGAGCTAGTTGCCGGGGCAGGCGCTTGCTGGCTGTCGCCTCACTTCATGGAGCTTCTCAACTCCGAAAACTTTGAAGCAAATTGTCAATTCGGCATCAATTTAAGCAAAACTGCCTATATTCGAAATCTAAACAGTTAATTTCTCGCCTAAAACATTGTCAGAAGTGAATTTAATGATGAATAAGATGGTGAAAATTGTTAAAAATGGCCTGTTGTTGGTTGTTGCTCTGTCTGCAAGTTCCGAATTGGCAGTGGGCGTGACTTATAAGTTCGACCAATCAAGTACACCTAGGAAAAGGGAAAAGACCCTGCTCTGAAGTAGGAGCTAAAAAAGTACACTACTGCGGCCAGAGGAACTTAAAAATCCCCAAATTTTTCCTGTCGGAACGGGACGAAAAAAGTGTTCTAGGAACGTTTAGTTCTAAGAACTGCAAAAATCCCTCGGGTCGGAAAGCCCCTATTATGTTCAGATTTTACTTCAATATATATATATATCAAATTTACAAAATACAAAGGCAATGCAAGAAGACCAAAACATCATTAATTTGATCCTAAAATACGGTTTATCATCAAAGTTCACATTATAGAACTCTCTCCCTCTTTCTGCTTAATTGTCAATCCACTGAAACATATTCATACTCAGTGGCTTTTAATAGTGTCTGATTTCCTGTTTATCTTCATTTTTTGGTCTTATCTGTGTTTATACGCTACATTAAAACACTTTGATGTGTTTTTGATAAATATATTTTTATTTTACTTGACATTCAAGGCATCACAGACAGATATTGTATGTTCTAATCATTTATCCTATACACATTCGCTGCCAATTCACTATTAAACATTACCATTTCTGATTCTAAGCCATAAAATGCGACCAACTGGACTGGATGGATATGCCAACATTGTTTATATATATATATATATATATATATATATACAGTGAGGAAAATAAGTATTTGAACACCCTGCTATTTTGCAAGTTCTCCCACTTAGAAAACATAGAGGGGTCTGAAATTGTCATCGTAGGTGCATGTCCACTGTGAGAGACAATCTAAAAAAAAAAATCCAGAAATCACAATGTATGATTTTTTTAACTATTTATTTGTATGATACAGCTGCAAATAAGTATTTGATCACCTGAGAAAATCAATGTTAATATTTGGTACAGTAGCCTTTGTTTGCAATTACAGAGGTCAAACGTTTCCTGTAGTTTTTCACCAGGTTTGCACACACTGCAGGAGGGATTTTGGCCCACTCCTCCACACAGATCTTCTCTAGATCAGTCAGGTTTCTGGGCTGTCGCTGAGAAACACGGAGTTTGAGCTCCCTCCAAAGATTCTCTATTGGGTTTAGGTCTGGAGACTGGCTAGGCCACGCCAGAACCTTGATATGCTTCTTACAGAGCCACTCCTTGGTTATCCTGGCTGTGTGCTTCGGGTCATTGTCATGTTGGAAGACCCAGCCTCGACCCATCTTCAATGCTCTAACTGAGGGAAGGAGGTTGTTCCCCCAACTCTCGCAATACATGGCCCCGGTCATCCTCTCCTTAATACAGTGCAGTCGCCCTGTCCCATGTGCCGAAAAACACCCCCAAAGCATGATGCTACCACCCCCATGCTTCACAGTAGGGATGGTGTTCTTGGGATGGTACTCATCATTCTTCTTCCTCCAAACACGGTTAGTGGAATTATGACCAAAAAGTTCTATTTTGGTCTCATCTGACCACATGACTTTCTCCCATGACTCCTCTGGATCATCCAAATGGTCATTGGCAAACTTAAGACGGGCCTTGACGTGCTGGTTTAAGCAGGGGAACCTTCCGTGCCACGCATGATTTCAAACCATGACGTCTTAGTGTATTACCAACAGTAACCTTGGAAACGGTGGTCCCAGCTCTTTTCAGGTCATTGACCAGCTCCTCCCGTGTAGTTCTGGGCTGATTTCTCACCTTTCTTAGGATCATTGAGACCCCACGAGGTGAGATCTTGCATGGAGCCCCAGTCCGAGGGAGATTGACAGTCATGTTTAGCTTCTTCCATTTTCTAATGATTGCTCCAACAGTGGACCTTTTTTCACCAAGCTGATTGGCAATTTCCCCATAGCCCTTTCCAGCCTTGTGGAGGTGTACAATTTTGTCTCTAGTGTCTTTGGACAGCTCTTTGGTCTTGGCCATGTTAGTAGTTGGATTCTTACTGATTGTATGGGGTGGACAGGTGTCTTCATGCAGCTAACAACCTCAAACAGGGGCATCTAATTTAGGATAATAAATGGAGTGGAGGTGGACATTTTAAAGGCAGACTAACAGGTCTTTGAGGGTCAGAATTCTAGCTGATAGACAGGTGTTCAAATACTTATTTGCAGCTGTATCATACAAATAAATAGTTAAAAAATCATATATTGTGATTTCTGGATTTTGTTTTTTAGATTATGTCTCTCACAGTGGACATGCACCTACGATGACAATTTCAGACCCCTTCATGATTTCTAAGTGGGAGAACTTGCAAAATAGAAGGGTGTTCAAATACTTATTTTCCTCACTGTATATATATACACACTGATCTATGACTTCACATTATGACTAGCATTTAAGCCTGTGAGCTCTACTTGCTGCACTCCCCTGCTTACACAGTAGAGATACCCATGTACTGAATTGCGCTCAGAGGTCTCGGATTATGTGATGCAGAGCGAAAAGAGGGCCAGGAGACTCAGCCATGTGTGAGAGAGCATAGCATAGTCCAGCCCCATGTCCATCCATGGTCAACCACCAGAAACGGACCAGGGCGAGAGAACCAGAGCGGCAGCGAGGCACCCAGAGAGACAACTGCAGGGGCCGGAGATGGAGAACCAACCCCCATCCCGTCCTCTCATCCCTCGCTCCCTACACAGTACAGCTCAAAGCGTGCATATACAATGCTCAGTGTGGGGGAGGGGAGCTTTGGGAGTGTTGTGTCCTAATACTATGCACACATTTCCTGTTTAAACTTAGAGTTAACTAAGTCAAATTCCCTCCATGACTCGTACGCCTACTGTTTTACATCTTCATCTACAAACACTTCCCCTATTAACTATTATTGGATACAGTATCCTCTCTCAGTCTAGTTTATCCGAGAATTACATTGATCTTAATGTGCTCTGCTAAAAGGCAAATTTCATGCAGTGATTTTATCTGCTCTGTAAAAGCAGAAATATGAGAACTACCCCCACAGAACACCACCTGACATACAAACCCTGAACTCCATTCACTCCTCCCCCTCTGATTCTCTCCCACCCCCCACCTTCATGCCATTGCCCTTGTTTGTCTTTCCCTTTCCCTTGGGCTCACCGTTTCCTGTAGGGTTGGGCAGCCTCATGTGAGCCATATCTTCCAGACAGCTGTAAAATAGCAGGCCTCTCCCTCCCTCTCTCCCTTATTCAATCTCTCTCGCCCCCTTTTCCCTCCTTTTCTCTTACTCCTCTCCTCTGCTCTTCTGGTCCTCATCACCAGGCTCCAGAATTCAATTAAGTGAACCCAGACCATTCATCTCAGCCCTATTTTGGTTTGATGTCTTCGACTGAAGTCCTAACAAACATATCAGATGGATTGGATGATGCTGTTGTTTGATGTCTGACTACATGCTGCCCACAACAGAGTTTTCACAGACTCACAGTGATGAGCAACATAATGTGGTATTTATAGTGCAGAATATGACTTTGAATTAGGACAGCATAGTCTCATTGTCATCATACTGTTTGATGATAATCTACAAGACTAAAGCACAGAGGAGCAATAACTCATGTAGGTCACAACTAAAGTCTAAAAAGGAGCAAGAGAAGAGACATACAGAAAGAATTAGCGTGAGAGAGGGAGACTAGACATTCTGTGCCTAGTTGTTGGAAAGTCTGTGCTTAGCTGTGCCAAAGTGAAAGGACTTAGTTTGCTGCCAAAATGATTGTTGGTTTTTCCACAAGGCCACTAAATGATGGGCCTTTAAAACATATGGATGAAAATATGGCCCTCTTCTTCGCTCGAGACATACATGCTAAGGTGTGGTTTAGCATTAATGTGCATTTCAAGTGTAAGGAAGTTCTGCAAGTATGTAGTCATGCAATCCTTGGTGTATTCAGCCAGACAGCCAGCCAGCCATAGCCCATTTATCCATGTACCCATCACTCTATCTTAATCTAGTCTGCAACTCTAACCTGGTTAATGTGCGCAGTGGTGGTCAGAGAGAGATTTATTGGATGTAGATATAGAAGTTGGAGAATTGGTTTTTGGGTGACTTACGGCTGACAGAGTTTGACCAGATCCTGGTCTGTGGTTCCTGGATGGAGGCCACGGATGTAGAGGTTGGTTTTGCTCAGCTGCTCTCCCCCATTGCAACTGCTGCCATTGCTGATGGAGGTGGTGTTGCTGCTATTGTTGTTGTTGTTGGGGCTTGGAGGAGCCATCTGATGGTTGTAGGGGGACACATACGTCTGCTGCAGAACAAATACAGGGCAAAGTCAGATTTGGTTTTGGTTCAATCGTACACAAAGCAGATACTTCTTTAGGTACATGAAATTAAATTTGTACACTGATGCAGTACTGTAGGTAACTGGATATGGAATGGTTTACTAACTGACTTGCTCAAACTACAGGCTTATGAGGAATAAGGTAAATAAAGACACAATTAGCCAGAACATTTGTAACAGTGGCTGTTTAACCCAGTGAGATGGTGGCAAAAGTATCCAAATGGGGCCACAGAGTCAGAGCCAGGATATCAATAGCAATATAGCTGCTTCATCTGGCTCGATAGGTCAGGTGAGATGAGATCTTTTTTTTATTTATTTTTTTTTAGATATGTACAGTAAAAATAAGTTATATAATACAAACATTAATATTATGCAATGTATATACTAGGGCTCTGAAATTAATCAAATTTTGATAGGGATTTCAATTTTGTCTTGTGTTCTGAATGACCCGCGCACTTTCACTCCTCCCAAAGGCTAAACTCACTCAGCCAATAGTCAGCGAACTCCTGTTTGTGGTATCTGGTGGCATTTAAAAATCACATGTACAATTCCAGTAAAATCCTACATTAAAAAGTTTAAATGTATCAATATATTACAGGCTCTGAATGTGCTCTTGTTTAACAGAGATAAGAATCATACAAATCATCAGCTTCAATGTTACACAGATACTTGAAACATTGACTGTTAAAATGAATCAGCTTCTCCATAAGCAGCCAGCAGCAAAATAGTCTCTTCAGGACACCCTGCTTGGGCAGGAGATAAATGATTGGTGGCCCTACACGTCAATGTCCACTATCAGTTTGTGCAAAAATGAAGGAAGGATGGCAATATTTTTGGAATATTAAGTATGACCCAGTCTTTAATGTTGTAAGACTGAATATCTTAATAGACTAGCTTTTATTAACTAATTATATAAGACAATTATACACCCTGTCTTAATGTCATCAGGGACTTATTTAAATAATATTTCTTTGTTTGCAAAAACAAGGACATGGTACACTGATTGTAATGGAAATCTATTACATGTTGTCTACGAAACACAGTATTCCTTGTTGTTTTGATTGTAATTGTTGAAACCTTACCTTTAATATTATATCTTTAAGTGTGTAATACAAACTGACCTACTTTTGAATAGGATTTTAGAGAAATGCTACTTTTGGCAGAAACGTAAACTGTAAAAATGTATGGCATACATGGGAACTATACTTTGCCTATCTTGTACTGATAGTGAGCTCATTTACATGTAAAATGACACGTATAACATTAAAATCTGGTTGGAATTAAACTGGCTGAGAGCCACATTGCTACAAGAGAGGCTTTTATGTTGTGGGTTGAAGCTGGAAGGGTTTTTGCAAACAGTTTTCATTGGGAGTATTTGAAACAGTTCCAATTAAAACTGTTCACAGGGAGATCTGTGGATTGTCCACAGTAACCAGGACATTGTTTCTGGAAAAAAATAAGCATAAATGTAACCACACATAAGACAGTGATAAGATAACTTAAATGTATATGCAGATGTGTGCGCACATAATAATTTTATGCAATGGCTGTTTTCAATATTTGCATTTAAAAACATATATTAATACTATGGTTCATGGTTAGGAATAAACTAAATCAAACTGATATGGAGGTAAAAGTTTGGCCTTGGTGTTGCCTTCCTCCCAGGGCTGGCAGAGGAGGAACTGTTTGATTAGTTAGGGTCAGCGGCTCTACCCCAGGGAACAATGGGATTGCTTGTTGAACACCACAAGGTCAGCTCTGGACCAACAGCTTATTAACAGAGAGGGAGTTGTCAAAACAGAGAGGGAGTTGCTAGAATCAAGCTAATTATGACCTCTCGATTTTTCTGCTAGATCTATTCTAAGCAGCTGGTACAAGTTTAATTCCAGAAACACAAAACCATGAGAAAACATCATTGACATAACATCACATTTCTATGCAGTGCCTGGGCAGGAAGAAAGAAAAACCAACCAACCATGTGTGCGCCAACCAACCACGACCAATCAAAAGAGCTGAGCTCACTAACCGCATTTTTATTGGTCACACGTCACGTCAGTCGACACAGAAGTTTTTTTTTTTTTTTCTTTCTTTTCTTCAGAAGTTCAACAACAACAACAAAAGCCTAAAATCGGTAGCAGGGAAACGGGATAAAGCTGTATTAAATATGTCAACGTTCCAACGTTTATTAGTACTTTATTTTGCATTGTGTGCAATATAAACTCACAAACAAATGTGTTCCTGAGCTGTGAAAGACTTGTGTGGAAGCAAAACATAACATTTAGCTAGCTAGCTGGATGTCCTGCCGATGGAAGGTAACGTTAACGTTAGCTAGCTGTTATTTTTTAACACTTAGCTACGTTACATGCACCCATTAAATGTATTACCTGGTCTAACAGTAGTTTCGTTCCTCGCAAAACTTTGTTCAACATGAAGTAAAACTTTAAGCCGCTTTCAGACGTGGAATCTATAAAACGTCAATATGACGATCTAACAAACGGTAACTTTTATAACGTTACTGTGTTTTTGATAACAGTAAAGGTAATTTCCTTGTGTTCCCTCTACATAGACCAGATGAATATCAAACCTAGATCTATAGCCAGCTGATGTCTGATCTACAGACAGGATTATACCTAGGAAAATGTACATATTATTGAAGATACATCAAAGCATGTATGATGATGTATGCTTGAAACATGAATGCAATATCCCCTAATACAAAGCCGTTTTTACATAACAGCTAAACCCAGAAAACAGGACAAATGTGTACTCTGATATCTCTTATTACTTAATGGTTGTGTAATAGCAACGTCCTTTCAGACACTACAGACATGAGTAGCAACACCAATGATTCTTTTGCAAGCTATCGTATCCACGCTACCCAGCTTTTGTTTTCCAAACGGTCTAGGAATCAGCTGTCAGAACATACTTCTGTCTTTTTAGTCAAACTGAGAGAATCACAGTGCCCATTCATCTCGGTCCTCTTCTCTAATCTCCCTCTATTCTTAAGCATCAATAGTACACTGTTTTTTTCCACAATCACAGCCTCTTCCTGTGCTTTCCCTTGCCTTGACTGTAGGCAGCCCACACAGACTATCAGGAGGGATGCACCTGCAGAGGCCTGGGGAGATAGGATCTGACGGGAGACCGAGTCCGAGCCCAAGCCTGGCTAGTGAGGCCTGTCTAATTAGGGTCTGAGCTTGTTAGCGGAAAACACTAATCCCTCTCATGTGCTCTCAAGTCAGAAGGTAGTGTCTCATTAAGACCGCTCTGCTGGGCTCCTTTTGAGAAAAACATGGCAGTGAGTCAGAACCACACCTACTCCCCACCTGCCCAACCACCAGCTCCAGGTGTTTTGTCACCTATGTAAGGTAATGCCAAACACAGACAAATATGTGTTCAGAACAACACAAATGCAGTTAGAAAGGGAAGGTTGGAAAGTATGTCCAGAGTCTTAAATGTGCATGATTGGGGATCACAATTTCACGTAATCACATAAGGTGGCATATCTGCTCAGTTTGTCTGTGCCCAAAACCTGACCTCCTGTCATGTTACTAATTTTCTTCCTACTTGTTACTCTTTAGACCACATAATCTTTTTAAATTGTTCCTCACATGCATCACAGTGTCATATCTGAGCATTCTTTACATTCCACTGAAATACACAATTTTTTGTGTGGGACATGTTTTGGTTCAAGCTGTCATCGTTAAATAGAACTACATTACAATAAATACACAAGAGAGAACAATAAGTGCCAAGTGAGGCAGGATGTATACCTTTAACTCTATATAGCAAAGATACAAGTCTGATTGTCAGATGCTTGAATGATGTATCTCTCTGGCAACACAAACATTTTGTGCAACTGATAATGAGCTCTTCTTAAGGTCACATTTAGTTATTTTATTTAATAACATATTCTCATCCCAATATAAACATATAGTTGCCTACAAAACTCTAGGAAAAGTACTTATTTTAATTTAAAAAAGTGTCAAACATTCATTATTTGAATTAGTTCCAAAATTAAATGTATTTTGCTTATCATTATCAACATAATTCTACTTCTATTACCATACAGTAGCATTTCAATAATGTACAAGTAAATAATCTCTATATTGCCAGAACAGTTATTATGCTGTGCAAGTGCATGCTTATGAATACATGACATATTGTATCTTGAATGAGACAGAAATATCTGAAATGTGGAGTCCTACCTGCTTGGCTAAAGAAACTTTAAAAGGCACCATGGAAAAGATCATAGTTTAACAGACAAAATCTCTTTATATTATATTTCTGCAGCTGCAAGAAAATTTGTGAAAGGTGGGAAGAACCAAATAAGAAAAGTAATGGAAATCCTTGGCGTCCTTTGGCTAAAAAGGTGAGACGTCTCCTTGCTCTTCTTCTCCTGACCCAGTCCAGTTTCATAAAAAAAACAGAAAAATCCTACAGACGGTTAAAAAAGAGTCTGTTTTCAAGGGGTATCGATCACTCTAAAGAGAGCAAAAATTCTTAGGACGTGATTAATCAGTTAGGAGGAATGTTATGGCTCTCTTCTCCATGTAGACTGAACCACTGACAGACAAGAAATCAAGGTATGTGGAACACACAGGGGAGGAAGAAAAAACAATGGGGGGGGAGTTAATCGAAAGCAGAGGAAAGCGGGATCTCTTAATCCTTTTCTTTTCTCCGCCCTTTTTCCCGTAGTAAAAGACAGACCAGGGGTTACCACTTGATTTTGGATTTACAAGCCTTCCCTCTTTGTGACTTTGGCGCTTGAACAATGCGAAATGTGTATAAAAAAGGGAAAAGGTCAAAGGTTTCATGTCTTCTTTTAAGGTTTTAGGGTTTAAGTTTGCAAAACTCCTCTTGAAATGAGCATATTGTCTGAATTCAGGATTCTAGGAATTCCAGGTCATTAATCTGAGCAATCTGAATTCCTCTCAGCCTCCAGGCAGGGCAGGGAATAACACAGGGAAGGAGGGAGGTATTTGATTTCAGCTTTGTTCAAACGTTATTTAAAAAATGCTGAGAGTCACGCATCGACATACATCACTTAAGAGACATTTCTTAATAGTTTAACAATTTCTTCAAGAATCAGCACTATACTCCTAGACATGACTAACTAGTTTACACTGTTGCTGAAAACCTGTAATTTTCTCTATGTCCCATAATAATAAAAGGTAGTTGAACATGTCCCTCCATGAATTATTCATGAGAATACAAGCTAATCAATATTAGACCTTATATATTGTTCCAGCTCTGTTGTCATTGCTGTATAACGGATATTCACATGCCATACAGCCACATTTATTACATCTACATGAGCCTTATTACATGGGCTCTGTAACTTTCCTCTTTTCCATAGTGCCATGCAAAACCCCCCTCAGTCATCAGTTGGACTGAAGGGGTGGGGCATATCGGTACGCGTAAAAGAGGAGAGAAAAAAACTTTACTAACTTGTGGTTAATTCAATGAAAACATAACCTAAATATTACGCATTTGATTCAACCCCCATGAATTCACATTTAAGTCGAATATAATTAGCCTTTATTAGCTTGTTTACAGCCTTACAAGCATCTACAATACATGTATAAGCTGATCTCTACGTGCAGGCTGGGTGTAGGAAGAGAACAGCGACCGTATCGGGGGAAAAAACCCGAAAGCAAACTGTTGTAGTTACCTACAGGCAACAATGTAACGGGCGCAGTGTTAGTTTGCAACAGTGTAGCAACAACATAAGAAAGCCGATAGCAAAGGTTTGCAACAGCAAGTAAGAGAGTTTAAACGTCGCCAGTGATCCACTTTCAAGGACACTGCAGCTTAAACAGCCGAGCAGCTTTTAACTGAAGGGCTCGAACACCGCATCGAGAAATTACTCACTGTCACAGAAAGAAAGAGGGTAGAAGTGGGATGTGGGTGTTGTTATTTACCTTCTTGGTGTTTTTGCCGGTGTAGCCGTTGTACGGGTTGAATCCTGTCCTTGACGACACAGAGAGCAGCATTTTTACACGGCACTGTGTCCGGAGGAGCGGAGAGCCAGGCAGTCAGCTGACGTCAGCTAGGGAAATTGAGCCAGGAACAGCGGTAGTGATTGGAGTCGCTCTTCCCAGCACTCTGATGTGCTCCACACACTACACTGCCTATATGCTTATGTGTGATTTCTCACTTTATCTTAGGGTTTCATGCCCACAAGCTTTCTCCTCAACCACTAAATGATAATGAAGGAAATAAATACCAAGATATTGCTGGAAATATATAACATTCCACTGTACAAGTGCTCATCCAAATAACCCTGTAGAGTTTAGGATTTGGTAAAGAAATTGTGATTTTAAGACTTTGTGCAAAAGCGATCATATTGCCCCCTTCAGTAAATATTAGTCGCAGCTGGTTTTAGTGTCAGGCTAACTGTGCTTCAGGTCAAGAGGCAATAATGCACCATAGCCCACTATTTTCTAAGTAGGAAGACATGACTCACAGTGACCTGGAATAAGTTGTACAAACGTTTTGGAAAAGTAAAAACCTCTCCCTAAGCTGACTGTAGGTAGTGGCAAGTTAACGGAATCAGCTAAACTATCTGGAAAATTGTGTTCAGAAAAAGTGCAGTTTTCATACAAATATAGATGCAGAAGGTAGCATAGTGTTCATTTCTCAAGTTTAAAATGTAAATGTTATCCAGTTTTGATTAATCTGCCATAAAGGGTAAATCAGGGTATTTTCAGCCAGTCTATTATTTTCTCCGTTTTTTGCCATAATGACAATGACAAATGGAGAGTGAGCTTTATGTAGCTCCAAGTGTTGAGGAGCAATGCCCTCCCAAGCATACACACAGGATCAACTCCAAAAAGTGAATAAGTTTGAGCTGATCTGAGGGACACTTTAAATTAAAGCTGCAAGCAGCAATGAAAGGGACCCTCGCATTTGCGCATGTCGGGGGTGCCAGCAGCTTCCAGTCGACGCAGCAGTGTATTTCCATGACCGTCGGACACTGCATGCAAAGTTAGACCAGAGAAATTAAGCTACATATTTCAAATTGTGCACCACTTTCTGTGGCCCTATGTAGCGCTAGAGAACACACACTATCTATACATTGCTATATATCATGTTTAAAGATGCAGTAGGTAAGACTTATAAAACTAACTTTCTGTCATATTTGCTGAAACTGACCCTATGTTCGAGTAGAACTACATGAAGCAGGTAATTTAAAGTGCTCATATTATGCTTTTTGGCTTTTCCTCTTTCCTTTATTGTGTTATATATCTTTTTGTGTACATTATAGGTTTACAAAGTGAAAAAGCCCAAAGTCCACCCCAAAGGGACTTCTTCATCTTCCAGAGAAAACACTATTCACAAACTGCTCCAAACAGCTCAATTGTAGTCCAGCCTTTACTTCTGTGATGAACGTGCGTCACTTTGTAACACACGTTATAATGCTCGCCTAGCTGCTAGCATGGCACTCCCTTATACTCTGCAACTGACAAGCTAGCAGTATCTACTGCGCATGTGCGACTCCCAACAAAGATGGAACAGAAGTGCGATGCCTCACTCTGTAGCTAAAACAGAGAGCTCAACACACAGGGTGATAAGAGGAGCTGCAGCAATGTGCAGTACAACAAAAATATGGTGTTTTCTGAAAATTAAACCACATAAACCTATTCTGGTACAACCTCTAAATACAATTATGAACCTGAAAATGAGCATAATATGAGCACTTAAAAAAAAAAAGATACAGCCTGTAGTGCGATTTGCAAAAATCCACAGCTCCCTTTTCAGATGCACCAATCAGGGCCGGGGGGGGGGGGTCTAACTGCGTATCAATCACTGCTCAGGCACATGCATTCATTCTCCCTTGTGGGGGGGGGAGGACCTTAGGAGACCGTTTGGGCTTTAGCAGAAAGGGGGGGAGGGACTGAGAAGTTGTCAATATTCAAATTCTTTGGCTAAGTCCTGGATCTTCGCAATCCTACCTACAGCACCTGCCTGCGTCCACCCAGGCTGCTGTGCCACACTACACCCCGTAACGCCCTGCTGTGCCCTACTATGACATGAACTACTATGACTACCATTGTGATCACTGTTTCACTATCTTTATTATGACTATTATTGCCACCATTCACCACTCCCCCAACTGGTGCCGTCAGACACCGCCTACCAAGAGTCTGGGTCTGTCCGAGGTTTCTTCCTAACAAAAAAGAGAGTTTTTCCTTGCCACTGTCGCAATAGCTACTGCTAATGCTTGCTCTTGAGGCAACCACTGTAATAGTTGGGGCTTTGTAAAGTACAGAGTTTGGTCTAGACCTACTCTATCTGTAAAGTGTCTCGAGATAACTCTTGTTATGATTTGATACTATAAATAAAATTGAATTGAATTAAACCACAACGTGTAAAATTTCAGGTAAATCTAATGATTTTCGTCAGGGCTTACTTCCTGTAGCCAGTAGAGGTCACTGTGACTAAAACTCATTATTGACTTGTAGATGTCCCCAGGCCTGGTCTCTTATTAAATCTAAAATAATTGGGGGAGATTGGACAATGTAAACTTTTAAAACTGTAAGGGGGCGCTATCGAGCCAATTTGCAAAACTCAAGTTCGAGACCCATATCAGGTCGCAATTCTCACTAAGTCACACATGCGTAGCAAATTTCGTGCGTTTTTGAGTAGCCCAAGCACCTCATTTATGCACTCAAAGACATAGAAAAATAAGAAGAAGAAGAAGAAAGAAGAAGAAACATTTAAATTTCAATAGGGCCTTCGCCGACCGACATTGTCTGTGCTTGGGCCCTAATTAGTTAAGTCAAGGTGTGGAGGAAGCTTTGATTTGCTTTGAGTGCCAAAGCAAATCTGTGGCCTTAAAAAGGCTAAGTCCAGCCTCATCAAACTATGTTATTTTATTCTAACGTCACATCCTTATTTTCTTATCTGGGCCATCTTTGTTAATTGTGACCGCAGTTAATATGTTTGGCATCAAAGGTAAAACAAAGCAACAAATAATAAAACAAATCTGATCATCTTATTGCAACCAACAAGGGCATTCTCTTCCATTTTGGCTGTTTTTTTTTTTTTCAAACAAAGCAGATGTATGTCCTAAGGGTGGAAAAGCTTTGAAACAGCATGTAGACCATCATGGCGCACTAAACAAATTATATTTATCCATAGTCAGCAGCTCTTACTGTACTTCTACGGCCTCTATGGCTGGCTCTCCATTATCTACTGAGTAACATGGGAGCTCTATGAGATAGATTACTGCCTTTAAATAAAAGATAAATGAAATGTTATTGAAAAATTAAACACCTGGACAAAATAGGCAAAAAGGTTTAGATGGTCTACCTATACATATAGTATGTAGCTGTGATCATTGAGGAATCCGTCAGCATATCAGAACAGTAGTGTCATTTTATTTCATTCTCTCTTTGCTGTGGTAACATCTAATGCGATACGACACAAAAGTTAAATTAAATTTCCTAAGTTTGTTACATTACGCTACTTCTGAAGCAAACTAGTCATATACACCAGAACTTTTTGTGTAAGTGAAAACCTGAAAGTAACGCTGTCCTGAAGATATACCTGATAGTCATTATGGTATTTTATTTGCCTGTGATACTGGAGCTTAAAATGCACCCTTTAAGTGCAGCTTTTAATTTACTTCTTCATCACTAATGTTAACGCTGGAAGATACAGTATGACTGTTCCACATTTTTTATGTTTCTGGACCTGCCCCAAATTTATAATGAACGCTTGATAAATAAGATAACTGTAGAACTAAGTCAGAAATGATCTTGCATCTGTCTGCCTTTTCATCAGTTGTCATGCTTTTAGATGTCTCTCACCATATGAATAAAACGTGTTTTTATCAACAGAAGTTGCTTGGCAACTAAATCCCCTGACCCTTTTGTTTCATCTTGCGTACCCTGACTGATTAGGCCTCAAGTGTGCAGAAAACATGCAATTGTTCATTCAGCTATACAATGTGTTTTTTCTAGTCATGGCATTTGCATAATACATCTACAACCACACAATTCAGCAGCATAGACAAACAGGACAGGCCTATATACTTATGTTGATCAAGATGCACAAGGGATTTCATCCTGATTTCATCATGACAGTGTAGTCAGAGACAGGAGAAGTTTTCAGACCACAATTAGGTCACCCAGAGTTGTTCACTCTCTCCCCCCCGCCCAAATTTCAATCTATGCAATGTTTTGATATGTGTGTGCAATTGTTATTAAGCCAGATAGGCTGTGAGTTTCAGAGCGCTCAAGGACAGTTTAGGGAGTGACTCAGCCAACACACACTGTGAATTCACCAGTAATGGGAATAGTGGGGCCTGTTGGGAGCTGTGGGTTTTTGGATAGGGTTTCCTCCACTAACGGATAGAAAAATAAAATCTGATGTGAATGCAACTGTACAGTATACTACGGTAGAATTTTGTTGTGAAGAATGTTTTCTGGTACCACTGAAATATCACTTAAAATAACACCTGCATTATCTACAAATGTAAGACACCTGTGAAAATGTCATGCTGAACTTTGTGTTGGACTGGGGCTCTGGCTAGTGGGTTGTGTGGGGGAGGGTTACAGATGGGGGAGAAGTGAGTTGGGGTCAGTGATGAGGGGGGTTAGGAGAGCACAGGCTGCTGGTGCATTCTCTGCATTCCTCAGGTGTTGTCAGCATAGCTGCTCAGTAATTACCTCTCTGTGAAAACATGCACAAAGGCACACTTTACTTGCAAACTGAAAGGCACTAACCAAGAGAAGCTGATAGGGGAGTACATGTATATACACATTTAAACATATTATCAGAATCAGAATCAGAATCAGAAAGGGCTTTATTGCCAAGTACGTTGCACATACGAGGAATTTGTCATGGTGTTGTTGGAGCATGTCACACATTCAAATATAAGAAGGATAAAAAGAATATAAACAATATAAGTATAAACATATACACACAGTATGTATTAATAACGATAAAATAAATTTAAATAAATAGTAATTATAAGCTGGGATGGTTATTTTTTTCTAGAGAATGAGTGTGCCATAGTAAAATTTGTTGAAAAATCACAGGCATGGTGCACATCATGCATGCAGTATAGCTACAGATGCAGAGCGAGGCTGTGTGAAAGCCAGGAGCTTGATTTATGCAGAAATCCATCTTCTCTCAAGGATATGGTCAGGTTGGGTAGTTTTAGCCAGGCAGACCTTGACACGTAAATCGAGTGGCGTGATACAGATACAGTTGCAGATGGTGTTCAGCCTTTACAATTTTATTAACTTTGCATACAGGGAGTAGACAATTGTGATCCTCCCTCTGCATGCTGTTTTTTGTTGTTTCTTTAAGATGTCATAACTTTCGTCATTGACACCACTGTCACAGAGGAAGCAGGTTTCTCCCTGTCTGGGAACTCTTCTCTCTCCCCATCTTCCCCGCTCTGTCTCCATGGCTGGCTTGCTAAAAGCTGAGGGATTGTGTGCAGATGTGCCTGGAGAGAGGCCAGCTCCTCTGCCCTGGGAGAACATGTGGTCTGGGAGTGTTTACCCTGGCACTCTTTCAAGCTCTCTCCCACACAGCATGCTGGCGTCTGTCTCTCCTGGATTACAATGCTCAACCCTCCTCTCACAAAGGGGACATTCTCAGGTTGAGGTGACACCATACAGTCTATGGGTGACACCAGCGATCATGTTGATTTAGTGTGTTGACAACAAGAAGAGACAGCAATGTAAATAAAAAATAAACATGGGAATACATAAATGAATACATAATGTAATGAAATACTGTATTTTCCCTCTAACTTTCTTTGTGTTTATATTCTGTTTTGATCCTCGGAGTGAACATATGTGTGGATTCAACAGATATCCAGACACCTCAGGCAGTTTTTTTTTTTTTTTTTTTTTTTTCACAGATTCTCAACATACTTCACATTCTCTCCTGTGATTCAGGCTCTGGGTAAACATCTGTAAGTTGAAAAAGCCCTGAAAGGCACGCTTGACAATAGTGGCAGCGAGGTTACTGTCAGTTGTGTGAAATGCACACCGGTTGTTTTTAGTACACATGATTAAATGCCAGTGGGAAAAGGAGGAACAGTGCCATAGACCTGCAGAAAAAGTCATTTATGAGCATTTCAGTTACAGAACGGCTGTGGCGGAGGCAAAGATCCTCTCATGTTCTCTTTATAACCAGTTGACTCTCTGATCAGAGCTTCCTCAGAGGGCATGCCATGTAATATTGACCAAATATTGCATTACATTGTTTTATTGTTTTTGTTATGTTAGCGAAATGGGTTGCACTGTCCATGTCTCTCTGTAATGTAAGTATTCAGTGCCCCCTGCAGGTTTAAATTGTTTATGGGTCTACCTATTTTATACAGTCTATGGAGGCTACTCAATCACATAATTTAAGAGAGATTACACACTGATTATCCCATATGGTTCTTTTTTTCATACTCAAAAATAGAATGTGGGATATACTCTAGATTGATGTAGGTCTTTGTTGTCCCAAGCTTTGGCAACCAAGCAATTACAAAAGATACAGTACAATGACATATTCGGTTTTTGAATATTACCTTTACCTAAAGCTGGGAAAATATTGTTCTATTGGACATGCTCATTCAACATGTAGCCATATCTGTTTCATTTAGCAATCATGTCAATTTCTCATTTTCATTAACCACTAGGGGGCATGATTTAGTGAATAATGCAGAGGTTGAAGGGTCTACACACACACACACCTCTCATTGGACTGTCTCACTTTGTGCTTTGCTCTCTTGGCTTGTGAACTAGGTGCAACTCTGAATGTGTGAGCATAAGAGAAAACAAAGCCAATGAGATTACAACATTTTACAAACAAAAGATTAACCGGAGTCAAATTCCTTGTTTGTTTGAGCAAACCTGGCCAATAAAGCTGATTCTGATTTAATGACAATAATTTATTGTCGGCCTCTGTTAAATAGCAATTTCTATACAAATATAATTTGAAAGTGATATTTTTGATTCCTCAACATTAGCTACTATTGAAAGCAAAGCTAAATAAGTCGGAATACTGTTTGCTTGGTTGAAAGATTTGTAGGCCTATATTTCTTGCATTAACCAGCTGAACCTTTATGAAATAACTGTTAATGGAAAAATACCTAAAAGCAGACATAATGTTCAAGAACTATGTACGCAGCATGTTAGTGTTTCACAGGTAGGCTATTTAACTGACTTTGCAGTATCGTTACTCATCATCATTTCATTTTGTTAGGAGAAACAAAAATCAGGATTCTGTAGAAATATTGAGCCAACATGGCTGATCCCAGCGCGCCAGTTGCAGGCAGCGTCGCCTCTCCCTCCCACCTCCACGGTTGACGAAAAGCGCATGAAATAGGAGAAAAGGGGGTGTGTTAGGGCATGCGCAGACGGTGCTCGCCGTTTAGTTATCCCATTTTTTGAGGCGTCGAGCTTACGTCACGGGCTCGTCCACAGTGCTGGAGCTTGAGATTCACCATCCACTCATGCAACCACAAGCACGGAGAGGTATTAGCGCTCCGAGGGGAAAAACGCTTTTACTTTTTAATTTTTCTTTTTAGTTTGGCACGGAATGAGCTTACCGGAGCCGGGCGGCTGCTGCAGCGCTTCTGGACGTGTGAACAATTGTGGTGGCATGGTGTGGTGAAACAGAGACCCCAGCAAGCACTGAGAGACCGAGGTTACACAGTGCATCATGTTTGAATGCGAATAATCAATTAGAAATATACATGACTGAGCTGCTGCATTGTCTATAGCCTCGCCGGGCTGTAGCAAGTCTCCTTTTTTGCTGAAGCCCGTCTGAACGCCGCCGTGCTGAGGGTGCAACTGAACGGACAATCGCACCCGGACTATTGAAGGGGTTCGGATGAGGTGGTTGATCGGGTTGTTAGGTTTTAGAAATTCAGCCAACTTTTCCTCTATTCCTTTCTAACAGCAGTGCCAGCGAGCATTGCTCAGGATATGGCGATGAGGTTGTTCTACTTGGGATTTATACTCTGCTTGGAGATCATATCTCCTAACGGTGCAACCGTAGGTAAGAAGCCTGTTGTGTTATCTTGCATTGTGATACTCGAGAAAGCATGAGCACTTCTTTTTTTTTTTTCCTGCAAAGCATCTGTGCACAGGCCTATGTTCACCAGAGTTGGAGCCAACACCGCAAATATGTTGCCTTCACAATAACAGTGTGCCCACAGCAGTCTTCTCAGAGGAAATTATCAATAATTAGGAAAGACTTAAATCAGAGAAAGTACCGCACTAATAAGCAGCGCATTGATTTTTTTTTGGCGTATAACCCGTCTGCGTTTTTTTTTAGCTGTGCTCCTGTCTGAGCAGACAGAATGGGCCTGCCTGCAAGGATGGCAGACAGTGAGGTTATTCACTGTTGGAATATCCGGCAGGTAGGCTAAAAAGCAACACTTGCAAGAATGAGCCATTTACACAAAACGACATAATTTCTGATTGACTGCGACAAAATGACTATATCTTCTCTCAGTTTCTTTCCTAATGAAAATACAATTCCTCATGTAAGCTATATGACTACAGCTGATTGCTACCATTCAAACCAAACGTGCTGTTTTTTTTTTATTATTTTTTTTTTTAAAAAGCATCAGGCTTAAGTATCATATCAAACCTGTGAGCTATCGGTCAGATCAGCTTTCGTGTTTGTTTTTAGTTACTCTTCGCATATGAAAACAACAGTTGTAAAGGTGTAATCATAATGGCGCGGCTTGTCCCGACGTGTCACGTCAATAGCTGCCTGGAAATCACAACTTGTTAGTGACAGCCAGTGAAATAAATAGTTCTCCTGTTACGTCCCGGGAGCTCCTTAAAACTCCCGAATCCCTGATAGTAATGAGATATTAAATACACCATTGCTCTTGTGACAATGCATTGCAGACCTGTTGAGCGATCAGGCTGCTTTTTTTCTTGAGCACCTAAAGGAAACCCTGAAATTGCAAAATAGCACATGTATCTGTATTTTTTTCAACAGATAAACCTTGCCATTCAATATGTAACTTTGCAGTACATAAAAAGTATTATGAATTAGGTTTACCCAAAAAGGACATGCTACATTGAGGCTATGTATTGTGATATTCTGAAGTCTTTTGTAAGTCATTCATAATAGCCTATATTGTGGATGTCAAACAGTGAAAAATCCAGTACGTCCTCTGTCCCCTCCAGCTCAGACCTGACAGCATTGTCTTTGAATACATATTTGTAATATTAATCTGACACTTTTATTTTACTCTGTTAGCCCATGTTTACTTTAAAGCACAAAGGAAAGTAATTTTGCCACTGATGCAAAATAAGGTACTGTTAATGTCTTTTTTGAAAATAGCTCCTTCCCATCTCTGTGTTGGGAGATCTTATATAATTTTCATTAGATTTTGATGGAAGCTGTTCAGAGTGAATGCCATAGCTGAAGTTACAGGAGTGGGCAAGCTCCTCCCACTTCCTCCATCAGTATGTAACATCTGGACACAGGGACACCATTAATCCAATTTAGATGTGATTGCAAGGGGGGAGGGGCCATCTGAAGAGCTGGGTGGTGAGGGCAGATGAAGCGAAAAAACTTCAAGAATCTTGAAGTCTTGGATGCTCTCTGAAACTGACACTTAGTTACATCACAGGGAGTCAGGGAATGGAAGTGATGTATGTGTGTTACATCATTAGTAACAGTTGATTTATCAGCCTCCCATTGGAACAGTGTTGGTCCAAAAGGGTAGAAGTGGTCAAGTGAATCATGGTTACAAGCCCTAAGGCCAGCTACTTGGACTGGATTTGTCTGGATCATTACAGCATGAATTTAAGAATGGGAAAGGAATAGTGAGGGGAAGGTTGATTAGAGTTTATTATTGTGGCACTTAAAGGTGTCAGACTGACAAAATCCAGTTCAGTGCTGATGAGCCATGATTATATTCAGCAATATGAGGAAAGGTGAACACAATTTGATTTAGATTTATTTATTTACTCTAGACCACACATTGTTGCATGGATGCTTGCTGTTAATTTATTGTTTAAATTTGGGACGCAGCTAACAAATATTTTCATTATTGATTTAATCTGCAGATCCTTTTAGCAGGTAACAGATTAATTGTTGTGACATATTCAAATGGCTTGTTTTGTCTAGCTGCCTGTCCAAAACTCAAATATATTCAGTTTCTGATAACATCACAAAGTACAGCATCAAATTTGAACATTTGAGAAGCTATAGATATAGCATGTTTTCTTGTGATTCAATAAATAGTCTATTATGAATGAAGAATGAATGAATGAAGAAAGTTATTTCAGACATATCAAAAATAAACCAAACAAAACATCAAAGAAATGTACAAATAAGTTAAATAAGCAAAACATTCAAAAACAATAAGAAACATTAACCAACATAGACATGTCTCAAAAGGAGTAGGAAGAAGTATACACTTATGTAATCCTACCCCTTTTCCATAGCTCAGTAATGAATTATTATTTTATTATTATATTGTGAAATAACCACATGGTGAAGCCAGTTTTCTATTCTCCTGTATAAATTAAATAATTGTCAAATGAAAAGTACTGAGTGTCTTCTCATTTTATTAAAATGAACCTAACGTGCAAGGAACAGAACATAAAACGTCATCCAAATGACTTAAATGTTGCTTTAATATTTGCTTTAAATAGACATTTTGATATTGTTTTGACGATATATATATATATATCGTCATATTGCCCAGGCCTACTATGGACTAAACAATCAACTTTCGTTTCAGCTCAATTGACATACATTCATTATTTTACCTATGTCATTTTAAGATTTTGCTGAGAAATTTGCATTTCAATATTGATTTATTTGTAGTTTTGAATTAAATTCTGCATTTCATGTAGCAAAATGTTAAATGAAATCCTCCACCTTTACTTATTGTTTGGAATTATACCACCAAGACGTTCACGTTGGATAACTCTATGAATACTGAGCTTACATATAGGATCTCAACAACCTTTAGAAGCAGAAGAATTCCTTTGGTGAAAAGTATAAATGTGGGTCAGAGGCTAAAGAGGTTGAATTCCTGCGGAGCCTAGACTCTGTTTACCTGACCTTTTTAATGGGACCTGGCTTTACCTTTTCCTTAGAACTGTCACTGGAAACATCTGCTGGAAAAATTCAGCATCCCTCATACAAATTCAACAGCTAATAGAACTTAAATTGCTCTCTTCAGCTCTTCCAAGTGGAGGTCACTGGGGAGTGGTTATTGTAACTACAGTATGTACACCTGAGGTTGTCTGTTGATGCACTTTTATCAGGTAACACAGATAATCCCCATAATGTTGTTCTGCCATTCAGAGTCTTCTCACAGAAAAACTGGATAAAAAAGCAAATATGTGAATTGAAATACAGCCAAAGTGTCCCACGTTTTGAGCACATTCTTTTGCTTCTGAGTGAGATTTAATGTAAAGCTTGTGTGCAGGTGTTTTGCATTTTGGTATTGACCTACAGTGAAAATATTTGGGAAATGATAATAGCAGACGGTGGGATTCTTTACTGTAGCTGCAGAAAAGATCCCCTTTTTCATTTTATCCCTCTACTTCCTGCACTGCATTGTAATCAACTGTGACTAGTAGATAAAACGTGATTAACCTAAATGTCCTCAGTGTTGTTCCCTACATATTGAAGGTGTGAGACTGCAGATGAGAGTGTTTGTTGATTGTGAATAGCAGGGATGTACTGTAATTGGTGTTTTTTGCTAGCTACATCACTGTTTACCCTTTTTAGCTCCAAAGACCCCCCAAAAGGAACGGATCGGCGCCTTTAACAAAATAGGGAGTGTGTGGGTGTGTGTTAATGCAGCTCTGTTAAGATTCATTGGGTCGTTGTTGGTGACATAATCAGGCTTGCTTTGCATTCCTGATTTCCTTTTCTATCAATATGATGATGCCATTTTTATTTTATTTTAACAGGACACACACCACAACACATCTTTAGATAGGGACAAGTCGCACTTCATAAAGACAGTACACAGAGTTGTTCAAATGTTGCAAAGGGTTGCAATGTTTGTCTAACACCTTGCACAACTGTGAGATACTGGCTTTGTGATCCCTGTTTTACTTGGACATCATTAGTGGTGAACTCCTCACCTGATGCATCATGCTGACCCTCCTGATTTTCCGTTTTTGGACCCTTCTAGCTGCAGCTCTTGTAGGCTTGTTGGCTTTACCAGGTCACGCTCTTGTACACCTCAGATGTTGTCGATGTCCCCGGCTTTGCGCTCGACAGGAGAATCAGTTTGATCACAGAGACCCATGGCTGCTTTCACACCTGGTGGTCAGAAGAGAGAATCTGATATATGGAGATAAGAGTCCAATTTCATGGACTGCTGCAATGTGTCAAAGCCGTTTACTTTCATCAGGGTCACAGAAATGTCTCAGTATTGGTACATTGGGTGTACATGAAACATTTATGCGGTCTGTGTTGCCGGAAAAATATGGACACAATTTAAAAAAAAAAAAAAAAAAAAAAAAAAAAGTATAGTACCTCTGTGTAAGGGACCGGGTAAATGTTACTGTTTGATGGATTGTATCTCAATTACTGTAGCTAACCTTCCTTTTTCATTTTCAGTCTCTTGGAAGATAAATAAAACATACATTTAAGCTACAATAACTCTTAAACTCATGAAATGTACATTACAAGAAAAACAATAGATTACATTTTATCATTAATACCTTACCTAATACCATAATTAACAAAGGCTCGTAGTAAAGCATTAAAAGATTTTAAGAAGAGATTAAGCATGTTCATGAAATAGCATGTTTAATGTCACACTATTCAAAATAACAGACAGTTCACACATTAACATACTTACACTTCTGTTGCATTGTAATCCATTATGCCTATACTATCAGTTACATCGGTGACCAGTTATGTTCTCAAAAACTGTAAACAAACAATTGTAAAATCTTTCCCCACTAAAGTGTTTGTCATCTCAATAAGCAATGTTACCAAAAGTACATGTTCTCTATATTAATGTGTGTCACAGAAAAACACTTCGCGAGACACAATGGGCGTATCTAATGAGCACTAGTTTCACTTGTTAGAACTCTCTCAAACCTTTTGCTTATATTTGAACACAACATTTACATTGACTTTAGTTTGTAGACTATAAATGAAAGCAGTTTGAAACCTTTTGAGTTTGTATTTCCATGTCTGATTCTGTTATCACCTCAAAACTCTACTGACCGGGAACCAGTTGGATGTATTCTGTAGGACAATCATACTTTGTAATTTAACTCACTCGTGCTGGCATTATAGTGCATGCTGCATTTTCAGAATGTCTAAGGAACTTTCATGTAAAGATGATTTTGTATCACACATTCAAGTTCCAGGATTTCTCGGCTGAACAAAGAGGTCATGTGTTTAACGAGTGATTCATAGAGATCGACTTACATTAAATCACAGAAACATTTCATCCTTCAGCTGAGGTAAATCCTCGTTTAATAACATACTATATCCGTATCTTATTCCTGTAGCCTAAATGTTTTTTTCGTGGTAGCTTCAGAGGACAGAGGCAATGCAGGATTGACCGTCAACTCAGTTGCAGTAATGCCTTGCAGTGAATTTATGTGTCCCAGCCTTCATTTCGTGGCGCACATATTCTGTTTTCATAACAGCTGAATCTGGTTGGACTTTTCCTCTATGGGTGCACAGAGCTGTGCTGTACTATGCAGAGACTACAGGGCGGGTGTGGAAGAGCTCTGTAGAAAGCACCATGAGACCTATTTACATTTATCTTTATGCCCATCAATCACACTCAATCAGTGTATGTCTTTTACTGCGTTGCCTTTTACTGCTCTGGCCTGTGACGTCCTGCAGAGCCTCATCAGGTTACTTCCGAGGTCAAAGCTGCACCCTTTTGTTGTGCAATGACAAAAACGACGAGGCTCTCAGGCACATGAGTAGGCACTAACTCAAACTCAGTCTTCTGCTGTTTATGCATGTTCAACCTCTTTGAAAATAGCTATTGTGGATTAGAACTTGAATAGCCTATGGTCATTGAATGTGCACTGTGAGCTGGTTAAAGTGCTTGGCTGTGGCTTGGCTTGACACAAAGATAAGTGGTTGTTTCCACTGGATGGGCACTGCACAGTGTGGGCATTGAAGAAGTTCATTCAGTGGCAACAGCAGTGGTCAGGGCAGGGCTTTACATTATATAGTTATTATCCCTTCTTTCTACACTCTTATACCATAATATTCCACATTTTACATCTAAAAGGCTTGGACTTTGGTTAAAAAAGATTCCATGTGAATAATTAATAGAGCACAACATTCAAAATAACGGCTTCCCTCTGCCCTCATTCTCTTCCCTGTGGTCCTTGGTTTGGTTTTAATTGTTATTTATAATGCATAGGTTCTTGCTTTGAAATCCTGCTAAACTGAGCACAGATAAATCACTTCAAACTTGACCGCAGGGGTCTAATTACTTACTGTAGTCAGTTTGCTTTTTTCACTCCCTGAAACACTGGAAGACCTGAGTTCCACAATGGAGGACCAGGAAGGGGAGAGGTGATGAGAAACGGTTCTGGTTTTATTTCTACTTTCTCTTGTCGCTGCCATTGTACCCAGAGTCCCATTTATTTACTTATTCATTCAAGTAATTTCCCATTCCCATTCGTACGGTTATCTTTTAACAGCATTTAATAGAATCCATGCTCTATTGCTCAGCCTGGAAATTATCCACAAGGGGATTGGGTTGGTTGAATACTAGGATGTAACAAATTTACTTTTGTTCACAAGCATGCCTCTGCTCAGTGTTGGAGGCATGCTTGTGAAACAGAAGTACATTTCATATATCAATTTATTGGTGAAAATTCCAGCTCAGTCTGTGTGCATTAGGATGATGGTCATCACTGTGATGTGTGGCTAAAGCAAAAAATATATATTATTACAGCCAAATAGAACATATTCAATAATGTGCAGCAATAAGTCAGTCCTCTATTACACATTGCACTCTAACTATTTCTTGCAGCAACGAGAAGCAAAGAATTTTCTGTGAATTCAGAAGAAAAGCTGCTTGGTTTCTTTGAATCTAGCTGCTCATCTGTAACAGGTTGTCTTTTTTGAGGCAAAGCTACACACATGAAATCAATTAGAAGGTGCTGGAATGTGCTGCATGGATCTGGAGTTGATTTATAGAGCAGGAATGGCCATATTGAGAGAGACAGATTGGAGCAGGGGGAAAGTGGGTCAGTGTTGTGTCCCAGCTTGTGATGGTGTCTGGAGGCCTCCATCACTTGGTTGCTGAATTGGTGCCACAACATCATTTACTCACCACCCGTCCACTTCCATCCCACAGAGTTGCTTTCGGCCTTTTGAGATTGTTTAATAAAGTTTTTGGGATTACATAAAAGCAAAACGACACCTTAAATGTATTATTGCAAATGAAAAGATGGCCTTGAAAGGACTTTATTCTTTTTATCAGGCACTCAGGAGGGTCGTTTCTACAAAAGTGGGGCTCTATTGCTCATGTTTAATGCTTTTGCCATGCACAGTGCTGAGGGGCAATTCAGTGTGCAGTGTTTAGACAGCGTAGATATCCAGTGGCCCTGCATAACGAAATACAGTGTGTGCTCCATACAACTGGCAGTGTGCTCAAAATTAAACCAAGTCAGCCAACTGGAGTCTGGGCATCCACATACTAGGAAGCAACTTTATAGCATTTATATCATAGTGTGTATGTTAACTCCGGATTAAAACCTTTGTTTAATGTATCTTTTAGTGACAACACCGTAGAGGAGCCTGTATGTTAATTTAGCTTTTACACAATAATACATAGCCCTCTATTCTACCCTCAGAGCATCTAAAAAGAGCAAGTGTACTGATTTCAGCACTTAATAACTAGGGGAAAACCTCTAATGAATCTTTTTGGCCAGTAAAACAGCAATTTGTTCAACGTGATTTCTTGATTTGATTTGACAATAATAATCTAATGAGGAAAGAAAATACAACTACAGTCTGATTCCTAATTTTGACAACAGACATTCCAATTTAGTGTCCTTGACTTTCTACTTTCTAAAAGGATTTAAAACCATTAATGTGTAGAGAATCAGATGTTTAGTTGAGTAGAAATACTAATCCCATGTTCTAATGGACAAATACTCAAGACATTTTTACTGCTTTACTTTTAGTACTGGCCTTCAGGCATTCTTGGGCTGACAGTTGCCTCAAGGACTTTCTTAGCATTTATATTTAATGCCTTTGCTGTATCACTCTTCCCGTAAAGATATTTTAAATGAAATACACTGTCAGTGCAACATATTGTAACTACATTAGAGTGACAGAGATGGTCATTTTGGTTTTTGTGGAAGACAGCTGTTGTGTTTTTTAAACCAGCCAAATGAAGATATTTGTACATTGTGTAATTTCTCTTCAGAAACTATACTCCGTTTCCTGTAGAGCTTCTAAAGTTGCCCTAACTGAGTCTCTAATTAGATGTATTTTTGCCCTAATGGCTACAGAAAAATATATAAAAGGATGGTTGTTTTTCTCAGGTTATCTTCATATGGAGGGAGTAGTTTTTCAAGTGTATGCCATTCTGATCTTACTTTTTACTATGTTGATAAGCAACAGAATGTGAGAATATTATTTTTTGTGTGATAATCCTGTTTTTTTGTTTAACAGTACAACAGTACAGTCACAGCAACCTGTTATACACTGGGATTTCCGACCATTTAGTTACGGCAGTGTGATCAAGTTGCCTTCAGCTGTGGCAGGAAATGCTTTAGTTGGAATGGCTTTATCAGGAGGGGACTCTGTTGGAGGCAGCACACTGGGCTTATAGGAGTTCCTGTAAGTGGAGTATGTACCTTGATTCAATGGGATTGGTGTTTGCTGTTGGGCCAATCCTAGGAGAATAAATAAAAGCCTTCTTTATTCCATTTTGTAGGTAAAAGTGGACTCAAATGGTTTAACATCCCGGCCTGATTTGGACCATCCAAAAATTGTTAGCGTTTTGGCAATAACTTTGGAAAAAAGGTGACTTTGCAGGCTGAATTAACAATTCACATCTCTGTTTGAGATATTTCAGTGGGCTTTGAAAGAGGACTGCTGAGGGGGAAGGCTGCCAGTCTTTCCCCCAGTCTCTAACCCCTCCTCTGCCACAACCTCCAATTAGGCTCAGAGGTTCTCCCCTCTGCGGTCATTTCATCCTGGTTTGTAAAGCGATGATAAAATTAGAACCCACAATGTTTTATTTCCAGTTTTATGCTCACTCACAAGAGAACAACTGGCTCAGCCCAGCTGCTTCACACGGGGGACCAGAGAGATCGAGTGAATGCCTGTCAGACGTTTTAATGCTTTTACTCATTTCAGCTCAGGGCTCAGTCAGTGTGGCTTTTTGTTTGGTTGTTTAGGCAGATTAAATGGCAACATATAAGCCCAGGCAAATCCAGTGTATTTACCACCATACAGAATGTACCAGGACATTGGTAATCTGAAAGGAAGTAAAACTAACAAGTTGGCTTCAGGCCATGCCTAGCCTCTCTCTCATTCCCTCATCGAGGGGTTGGGTGTGTGCATGTCGTCAAACCGATTCAGTCACTGGTCTCTATCCATTCTTTTACAGCTCTCTGTCTCACTCTCATCTTGAATTGTATATGCTGTCACATTCTTACGACATTTGATACAGACTGCATTATGGCGTCTCATGGCCGAGTTGAAATCTCATTCTATTGCATCACTTTTTAGAATTTAGTTTTGTAAGCCTTGCCCCTGTCATTGTGTGAAGAGCGAACGCTCTGCATTTTAAAACCCAGCGGTGCTCTCTCTTTTCCTTAATCTCTTCAGATATCAAGGTGTTGTTCACGTAAGGTAAGCTGTGATCTGATCCCTGCAACCCTTCAGCTTCTAATTGTATTTACAAAAACATGACACTCAGAAGTCTCAGTGTTTAGTGCTTACACGTACACTTCATTGTCACATGAAAAAAAAAGGCCCAGGTCTAAACCCCTTAGTCTGAAAGTCAAAAGGAACGTGATTGCAATGACACATTAGCCTCATGCTCTCTTGTGATTTCAGTCACATCCCAGCCCCCTTGCGGTGCACCCCCCACCCCAGCGCCCACCCCAAACACCTCTCTGCCTGCCAAGTACGTAGGGAGGCAAGTCATCCAGGGCGAGAGAGGGCTCATTCCCTGCAGAGAATAACAATGAGACCTTCAGTGCTGTCCGTCCCAGAGCATTAACAGTACAACAGTACAGTCACAGCAACCTCCTGCCTGAAATGGCCTTTGTGTTCTTTTTTTATTGTGTGTAACATTTCTGACCACTCGCATAACAGGAAGACTTTTACTACTTTTACTTTTTACTACTTTTACTTACTGTATATACATGGCAAATTATTTTCATTCTTTCTTACTGACAGAGAATGTTAGCTCAGAATTTCATTTCATTTCAATTTTAATTTGGCTATTTCAGTGAAGGATTATGCCATTAATGAACTTGAACATGTACTCTAAACTCTCTTCATTACTGCATACAGCCCTAAAATGTTTCATTTAAGGGATCAATTCACTTAAATGACAAAATAAAAAATAAAAAAAATATATATATATATATATATAGCCATTCAAATATTTTTTTTTAAATCCAGTTTTTGAGGTATCCATCTGAAATTTCCGCCACCACTTCAATAAGTAAAAGGAATTCCATTGATTGTGCTTGAAGCATTTAAACCCTTACGTCCAAAAATTCAACAGGACTGTGTCTTTCCAGAAACAATGTTCGCATCACACAGAGTAATCCTAAGACCTCAGTGTGACCAGTTTTTACTGAAACTACGTTCTACAGGAAAAAAGGGTAAATAACAAAAATTGACATGTCCTGTAGATTGTAACAGTGACAGGGACTTGATTTGAAAATATACACTTCCAATGTTATGAGCATCCCAATTGAAATTTGATCCACCTCAATTGTATTGGGGTGGAGGCAGAGCTCTCAGAGACAGATATGTCTAAACCTTGGCAAATAACACCAAATCTTCATGACTAGACACAAGAGGTACGTGAAAAAATTGGTTTAGTTTTTTTGTAATTTGGGGTGAACTGGCCCTTTTAAGATACATTTTTAAATAAGTGACTAATTCAGTTTTGACAGACATAGAGCTCCGTTTGACGAGGGTTTTTCTGAGTGTGGCTGAGTTTAAGCATGTCAGCGGTGTCAGACTGCTGATGGGTCATGAGCGTTGCTGTGGTGCTGCTAGCCTGTGGTACACCTCAACAATCTGTGCTGACTTACTGCCCAGAACTACCGCGCTCTGCACTTTCCCATGGGTCAGGCAGTGATTGAATGCCCAGTTATGTCTTTGCTGTGACACATGAAAGAGCCTCTGTGGTAAAAGTTGAAAAACACCCTAAGAGTAATAAAAAATTTAAAAAAGTGGAAAAGAAATGAGATGTCCATAAGAAGAGAGGAAACAACAAACAAACCCCAGAACTAAAAGGCACCACTGTTGGTTGTAAACTTGTAGAGGAGTTTTTTTTTCCTGAATAGAGTTTGCCTGTGGGTCTTTTGATACAAAAACATCATTGTAAACTTGGGTTGACCCTTGCATGTTGCTTTGCCCTGCTGAGTTAAGATCTATGCTGTTTATTCTATGTAGATTCTGCACAGGAGATAATAGATGAAAAGTGCTTAGAAAACATTAACACATTAAAAAAAACAGTCACTTTAATGCAGGTATTTTTTCAGATTGGGTTCTGAGAATTGCATTTCACTCTAAATGTATTGGTGATTGAAAAGTATTTCCAGCCACAGTTGCTTTGATGACACATCAATTTTCTCCTCCTTTTTTTGCAGCCCCCAAAGCTGATGACCAGCCCAAAACCTGCAGCTCTAAGCAATTTGTATGTAAAGACCAGGTAACCTGTATCTCCAAAGGCTGGCGCTGCGATGGGGAGAAGGACTGTCCAGATGGCTCGGACGAATCCCCAGATATCTGTAAGTATGCCTACATGAAAGTAGCTACTAATACTGTCCCTCGCCCGGCTTGTGTCCTCTGCTCTCATGTTTTCTCCAAGCTGTTAATTCAGGGCAGTCAGGACTATAACTGGTTTTACTCGGCTTTGTTTTCATGAGATTGCTATTTTGCAAACAAACCTTTTAAAAAATACTTCATACCTCATGTCACCACAAAGTGGTTGCTGCACATGAAGTTACATAACATCAAATTCACTACCTCTAAATGCCTTTAAAGAGACAACAGCACAATGTTCAGACAGTTTAATTTGGGCCTGAATAAGAGGTTGGGTTATGCCCTTTCTACGAAGGACACAGGCTCACAGTCTGTGCTCTGGCTGCTTTGCTGAATTATAGCTCTAATTATGCAGCCGTGTTTAGTCTGAATGTTCATGGATGTGTCTGCTCTTGTCTGGACTCTTGCGGGATCTGTGCAGTCCCTAAGAGTCTTGTCCCAGCCACTCACATCTGTCAAGCTCTCCATCCTGCCATTCCATCCATAAACTCTCCCTGGTAAAAGCCTTCCTTCTGTTTTTATGCAGGCGCTAATGGTGATTTTACTGTCTGGATCTTTCATGCCACAAGCATTCTCACAATAGTCTGGCACGCAGAGACAAGCAGCTGACACCCAGTATTAAGGGACTTGTTATTGTGGGTAAAAACACAATTAACACAAAGGATTAGGGATTGAATATGTGTAAAATAGCTGAGGGTGAGTCATTTTCTGATTCAGAGCTAAAATACAAAGGTGAAGCTGAACAGTAAAAGTTCTGTCATCTACTATCTGTGCTCTCACACAGATGAGAATTTACTGCTAACAGCTTAACTATTCATGTTTAAAGTGTACAGTAAATTTAGAAAAAAATATATTGCTGAAGGTTTTTTTAGATGAGAAGAAAATGATCAATTGTAGTTTTGTAAACAACACAGAAAACACAGAACATATGCAATCTTATGCAAGTGTGACCCACATAATTCACAGTGAATTTTCCATAGCACTTGAGTGAATTTTCCATAGCACTTATGTAATTTGGTGACACAGTCAATGGTGTGATTCATCTTTTGCATGGAGAGATGAAGAGCGGTGTTTCAGCAGAACATCAAGATATGTTCTGCTCGATTACTCGCTATTCTGCCTGTCACTTTACTTTTAGTTAAGACGCTCTATTCGTGTGAGTTTCTCATGCAGTCATAATAAATATCCGTTACTGCAATAAATGCACTTTTTCTCTCTACAGTGCTATGTGTTTGCAGTCTAACAAGCACAGTCAAAAGCACAGGCGCCTTTTTAAGTTATCACAATGAAAGGCAGTCAGACTGTGATTTTATCTGTAGTCGTTTAGTTGATCCATCCATTAAATGTGAGTAGTGTTTGGAAAGGAGCGCTGCAGATAAAGCTACAGAGTGAATCGCCCTGCGCCAGCATAGATGGAGGCAGGCATGTTTGGAGGAGTATGACTCTGAAGGTTATTTAAAATCCTGCTCTGACTCAGAGGAATAAAAAAGTCTTTTACTTTTTATCTTGGCTTTTCCATTCATTGGATGAAACAGTTTGCAGGTCATCAGCCTGGTTTCTCCTCTACTGGGAAGCAACATAAGAGGCAATCTGACCCTGGCATGCTGTAAGCAAGGCTACTCTTAACTGATCTGTTATAGAAATAGATATAAAGGCAAGCCAAACATTGAGCCATCTGAGTGGGGGACTGAAATCTGGATCAACTGGGGAAGTTTTGTGTTGATGCAATTTTTTTTATTTTGAAAGCTCAAGGTGTCATCTGTTCATCCATTGCTCCCTTATCAGTCACAAAGTCAACAAAAGCAGTCAAGCTTTCTCCTTCAAACTTAGTTTATGAAAGTCAGAAAATTCCCAGCTCTCTAGACGTTTGTTCCAACGTGCCCCCTGACCACAGTCTAGTTCTGTGTGTTAATGTTGATGGGAATTACAGTGGTGCATGCTACTATAATTACGACATTATCTCCAGTTCAAGTTAATTACTAACTACAGGTTTGGTTTACAAAGATTACTCATGGAGATTTCACAAGGCAAAAGCATTTTCCTTTTATTTTCTTCCACTTTCCTTTCTTCCCCTCTCTGTCCTGTGGCGGCGTGGCTGTACTCCGATCTTGGTGTGGGATCGCCCCACAGTCTGGCCATCGTTTAAATCAGACTGACAGTGCAGGGCAGTGCATGCGGCCGACATGGAGCTTTGTTTCTTAAATAGATTAGTATATGATTTGAAAAGGGCATTGTGAAAATAAGAATCTGCCTGTATTATTCCACTCATCCTCAAGTGTTGTGATGGCACACAATGACTATAGCTTATTTGACTGAAGCACCAGTTTTGTTTCTGGGAAATGCCACCTGTTTTGTTTACGATGATCATGAATTCACTTGCTGCCAGAGTGGTGGGTGTTGTGCGTGTGCTTTTGTCTAGTGGGGATCTTTGATCTACACCTCTGGTACCCATGCTAGAAGAAAGTGCACTCCTCAGTATCATACTGTCTGGAGGTCTAATTGCCTGTCGTTTCCAAACCATTCATCTGGGCTGTAATTATGTTGAGGAGCTAAAGACAGCCTTCTGCCACAGTAGTGGGGTTGTAACGTTGCATCACATGAGGTGTTGACATGCTCTAGTTGAGGTTGACGCCAAGGATCAATGTTGCATGTTAGCATCTTTTAGCCTATGGGCGTTTTTATTGGAGGGGTACTGAGGTTGTGATGTGAGTGATGGGAAGGTACATGCATGGATGCATGTTTTTGCACATGGATCTGCATGACCTGTCATCATAAATGGATCAGCAGGGGGCTGGTTGCCAGATGTTGGGCCGTCAGAGTCCTCAGACCCCCAGTGTGTACCTCCCTCTTATTGCCTGTAGTACACACTCAGATAGCCATCAACAATCTGCCTGTACAGGCCCCTGTCTGCAGGTGTGACCCTGTCATCCTCTCCCAGGGACTGCACTGACTCCCCCTCACTGCATGGCTTCAATTGGTGTCAGGCAAGCCATTTCACCTCAATTACAAACAGGCTAAGGGCTTAGGAAGTGGTTGACATGTTCCCTCAGGGCAGTAGTATATACTTTAGTGGGGCTCTGTGCAGGATACATTTTAATGCTATTATAGGTAGTTATGGCATGTTGTTAAATGTTTATCTTGCATCTATCTAGCAGAGATAAAGTGGTGAGGGTTGTTCAGGATGTCAATGCATGGTTTCCCTCACAGAAGTTGAGCAGTGTACACAAGTCAAGCTAGGACTGATGAGCCTAGATTAAAGGTCCCATGGCATGACATTTTCACTTTATGAGTTTTTTTAACATTAATATGCATTCCCCAAGCCTGCCTATGGTCCCCCAGTGGCTAGAAATGGCGATAGGTGTAAACCGAGCCCTGGGTATCCTGCTCTGCCTTTGAGAAAATGAAAGCTCAGATGGGCCGATCTGGAATCTTGCTCCTTATGAGGTCATAAGGAGCAAGGTTACCTCCCCTTTCTCTGCTTTGCCCTCCCAGAGAATTTGGCCCACCCATGAGAGAGAGACATCATGGCTTTCAAACGAGCAAAGTGGCAGTTGGTCAAAGCCACACCCCCACTCTCCACCTTGCCCCCCCTCTCTCCTCCTCAATAGCTACAGACACAGAAATGGCACATACTAAGGAAAGCTCACTGTGGGACTGGCTCTAGTGGCTGTAATTCTGCACCAAGGCTGAATTTCGGGAAAGAGACTTCAGATACAGTATTAGGGGACCACTAAGGTCTATATAAAAGCATCCAAAGAGCACCATGTCATGGGACCTTTAAGGCTTCTTCTTGTATGTGTTTTTTTGTGTGCGTGCTGTGTTTATTAACCATCTTGTTGGGTTTGTGTGTTTGTGTTTTTCATACAAGGTCTTTTTGTCTAGGAATAAAAATGTTAATCCATAACAGGAAGTATCAACAACAAAAATCTTTTTAGTTATTATTTATTATTTTACTTATTTTTAGGTCTTCATTTATCAGCTTAGTTACAGAGAGACTGAGAGTTGTAATTTTACAACAATAACCAGTTAAACGTTTTGGAGATGGTTCTGACTTCTGGTGAAATCTTCCATCTTAGAAAAATCAATAGCAAACATCGGTCTCTCGGCTGTGAACCGTTCCTGGCGTGCGCCCATGGATGTATTAAGGGCATGCGCCTGCAAATCCGCCATGGAACAAGCGCGCCTGCTTTTAAAGGGAATGTGAGATAACGCTCTGATTGGTTTATTGCACGTTACGCGCAAACCACACCTATGAGTAATGTAGCTACTTCAGACCAACCCATTTTAGATTTGCGTCGGGTGCAAGAGTCCTTCACTTGTTTTCAACAACAATAACAGATGCCCGGATAGCTCAGTTGGTATATATAGAGGTTCGACTCCGACCTGCGGCCCTCTCCTGCATGTCATTCCCCACTCTCTCTCCCCTTTCATGTCTTCAGCTTTAAAGGCCGAAATCTTTAAAAAAATAAAATAAAACAGAGGGAGAGGGAAGTGCGATGGACTGAAACATATGCTACTCACAGAGTGACGGCTGACTCATTATGAATGGGTCCAGCGCGGGTCGAATGCGCTTTGGCGGGTCAGGAATGGGTCATGTGACGCAACATTAAACCATATCGATATAAACGACATTGCTTCGTTCGTGGAGAGGCAGCGGATGCGAGGACGCTAGGTGCACCGGTGCGACCTAGGAAAAATCTTAGTCGCACCCTTACAAATTTTGGTCGCATGGTCGCACTCTAGAGCCCTGCCTTTAATGTTCTAACCATTGTTTCATGATGCTAGAATTAAAAAGTGCTGTGTCACAACTTTCATTTCACAGCTCTGTTGAAACAGTTGCTGTACAAAACACTGACTCCCTCTGTCTGTATCCCAAGTCTGTATGCAATTATGATTCTTTCGTGAACCACATTCACTGTGGTTGAGCCAGCGAATGGGAACAGATGTTTAAATAAGCCCTAGCATGTAAGCACTTTCTCCATCATGAGAAGTGCTTGCTATGAAGGAATCCCTTTCATCATCAAAAAAACGTATGCAGCTATTGTCTGCGCCTAATTCTCTGTTAGACTTTTTAGCCCCCGATTTAGTATAAAAATGTCCACAGGAGGACTTCCAAGCAGGGGGTGAAATGCATCTCAATCATGCAAATACACTGCCTTTCTTTTCCCACACAGTACTATCCACTTTCATTCAGTGTGAGAAAATGAGCTGATTACTCAAAGTAGTTAACACTTGCAAATGACTAGCTACTCCCTAAACTCGTACTGTCAAGCTGTCATTAAAGTCATCTCCATAGGCTAGTAGAAGTAGTACACACATATATGTTATATCTTGTTGATGCTTGAAAGTCATTTTGAAGGGATATACCTAGGAATGCAGTTTCATAATGAAATTGAGGGACCCTTGGCGGAAGAGGCAGTGTAACAATAGCCAAATGTGGACTCTGATGTGACTGACATGTGATTTTCCTGACTTTACTTTCAACAGGACAATTTGTACTAACACACTGGAAACTCCTTCAAAGAGTTTGTCTGATGTAACCGTAGTGGCATGATAGTGTGGTTAAAGTAGCTCCCAACACACAACCATACCATGTCCCTTGGCCCTCACACTCTGGCCCATGCCAGTGGATGCCATGGCCTTCGGCCCAAGCTGGTAGGGAGGTCTGATGGGAAGATTGAGTTATCATCTCGGTGCAGCTGCCTGAGGCGTCCGTGGGCCACACAACAAGGTTATCTGTCCATCTCCTGCCCTCGAACCCCCTTCTGGACCCTCGCCAGCCTGGTCCTTTGTCCGGCCCATCTGACTGTCACGCCTCAGCAGCCTCTCCAAGACGACTAGTAACAGTCGACTGCTGAGGCAGTGGGATGGGATTGGAGACATGGAGCAACGGGGAGAAAGGATGATCCTAGAGGAGAAGCCTTTAGTTTGTAGAGAAGCAAATGAGCAGATTAGCATTTAGGCTGATGAGGAAAATGGAAATGGCTTTGTAAAGCTCTAATTCATTTTACAGTAAAGGTGTGTGGGGGGGGGGGGGGGGGCATTTCATAGCTGCACTCACGGGGGGGCACCATGCAGGGGCAGGAGGGTCTGTAGTTGTAGTGGTTGACACACTGCTTCCACAGAGGAAGGAGCAAAGCCCTGTAAATCCCTCTGGTCCATGGCCCTGAGCCCTCCTCAGCTTCACCGGCCTATCAACAGACAGAGAACACAGCGCTTTCTCACGCCACACAGGCACCACTTGGCTTTCTCTGCTGTCTCCTCCACGCCCTGTCTCCTTCTCTCCCTCTTTCTTTCCTGTGTCCCAACTGTCTTCCTCTCTGCCTGTCAAAGCAGGCGGAGAAGCTAGATTCAAGTCATCTCTGTTCCTTGTTCCTCATATCTCATCTCCAGTCTTTCCTCTTGTGTAATTGCCTCACAGTTTTTTCCCCTGGTTGCAGATCGTTTGTTGGTTTGTTTTTGCTAGCTGTCTCTTTGTATGTTTCTTTAGGGAAATTGCTGTGCACAGTGACATTGACTCTGTGGCAACAAATTTACTGGATTTTTTTGACCAAGCTGGTACACAGATTTAATGGATCCGTATTTGCTGTTTTACTGGAAGAATTCAGCTTCAAGTGATATCCAGTGTAATCCACCCAAGCTCTATCTTTTCAGTGTCACTCACCCCCTGTAGGCTTGAAAGGTTTCTGTAAAACATTTGCAGTTTGTAAATATTAACTGTGGATCCAGTTGAATCAATTTAATGTTAGTTGATTACGATGGTTTTTATGGGATGAAAAGTTTCAGTGGAGGGCAAAAACCTGAAAATGATCAAAGCAATTTTACAAACTAGTTGTGTAACATAATTCACCATTTTTGGATGAGAATCACTTTGACATGATCCTCGTCAGGATCTCAATTGCAGCTCTATTGTCGAAAGACTAGATACAGTGGAGTACAAACTGTAATTCACAATATAATGCACTTGTAACAATTTATATTTATTATCTTATGTTGTCATATGTAATTGTTATTCATATTCATACTTTGATTATAAAGGATATATATAATATAGTAAGTGTGTTGAAACAAAAACTGGCACATCAGGTATTCTTCTAGTGAGGGCACTATGTGCTACACTGTAAGTCCTGTGTGCTTTGGCTGCCTCAGTACGGTTTGTCATAGCCATGTGCTTGTTGTGCATGCTGCCGTTAAGTGTGATTCCAGAGAGGGGCAGGCCTGCCTGTCACCCTACACAACATATTCATTTGAGCTGACAGCAGACTTTATGGGAGTCAGTCAGGGGCTGGCATGGAACCCGAAGAGCAGGAAGAAAAGCAGGCTTTTATGCTAAGAACAAAAGATCGACAGGGGATCCAAATTTAAGGTCATTGCATAACTACAGGAACTGAGGGATGGGGGATGGTGGGGTCCAATGGTTGAGGTGTTGGAGGGAAGCACACACTGGGAGAGAATGTTTTTACATCACAACCCTGATGCCTAGTGCCGGTCAGACAAGTTAGTGGAACCCAGAGCCGCAAGCAAGGGATGACTGCACTCTGTATTGGGGGAATGATTTGAAGGTGACACAGGCAGTGATGCATTACCTAAATCTACACTGTGCTTAGGGAAAATGTGTAATATTGTCTTTGCACAAAGTCATATTTCACTGCAAAGAGTGCATGCTGCAATAACAGTTTCAAAAAAGCTGAAGAGAAGTTCTGCATTATGTCTCATAGTTTATGTTTTAAGCATGATAAATCCCAGCACTCATTTCAGTATATGACTCTTATAAGAAACTAAGCAGATTAAGATCCCTGAGGACACAGTGATGATATACACTGTTAGCTGATCACAGTTTAGTGCAATAATGTAATTATCTTCACTCTGCCCTCTAATAGATGTGAGGGTTGTAATTTTCCCTGTTTTTCTTTGTCTGTTATCCAAGCTTCTTACATTGTTCTCACTTGCAGTGCTTTGTCTCCAAGGCTGCCAAACTCACTGAAGAATATGTGCTATCCCAGTGAAGTGACATGTTCAGTTTTTTTAAATATGATAATTATATTCATCCACTCTATAGCTATACTATACTATAGCACCTGTTAATGATACTTTAGGGTGAATAATACCTATTTTAATCGAAGGAACATTACAGATTGTGTTATCCTTATTGCTATGTAACATCACCATATTTCCAAATTCTTTATTCACATGTATTTACTTTTCTTTGTGGTACCATAATTATGTTTTTTGTCTGAGAAAGGAAATGGTTTCAGAAAGGTACCTGCAAATAAAAAAAGGAAGTGGTTTCACATTTCTATGTTGTGGCCCCTAACAGAGGATTATCATTTTATAACGTCATCTATGTTTTATAGAAGTTTTAAAGAGTCAAATGTGGTAGGAAAGGTCAGTTGCAGGGGCATAGATCTTATCTTTTGCTCAAATACAAATCCTACCAGTTGCATATTTTGTTGTTGAGAGCAAGAAGGCACTTTTACTCAAGGCGAGGCAAGAGCATAGGAATTTTCTGGATTAAGTGTGATAACAAAAGCATGAATTGCTTTGTCCAGATGAGTAAATCATAGCATTTCATTTTAGAAATGTGCTTTTGTTTAAATAGAGATAGTAGATCTGTCAGCCTATTTAAACATGAAACAACACCAGTCCCTTGATATAGGCTTTGCGATGACCGACCACCTGAATGAGGGCAGCCTTTTTAGTTAGTTAGAAAGTGGCTCCAAGAGGCTTTTTTTGTAATTCTGGATATGATACATATGCCTACCAAATTTCATACAGTACCTCGACATGAAAGTTAAACAAGGGGGCGTTAATGAACGCATTTGCCACAGCCAAGGCCAAGACCCATATCAGATTGCAATTTTCACCAAGTCAGACAGGCGTACCAGTTTTCACAACTTTTTGAGTAGCCCAAGCACCTAATTTCTACGTTCAAAGACAGAAAAATAGGAAGAAGAAGAAAGAAGAAAAAAACATTTGAATTTCAATAGGGCCTTCGCCCCCGACGATGTCGATGCCCGGGCCCTAATTATAGTTGTGCCAGTAAATAATTGATATGCTACAGAAGCATGTGAATTGAGAAGTAATGAAGCCGAAAGCTCGATGCTCTAATGCAAGTTAAGGATTGAGATAAAGTGGCCTGTGTTAACTGTAAACAAACTAAGTTTTGATTTCCTAGACAGGGTATAAATTAACCCAGAACTAGGGCTTAGTCTAAAATAGTTTATGATGTTTTTGAAAATTGCTTTCTGAAACAGATCTTACCTTTGGATTAGTTGCTTCCTAACTAAAGAGTTGACAACTAAACAAGATAACCACCTGTGTTTGTCCTTATTGGTGAGCCAGGGAAAAAAGATTTCATTCCATAAACATAAGTGATTATGACAAAACAAATAATTCTATAATTCTAGAATATAATCAAATAAATATAGTACTGCACCATTCACATTGAAAAGTACATTTCAAACATACTGTTGTTGAAGTGGCTATGTGTACCTTTCAGTTTGTGTTGATTTCAGCGGCCCCTTTGGACAAAAACTGTAGTGTTTTTACCACACTTGCTGTCGTAATGGTCTAGGAGGTCATATAGTTGCGATGAATGTTTTGCTCAGATAGATAATCATTCATTTACAATAAGAGAATATGTTACAGATGCGTTGTTGCATTTCAAGTGTTGCATACAGTAACTTAGCCTACTTTAGATGTATCGTAAGCTAAACCGGGTATCACTGTCACTGTGTCATGAGCCAAAGCAATAAGAGATTGTTGTAGCAACCAACGTAATAATAACTTAGATTAATATAGCGCATTTCATGAAACACAATGACGCTTTACACAGGTACAGGGGGACAAGGGAAAAGAAAATAGTAGGCCAACACAAACACGGGCTAAAAGGAATAAAACGTCTGCGCTAAATGGGGGACGTAACTTAGTCTAGGCTGCTGGCGTACAACCACCTCGCGCAAACTAAAGTTATTTTATGAATGAAATGGACATATTACATAGGCCAATTTGGGGTCGGTTTTGAATCATTTACAATCCTGTAATTGTCTCCATTTGTTGAAAGCCCGACCGAGTGTGACTTGCTTTTGCCCGTTGTCTTTCACTTTCCCTTTTAGCTTTTAGTTGTTCTTTGTTTTCTTTTCTGTGATGGCCCTGCCCAGTGTCAGCCATAACACTGTCAGCCAAGAACAGACAACTTCTAAAATAAAAATAAAATACAATTAGGCCTATATAAAGAAACCTTTACCTGGCTGGATACATTAACACAGGCTTTTCTGGTGTTCAGCCGAAATCTGTGACCCTTGAGAATGTGTGCTCTGTAGCGCCGTCTACCTGCCGAAAATCATTTTGTGACTTTGCGGGAAAAATCGGACCCGGGCAGAAGCATTAATAAAAACTATATAAAAAATAGAATTCTTTTCACTGTCTCATTTGCTGGTACTGGTCATTTATGATCATCAGAAGGAACATTACACAGTTTCAGAAACATTTAAAAGTTACATATAGTCACTATAAGGACTGCTATTGTAATAATAATAATAATAATAATAATAATAAATTTTCTCAGTTCGTAACTCAGTGTTTTTCTAAGGTTTCTGGCTATGGTCTCCCTTTTCAAGCTGTGTGTTTCATGCTGTCATGAAGTGCTTATCTAGATGGTGGTTAATTTTCATTGAAATATGCCAAATCTAGGGCTGTTCTAAGTCATTAAGAGAACCATTTCAAATAATCTGGTTTAAAAGGCCACTTTAGTTTATCTGGGGGAAACCAGACCAAAGATCCAAGACATTTAGTTGCTAAAAGAAGATAGTTGGTCACTGTGTCCCAAAGATTAGTCAATGCTATGAAGTACTCTAAAGCAGAATGGAATTTCTCCAAAGCTCCCTCTGGCTCAAAATAAATTATTAGTGTTGCTGCATCTTTCTCTAAAACCTACAGAATAAGTGTGTGTGTGTGTGTGTGTGTGTGTGTGTGTGTGTGTGTGTGTGTGTGTGTGTGTGTGTGTGTGTGTGTGTGTGTGTGTGTGTGTGTGTGTGTGTGTGTGTGTGTGTGTGTGTGTGTGTATATATGAAAAAAAACAAGACAGAAGAACTTCTGCTGTATTATTTTCCTTCAGATATGCACAGTAATGCTCTGCTTCCACTGACAGATGACACAGGAAATGGCTACTGCCAGTATGAGGGGAGCTTATTGCTTATTGTAATACACTGCCAACAACTTCCCAAACTGTAGCAGGGAGTACAGGGTTCATCTCCATTGTCCCTCCTGCAAAGTTATTTAATCCTCCATATTGTCCTTTCTATTTAGTGTTCTGCTGCTGGTCCCTATTCAGCTCCTGCCAAGGTATTACTGTGTTGTGGAACTCAAACAATTCTTTTCTGGCTGTGTATTGCTGGTAGTTGTTTCCAAAGAGGTATTCTGCTGCTGCCTGGTGAGGGGAAAGGTAGGAGAGTGTGTGATGGAAAGTAGCGTTCTTGTCTCTTCCATCTTTTGGTGGCTGCAGTGTGTAGACACCTGGTTCCTGGGATTGCGTACCACACTATGTCAGTTGATGAGTTTATCTGTCTGTCTGCTCAATCCTCAACACATCACTTTCTGTCAAATATGCTTACATGTATGGAGAGTTGCAAAGACACCAATTTGTGCAGTGTGTACCATTCAGATGACTTTCACTATGACTTGTCTTTTATACTCTGAGAAAACTGACAAATGATACATCCTTGGCAGCTGTTTCATTTCCAGTGTGCATTGCAGTTTAATCTTGGTACTGCAGTTTATGTAGAAATCCCCAGGCAGTTTATTGAATGTAAATCAGGCTGGCTTAGAGGCTGAGGCTGTAGGAGGGCTGCTAATATGGTAGCATCCCCCCAAATGGCAGAGCTCCCCCTCTCCCCTAAGCCAGATGCATTAGAAGCTAATTCTTTGTTCGATTGTGGCACATTTTCCACACAGGCTGCTTTGGTAGGATCATTATGGAAGCTCTTGTCACTTTAAGGTACTTGTTTTAACCGTGTTACATTTTATGATCTGTGTGTGGTTACTAATCTATTGGATGGATAGAGAGGACTTGGAGGGAATGCTTGTGATTTTCTTCAGGGAATGCCGACATGCAGGCAAATGTTCTCCCTCATATGTCTTCCTGCACATCCACACTTCAATTCATTTAAGGGCATGTCTTGTAAGAATACGAGAGAGCTGTATTTTTACTTTCCTTTTAAAGTGCTCATATTATACTAGGGGTGGCACGGTTCACAAAACCCACGGTTCGGTTCGTATCACAGTTTTAGGGTCATGGTTTTCGGTTCTGTACGGTTCTTGTTATTTTTTCTTTTAATCTTTAACACTCCAGAAATCTACTTAAGCATATGATATTTAGCTTAATTATCCACAATGTAGGATACATTATTACAAAAATAGTTGTATCATGTAATCATGCACAAACTGAATTTGACTTGACTTTAAGCACATTATTGGGACCATCTCTGAGGAAAGCTAGGTGAGATTTTGATACAGCAAGAGGGAAGACATTGATGATTTCAACAAGCTTTTCATTTATTTGGCAAAAAAAAGAGTGTGTATTGCCATCTACAGGAACTTATGTGCCTTTTTAGCACACAAAGATTGAAATATTACAGAATATCAATTGAAATAACTTGCATTTATCAAACTGCCAACTTCAGTGTAGCAATTACAAAAATTGTATCCTTTAAAAGAAAAAGAGAGGAACTCTTAAAGCTCCGTCTTTTGAATAAGTCAGAATACGTAACATAACATAATATATATTTTTTGTATAGTTCTTTAAAAATAAAAAGGAAACTTGTTTTGGGGAGAATAAAATTACTCTAGGCTGAGTTTTCCTAGTAACCTTACCAAAAAGGCTCAGGATGCTGCAAATTTTTGTATAATATGAAAATGGCTGGTGGATTTAAGACAACAAATAATAATTTATGAATTAATCAAATTTAAACATGTCTGTCAGTGGCTTGTAGATCTTTACATTGTTAGTTAATTTCCTATCCTGCCCTGGGCTGGGACACACATTCATATGGTTTGATAAAGTACTTATTGGACTGTAACTTATCATTGCACTTACAATAACGAGCGTAGCTGTCCTCAATTTTATTTCATTCTGTACGTCTCATCTCCGTTTTTTCCTGCATCCACTGTGTGTGTTTGTGTGTGTGCGCGCGTCAGTCGCGGGGGGGGACCTGAGCAGCCCCACCCGCTGCAGAGAGCCGACAGGATTGAAACAGCAGCCGTTTCAGCGGCTTTAGAGTGAAAAAACGCACCGTACGTTGATGTTGAAATGTTTACAGGACGGTCTAAAATGTTTTGCACGGTCTTTCGCTGTATGTTTTGTTGGTAACTTGTCCCCACCTCTTCTTTCGCGCGAATGGGAAACGCACTGTCTGAGGTCACATACGGGCACCTGACGGCACGAGGCTACATTGCGCATGCATCGAACCGGCTCTGGACGGAGACCAGTGAAGGATATAAGAAGCACTTTTCTGGTGATGGCTGAGTGTTAGTGCGCAGCCTCCAACTGAGAGAGACGACGTAAATGTGACGTGAGCAACCTGTCTGAAAGTTGTAAGTCTTCTGGTAGCTGTGCCAAGAGAAATCTCAATCATTACGAATCTTGCAGAGATGGAGAGCATAGGTATATGTAAGGAGATAACATAGGCACAGGCTAATTCTTGCTAACTAAAATGCTAGTTAACATTAGTAATTAAACTTAAACAGCGAATGTAAGTCGAAACTGCCTGCAAGCTTCTCCTGTACTATACGGTAATTCCTCTACTATGCGACAGTAAGTCGCGTGGTTATGACACAATTGTTAGCCTATTTTTACAAAAACGTCTGCTACGGAGCCATAACGTGAGATACAAGGTAATGGAGCCTTTTATACATTGTCGTGTTTCTTTAGAAATAAACAATGGACAAATAGAATCTTTAAACGCTTCAGATGTAAAGTTATTCGCTGTCAAAGTGGCGCCAAAATGAATGGCAGTCAATGGAATGCTAACGGGAGGTGATAACTCGTTAGCATCAAGATGGCGCCATAGGAGCTACCAAGGGGGTAAGCTTCTCCTCGGACCGTGAACCTCCTATGGCGCCATTTTGATGCTAATAAGCCATCACTTCCCGTTAGCATTCCACTGACTGCCATTCATTGTGTCATAACCACGTGACTTACTGTCGCATAGTAGAGGAATTACCGTATAGTACAAGAGAAGCGCGCAGGCAGTTTCGTCTCACATTAGCTGTTTAATTACTAATGTTAACTAGCATTTTAGTGATCAATAATTAGCCTGTGCCTATGTTATCTCCTTACATATACCTACGCTCTCCGTCTCTGCAATATTCGGAATGATTGAGATTTCTCTTGGCACAGCTACCAGAAGACTTAAAACTTTCAGACAGGTTGCTCACGGCACATTTACGTCGTCTCTCTCAGTTGGAGGCTGCGCAGTAATGCTCAGCCATCACCGGAAAAGTGCTTCTAATGGCCTTCACTGGTCTCCGTCCAGAGCAACGGGATCTATTGGTCCATTCTTATATACTGTCTATGGGAGCTACGCGTTCCGGGGAGAGGCTTACCCCCTTGGTATGAGGGCATGCCATACTAGCAGCTAGGCGAGCATTATAACATGTGTTACAAAGTGACGCACGGTCGTCATGGAAGTAAAGGCTGGACTACAATAGAGCTGTTTGGAGCAGTTTGTGAACAGTGTTTTCTCTGGAAGGTGGTAAGTCCCTTTGGGGTGAATTTTGGGCTTTTTCACTTTGTAAACCTACAGCATAACATGCACAAAAAGATATATAACACAATAAAGGAAAGGGAAAAAGCCAAAAAGCATAATGTGAGCACTTTAAGACCTAATAAGCTCCCACATATCAAGTGGATGTGCATGACACAAATATATAACATACTGAATGTCAAGTCAATTATATTTTGTTATTTTGTTACCCTTTATCCTCAGAGACTCACTTCAGATAAGGAAAAAGCATTTTGGCCGCATAATATTCAGACTCTGTGTATGTCAGATTTTGAAGGAGGCATCTGAATCAGGTTTGCAGCTTTGGCTGCACAAATTCAGATACCATCCTCTCAAAGCCTCTCACAGCACCGTACATAACCCCGCAGAACTCTACAGATCGTTTCCTGTGAAGGCGGTGAACTTTATTTTCTCTACTTCTAGTGTTTTTCTAAAATGGGTCAGCAGATGTTAGAGGGAGAGAAAGGTAAAGCTAACTGGAGGAGGAAAAGGAGGAGGAGGAGAATGAAGAAGAAGAAAAACAGCCAAAGCAAACTGTTTGCTCTGCAGTGTGGGCTGAGTGGAGAGATAGAGAGAAGAGTGGGAGAGAATGAAGGGAAGAAACGGCATCTACTATATGTTCTAGTGTGACGCTGCTGGCAAAAAAATCTCTGCTTTTTCTGGACCAGAGGAGATCACGTTTTGTCCTTTGCCCTCCACACACCTTTAGATTCAATGTCATTTTCTAATAATGTTCCTATCTACCAAATGATCACATTTGCAGACCATGTTTCATCGCTCTGCCATACTGTGCACAGTAACTGCATGTGTGTGTGCACATATGTCATGTGCATAATATTTGGCTCTCTGGGAACATTCCGTTTCTCATGTGCTAAAAAGTCATACTGTGACAGAACCCTTTATCTATCAAAGGATCACTACAATTTTACATTTCAGTGTAGGATTTACCTGTCGCAAAACTAAATTGACGTGTAAAAATAAAGATACAAGGTTTTCTAAATTGACCTTTTAATGCGGATTGATGATACTGTCCTCTTCACAACAGGAGAGAAATCAGTTGAAATATCTGAAGCCTACTGCAGTGAATAAAGGCAGCCAGTTAAATATAGATTTGGTGATTTTCTTCATTTGGACATTTGCTAACTGTTCAGGAAGTTTTCTGCTTTTGGTCTTGACTGAGATCTTTCCAAGTGTGATTTATATCTACAGTGTAAAGGGTCCACAGCTAGGGGCCTCACCCATAGCCACAGTCCAACCATATACTGTAAAAACTGCCTGTATAGATGCTGTTGTAAATAGTTTTATCAAGCCAAATACACACATTTTAAATTCATGACATTTTTTTTATGTTGAATTTAAACAGTTTCATTTTACCGCTCTACGTAAGTTATTTGTTTGAGTTTGACTTTATATTTTGCTTTGTATTACTATGTTTCCTTACATGTGTTTTGCTTGTTTTCCAGGCTCACACAACAGGGTTAACCAGTGTCCGGTAAATGAACACGGGTGCCTGGACCTGGATGTGTGTATCCATATGAGCAAAGTGTGTGATGGAGTCCCTGACTGCTCCGATGGCTGGGATGAGGGCCCTCACTGCAGAGGTAATAAACACACAAGCATGCACACACATCTGCTAACTCCAATTTTCTGCCAAACACACTCAGAGATAGTATCTTTTTCTCTCTCTCCTCTGTCGCACAGAGACAAGAGTGTCGGCCTTTGTTGTGGGTCAAAAGTGACCAGTCAGCTTCTCCTCGCAAGCATCTCCTTGTCTTCGCATCCCAAACTATAATCTCTATGCAATAATCTCCTCTAATAGGCCCTTTAAAGAGCTGGCCTGCTGTGACTTGTGCAATTACAATGGAATTTCTCTTTCTGGGGAAAAAAGTCATTAATTTATCAATCAGCTCAGCTATGAGGCTGTTTCCCCAATCCCTGCGGGAATGATGAGCATTCAGCCCGGATGCAGCTGGAGAAAATCCCATCAAATCCTCTACTATTAATTAGAGTCGATAGTCGAAGAATGAGTGATGGAACATATTGGGTCCATAGTGTCGGTCTTTGTTGCAGCAGACAAAGGCGCAAACACTGGCCGCCTACAGAGGATTGCTTCAGTACTCAGCAAGGCAGTCCTCAGATATAGCTGTCTGAAGTTCTGCCTGTTTATAGTTGCAATAACTCATGTTGGGATACATAATTATAATTTCTGTTGTGCACACCTGTGTGTCTGTCTCTCCATTTTGCTTGTTTTAGTAGTGATGCACTGCTATTCAGTATCAAGATCCCTTTCCTGGAATATGAAATCACTTAATCAAATATTTACTATCAGGCCTCGGTGGACCAAAGTCCTGGGACATGGGTTGGTCTGTAATCTTGGATCACTTTATCTCTTCTGCTAATTTCAGACCAAAGCTGTAATTGGTTGTGGGCTTGATGTGTGTGTTTTTTTAAATCTATTTACCCTTTTTTATCTTGATCTATCTTTATCTATCAGTGCGGCGATATCAGTTTCACTTTATGTGTTATAGTGTCTGTTTTTCTATTCTATTTGTATTATTTCTTTTGATGTAATATCTCTACATCTTATTCTCCTCTGTACACATTACGCCCATGCAATAGAGTGTTTTCTTATTGGACCACCCTGTATAGGTAAAGACTGAATGAATAGCTCTTCTATGCAGAGTTGAGTTATTATATTAATTAGTTGTGCATTAGTCAGAGTATTTAAGTGTGATATGGTTTGCCCGGAAGAGCAGGAGTACTGTTGGGCTGATGAAGTGGACAGTTGTACAGAGTGGGTGAGAGTGTTAGTATCCCATACGCTGGTCATCACTGCGAGACAAGCCTTTACACAACACAGTAATGATGTCATCCAATCACAACATGCGCTGCTTGTCCCTGAGGACACAAGTCCAGCTGTCCTCAGTAAAGCATTGGTCACACACCTACACGTTCATGGGCTTGTAATGCATGCATATACTCAACACGTGCACACAAACATACACTCACAGTCAGATTCTTGCAAATACACACCCAAACACACCCATTACCCCACACACACAAACACACCAGCAGTGTGTCCCGAAGCTTTGGCATTGCTGTTTGTGAGCTCCCCTCTTTTCAGGGAAAGGCCTGGCCTTTCACAAGCATCCTAGTGTTTGCTTGTTCAAACTGCCAGGTTGTGCAAGTATACCTGGGCGCTGATGCCTGAAAGCAAACTTTGTCAGTCGGCGTGTTCAAGTAATTCTGCCAAAGTTGTTGACATGAGTGGTTAGAAATGGGAGCGTAGCAAGGTTAGGCAGGAGTTTTATCTCGCTCAAATACATTTTTGCAGCATTTTCATACTGTGTGGCAAGGTTTGGGATTAGTTGCTGTGGTTTGTGTATACAGTAGGAATGACAGCAAGGTAGTAACCAAGTGGACTCATTGGTGCTGTGATGGATGATAAAGTTAATACAGGCAATATGGTTCCAAGATTCCGATACAGCACTTAATCTAACAATTGATTGAAACTTGATTTGTATTTTTGACTCTTTCAAAGTAAAAACAAATCAGAACATGCATATATTCTTATGCTGTCATTGGGAAAGAAAATGTTTTAAAGTCCTGAAAACCTTTTTTCTTACTATAAGTGAGAAAATAGGTATTACTGTATGTCAGCTACTGCACGGAATTTAAATATCAGAACACTGGCTGGCAGTAGAGTAGCCCCAGTTTGTGCAATACACTTATTGTACTGTAGCTGCGGATAGTGTTGGCAAGCCTGATAACAATGTTACCCTTTAAAAAACATATTTGATTGCAAAAGAAGGGAGTATACAGTCTCATATTTATAAAAGGGATTGGCCCTTGGTGCCTTGCTCAAGAGTATGTAAAAGGCACATGTTGAGAATGTTTTCTCAACTTGTCTAAGTTTGCTTGTCTAACTTTATTTGCCATCCTTTGGTCAAAACACAGAGTATAGTTCCAGGCCTATATTTAAAAGGCATTTAAAAAAAAACAAAAAAAAAACTAAATGTAGCCTTTTCAGACCATTGCCAGTTAAGTTGTTTTTTCTTTCATATGGGTGAAAGTTGAGTCTTCTCATTGATCTGTAGGCCTGCATTTGTCCTTTCTCTGTCATCTTGTGGGTGATGGGGCCTCTGTTGGGGGGCAAGGCTGTTTAGACCTGCCTCCCTCAGAAGTGACTGATAGGTAAGAGAAAATGAGAGCTTTTTCCTTTTTCTCACCATCTCAAAAGGCTCCCTGGTTATTGTGGTGGCCTGATGCTATTGTTTATGCATGCAGTGGCTTTCATTGTCCTTCATATCCTAGTAGCTGTGGAATGAGAATCGGTCAAAGGCTACATGAGGCTGCCTGTAGTAAGACCACTTTTTCATCTTTATTCATGAGTGGGTCTTGACCTAAATGAGTTTATTGGCTGCAGTTAGAGTTGGTTCGCATGACAAGACCTGTTTTATTGCCAGTCTTTGCCCGTCACTGTATTCAGAGACACTACATTGTTGTGAAACTGTCATGTATTTCTTGACTTATGATGGGCTGCAGATTGAACAAAATCTGAGTAATGTTTTATTGTTGTTGTTTTTTAAGCAAGTGAAACTGTTGGTTTTAAACTGTTTTGTGCCACATTATGTACTTTGTGTATTTGAGTATTTGTGTAAGTTTAAGTGTCTGGGGCAGCATGCTGCCACTGTTTGAGACTACGATAGCCACTGTTTGCTCATTACTCAAGCCACTGCCCTGCATGTGTTTGCATATGGTTACTTTGCCCTCTTTGACTCTGCAGCTCCACACAACTACCTATAAATACTGTTATGCTCACAATTGATGAGCCTATGCATACCCACATACCTGGATAAACAAATCATTATCTCCTTTAAGTCTGAAATCTCATTCTCAAGAGTTCTTTCTGTTCAGTAATGCAGCATTTACCACCAACCTCTCTGTGTGATGGAATGCACTGATTAATCACAAAGTAGTTTTGCAGTATGAAATTGTCTTCGATAGTGCCCGATTGTGTTTAACTGAGCATGGTCATCTGCTAAATTTAAAAGAGATTGGTATTCTCAAAGTTTTAGTCTATAAGTTTGTCCAAATTCTTTATATTATTATGTGCAATGCTAGAATGCAAATTAGTTATGTGAAAGCTATGTATATGCATACAAAATGAGCCGAAATATGTACAAACTATTCAGTTTAAGTAGAAATCAGGTAATTTGATGGAACAGTGTAGGAAAGCGATAGGCTCCTGTCAGCTGCAGGTAGAAGACAGGGGCATGTGTAGACTTGTTTCCAGACAGTGAGAGCACAAAGGTAGGAATGTCCTGGGAATTGCCTCTCTTTAAAATGTCACACACTGGAATAGGCTGTTTTATTATGGCCTCTGGATGTAGAAATGCAGGGAGGTTTTATTTATTTTAGATTTTTCGTAAGGAAAAGAATTTGTTTTCAAGCCAGTTGATGGATAGATGAGCAGATCCTTGTAAGGAGTTAGGTTTATGAAATAATTCAGTCGTTAAGAGTTTTGTTGTGTAACTACGGCCGTGACCCCAACACCACCCGGTCCCTGTCTCACTGTACTTGCGTCACCCTGTTGCACCTGGCCTGTCAGCTCCATGATTGAATTTTAAAGGAAAATGCCAACTTTCATAAATTTCTTTATACTGGCCGTGGAAAGTGTCCAAGATTAGTTCTTCTTCATTTTTCTGTCGCCTCTCCTAATGTTTTTATTCCTCATTGTCTCTAATATTGTGTTCCTGTTCATGCTAATCACCCATTTGACTTTTAATTATGTGTTGGGAATTCCCTCAGTAATCTGCATATGATATTATGCACATCTTTGAGGAGGTCACAACCTCAGTGGGATGCATCTGGAACTTGTGCGGTCATTGACATACACGCCTCATATTTTCATCAGCGAGTTATTGACGCCTGTTCAATTGTGCCCACAGATGTGATATGTCTTCTGATGAAACTCAGTCTGGTGGGCCTTTTGGCAAACAGCCTTATTTAGCCCCTTTCCCACTGGAGAAAAAAACACTAACACCCACTAACATATGGCTTTTGTCTTCAGTGGGAAAGTTTACAATTGACATTCATTCCTGGAGACAAATGACTCTGCGGTAGTCACAGGTATTTATCGGCTCCAGCTCTGATCGGTAGTGATGGAAACATGACACCTGGGTGGACCCGCTAATTTTCACCCTGACTAGTCTCCGCCGTCGGTCAAATTCCGTCCGTCGCCATGCATGCAGAGCTCGAACATCGTTCAAATTTGTTGGCGCAGAGTTTGAAAGAGAGACTAAATAAGTAACTGATATAACAAAAAGAAGTAACATTTTCAACTGGCCTCCATGCTGCTTTCTAGTGTTTGTGTTTACTAACCTTGTTTTATGGCGGGTTTGTGACGTTGAACGTGATACACCAGAAAAAAAAACCCAGAAAGGATGCTTGTCTATTGGCAATGAGAAAGGAGTCTCTCGCCTATTTTTAGCAGATTTCTTGCTCTTTAAAAAACCTGTATATGCGCTAATTTTGGTAGAAAAAGGCTATTATACTCTCGCTCCCGGCTTCCCTTTTAAAGAGCTGTACATGAGTGAAATTGAGGGTTGCCATCCATGCAGTAACAGGATCAATGGCTTTGGCATGCTTGTTTAGGACTGAAGGCCTCCAGTGTGTCACTGTGTGATTTGTTTGCTTCGTTCATTAACCCATTTATTAACCCCTGGTCAAACGTCTGACACACTGCTGTTGCCTGTTTGCTTAGAGCTGGAACTTTCTAACTCATTTGCACCTCTGTTTGCCCTGCCTTCCTCTTCTCCCCGCTGTCTTTCTCTGTTCCTCTCCTAATACTGTTCATTCTTTTTTCTGTTGTTTTCTTTTCTTATCATTACATTTTCTGTCCTTTTGTCCCTTCCTCTGCTCTTCCTGCTACCGTACAACTACAAATGCTCTCTGAGTTTAAAACAAGCAAAAGGATTTGCAGATTCACATTCCAGAAACTTTTTCCCCCAGACTCTTTTAAAGGAAAAATACATTATTATTTTTTTTAAGAATAAGCTAAAAAGTGAATCAAGTAGACCCTAAACATGATTTTTTGGATGCATTTTTGGAGATCATAAAAGATGGGCGACAAGTATTATCAATATTAACATTTATCATCTTTTCATAGAATTCTATCGTAACAAAAGTCTTACCATATCAAACTTTATAGTTGTCATGTCTAAAGAAATTATAATTCAGATTTAACCAAAATCTGTCAAAGTAATTGTTATTTTGTGGAATTATAATATATTATAACAAATCTTTTGATCTTTTGTTCTCATAAAACACATTAGAACTGGATGGATGTGAGTTGGTGGTATGATTTGAATACTTTGTATTATCACAGGTTGATATTGAGGTAATGTTGATGATAATACAAATTTTGTCTATATCACCCACTCATAGCTAGACACTCAAAATGGTAGAAAATGACCCCGGCCAGAGGTGTATTTTAAGCATTCTAGTTGCCTGTGGTCTCTCACAGGCTTGGTAAATGGATTTGGTATGGGCCACAGTGTTTGCTGGGGGACTCTTCCTTTTAGCAGGGCCACAACAAAAGGGTCATTGTGGCCCATAGTGCCACAGGCTTTATATAATAAGGGCCCTTCACTGGTCCAATCTCCACTCTTCACAGCCATACTGTCACTAGCTCCTGTAAGCATAGTGTGGCCATGACCAGTCACTGATTTTTGTTGGACATCAAGGTAAATTTCTTTGTGCTAGTGTAAGCCTCTTTTATTTACAGTTTGTTATATTGGTGTTTACATTCTGTAAAAGATTACATGGGAATGTTTCTCAACAGGTACACACAAGTATTGAGTGAAGTTTAGTTTATGTCCACGACGTTCCACTTCCGGGATTGCTCCGATGCTGCAGGAAATTCCGCCGGATGCATGTATTTTCGCCGGTGTCCGTTTCCTTCCGCTTTCTTTGTGTTGGAATTTTAAACTCTGGTCGATTTTATGAGGACTATGGTTAACTGTTCCTCAAATCTCTGCATGGTAAATTGAGACTGCTAGCTAGACTATCTGTCCAATCTGAGTTTTCTCTTGCGTGACTAAAAAAACTTTTGAAGTACACGTTCCACGAAAACGAGGCTAATTTGCAGCGGCTCCGTGCGGAGCTTAGCGCCGCACATGACGATTGTGATTGGTTTAAAGAAATGCCAATAAACCAGAGCACGTTTTTCTCCCATCCTGGAATGCTGTGTGGACTAGCCACACCCTCCTCCGCAGCGTGTGGAGGATGGTCTGGCAAAGCGGGACTAAGTGAAGTTTAACTCTTTAGATATATACAAAATATTGCTGTGCCTGGAGCTTCAAAGGGTAGCCAGGGGTTGTTACGATGTAGGACTGCAGCATGAGATTACGCGCCTGTCATATTTCATGTCAGCGTAAATCTTAATTCAGAGATAAAGCTTGCATAAATAGACAGAGGAAGTTCCAAATATGAATTGTGCCATCGAAAGTGACAGAGTAAAACTAATGTAAAACAGACAAAGATAATATTGAACGAATGAGAGCTGATCATGATCAGGATAATATCTGTACCTCTACCCTCACATACTGTAATTTCTGTAAATTTCTTTATTGAACACTGGGGCAGGATCCACCCAGTGGGGTTCACACAGGCTGGTTCTTGGTGGATGCACACATGACCTTAGTAATGAAATTTTATTAACATGAGTTCAAGAGAACACACTTTATTAGAGGTTTAAAACTAATGGAAGCTGCCAGAAATATTACTTGTTATGTAATATCTAGTCTTGCTTTGCCAGACCATCCACATGCTGCGGAGCGAAGGAGGGTCTGGCTACTCCATGTAGCATTTCAGGATGGGAGAAAAAGATTTATTGGCATTTCTTTAAACCAATCACAATCGTCATGGGCGGCGATAAGCTCTGCATGAAGCCGCTGCAAAATAGTCGTGCGAGAGAAAACTCAGATTGGACAGATAGTCTAGCTAGCTGTGTCAATTTACCATGCAGAGATCTGAGGAGCAGTTAACCATAGTCCTTCTAAATCCACCGGAGTTTAAAATTCCATCAAAAAAACACACACACACACACACACACACACACACACACACACACACACACACACACACACACACACACAATCCAGTGGAGATGTGATAGGATATGACAGTATGGTTCTGTGAAGATTGCACTGGGATTAAGATTAGAAAGATGATCTGCACAAAAAACTCTGTTTTTCTCTGCTTCAGAACAAGCACCAGGCTGTGCCTCCCATGGGTGCCAGTTTCACTGTGCTGTGACTCATGATGGGCCTCTGTGCTACTGTAGCAACGGCTATGAGGTTGCTGCAGATGGAAAGACATGTAAAGGTGAGTGGGCGATTTGGCAAATTTTTATTCTAGTTTGGACAAAGAAAAAAATCATAAAATCCTCTGATTACTCTGACTTTCTGTTTGCTGACTGGAATGTACATGGGGCAGCATGTAGAGAAGATTGGATTTTTGTTTTTAATCAAACAAGGTAGAAGATAAATTCATCTTCCAGGGTTTGTTAGTAACCTTTGCTTTTTGTTGACTAGTGCTACAACATTTTATATCCAAGTATTCCCAATGCAGTACGTTGTGAATAAGTGCTGTACGATCTATATATTTCATCACTGACTGTGTCTGTTAATGCATTGTGTTATTCTCCTGCAGATTTCAATGAGTGCAATGTGTACGGGACGTGCAGTCAGACATGCACAAACACAGAGGGCTCCTACACCTGCAGCTGTGTGGAGGGCTACCTGCTGCAGCCTGACAACCGCTCCTGCAAAGCCAAAAATGGTGAGAACACAAAAAGTTCAACAAAAAAGAAGGATGCAGTTCATTAAAAAAAATATTTGAGTTGATTTGTTTCTCTGTTGAAAATGTCTCCAGCTGTATTATAGCAGATAATCACATCTGCATGGTGTGGCACCCCTTTTTTGTTTTACAAGCTTGTTTAATGGAGAGAGATATATCTTCTTCTCATATCTCTTCCCTCTTATGCCCCCCCCTCTCATCCTCTGATCACCCTCCCCAGAGCCGGTGGATCGTCTGCCTATGCTGTTGATTGCTAACCTCCATGACATCCGCTGCACCTCCTTGAGCGGCTCCACTTCCCGGCTGCCCTCCATCCCCACCAAGCAGACCATGGCTATGGACTTCATTTATTCCGAGGAGACCGTCTGCTGGATAGATGTGGGTGACACTCCCGCTGCCACCCAGCTGAAGTGCGCCAGAATCCCTGACCTCAAGACTGTCACTAACATCCGCACCATCAACATCTCCCTCAGTCTGCACCGTGAGTAGTAGTTTCATTGACAAAATTGACTTTGACTGTAACAGAAAGCTTTTGTATTTAGAAATAGGATTTTCTGCTGACACAGAAAAATGTTGTCAGGTACTTTTGAGGGCATGACAGTTTAACTGTAGACTGCCAATGAATAAGAAATGGATTACTCGCATAAAAGCACGCAAGCAACGTTTAGGTAATCAGTTAGTTGTCAGCTCACCCCGTGTGAAATTTCCATACTTTGCCTCAGGAATCAAATGGTCAACTTTGCATCTGCTAGCTCAGACAAATGTAAGATGTAAAGCAATACAGCCTCATCTCTGAAAGCTGCTCATACCAGCATAAAAGTGCCAAGTAGAAATGCTGAGTCCAGCTTTAATTTTCAAAAGGTTTGTCTGTGAAGAACAGGGGGCCCCTGACACACCACTAAATCATCCCGTAGAGGCAATATGTGTGTAGCTTGCTTACAGTGATATGGTACATTTAAAGCTGGCAGCATGTCTTCAGGCATTCATTTACACATTTCGTGACATGCAAACTTTAACCTACTGTGTAGCTTGATTAATGTACTGACTGTGCATGGCTATTCAGAAGCCTGGAAAAGTATTTTCCCACTGCTCTTGTTTTATGCATCTGAATGTAATTGGTTGTATCCTAACTCTGGTCATAGATTTTTGATATGATGACATTTGGCATTAGGTTTTCCCATAGAAGTCCTCTCTGCCTTCATAAGTCCTCCAAATTACTGTACATTTTGGTCTGAGGCATTGTCTTAACTAACATACTCTTATCTCTTGCAACACCCATCCATAGACATACAAAGCATGTGAACACTTCCCTCTGAGAGACTTGCAAATATAATGCTGACATGATTTATCTCTGATTACGAGCCTGACAAAGTTTGTTTTTTTCTGTTTGGCTGACAGAGCTCTTACACTCTAAGAATGGGGGCAGAAATGTAGACAAAACATAAAAGCGAGGGTGTGGGTTTGTGCGTGTGTGAATGCGTTTGTGCGTGTGTGAATGCGTTTGTGCGTGTGGGAAGCGTTCCCTTGAGAATCATCCCCAGACATAAATGGCAGACGTGAAGAAAACAAGTGGAGAAAAGCTGGGTGTACACCCTGAAAACCTGCGACCACTTTAAATGAAGCCTGCAACTGCTGTCACTGCTGACAGCCGGGGCAAACCCGAGGCTCAGAGGCTCAGTGAACCCCAACCTCCTAAAATGTTTTTTTTTCCAGTTGATTCACTGCACTCTCATGAGTCGCCCATATCCCATCTTGCCCTCATTGTGTTGGCTTGCCACTGTGACTTTTTATCCACCGCTCTGTTAAGTGGTCTGAGAGGTAAATGGGGGCGAGGGGTGGAAGTGTAGAGGGGACCCTGAAGATTGAAGCAAAGGAGACAAGGGAATGATTAAATGATGGAGAGAGAGAAGGTAGTGATTTGTTGTACCTCGAAGTGTGTGTGTGTGTGTGTGTGTGTGTGTGTGTGTGTGGATGTTGAATGTACTGTACTGCCGTCAAGTCCCAGCATGCAAAAAAGGAGGCTGTGTGTGTGTGGTCATGCAGATGGTATTTACGTTCCACCGTTGGGTTATGTCAGCCTGAACATTCCTCCGGCCGTCTCATGTCACTTTAACACGCTCATAGCTGTGGCGCGCACACACACACACACACACACACACACACACACAAATACCTTTGACTCAAGCACCCATTACTTAGTGACATATTACCTTTTATGAATTGAGATTTGACCGTTTGGCTGCCACTGTACACATACTGTAGGTCTGTCTATGTGCTGAACTGCTTGCATTGTACCCTTGTACATCGAAGTCAACCTGAAAATAAGAGGAACCATCTAAAATTAAACTTAGATGGCTTATTGTTTTATATTTATTTTATCTTTATTTGTCTTCCTTTTGATGCACTAACTTAATAAGCTAGTAAAACCAGCATTTAAGTTTGATCTTATCTAATGTTCTGCAGTTTGAAATAAAACAATTAGGTGATTGACTTTCTATTAAATTTAGGAAATGGCTCTGCAATGGTCACACAATAAGAAGGGCAAAGTGAGCTGTGTCTGAGACATATTATCTGTGGATCTGGCTCTTTGCTGTGATGTACAGTACGGGTTTGCCCCAGGAAATTGTTGAGCAGTGGCGGTAATCCACCCAGATCTTGTTGCATCTCTTCTTGTGACTCTAAACAATAGCCCCACTCATTAAATGTATGTCCTTTGCTGTGTGGAAATGTGTTAGTGGAGGCAGTCTTAATTTCAGGTAAGGTGGCCCACCTCTACTATAACACACTGTGGAAAACCCTGACAGTGTGGTTCCAGTCATGTCAGTTGGTGGGTTTTGGCTGTCCTCAGTCCCTCAGGGAACAAACAGACAAGAGGCTCTCTTTGCACTTTGGCTGACATTTTTATGTTGCATCAGTTTGGGCTTTCAGCTGCGATAAGAGAGCAAAAACTCCTTCGTTAATTTTGTGGATCAATCAAAAGGCCATTTGATGCAAATACAGCATGGTTTCCCTTGTTCCTTTATGATTGTTTGCTTTAAAATGTTGACCTGTGTGTCCTTCTTTGAACCATTTGCCTTGAAGGGGAACTTGCTCTTTCAAAACAAATTCTGATCATATAAATGGTGCTAGCATGTGCTCTTTGTCAGCTCTATTCAGTATTTTATAACCAGCAGGGCTCAGGTGCACTCCTAAAAGTACAGTATGTTGGGCAGACCTCTAGCCATAGAAGGATATAGATGGGGGGGGGGGTGTACAGGGTTTACACAAACATGGTGATTTATAGCTTCTGGGAGCCTGAGAGAACAGGGCAGATAAGTAGACGAGGGTTCCAGATGTGGCCTCCTCTGTCTGCATGTGTGAGTCTCTGACTGGGAAGATAAAAGGGGAGCAGAGCCTACCTGTCTCATCCTCTCCACCCTGCGAGCGGAACTCCACAGCAGGGACCAGCCCTTCTCCCCATGTCCCTCTGTCCATCGTTCAGGCTTCCTTCCTCCTTCTTCCTAGCCTTTGTTCTTGAGGTCTTTTTTCCAGAATAATTCGGTGCACAGATGGTCTTTCAAGAAGTTTCATGGGGTAAAGTCATCTAAGGCATCCTGTCTCATTGCAAAAAGTCAGATTGCCATGATAGTTGTTATTTTACTAGATGTTAATGTGCATCTAGTTTAAACAAAGGCTTCTGATGTACTACATTATTATCTCAGCTGTCTATGACCTCATTTTTACCCATAATTTCTTCTCCTAATTTTTTGTCATGGGTGCAATCATGTCACATTACCCTGTCATCAGGTCTTCCTATCCAGCCAATAACCTCTCTTTTTCACTTGCAGCAGACAGGGATTTGCCAATGGCATAACTGTTAGGAATTATAGCCTCTTAACTCTAGGTCATATGTCAGATCCTTAAGGAAAATCATAATCGCTTAACTCCAAAACTGTGCTCTTGAGAGGTCAAAGAGGTTTTTTGCCTAATATGATACTCTTGGTATGGGGAGGATTATGGAAGCAGCATGATGATGATTCTTTTCTGCTTTGCACTAAAATGTAAAAAAAAAAAAAAAAAAGGGATACTTGCATTGGCATGCAAATAGAGGAAATAACATTCAAGTACACATTTTGTGGTGCTATTTCTGAGTCTAGGCGCTGGTGTGTGACTAGTTTGAAAAACTAAATAGGCAGTGTCCCTGTATGTAAATACCTTTGCTGTTTGGGCAGAAAGCATGTTTGTTGTTGCCAGCAAGACCCCCTCAGTTTGTGAAACCTTTCCTCAGAGTAGTGTGAGTTGGTGGGTGTTAAGGGCAGGAAGTGAAATGGGGTTTTGAGGGCAGGGTGGTTGGATGAGGAGAAAGGGGGGGTTCATTCAGTTTCCCAGCAAACTTTCCACTTACCAGAAGCTGAATGTGTGATGACGTCAACAGACTATCTGGCTCTCTGGATAAGGGGTTCACTAGTTGTAGGCTGTTACACAACGCAATAGTCACTGTGTTGCACAACTGGCTCCTTTACACTGTATATGATTCTAATCAATGCCTTGTGCAGTCACGCTTGCAGCTGGATTTCTTTAAAGAAGTATGGTTTTAGAGCGGATAGCAATGGGAGTATCGCTATCCCTCTCAACTCCATGACAAACCTTCCCTCCTTGTTTATGAAACATCTTGGACTTGCTTTTACTCCCTCCTCCTGTTCTTTTGTGACTATATATATTTTTTACAAGCTCATGTATTTACAGTTACTCCCATTTTAGATGTGAAATGGCAACAACCTTTGCTGACTGTCAAAGTATTTCCAGCTTGGAGGTGCACCAGAACTTTTAATGTTCTGACATGTAGATTTATTTCACCATCAGTATCTAACTGTCTTTGTTTCCCAGCCACAACCTCATTCTTCACGGTTTCCCATTTTCTCCTCAGTTCTGTTTATTGTAGCACCAGGCATACTGTAAGTCCCATGTGGGGCAGGTCTTTTGAAGCTCTGTGTATGTATGCTAGGTGGGGTGGAGGGTTCTACATTAGGCCCAGATGTGTGTATGCTCTGTTGTGGAGCTTACTTTGGCTTTGTCTTTGAGCAGCATGGTTGTCATTGTTGGGAGGATGGGGGGGTGATGCAGATGTGTGTTGGGGGGGGGGTGATGCAGATGTTTTCTTTATGAATGGTCAAAGCCCTGGGACTAGCTGACTGCAGGGTCACTGTCAATGGTGTTAGACCCCACTCATGTACCCCAACATCAAAGTTGTCCCTTGGATTAACTGGAGAGACACGTGTGGTCACTTTGATACTGTATGTGCAAGTAGTGAGCCTGTGTGATGTGTATGTGTTTATACAGTGTTCTGCTTTGAAAGGAAGTGAGGTGGCAGCTGTTAAAACACAAGGCTGTATGTACAGACCCACAGCTGGGGCTCCCTGTGGTTTGGGATTTTTGCACCCAGTCTCATAAGACAGAGGTTCTCAGTGAGTGAGAAATGTTTCCAGTGCTAACTTAACACTTCAATCCCCAATGCTGGGGGTATATCTAAAATCAAGGTTTCTGTCTGCAAAGGTTCCTCTTTCTTCGTTAGCTTAGTAAGCAGTGGGGTTACAGAATGTCAAGTTCCTTTGTCAGAGGTGTTGCAACAGTATTTTGGGTCACTTTGACCGAACTTTAAGTTGATCCCTAAAATGCCAGAGCTTCATGTGTTATGTTTCTGTGCTGCCATGTCAAAAACCTTTTCCTTGTTTGTTTTTACATTTCCTACCCAACATGTACAAATGGGTGGCAAAATAAAAAAAATTTGTGGAAAATGGAATGCAGATGCCACCAGGGGTTACTGAAACTTGTGATGCTTGTAATAATTATGTGAATCATATGTTATGGCCTTCACACCAAGAAAATGAATATTTTTAGAAGAAGTGTGTTCATCCCTCCTGTAGATTCCATAGACACGTGGAGTTCATGCCAAGGAGTATTTACGGTATTCTCACTTTACCAAGACACTATATTGCTTGGGATCTTAGTTATTTTTTAATGGCTTTTGTAAAAATCCTACATGTTTTTGGCTGTTAAAATCTATCTTGATCTTTTTGAAAACTAGTCTGGAAGGCCTTTGTCCTAATATTGATAGTGGCATTAAGTACTTCCTTATTTTGTGAATCACGCTGTTCACAATTAGTATCTGTTACAGGGTCTGTGCTTGACCATTCTGTTACCTTTAAGCCTAGTTCTCTCAAAACACAGGTGTGGTTCCTGAGTTCCTCAAAAGGTTCTTGTTCTAGCTCAACGCTGGCTCCCCCCTCACTCGCTTTGTATAAAACAGTGGTTAGCATATTTTCTAGACATAGTTATGCTTGAGCTCTCTACAGCAAGGTGCCCATATTATGAAAAAAACACTTTTTCTGGGAGTTGGGGTGTTATTTTGTGTCTCTGGTGCTTCCACACGCATACAAACTTTGAAAAAAAACATCCATGCTGTTTTGAGTGAGATACGGGTTTCTGAATGTGTCCTGCTTTCATTCTCCGGGTGAGCTGGTCAAAATCTGCACGGCTTTCTACGTAACTAGCCGAGACGAGGGGCCTAGGGGGCATTTAGAAGAAGTCTCCCGGCTAATCCTGCCTTGTACAGGCGAAATTGCAGAAACAGCTAGCTAGCTCATGTAATCCTTACTTAGCTACTGCGCATGTGCGACTGACAACAAAGATCTTACAGAAGTTAAGAGGTCTCACTCTGTAGCTAAAACAAAGACCTGACACAGGGTGAAAAGAGGAGCTGCAGCAATGGGCAGTACAACAAAAATATAGTGTTTTTTGAAAATTAAACCATATAAACCTATTCTGATACAATCTCAAATTACAATTATGAACCTGAAAATGAGCATAATATGGCCACTTTAACAAAGCCAAATCATCAACTATCAACCTATGGGAAAGCACAGCAGCACAAATATCAGACCTAATGACCTCAGCGTCACAAGAACTAGAGGAGAGTGATTAGGCAGTGGTGGTTTTGTACACCATTTGACACTAACTGTCATACATTGTGGGATTTATTATGTATGTCTGAATGATATAAATGGTGCTAATAAAAAATGTATCACAAGAAAAAGGTTCTTGTTCACCTGGGAAAGATCCTGCAGTAGAAACGCTTTATTAGGAGATCAGGTTCTGTGGTCTTTTAAGTCGCTAGCATATTTTTCTAGCCCATAGTTGTCTAAGTTTCCACCGTGGTCTAAAAACTTGTGAAGATTAGGTAAATTACAGGCACCATGACAGGATGAGGGCTGCTGGTGGTCGCAGGGGTAAACACACTCTGCAGCCAGCAGTTCATTGTGCCCACCTGCTTTAAAAAAAAAAAAAAAAAAAACTTGAAAAAAATTCCAACAAAATCGGTGCTGTATGTGTTTGACCAATCAGCGACGTTCATCTCTGCAAACCCCACCCTGAAGGTTCCTGACCCTGTTCCCTGCTGTTGAAATGCAAGTAGTTCCTCAGAAGGTTCTTAGTTCCAGAGGAAAGTTTCTGAGGTCGAAACACGGCTATATATACTTAAGCATTTCATAATCCAGTAGATCTTCTATATCCTTAATTTCATTCGAAAGTAAAGTCTTGAGTGTCTCTCTCTTTCTTTTCTTACGGAAGTTCTGTGTTATTGCTCAAGTCCATTGAAAGAGTTCAGTTTAGAAAGTGCACTCACTCTTTATCTGTCACTTTTTGTGTTTATTTTCCTCCTCCATGCCCTGCTTGCCTTAATCAAAGACAGGTGGAGTGTTGGTAATGGACAACCTGTTGGACCCAGTAGTACAGGGAGATGACAGAAAGCTCATTAATTCAGTGCCATGATTTTGTTTTTTAAGAGTGCGGGCATTTTTGAGGAGAGGGTCGTGGCATCATAAAGTGAGAGGTTTTTAAATGAGGCTGGTATATGACTGTACTCCCATGAGGTTTTTTTTTTTCTTTTTTTTTTATAAATGGTTCTGTCCTATTCGCTCTCATATTCTCTCCTCTGCATCCCTCAGATGTGGAGCAGATGGCTATCGACTGGCTGACTGGAAACTTCTACTTTGTGGATGACGTGGATGACCGGGTGTTTGTCTGCGACATTAAAGGCCAAACTTGTGTGACCTTGCTGGACCAAGAGCTGTACAACCCTAAAGGCATCGCCTTGGACCCGGCCATGGGGTCTGTACTTCCCTTCACTCTTCTTGACCTAACAAGTACTCTCAGTTCAGTTTTAGCAATACTTGAGAGGAAAATGTTGTCTTATGATCAGACGACGTGCTGACCAAGCAGACGGTCAAAAATCAAAGCACTTCCTCCAGATGGAAACCTAGACCGATTCCTGTGCGCTACATAAACACTTGCATGTTGGCTTTTTCAGGTTCCTGATACTGACAAGTTGGTATCTGATGCAGTTCCCTTTTCTTAAGTGTCACTTCTCTATTTTTATTCTCCTGAAAATCATTTTATAATTTATTATAGTGCTTAATACAGATATGTCTTGTTAATACAATTCCCTTTTCTGTCACCTTACCATTACTGAACCCCTCCGTTCTTTTATGCTTCTCTTCTTCTGCTACAGCAAAGTGTTCTTCACAGACTATGGGTCTACACCAAGGGTGGAGCGCTGTGATATGGATGGTCAGAACCGCACTAAGCTGGTGGACAGCAAGATCGTCTTCCCCCATGGTATCACACTGGACCTGGTCAACCGGTTGGTGTACTGGGCTGACGCCTACCTGGACTACATCGAAGTGGTCGACTACGAGGGAAAGAACCGACACACCATTATCCAGGGCCTGCTGGTGAGGTTTGAAAGATGGTTGGATGGGTGTGCCCAAAAAAAATACAAACAACACCCTAACATACACAGAGATGCAGACAAGAATATATATTTCTGATTGTTTAGCCTTTTAACGGTCAAAACAAACAGCAATAGCCCAGAGTCCCTACTGACTTCTCAGTCTTCCCTTTCGATAACACAAACATCTGTTTTCCAAATCATCATTGATTTAATATCATCATCTTTAGAGGCAGTACTGTTTTCCAGTTATCTCCTGTTTAATAAGGCAAAGAGAGCCTGTCTCTCTTTGGGATACATCCTTTTTATTGCCTTGATTGATATTACTTAAAGAGTGTGTGATTTTCCTGGCTAGTGCCTCTCTAAACATATTAGTCTGGCCCTAGCGAAGCTTTGCTCAAACTTAAAGTAGAGTAACGGTCTCAATGAAATCAGGACTGCAGTGATGGTGGTGGCATGTGTGTGAGAGAGGTGGGGGAGGTAATATGATCTCAACCTATACATCTTGCTGACAGTAGAACAGTAGAGGAGAGCTGCACAGAATAGACCCTTATGAAAGTAAGGCCTCTCTCTGTTTAATAGCAGATAGGAAGTGGAGCCATTGTGCTGCCCTGTGCCAAGTTTACACAAACTCTCTCTCGTTATCTCTCTGTCTGAGTCTATAGATGTCTCGGTCTGTCAGAGATTTCTTCACGTTTTTAGAAACCTGTCAAAACTATGTTTTATACTGATAAATACTTTGTTAGGAAAGTTTTAATGATGCAGAATTTATCAGACCGCATTCAAGATAAAAATATGAACACAAACAGTATCACAAAAGCCATTAGTCATGCGCCATGAGCTGTTTCACTGAGCGTCCGCATTCTCAGTAGCACACTTTTTTATTATGCTGCTTTATTGTTTCACTGTATTTCAGATTGAGCACCTGTACGGACTGACTGTATTTGAGAACTACCTGTATGCCACCAACTCAGACGAAGGCAACCTCAACCCCAAGACCAGTGTGATCCGAGTGAACCGCTTCAACAGCTCCGACTTCCAGGTGGTGACGCGGGTAGACCGGGGAGCTGCACTGCACGTGTACCATCAGAGGCGCCAACCTCAAGGTACTCATTTAAGAAGGCACTAAGCTTGACTGCTAACTGGTCCATGTCCATTAATAACAGTTGCCATTGCATGACTGTTGTTTTTGTGCCCCTCTCTCCTGGCTTAGTGCGCAGCCATGCATGTGCCCTGGATCAGTTTGGGAAGGCTGGAGGTTGCTCTGACATCTGTCTGCTGAGCAATAGCCACAAGACCCGGACGTGCCGCTGTCGCTCTGGTTTCAGCCTTGGCAGCGATGGAAAGTCCTGCAAGAGTGAGTATTAAGACTGAGGGAAACATTTAATTTGAGAACCTTCCAATTAGTTTCAGCAGTGGTGATTGATGATGGCATTTAGGTAATGGTGGTTAAATAATCACTGGCAGAAATGATGACAGTTATTCATTGAGAATGTTATATTTTCTTCTTCATCTTCCTCTGCAGAACCAGACCATGAACTGTTCTTGGTGTACGGTAAGGGTCGTCCTGGAATCATCCGGGGCATGGACATGAACGCTAAGGTGCCTGATGAGTACATGATTCCTATTGAGAACCTAATGAACCCCCGAGCTCTGGATTTCCACGCCGCTAGTGAATTCATCTACTTTGCTGATGCCACCAGCTACATTATTGGCCGACAGAAGATAGATGGCACAGAGAGAGACACCATACTAAAGGAAGGTAAGAATAAAATGACAGCTTTGCACAGGATTCTAGGAACTATTTATACTCTTTAACCAAATCCTGGAATTTTAGGATAATATTTCAGGTTATTCTGTATCATTTTCACTTTATTCTCTTGATATTCATCCTGAATTGGCAAGCTAATAGGTTCTTTTTCACACCGGCTTATTTTGCTTATCTCAGGTATTCACACAGTAGAGGGGATAGCAGTAGACTGGATGGGAGGTAATCTCTACTGGACAGATGATGGGCCTAAGAAGACTATCAGCGTTGCCAGGCTGGAGAAGGCTTCTCAGACCCGCAAGACTCTCATTGAGGGCAAGATGAGCCACCCTCGTGCAATTGTTGTGGACCCCCAACATGGGTGAGGCATTGGAGGGGAGGGAAATGTTATTTTAATTAGTATTCCTTCCCCATAAGTGCTGAAGTTGTTAATCCAGTTATAATGTTTGGGTGAAACAGCATTCATCGTTAGTGTTAGTACTTCTAGTGTAGTGGGAGAGGATGGTCCTAGGATTTGTTACTATGAATCATATGGACTGCATGCACTGTAAATGTTTGTTAAACTCACTGATTACATTGGTGTGTTTGTGTGTATGGGAGCTGGTGAGTTTATAAGGGTTTTTTGGATACTCCCTTTGTTGTATTTTCTTGGGATGATCTTTCAAACGTCATCTAAAAAAAAACAAAACTAAAAAGCTACATTTTGGCAGAAATGTCTTATCTCACACGGCTTTTGAACATGGTTATACCTCTTCTCATCTCCCAGATGGATGTACTGGACTGACTGGGAGGAGGACCCCACAGAGAGCAACAGAGGGAAGATCAAGAAAGCTTGGATGGATGGTTCCCATCACCAAGTGTTCCTCACCAGCAAGACAGTGCTGTGGCCTAATGGCTTGAGTCTGGACATTCCCCAGGGCATCCTGTACTGGGTGGATGCTTACTACGACCGTATTGAGTTGGTTTACCTCAACACCACTGAACGAAAGGTTGGTAATGCTCAGGGAATATATTTAGACTGTGGTGTATTGATGATACATGATGATAAAAGATATACTACTCCACATTATTTAAAATGAAAAGCTACTTTAAGATAATCAGTTTGTTGAAACGCAGGTAACATTTGGAGATCTAACCTCTATCTCTTTCCTAATTTATCAGGTTGTGTATGAGGGGCAGGAGCTTAACCACGCCTTCGGCTTATGTCATTACAAACATTTTCTTTTTTGGAATGAGTACCGTGGCGGCAGCATCTACAAACTGGACCAGGTCACTAAGACAGTCACCCTACTCCGCAACGAGAGGCCACCCATCTTTGAGATCAGAGTGTATGATGCACACCAGCAGCAAGGTATATCTCCCTTCTACTCATTCATTTCACTTCATGACTTGCTAATAAATTAATGAAATATTCTCCCTTGGTTTGTCTTTTCCTGTAGGCTCCAATGCATGTCGAGTTAACAATGGTGGGTGTAGCAGTCTGTGCCTTGTTATTCCTGACGGCAGGTCCTGTGGCTGTGCCGACGATCAAATCCTGGATGTCGATAATGTCACCTGCAAAGGTACTTAACAGCTTTGCCAGTAGAAAGGTTTCACCAAAGATCAATGTGGAAGGTTAAGGAAAATGCATTACTCAGCAGGAGTTGAGGCTGTTAAAGAATTCTAGGCTGTACTTTTCATTTGCAAGCTATTCTATACACTGTCTTTGCCAAATCTGGAGAGAAGTTTTAAAACAATCTCCACTAATATTTTTTTAACTTTAAGAAAGATGAAAGCTGACCTAGGCACTAAAATGCTTTGTTTTGTTTTGGTGCTTGGCTCTTGTCTGAATGGCCCATCTGTTTCTCCTCCTACCCCTGATCTCATCTCCAGCCAACCCCTCCTACGTGCCACCGCCCCAGTGCCAGCCCGGGGAGTTTGCTTGCAAGAACAACCGCTGCATCCAAGAGCGCTGGAAGTGTGACGGGGACAACGATTGTCTGGACAACAGTGATGAGGCCCCTGAGCTCTGCCGTAAGTGTGCCACGTCATTGTCATGGTTACACAGCAACACATAGATAAACAACATTTCTGTTTAAGGGTCTTGGCTAATGCGAACCGACAGAGCGCAAACTACTATTTTCCAAGATTGTCTCTTTCCATGCACCGTAATGTGACTGTAATTTCACTGCCAAGCTTTTTCCTCATCAGGCAATTGTGAGAACCAGGGACTCATATTTGTCTTCAGTGTTCTTTTTTTTATATACTTAATTTAAAGTGACATATTTTAAGGGTGAGAGTATTATTGAGCATGCTGTGTATCAAACACAGAAAGCATTGACAAACCTTGGTGTTAAAAAAAAGAAATTAAAAAAAGTTTTCTGTTTTCTTCTCCCAGACCAGCACACCTGCCCAGCGGACCGATTCAAATGCCAGAACAACCGCTGTATCCCTCTGCGATGGCTATGTGATGGCGACAATGACTGCGGCAATGATGAAGATGAATCCAACACCACCTGCTCTGGTATATACAAACATGGACGTCTTTGTAACTTAGAAACCATTACAGTTTTTCATTCAGTTTTTGGTTTGTAAAATAATAGATTTGATTTGGCAATCATTTATTTGATCTGCAGCAGAGTTTTTGCTTTATCAATAGTTAGTTAAAAATGGTATTAGTGAGATTATCTATGTTGCGGTTAAGAGAGAAAATAAAAGCGATAATAAAGAAATACCGGACTAACAAAACTTTGGGCAGACAGTCCAGTTGCAACTAAAACAGACATATTGGTATTTGTTCGTTTTAAATCAATTCAGTTACGATTTGTGCAGTCGATGACAGCATGAATTTACAAACAGTCTAGGAGTATTGATTTACAGCATTGATGATAATGTGTTGCGATGGTCCTTGGCTAACAGCGTTTGTTGCTTTTATAAGAGCTGTCTTGGTGTCTCAAATAAATTGAGATAACAAATTGTCTTTAACTTAATTAAGATAAATTGAGGGCGCTGTTTTGGGGCAACTATTTTAAGTACTTTTTGTAGCAATAGAATATGGGAAATTAGGTTGTCAATATCTTATTTAACGGTGATGAGTCTTGTGAGCTTAAATGCTGAGTCAGGGATATTGCAAGAGGGACTTTTTACAGCACTTACCTGTTTTGCACCTTGTTCCCCTGCCAGCTCGCACATGCCCACCGAACCAGTACCCTTGTGCCAGTGGGCGCTGCATCCCCATCTCCTGGACTTGTGACCTGGATGACGACTGTGGAGACCGCTCAGATGAACCAGACTCCTGTGGTGAGTCACAATTTACACCTTTATATAGTTGATTTTTCTCGAATAGCACGTGTTTTAGTTTGAGATGACAAATATTCTTCTTTTTTTTACGTATGCTCTCCTGACCCCTCTTTAGCCTACCCAACCTGCTTCCCTCTGACTCAGTTCACCTGCGCCAATGGCCGCTGCATCAACATCAATTGGCGCTGTGACAACGGTAAGCATCTTCTTAGACTTCCTTCACCTTCCGTGAAGCTGCATTTGAAAACAATCCGTAATAACAATCCAATAACTGAAAATAAAATATTTGTATGTGCTCATGTACAGACAATGACTGTGGGGATAACAGTGATGAAGCAGGCTGCAGCCATTCCTGCTCCAGTGTCCAGTTTAAATGTAACAGTGGCCGCTGCATCCCAGAATACTGGACCTGTGACGGCGACAATGACTGTGGAGACTACAGTGATGAGACTCATGCCAACTGTACCAACCAGGGTGAGGAACAATTACTGTGTACCAAACTGAAATAGCTCTGCTCTAAGAATTGCTTTTTTGTGGCATTGTTTGTACTTTTTCCAGCTGTACCTGAATCAAGCTCTCATCACATCGTGGATTATATTTCTCTGTGTTTACATGTTGCTGTTTGTAGTTGTAAAGAGGTCGTCAGAATGAAGCCGGCATCGTCCTCCTCCCCGTTCCATATCCTCTGCTCTGCATGCCCATGCCTGCCCTCTGGCCTCTGCTTATCACTCACAGCAAATCCTCTCTGTTGCTCTGTTCAGGATGTGATTATGTTTTGTGGTTGGATAACAATTAAACTCTTTCACGGTCTTGTGCAAATGGCTCAGATGTTTTGACTCTGCTGCACTGATATTGATTTACATGTTTAGAGTTTAAAATAGCTGGTGGCCACGCTTGGCTGATATGGAACATTGAGTTTTGCTGGTTAATCACTCTTTGTAACAATGACTGAGGCAGCGTCATAGCACAGTGTCTCACTCAGCCTTTCTGAACATTCACTCCTGTTTGTGTGTGTGTGTGTGTGTGTGTGTGTGTTTTGATGTTGAATGTACTGTTTGATCCATGCAGAAATGCAGCCAACTGCCGTCAAGTCCCAGCATGCAAAAAAGGAGGCCCAGTGTGACCTGTTGGTCTAATGAGCAATGTGTGCTCTGGGTGTTTGTTTCTGGCTGTGTGTGTGTGTGTTTGGGGTCTCTGGTCTGCCGTCTGGTAGTCATTAGCTGAAATAAAAAAGCAACTCTATCACCTTCCCCTCCTGTATATTGTAGTCCTGTGCTGAAAGGTCCCCGGCCCATTTCCTGCTTTAGCCGTGCCAAGAGCTGACCTTTGCCATGAGGGGATGTTATTGTGCCACCTTCCCACTGGTGCCTTTAATCTGCGTGTGACATCAGTCAGAGAGATGTGTGTGTCACTGTTGTTTGACTTGGCTCAGTTTTAGGTTGTTAACCCAGCGTCCCAGCATACCCACACATTAATTAATGACTAGAATGGCCTATTCTTTGTTCTTTCCGTTTTTGGCCAAGTGTTTGTGGTTGTGCGAGTGTTGTTTTCTGGTTGTAATTCCAGTCTAGTTATTTTTCATTTGCTAACTTCTACTGGTGTTTTATTGCTTCTTTGACATTGGCTTAACTGCACACTCCATCTTTTTTGTTGGCTAACTATCACACTTTGTCTTGCTATTTTCTCGCCAGCTACCCGTCCTCCAGGCGGCTGCCATGTCGACGAGTTCCAGTGTCGGATGGACGGCCTGTGCATCCCCATGCGCTGGCGCTGTGACGGGGACACAGACTGTATGGACCTGAGTGATGAGAACAACTGCGAGGGTGTGACCCACATGTGTGACCCAGCAGTCAAGTTCAGCTGCAGGGATTCTGGTGAGAAGGCTTTTAGCTGGCTTAACCCTTGTGTTGACTTTGGGTCACATTGGCCCGTTTTAAATTTTTGTTTTATATCAGAAAATATTGGACGTAGAAATAAGCGCTGAAAATGTGTAGAAGAAAAATTAAAAAATTTAAAACGTTGGAAAAAACAAATTGTGAAAAAAAGGCATCACAAATGTCAGAAAAAAAGTGTTTTTTTCAAGGTTGAAGGGAAGACAACACAAGGTTTAAGTTTCAGATGTTAAGGGTGATGAACCTTTTTGCAATGTTGTTGTGTTAGTACAGATAGGGTTGTATTCTCTGACAGATGAAGACAAATACACTAAATGATAAGTGCCTGGTCACACCAGACACTGGCAGTGGAAAATGAATTTGTGCATCCATCACGGCTAGTTTGTATGTATTATGTAAAATTGGATGTTACAAGCTTCCTCCATTTTGGACTCTCCAGTTCTCTCCATTCTCTCAAAGGTCAGCACTATCAATATGTTTTGCAATTGGCCAATGGCTCATATTTGCATGTTCACCAAAATAATAAAAAAAGTACTTTCATTGGAAATAGATTTTTGGTATAAATGCTGGTGTGACCAAGCCCTGAAACTTGTTTAAAAACCTTGTTTGTTTAAAACAACACAGGCTTAAAATTGATATGTTTTGGTCTTGACAGCTCGCTGCATCAGCAAAGCTTGGGTGTGTGATGGCGACAGTGACTGTGAGGACAACTCGGATGAGGACAACTGTGAGGCGTTGGTGTGCAAGTTGTCTCACCACATGTGTGCTACCAACGACTCCATCTGTCTGCCTGCTGAGAAGCTGTGTGATGGCACTGACGATTGTCCGGATGGCTCTGACGAGAAACTTTGTGGTAAAACATTCTTTATACACATAAACTGCAATGTGAAAATGTGTTCGGTACCTGGTTCTTTTGTTGTTTAGAACACCACAAATAGAACATACAACTCTCTGATCTCGCATTTATTACAACTCTTTCATCTGTTTCTTGCCTGCAGACTTGTGTTCATTGGACAACGGTGGCTGCAGCCACAACTGCAGCATCATTCCAGGGGAGGGCTTCATGTGCTCATGTCCCCTGGGCATGGAGCTCGGAGCCGACAACAAGACCTGCCAGATCCAGAGCTTCTGCGCCAAACACCTCAAGTGTAGCCAGAAGTGCGAGCAGGAGAAATCCAGCGTCAAGTGCTCCTGCTATGAGGGCTGGGAGCTGGAGTCTGACATGGAGAGCTGCAAAAGCACGGGTAAGAAAAAACAGGGCCTTTTGGCGTTAACTTCTACTAACTGAAGAATTTCTTTTTGGCTTCACATTGAGAGCAACAGTATTTGTCTTGTGCTGAAGAGACTCTACAATACTGATTCTACCGTGTGTGTGTGTGTGTGTGTGTGTGTGTATATATGTATGTATGTATGTATGTGTGTGTGTGTATATATATGTATATATATGTATGTATATATATGTATATATATATGTATATATATATATGTATATATGTATATATATATGTGTGTATGTATATATATATATGTATATGTGTGTGTATGTATATATATGTGTGTGTGTGTGTGTGTATATATGTGTGTATGTGTATATATGTGTGTATGTGTGTGTGTATATATGTATATATGTGTGTATGTATATATATGTATGTATGTATATATATATATATGTATATATATATATGTATATATTATATATATATATGTATGTATATATATATATATATATTATATATATATGTATATATATATATATATATATATATATATATATATATATATATATATATATATATATATATATATATATATACAGGGCATGAAGTTAACTTTTTTGACCACCAGTCAAAAAAAACTGGCTGGTAAAAAGACTTTTTACCAGCCAGTTTTTTTTTTTGCGTCATAAAGGTGAAAACAGGAATTGCTGTGTCTCTATGATCCTGTCCTGTCCTATTGATGGTAGCCTACTCATGAACATTGCGCCGTCATCACTTGCTGTAGTAGGGGGGCCCGCCTTGATAATCCTGCATAGGGGCCCGGTGTTGGCTCGTTACGCCACTGCATATAAGAGATGAGATGACTGACAAAATCAGGAGTAGCCTACACCACCACAACAACAACAAAACACTGGTGAATGCGCACCATAACACATGAATGTTTTTTGTATAGTTCTTAAAAATAAAAAAATAAATAAAAAGGAAACTTGTTTTGGGGAGAATAATACTCATTACTATTAATTAATTACTCTGGGCTGAGATTTTCTAGTAACCTTACCAAAAAGGCTCAGGATGCTGCAAATGTTAAATTTATTGGATGAATCATAATATGAACATATGTGTCATTGTCAGTGGCTTGTTGATCTTTACATTGTTAGTTAATTTCCTATCCTGGCCTGGGACACACATTCATACGGTTTAATAAAGTACTTATTGGACTTTAACTTATCATTGCACTTACAATAACGTAGCTGTCCTCAATTTAGGTCATCCTGTACATCTCATCTGCGTTTTTTCCTGCATCCACCGTGTGCGTTTGTGTGTGTGTCTGTGCGTGCGTGTGTTTGTGTGTGTGTCTGTGTGTGTGTTTGTGTGCGATTGTGTGTGCGCGTCAGTCGCGGGGGAAACGGAGCAGCCCCGCCCGCTGCAGAGAGCCGACAATTTGAAACAGCAGCGCTGACTTTAGAGTGAAAAAACGTTACAGTGTACATTGATGTTAAAATGTCTACAGGTTGGCAGGACGGTCTGAAATGTTTTGCACGGTCTTTCGCTGTATGTTTTGCTGGTAAATGTGAGATGTTCGAGTCACACACACGTCTCGTCTTCATATCAGAAACTAGGAAATTAATTTGACCCGTTCTCACTCCCGCTTGGTCAGTGGCTGCACGTGGGACTGCTGGGATTGTGTGAGTAATGAAAATGCGATAGGGGGCCCCGGCTGTCAATCAATGTCTTCCAGTGATGCGGGCCCCTGATTGGACCAGGCCCGTAAGCAACCGTGTACCCTGCTTACCGATAGTTACGAGTCTGAATCACTCAATTCTCATTGGCTACCCGCCAATGTGGCAGGTAGATTGACAGTTTCACCCGCCAATCACAAAAGTTACCCGCATTTGGCGGGTGGGCGGGTGCCAATTTCATGCCCTGTATACATACATACATACATACATACATACATACATACATACATACATACATACATACATACAGTATTTAATGCATCATGGTGTTGAAGATATTTTGTTTCCAGAAAGTGAGCAGCAAACCTTTTTTTTGAAAGAGACAGATGGAGGGGGAGACATTGCAGAGACAGCTGTGGCAGGATTTAATCCAAGGCCAACAAGGGGTTTTGTGAATGTGGACTTTGACTTGAGATTTACTGTGTTGAGACACTAACACTTTTCCTTGTACAACTTCTTTGCTCTCAGATCCCTTCAAGCCTTTCATCATCTTCTCCAACCGCCATGAGATCAGAAGGATTGAGCTTCACAAGGGGGAGTTCAGTGTGCTGGTTCCAGGCCTGAGGAACACCATTGCCTTGGACTTCCACCTCAACCAGAGCACCCTGTACTGGACTGATGTTGTAGAGGACAAGATCTACCGTGGGAAACTGTCTGATAATGGAGGTGAGACAGCCAGTTAGCTACAGCTTTCGATCATTTTAGATTTTGCAGAAAGATAGCTTGGGGGGTGGAATGAATAGCCACTTTTTTTTTTAGTTTACATAGTAATATGTTTATTGTTCAGTGTCATAAAAAATAGTAATGTGGATTGTTCCTTCTGAGATAGCAAATCCTTTTTGTGCTTTTGGCTGAACATTTCTCTGAAATTAACTTCTGCTGAGAACTCTGTAATTTCTTAGAGCTAAATTCAAAAAAAGTTTCTTAAAAAGAGGTCAGCAGCGGCAGTCTGTGGCCCTGAATAAATGGCCAGGTCATGGTCAGCCTTTCCTGCTCCAAAACCCCAAGTCTCCTTGCCAATCAAGGTTGTGTTCCCAGCACAGCACTTAAGGGGCACACGGAAGGCTTTGTCTCTTCCCATTTGTCTCAGTACTCGATGTGCGTGACTGATGCCAAAACACTGATGTAACGTAGGAGGCACAACACACTGCAGTTCCAGTTCCCAGCCCTCTAACTTAACCATTAAAACAGGACTCCTGAGCAGAGACATTGTGACTAACATAGATCAGCTCCTGCTGCTTGTTATTGAGGCCATTTCAGAATCTCTGAAGTTGTTGGCATACTCTGTGTAGTGCACACAGCTTAACAAAGACCCCACTACCCACACATACACACAGAAACTCCAGCATTCCTTTAAGCAAACTGTAAAGAAGGCCTATCCCTCTCCCTCTAATTACTACTGGAAGGCCTTGTGAAGAACTTGTCTCATCGCCCTAGCCAGAGATGATCACAGATTTTGGTTTGCACTTAGTCTGCATGAGAGCCCGTTGTTTCTGGGAAAGACTAAAAGGAATGGGAGATCTGGGGCCCTATTATAACGATCTGAAACGCAAGTATCAAACGCCAAACGCAGTAGCTTTGTGGGCGGATCTCGGGTGCTGTTGCTATTATACTGACGGGATAAATGACTAAACGCAAATCAATAAACCAATCAGAGCGTTATCTCACATTCCCCTTTAAAAGCAGGCGCACTTGTTCCATGGCGGATTGCTATTATAATGGCGGATTTGCAGGCACACGCCCTTAATACATCCATGGGCGCACGCCAGGAGCGGTTCACAGCCGAGGAGACGTTTGCTATTGATTTTTCTTTTTGACAAAATGTAAATAAAGAAATGTCACAGAAACATACTTTCCGATGTTTTGGGCTCACTCTTACTGAATCACGAGATTATGAATGCATGGTGATATTTTTGCAATGTAGTCTAACATTAGACCGAGATTACCTCACTATAGACGATGCAGCTCTTCTGTCTCTCCTCTCCCGTGCTGCTGCTGGGGCATTTGGGTTAAGTGGCATCGGCACATGCAATTCAACATCACATCTCCAAGTCCTCTAATATTTCCTCATTTATGTCATCAACACATCCATGATTCATAGAAATGTTGTGTAAAACAAGGTCATATTTTTCCTTGTATTTATGTATGGTTTGCAAAAATGGGAACGCTGGTTCCGTGAGATGAGAGAAGCAAAGTGTATGCGCGGTGTGCACACTCTACATTACGGCCAAGCATGCGCCCTTAAAATAGCATCTGAATAAGCACCACTGACTTTAGACTAGATTTTTCCTGGACTGTGGTGGAATTGTTTTCTGAAACTGCAAAGGATCACACTTTATTCTTAATCGTCACATACACACAGTACAATGTAGTGAAATTCTATTACTGCATTTAACCCATCCTTAGTATTAGGAACAGTGGACAGCTATACATACAGCATCCGGGGAGTAACTCAGGGTTCAGTGTCTTGCTCAGGGACACTTTGACATGTGGCCGGAGGAGCCTGGGATTGATCAGCCAACCTTGTGGTTGAGGGGCAACCACTCTACCTCCGAGCCACAGCCACCGCAAAATAGCACTAGGGAATGTTTACGCCAGAACACGCCTCCTCTTTTTGAAAAACCGCCTCCAGGAGCGCAAGTTCATTCCTTAATTTACCGACGTGAGTCTGTTGAGGGAAAAGTCCGCTGTGCTTCGGGTGCAAAATAGGAATGATACATGCGTCATGTAAAAAAGTCAATTGCGCTGGGTGCAAGATAGGGCCCCTGGTGTTGGATGTTTGTTTTCTTAGAGGTGGGGAAGAAAGCGCTGTTCAGAGCCTCACTGACAGACACAGCAGCAGTGTGTGCCATACACTGACAGGCAAGTTATTGTTTGCCAGATTTATTTTATTTTGCGACGATGTGGTGGCTGGACATTTACTCTTGTCGGTCAAAGTAACATAAGCCAAGCTACTCTACTCTTAAATTAGTTTAATTACAACTGCTATTTTTCTACTTAAAATCCCCACTAACAATAAAATCCTATGAAATATGCCCCTTTTTCAGCTTGCTATTCCGTTTTTAAATGCATGATAAATAACTAAAAACCATACTAGTTTTAAGAGTCTTTTTCTATGGGTGTCCCATTCAGCCCTGACCAGTTTTGAGGTGGTGATCCAGTATGGACTGGCTACTCCAGAGGGCCTGGCTGTGGACTGGATAGCAGGGAACATCTACTGGGTGGAGAGCAATCTGGACCAGATAGAGGTGGCCAAACTGGATGGGACTATGAGAACCACCCTGCTGGCTGGGGAGGTGGAGCACCCAAGGGCCATTGCCCTAGACCCTCGTGATGGGTAAGGAGCATAGATTTTGAGATTCTAAATCTGCAATCAACCTTTTTAGAAAATGGACAATACAATTGATTTATTTTCTGTTGGCAGTATTTTATTTTGGACAGACTGGGATGCCAGTCTGCCCAGGATTGAGGCAGCATCTATGAGTGGTGAAGGCAGACGCACCATCCACAGGGAAACAGGCAGTGGTGGCTGGCCCAACGGACTCACTGTGGACTACATGGAAAGACGCATTGTCTGGATTGATGCCAGGTAGCATTTTCCACTAGTCTCTAAATATACAGTGCTCTCATTGCACTGCATCCACCCACTCACTCATTATTACATCACCCACTTGCTCAGTCGTTTTTTACTTTGCTTGCCATGATTCATTTTTTAATAAACATGCAGATGTGCTTTGCTTATGTAAAATGACATACAAGTACAGACTCATCTAGTAACATGAGCAACATACATACATTTACGCTAATGCACATATTATGTAAAGTATACATCTCTGCCTTAATCCTCCTCCAGGTCAGATGCTATCTACTCTGCTAAGTACGACGGTTCTGGGCTGATTGAAGTGTTGCGGGGTCATGAGTATTTGTCCCACCCCTTTGCTGTCACCATGTATGGAGGCGAGGTCTACTGGACTGACTGGAGGACTAACACTCTGGCCAAAGCCAACAAATGGACAGGACACAATGTCACAGTAGTCCAGCGCACCAACACACAACCCTTTGACCTGCAGGTCTATCACCCTTCCAGACAGCCCCAGGGTAGGTTGCACACCACATGCATAAACTTTCAAAGAGAAACACACACTCACAGGAAGAGAGAGAGTCTCCATATCTCAAATTCACCCCTGCCTATCAGTGTAACTGACTGAGTTGGGCATTAACTCCAAAGAGAACAGTGACTCACAGTTCATTGCTGAACACGTTGATTCACGACTCCTATTCTCCAAAGACAGCTGACCTTTCAGAGCTGTGAGACGTGTTGTCTTCTCACACCGGCAGCAATTTGGGCACCCCCTGCTGCCTCGTTGATCAAAAAGTCACCTCACTCTTTGGCATTTCCCACCAGCTGGGTAGGAAATAAAACCCTCCTCCTGCGACTTAAATGTCATGTGTTGATCTCACAGGCCCACATGATTTGACAAAATGACAAAAAGATTTGCAGTTATTCTGTCACATTGAATGTGATGTTTAGTAGCCATTGGCTATGGGATCCCAAGGGTGTGTGGACAGCAGAGAGGCACTAGGTCCTGTAATTGGAGGCAGGAAAAGAGAGATCTCACAGAATTGTTGATCGGCAGCTGCAACCAATGCCTATGACAGTGACGAGGCAACAAGCTTGTGTCTTTTTCTGCACCCTCACTTTCCTTGGGGGGTCCATTGATGGAGAGGTCCATTACACGCATGTCTGTGATACTCTGGAAGTAGTTTCTCACATTACATATGAAAATATATACACACCAATCTACAGAACATAGTGTGGGCCTTCAGGGAAATACCTCCTGTCTGTCTTTTTGTGTGTCTTTCTCTCTTTCACCACTTCTTCTGTCTGTCTGTTTCTTTCTTTCAGCTCCTAACCCATGTGCCACCAGTGATGGTAAAGGCCCTTGCTCCCACCTCTGTCTCATCAACTTCAACCAGACCTTCTCCTGTGCCTGCCCTCACCTCATGAAGCTGCAGCCTGACAAACGCACATGCAAAGGTAAGGACAGATGCTGTTACAAACACCTACAGACCTGTGTGTTCACACAACACTGTCATATGCAATCCATGTCATCAAGGAGCAAGAAACAGGCTCTTTGTTTGCAAGAAACAGTCAAGACCGCTACGGTGCGCTCAGCTCCCATACGTGATATCAACATCATTAGCTGTCATCTCTTATGACAGAATACCTAATTGCTTTTTCTCTTTTTGTGCCACGTGGCCTTCTTCACTCTCATTTCCATTTCATTTCATATAAAAGACGGAGGTCTTCATTTATTGCTGTGATTTTTATGAGTAGGTTTCATGATGGTTTTGAACTCTGTGTGCATGTGTGTCCATGTAATTGTTAAGCATTCTACAGAACAATCCTCATCTCATCAGTGTAGATTTAAGGATAATTGGATTAGAGGGTGTCTGATGCATTCCCCATCAATGCAGGAATTTTCGGGGAGCTAAGCAGAATCTCAGCCAAACTTTTCTCTGACACGTTCACCAATTAAACAGAGTTAAAGCTGCATGAATTTTTGACTGAGAGGGAGTCTTTTGTTACTCCACCTCCAATCTCTCAGGATCAAGCCTTGACAAGGGCAACATGTTACTGACTGGTCAGTTTGACCCTCTTGAGCTTCTGTCTCCTGGGATCCAGCTTACTCCTCCCTTTGATTTTGTGGCTAGTACAGTGAGAAGAAGCCTAAACTTAACTAAACTTTTAATCATAACGCGCTTATAAGAATATAGATGGGATCTTGTGATCATATAAAACCTGATTATCACTCCCTCTGGGAAATAAACGACACCATGGTTCTGGTTACTGATGGATTTATTGCACTTGTCATCCTTTTCTCTGCCATTACATCCACCGTCATTGGCAATTCACCGTCAATGAAATCCACCGTCAATGAAATCCACCGTCAAACTACAGTTTGACAATGTAAAAGATAAACACGTTCACATACACTATAAAGAGGTAAATACAAATACACTCGGGAAATACAAACGTAATACACATACCTCGCTGGCTGCATATAACCAAGAGGGAATGAGTTCATTTGAAAATATCTGGTTCAAAAAACAAAAATGAAAAACATCTTTACTTCTTCGCTCAAAACACAAGTAACTCTTGTCATCCACACACGGAGAATAACTTCTCACCCCATGTGTGTTTCTCCTGTTGCACCTTAAAAAGTGTCTGTGTGCAACGCAAATGTACTTTAGTTCCTAATTAACATCAACACTCAATGTTCATGAATAGATTAAATAAATATAACAAAAACATGTTAAATAATAAGAAATAATATGTATGGCAGTTATACTGATAATGTTTAGAGTTAAGCAAGTCAGAAAAGCTGCCTAACTTATTATATATACATTTGTTCTCCCTTTCTCTTTTCACCCTTCCCATCATTTGTAGATAACTCAGAAATCATTTATAAAAAATGCGACAGAAGTGTCTTTTTCTCAGTACATGTTTTTTTCTTATTCCCAGAATCCCGCAAGTTCCTTCTATATGCTCGTCAGATCGAGATCCGAGGTGTAGACATTGACAACCCCTACTACAACTACATCATCTCCTTCACCGTGCCAGACATAGACAACGTGACAGTGGTGGACTATGACGCCGTGGAGCATCGCATCTACTGGTCAGATGTTCGAACGCAGACAATCAAGAGAGCCTTCATTAACGGCACAGGGGTGGAGACTGTTGTGTCTGCTGGTGAGAGCGATTACAGCAATATCTGTCATTCCAATGTTTTTAATTTTGTTTTTATTCCAGTTTACACTTAAACCTCTCTGTATCTGTCTGAAAATTAGATTAAACCCTAACCATTTCCATTTCTCCAGACCTTCCTAACGCTCACGGCCTGGCAGTAGACTGGGTGTCCAGAAACCTCTTCTGGACCAGCTATGATGCCAATAAGAAGCAGATCAATGTGGCCAGACTGGATGGATCTTTCAAGAATGCTGTCATCCAGGGTTTAGACAAGCCCCACTGCCTGGTGGTGCATCCTCTACTGGGGTGAGTGTTGTCGCCAGTTAGTTAGGCCTGCGTTCAGATCGAGTTGTGAATTCTCTTTCTGATGCTCTTTTTCTGTTTTCCATTTCACTTAATAAATTCAAGAGCATTTGCTGCCTATATGCTTTATAACAACACCTTTGGTGAAGGTTTTTAAGGTAGAGCTGTAGCTCCCTTGGCCTACTAGATTTTCCTCATGTGATGCTCCTGTTGTGTCTCCTACTGTGATGCTTCATTGGTAGAGCATTGCTCTGCTCCAGAAAAGAGATTTCAGCCCCTCTTCATGTCTCATAACATTAATATCCCTCTTCAGGAAGCTGTACTGGACTGATGGTGACAACATAAGCATGGCTAACATGGATGGTAGCAACAGCACCATACTTTTCACTGATCAAAAAGGACCAGTAGGTGAGCAGATGTACCCCCTACTGCGAAATAATACTGGATCTCTGTTAAACTCTACAGGGTGAAAGCACAGATTAAGCATATTGGAGATGTATGTGTATAATAGCATCATTATTCTTTCCACTTAGGCCTTTCTATCGACTATGAAAAAGAGCAGCTGTACTGGATCAGCTCAGGAAACAGCACCATTAACCGCTGTCAGCTGAATGGAACTAAACTGGAGATCCTGGAAGGTGTAAAAGGCAAACTTACCAAGGCTACTGCCTTGGCTATTATGGGTAAGATGATACTTTAAAATGTTCTGCTCTTTTTTAATCTTTCTGATCTTGATAGTTACATGATATTACTGCTTATATGCTAAGAAATCACTAGCCCATGCTAAAGGGATAACATACAAATATATGAAACAATGTCCCTCACTGTAGGAGACAAGATGTGGTGGGCAGACCAGGGAACTGACCAGATAGGAACATGTGACAAGAAGGACGGAGGAAACTGGAAGGTTTTGCGAAACAACACCTCCCCTATGATGCACATGAGGATCTATGATGAGGATGTGCAGAAAGGTAAGAAAGATCACTGAAAGAAAAACGTTACTGCTTGTGGTTTTTGTCAGTAATGAGTCAAAAAGTAACCCTACATAATTTGGAAGAGTTGGAAAGTCAATTTAGATTAAAATAACTTGAGTGTCATGTTTTGAAGCGGATGTAAAAAAAAAAAAAGTAAAAAGTTAGTGCTCCATTCAGCGTAAAACTGGAAACGAAAAATACTTTTCTTTCTTTTTGGGCCTCAGTGATCCTCTCCTTTTCTTTTAGCGGGTATCAACCTGTGCAGTAACAACAATGGAGACTGCTCCCAGCTGTGTCTGCCCACTTCACCAACAACCAGGGCCTGCATGTGCACGGCTGGATACAGCCTCAAGACAGGACAGCAGTCCTGTGAAGGTAAAACACTGCGTCACAGCTACAGTCACACATACAGTACAGTGGAAATGCAGGTTGTTCTAAAACAAAACACGTATTGTATTGTCTTTGAGCAGGCATGGGCTCTTTCCTGCTTTACTCTGTTCATGAGGGAATCAGAGGAATTCCACTCGACCCGGCAGACAAATCTGACGCCTTGGTGCCAGTGTCTGGCACCTCTCTGGCTGTCGGCATCGACTTCCACGCTGGTGAGTAACACTGAGGGACATCAATAACTAGATGAGCTCTCAGTGAAGTAAGTATTTACAGGATGACACAAAAGGCCTCTTCATTTTCAGAGAATGACACCATCTATTGGGTGGACATGGGCCTGAGCACCATCAGCAGGGCTAAAAGAGATCAGACATGGAGAGAAGATGTGGTCACCAACGGCATTGGCAGGGTTGAGGGCATCACAGTCGACTGGATAGCAGGTCTAGTAACAATAACAGATTTGAAATCCTACTTTAATTCACTTGTCCATATTTCACAAAGGACCACATACTGTAGCTGATTTGCATCCCTGTTCTTTTATAGGAAATATTTACTGGACTGACCAGGGCTTTGACGTGATCGAGGTGGCCAGGCTGAATGGCTCCTTCCGCTATGTAGTCATTTCCCAGGGCTTGGACAAGCCCAGAGCCATTACTGTCCATCCAGTTAAAGGGTAAGTCTTCCTGCCTTCTGTAATGCTGTTGCCTTCAGGTACTTGCAATGTAGTTTCAACCGTGCTACTATATTTCAAAATTCCCATAAAATGCACTTTTAAATCTTGTCGGTGTGTCCCTGTGTGCAGCTATCTGTTCTGGACTGAGTGGGGTCAGTATCCTCGTATTGAGCGCTCTAGGTTGGATGGCTCCCAGAGGTTGGTCCTGGTCAATGTGAGCATCAGTTGGCCCAATGGAATCTCCATCGACTACGAGGTGTGGACCACAGCTGACATCATAGCTCCTAAGACCGTCTTAAATACATTTGTCATTATTAATGATTTTTTCCAAAGACTGGACCATTGGTCAGCATTTCTTTAATACAATGAGAATTATCTATAGTTCTTACTGATTAGATTATATCAGTGGTGCATTATATGCCCTGTGATTTCATAAATTGAATTGTAATACGTAATTAACTCTACTTAATGTAGCCACAAGTCAATATAGTAGGTTCAAAATAGTTAGTTTTAGAGCTGCCACAAAATCAAATTTTTGCCAATGATGGTCACCTAAAATCACACATACAAATCATCCAGTATTACATATTAAAGCGTTACGTGCTGGAGGGTATAAGCTAAAGGGGCATTAGAATGATTTCTATGTTGTCTATGTGTTTATGAACAGTACCAGTAATCCAGCCTCCCTAATACTGTTTCTTCTTATGTTAATTTGTGAAAATGTGACCTTCCCTGAATAATCAACACTATTTTATGTCTGCTTTTTCTTTGCAGGGGGGTATGCTGTATTGGTGTGATGCCAGGACAGACAAGATTGAGCGTATCAACCTGGAGACTGGAGAGAACCGGGAGCTGGTGCTGGCCAACAACAACATGGACATGTTCGCTGTGTCTGTTTTTGAGGAATTCATCTATTGGAGCGACAGGTCAGTTCAGAGGTTAATTAATGTGTTGAACCAACCATTGAACCATATTTTTCCATTGCTCTTATTACCTAGCCATACTTTTCAATGCATGACAGCTTTTAAGCCATGTGGAAGATTTCATATTGTATTGTTGTTAATTGACTCACAGTTTTGCTGTCTTATGTTTAGGACTCATGCCAATGGCTCCATTAAGAGAGGCAGCAAAGACAATGCTACAGATGCTGTGCAGCTCAGGACTGGCATTGGTGTACAGCTGAAAGACATCAAGGTTTTCAACAGGGCCAGGCAGCAAGGTAGGAACACACACAAAACACTCACATTCCTAAACTTAAACCCAAACCCCCCCCCAAAAAATCATCTTTTTTTCTATGAAGTCTGTTGAAAATGTCCTCACAAGAACATTGTTCTGCCTTCTGTTCGTCCTCACATGTATACAAAAACAAGCCCTCACACACAATGATAAAAACCTTTACCACCCAACTTAATCCACATCCCCCAGGAATAGATGAAATTGAAATTGTGTTTAACAAGGCTCATTATTTGTTTTAACAACACACCTCATAAACGTGTCACACTTCCCCCAGGCACCAACGTCTGCAAAGACAACAACGGTGGCTGTGAACAGCTGTGTCTTTTCCGAGGCAACGGGCAGCGCACCTGCGCCTGTGCTCACGGCATGCTGGCAGAGAACAACCGCGGTTGCCGCGACTATGACGGATACCTGTTGTACTCGGAGCGTACCATTCTGAAAAGCATCCACCTGTCTGATGAGACGAACCTCAACGCGCCAATAAAGCCGTTTGAGGACCCTGACCACATGAAGAATGTCATCGCCCTCAGCTATGACTATCATGGCGGTGGAGGGAAGGGAACCAACCGCATCTTCTTCAGCGACATTCACTTTGGCAACATCCAGCAGATCAACGATGATGGCACAGACCGCAAGATTGTGGTGGACAGTAAGTATGGACCCATCAATCACAAATGCCATTCTTTTTAACACTTCGGAAAACCCACAAAACTCTCCATTACTCATCACTTATCGCGCAAACCTTTTCCCTCTGTCTACATATATTTCAGCTGTTTTAGCTTGCGGTACCATTTCTTTTATCCTGTCCATTAATAATTGAATGTTGTCCCTCGTCTCCTCGACACTGTTAACAGCCATCATCGCGCATTTTGACAACACAAGCACCCAGGAGGATTCACTGTATGCACACACAGCTGCAGCTTCTCAACGAGAGGAGATTGACATCACTTAGGGCTGCCACTTGAAGAAAACACACTTGCACACACTTACACACACACACACACACACACACACACACACACACACACACACACTGTGCTTTTTGCTTGCTTCAACACTGAAGTGTCTTTTAAATCCCTCTCTCTAAATGATTCAAAAGAAGCTTGTTGAACTCCATCCAGAAAAGCATTACATTTAAAAGCCCTGGACCCAAAGCTGTTAGCTTAGCAAGCAGTATTCCAAACATGGATTTTTTTATAGGAAAGACAGGAAAACAAGTAAAGTGCATGGGGTTAGTGTATGTTCTTGATGTTGTTTTGAACAGATTGTGAAAATGATTGCTTGTTTTTGCACATCAGTTTTTCATCCACCGGCTACAGAATTTATTTGATGGAGAATTACATTTTACAGCTGATATCTTCCAGATAAGACTTGCTAATCAATCAATATTATCATAAATCAACTTTTAGTTTTACTACATTCTGCTGTCCAAATTGACATACTCTTAGTATAAAGTAGCAAAATGGGTAATGAGGTTTTTAGTTCACACATGAAGAGTTGTTTATCTGATTTAATAGACAACAATGGATTGAAGTTCATTGCATTTAACATCACTTTGAGTATTGCATATGTAATTTTTCATTTATTTCCATACAGTGATATACAAATATGCATAGTAAGTGAGTAATGAGGTAGCAGTATTTTCTTTCTGGCCAAAGAGTCAGTTTTGGCCTCTTTCTGAGGTTGAGTCCAGCTCAAAGGGCTGTACCACATCCCTCCCCATCACATCAGGGCAACCAATCAGACAGCTTTTGCAACATGCCCAGCGTTCTCTCCCCAGCTCTATTAAGTCTCGTCTAAACTTCTGAGACATAAACCCATATAGTATAGGGTTTACCACTGCTACTGAAGATGCTAACAGTCTGGCCAGGATGGCAATAGTGTTGAAGCCATGCGAGCCTGTTATGGTTCCTCCAATGAAGGAGAACATGAGGGCATAGGAGGGTAGCCAGAGGAGAGTGAAGACCAGGACCAGGAGAGCTGAAGTGTGAGTCACCTGGCTCTGGTAGCGCTCCAGCTGGGGAGCGTTCCTCAGCAGCTGTGTATGTCGAAGGAAACAGTAGATCTTGGCATACATCGCTACAATGATGCCCAGTGGTAGAGCAAAGCCGCACAGGAAGAGGGCAATGCTGTAGACCAGCTGGCCGAAGTCAGACAGGAAGGCAAAGCAGTACACTGAGCTGGAGCCGGTAACTGTGCGGAAGGCAAACTGCGGCGCTGCCAAGGCCGAGGCAGGGACCCAGAGTAGAGCTACTGTCAGCTTAATACGTTGGTGCATTCTTGAACGGTACACCCAGGTGGGGTGTACCACTGTGAGGTAACGTGTCACTGCCAAAGCTGCCAGGGTAAAGACTGAAGCAGCCGAGCAGGCCACACCCAGGAAGCTGATGGCCTTGCACAGGAAACTGCCGAAAGGCCAGAAGCCCAGGGTGATGGCAGAGGTGTGGAAGGGCAGGCAGAGCAGCAGAAGCAGGTCAGCAGCACTCAGAGCCAGCAGCAGGGTGTCTGTACCATGCGGGGGTCGACTTCCTTTCCTCCTCCTGCCAGTAAGAATGGTAATGACCAGGGTTTGACCCACCAAGCCAGTCACCAGAATTAGTCCATCCAGGATGGGCACCAAGGCCTTAATCAAAGCCTCATCTGCCCTATTCATTTGGCCAAGGCCACTGCTGTTTACTTGCTGCCTCAAAGTCTCCATTCATTCACAATAAAAGTATATTGAGTAATTAATTTAATGACCTGTTAATGTTAAGCATCAGAGCAGCATGTTCACGCAGTGATGCATCTGTTCATGACTTTAAATTGTATTAATTACAGGTGTGACCACCCTCCATTAAGACAGCTAGTACGCTCATAATGATAGCAATTAGCTAATCAGTTAAGATGGTCAGTTGACTTCTTCATTGATATTTATAATCTGTGCACTCACAGGAAGAGAATAGAAAGAGTATATTCCAGTTTATTTTTAGTTTGTGTGTTGAGTTGCAAAAATATACAGTCCATCATTATGCAGTCTGAATTCATTTTCAAGTGCCCAGAGATAGTCAAGTGGTTAAGTCCTCCTGCTCTGTGTCTGCTTGAATCCCTCTTAAAATGTTTCTCTCCCACTATGTCACCTTTCCTGTTTTTCCTGCTGTTAGACAAAATTATAGCTACTTAAAGATGACTGGATGAGACACTCTCCTTATTTGAAAAAAATCAAGCGATAGTCTCAGAAAAAACTTCTGTTACTGTTGTGCTGTTATCCAGTTTGACTCAGGAAAAAAATCAATAAACATGACCTTAAAGAGCAGTCCTTGCACACTGGCTTTTCCTTGGCTGCATCAGCATGTCCTTCATAATCCAAGGAAGAAGAAAAACAAGAGAGATGTCAGTGCAGCAGTTACTCTATGGCTGTATTGATTTCTCGAAACCAGGCAACAGTGGACAAATTCATCCCAGTGAATGCTAACAGACATTCCACTTTAAAAGCAGTCAATGCTACTTGATGCTAAGTGGTCACCGCAGCAGGAGGCATCTCGTCCATTTAGAAGCTCCCCAGAGACTTCCAACCATTTAGACATCACCAGCAGAAGAGTTACTGTACGATTCACATGATCTCCAATTGTTGAAGGATAAAATAAGTGATGAACGATCTTAAAATTAACAGTAACAAAGGATTAGTAATACTCAGTTGTCAGTTGGTGCACTACACTACTCCTGTGATAGTCAGAGAGACTGTTCTGAGTGGCAAAGGTCTTTCCAACAGGTTTTCACCACTGTTTGCACAGTAACCAGGGGGAGGGGAAAACTGTTGCTGTTTCTCATTACATAATACTGACTTGAACCTACTTTATTTATCGCTGTTTAGTGTGCAATCTTCCCTTAACTCAAGCAGTTAGCTGCCAAAGTACACCCTTTTCTCATTTCTGTTTTGTACAGTGTGATAGTTTAGTATGGAAAAGACTTTGTTTGCGTCACTCTGTATTCAGTCTTAAACTGGCCTTTAGTTGCATTTGGATTGGTTAACAGGCTATTCAGGCTTAACATCGTCCTACATTAAGGTTAATTATGGCACTTCTTCATTCATTTGAAACATATATTAAAAGGTCAATGATTGACTTTCAGCCAAGAGCAAACAGTTGCGTGTGTGGAGTGTTCAAATTTTTATTATGGGGATAAGTGGTCATAAATGTGGTTGCTAGTATGACCATGAACAGATGGATGCACACCTTGGAACCTGTAAGGCTGTAATGCAGCTCTGTGTCCTTTTCCATGATGCTGTGTGTCATGTAGTTCCCACAGTTAAAAATATCTACTGTATGTACTATGAGTGGGGGGTCACAGGACAAAAGGACGATGGCTATCGAGATCAGCAGCTTTATCTTTGCCGTTCACAGCTGACTTATTCACCCTGGCCTATGTCCCTGAAGTGACTCAAGCTGTTCCAGTATCAGTTTTCTTCCGAACAAGAAGTCACTATGAATGAGAGTGTCCACAGGGAGCGGTATTTGTATGTGCAGGTAGCCAGCCACAAAACAACAGGATGATACAGAATCTTTAAACTCTCTCCAGGAACAGCAGGCATGGCACATACTCTGTATGGTACCACTTTCACTCTTTCTTTTTCACTTTTCTTTTTAAACTTCTCCTTCTTCCTCACAGTGTTTTCACCATCCATGAACTGATGTGGGAAGATGGGAATAACCTAAGAATTTACTACTGCCTCTCTAATAAAGTCTCACAGAGTTAACCATGGGGGCAACTTGTTAAACTATGACAATGATTAATGATTTGTTGAATTCTCACTGAAGGTCCTCATTAAAGCTCCCGCTAACACCCCTGATAGTTGATATTTTTTATAGTGAAATAAAAATAGTTTGTTCTTCTCAAGCGTTTTGCTTCTTACAGTTTTGGCTGGAGGAAAACAAAAGAACTATTGTCTGAAAAACTATCGTCATGGGTCCAAAAATATTTGCAGAGGGCCAACTTCTTCCTTCTCTGCTCCACAGATGTAGGGTCAGTTGAGGGCCTGGCATACCACCGAGGCTGGGATACGCTCTACTGGACCAGTTACACAACTTCCACCATCACTCGCCACACTGTGGACCAAAGCCGCTCTGTGGCCTATAACCGTAACACTGTGGTCACTATGTCTGGAGAAGACCACCCCAGAGCCTTTGTGCTGGACGAGTGTCAGGAGTGAGTCATTAATATCAAAACTTGGTGCTCTGCACTGGATCAGGGCCCAGTTCTAATACTGTTTTTTTTTCTTTTTTTCTTTCTTTTGAACAGTAGATTTCTTTTAGTTTAGTCAACCGGTTAGACATTTTGGGAGCTCCCAGTGCACATCATTATGCTTTTCCTGTGTTTGCTCCCGCTACAGTCTCATGTTCTGGACCAACTGGAATGAGCAGGCTCCAAGCATCATGAGGGCCTCTCTGAATGGTGCCAATGTGCTCGCGATCATCGGCAGTGACATTAAAACTCCCAACGGCCTGGCCATAGATCACCGTGCTGAGAAACTCTACTTCTCTGATGCCACACTGGACAAAATTGAACGCTGCGAATATGATGGAAGCAGCCGTTACGTAAGACAGCCATTTCATTTTTCCTTTGACATACACTTCAGTGTTCTGTGAAATGATGCCTATTTTTTTCCTGCTTTAGGTCTTGTTGAAGAATGAGCCTGTGCATCCCTTCGGCCTGGCTGTGTATGGAGACTACATCTTCTGGACTGACTGGGTGAGGAGGGCTGTCCTCAGGGCTGACAAATACACAGGAGGAGACATGAAAGTGCTGCGTGCTGACATCCCTCAGCAGCCAATGGGCATTGTTGCTGTGGCTAACGACAGCAACAGCTGTAAGTATTATTCACTAAAGTCATTGTGAAATTTGTGTAGGTTGCTTTTGTTGATCACATCATTCCATTTTTTTTATCCATGCTAGCTGCGTGGCTATAGACTGAAATTCTAAGTATTAAATGGATTGCCATGAAATCTGGCAGTTTTGTGGCACTTCTGACTTTTCCTCTAGCACCATCATCAGGTCAAATTTACACTTGGATTTATGACCAAATACCTGCAAAACTAATGATGTTCCTATTAGCCTCAATCGTACTTGTTTATTGCTAATTGGCAAATGTTAGCTACAGTAGAATGGTAAACATTATACAGCAGCATGTTAGCATTGCCAGTGTGAGCATGTTGCCATGCTGGTGTTAGCATTTAGCCTCACTGTTCCACTAGCATGGTTGTTGAGTCTTATTATCTTATACAGGCAACTTCCACAGACTATAAATATGACCAAGCTAAATGTTCCAGTATAGGAAAGGCATATCATTATATACATTATATCATGCTGGACTTTTGGTCAATCATTTGACAAGCAGAGAAAGAAGTGTCCACAAGGAAATAACATGTAACATTACTGCCATAACTGACCCTCCTGTGTTGTACATTTCTCAGGTGAGTTTTCTCCTTGCCGAACAAACAACGGAGGTTGCCAAGACCTGTGTCTGCCCACATCCGATGGACGGGTCAACTGCAGTTGCCGTGGAGACAGACAACTCCTGGGCGACAGCACCTGCTCTTGTAAGAGAAAGTCTTCACTCATTTTAGGAGACAATTTTTCCTCTTGATTAAAAGGTTCAATGTTGCTTAATTCAAATATTTCTACCTCACCAGCAATGAATGTGTCATGTGGAAGTGTGGATGACTTTGAGTGTGGAAACGGCGACTGTATCAACTACAGCCTGACCTGTGATGGCATGGCCCACTGCAAGGACAAGTCTGATGAGAAGCAGTCCTATTGTGGTGATTTTCTTTTATATTTTTTATTAGTTAGAGAACAATGAGCTGTCACAGGTCATCATTTATATTTCATAATTTGCAGATAATTAGCTGATGGTCATATTCAAAGCAATTTAGAATGGGTACAAAAATACAATAAAATATTATTAGATCATTAGGTTATATGAGAGTGAGTGCTAATATGTGACTATACAATAGCCAAAGAGAAAATGACTACCAGGGAAATAAATTTCAATTTGGAGCTAAGCACAGGGGTGGAGGTACATTTAGTATGTTTGATATACAATATGTAGGAGAGCTTATCGGGTTCATTTTCAAAATAGTGAATTGGTAGATTAAACCGTGTTTTAAATGTGCAAAAAAAGGACTCTGGACTTTAGCCAACTCTAATCAACTGCTGTTCCTCCACAGCCAATCGAATTTGTAAGAAAGGCTACAGGCGCTGCATGAATGGCCGCTGTATCGGCCACCAGTTCTGGTGTGATGGCACGGATGACTGTGGTGACCACTCAGATGAACTCCCCTGCAACAGTAAGCAACTTATGTCCATTTTATAGCTGCAACTGATTGAAAAATCATTAGCTAAGCTTTTGATAGATGCACAAAGAGAAACCATGTTGGCCTGGTATCAGATTTTGCCCACACAACACTGATTCTTTTTTCCTCTTGCTCCCCATTTGTAAAACAAAACACAAAAACTTGTGTGCATCCTGCAGTGACACTGTGCAAAGTAGGAGAGTACCAGTGCAAAGATGGAAGTTGCATCTCCAACTTCAGTCGCTGTGACCAGGTGGTCAACTGTGAGGATGCTAGTGATGAAATGAACTGCCGTAAGTAATCTACCATAATGATTTTAAAAAGATTGTTAAAGGGGAAAGCTGAGCTTTAACATGAATGAGATTACACGAGGGAAATTAACTTAATGGATTAGTTAAGATTTCTTTTAAGTTGGTTTTTAAAAGATTTTTCCATTTTTCTCAGAAACCACCGATTGCTCCCGTTTCTTCCGCCTGGGAGTGAAAGGAGTGTCCTTCCAGAGCTGTGAGAAAACTACTCTGTGTTATCTGTCCTCATGGGTGTGTGACGGCAACAATGACTGTGGAGACTTTTCAGATGAGAGAAACTGCCCAGGTTGTGTGCTTTGTTCCCCTCTAAAATACTTTTGGCTTTTCTTGAATTGTCAGAGATTGTACATTATGTTTTCCTGTTGTCTTGCAGATAAAAGGAAGCTTAAATGTCCAGTCAACTTCTTTGCTTGTCCCAGTGGTCGCTGCATTCCTATGAGCTGGACCTGTGATAAGGAGAATGACTGTGAGAACGGAGCTGATGAGACGCACTGTGGTCAGTCTACAAAGTTGTCCTCGAGTACCATTATTTTTTTCCCGAAAACACAAATCATACCAGACTGTTTTTCTTTAGGCTTCCCACTGCACATGGAAAAACTTGCGGTTAGGGTAAGAGAAATATTTTTTTCTAAAATACTGAGCTCTCTTTGCCCTTCTTTTGCAGACAAATTTTGTACATCCTCCCAGTTTGAATGTGCGAACCACCGCTGCATTTCCAGCCACTGGGTGTGTGACGGCTCTGATGACTGTGGCGATGGATCTGATGAGGACCAAAAATGCAGTAAGTGACGTATTACTTACCTCACCAATGTAAAAATGCTTTCTCCCACGCGCAGTGGATTTGACTGTATGCATATTATTTCCTGATGTTATCATCATGTAACTTTCCCATAATGTCGTCACAGAATCCAAGACCTGCAGTCCCGAGGCTTTCCAGTGTCCCGGCTCCCACATGTGTGTGCCTCAACGCTGGAAGTGCGATGGAGACAAAGACTGTCCTGATGGAGCTGATGAGAGTGTCAAGGCTGGCTGCAGTGAGTGGGACAGTTCCAAAAAAACATGGAAGAATTGAAGAAAACAAACAAACAGAAACTCTTCCAACACAGTTCCATGTCCATTAACCATAGTGTGTTTTTTTCCACTTCCAGTGTACACCAACAACACTTGTGATGAGAATGAGTTCATGTGCCAGAACAGACAGTGTATCCCCAAGCACTTTGTGTGCGATCATGACATTGACTGCTCCGATGGCTCCGATGAATCCCCAGAATGTGGTGAGTGTGATCCTGGAAGAGAAATGCAGAAGGACTGAGCAGAAAGTTAGAAAAGTCTGACCACAAAATAGAAGTGATGGCCAAGTGAAGCTTCATGAACCATTTTCTCTTTTTTCTGAGTCCACTAGATGGGGCTCTCTCTTCAACAAAGGGTTGAAAACACACTGAATTGCCATTCCTTTAACCTTTTTCTTTGAACAGAGAGCACCATCTAGTGAGCTCAGAAAATAAAGAAAATGGTTCATGAAGCTTCATTTGACCATCACTACAAAATAGATTGTGAGAGAATGTTCGTCATGATAACAATATCATATATATATCATATATATATATATATATATATATATATATATATATATTAGAGCTGCCAAACGATTACATTTTCTTAATCGCGATTAATCGTTGAATTTCTATAGTTAATCGTGATTAGTCGCATATTTTATCACATGATTAAAATTCTATTATTTTGCATTTCAGAACTGTTTAAGTACATATTAACAATGGAAAGCAATTCTTACCAGTGTATCTTGATTGGGAATCAAATGAATGCAAAGAAAGTTACTTTATGAACTTGATTTTAAGATTTGTAATTGTTTATTATTTATTTAATCTAGTCACACATTTGAATCTAGACTCAATATTAGGGTTAATTAAAAAGAATTAACGCATTATGCTCGGCCCTTAATCGCATCGTGATTAACGCGTTAATGCTGACATAAGCCCTAATATATATTCATATTCATATATATATATTTATTTATTTATTTGTTTGTACAATCTGGGGTTGAGGCTAATGATAAACATACTCTGGTTCTGGTGTAGAATACCCAACATGTGGTCCAGATGAGTTCCGCTGTGCCAACGGCCGCTGCCTCAACCAGAAGAAATGGGAGTGTGACGGAGAGTTTGACTGTCAGGATGCTTCTGATGAAGCTCCCAAGAACCCTCGCTGCACTGACTCAGGTCGGGATTATAATCACCATTCTTCTCTTAATAACTTATATTTCTCTACCAACATAATGAAGTAAGAATCATATATATAGAAAAAAAGGCAGCATCCTGTTTCAAAGTGACCGTAATGTAACATGCCATTTGTCCATGATTTCAGAGAGGACGTGTAATGAGTCAGCCTTCATGTGCCGTAACGGGAAGTGTTTGAATGAGACTCTGCTGTGTGATCGCAATGATGACTGCGGAGATGGCTCTGATGAACTCAACTGCTTCATCAACGAGTGTCTCAACAGTAAGCTGAGTGGCTGCTCGCAGCTCTGTGATGACCTCAAGATTGGCTTCAAGGTAAGCCTTCTAATTGGTTTAGTTTTAATGCTTCTCCCCCCTCCCCAATTTTTCACGAGCAACTAAAGGAAATCAAATTACTCTGTGAACTCACTGACTTTAATTGGCCAAGAAATAATGTGTCTTATACTGTAGGTACACAGTTACCTCACAGACAAATGGAGTGTATGCTATTAATAGTGAGTTAGGGACCAGAAGTGAAAAGGTTGGGAACAACTCACTTCAGGCATGCGGTTATGTAAGACAAAAACATGTTTTGGCTCTCTTTGGTCGAAAGTAAGAGGCCAGACTTAGAACAGCTTGAACTCTGTGCGAACTCTCATGTCTGTGGTGTGGAGGCTGTGGTCAGAGCTTTATTTGAAAATGATAAGGAATGATTTGTACACCGAAAGGTTTCACTTTTATGGTGGTGGGGGTGTCAGTATAACTTCACTATCATGGATTTGCCCCTGTGTGTGATTTCCTTTGTGCACATACTGGCTTAGTATCCTGCGAAGGAATAGAATTTGGTGAGAGTGTGAGTTGGAGTTCTATTAAAACACAGATGTGCTTATGGCAAGTGACAGTTTAAGCTGATTTTGACTCGTAATGAATAAATGCTTTTTGCAATGCCTTGTGGTAAGATGATGTTCATGCCACTTATTTGACAATCAGCTTATTTTTACCCGTGCTCTCTGTTGTAATAGTATTTTGCGAATGAAATTTGTAGCTATTTATATAGCTTATCTGACTGCAGCAACTGGATTTCATGACAGTGTTGAGAGATTAGTAACACTCTACATAGGAATTGAGCAACAATTTGGCTTTCGATGAAAGGAAAAGCAGGTATCAGGTTGACTGACAGAGGTTTTGTGGCAGGCCCTTGTAATTGGTCCAGACTAAATGTAAGAAGTGCCAGAACCTGCAGGCAGAGAGATTTTGACATATCTACTGTGCTCTTGGCCCCTTCAGTGCAGGTGTCATCCTGGTTTCCAGCTTAAGCGGGACGGGAAGACATGTGTGGATATAGATGAGTGCACAACCACCTACCCCTGTTCTCAGCGCTGCATTAACACACACGGCAGCTTCCACTGTCTCTGCGTGGATGGCTTTGAACTCAGCCCCAATGACCCCACCATCTGCAAGTCTACATCAGGTAAGGCGCCACACTTGTGTGTGTTTTGCATTTTGCTGGTTGCTTATAGCCAATTCAATACTGATGCAAATGTTTTCTGTCTGGTATTTGTGTGTAGAAGAGGAGCCCTACTTGATCTTTGCTAACCGGTACTACCTGAGAAAACTCAATCTGGATGGATCCAACTACACTCTTATTAAACAGGTGAAACCCCCAGTTCTCAGTTTGACCTACTGAAACACAAGGTGAAGTTCTTATTGTTAGAGCTTTATTCACCTGTTAATACTGTTCTACCTCTGTTTTAGGGTCTGAATAATGCAGTGGCACTGGACTTTCACTATGCAGAGCAGATGATCTACTGGACAGATGTGACCACTCAGGGAAGCATGATCCGCCGCATGCATATGAACGGCAGCAACATAGAGGTCAGTAAAAAAAAAAAAAAAACGTCCTTTTAGCCAGCCAACACATTAAGCATAGTATTTCCTCCTTTTTATGGAAGTCTCTGACAGGAAACTTTATCATTGTCTAACCGTGTGACTGACTGACATGGCAGATTTTGCACCGGACCTCCTTGAGTAACCCAGATGGCTTGGCAGTGGATTGGGTTGGCGGGAACTTGTACTGGTGTGACAAAGGCCGGGACACCATCGAGGTGTCAAAACTCAATGGGGCCTACCGGACTGTGTTGGTCAACAATGGCCTGAGGGAACCTCGCGCTGTGGCTGTGGATGTTCGTTATGGGTGAGAAGCACAGCTTGTATTAGGTTTCACAGGCTGTCTAAACACTCTTATCTGGTTATGGGAAATTTAATTTAGACTAACTATACTGTAACTATCTTTATCACCTGCTGGTTAGGTACCTGTATTGGTCTGACTGGGGTGACAACCCTCACATTGGGAGAATTGGGATGGATGGCACCAACAGAAGTGTCATTGTGGAGGATAAGATCACGTGGCCCAATGGACTAACCCTGGACTTCATCAATGACCGTATATACTGGGCCGATGCCAGAGAGGACTACATTGAGTTTGCCAGCCTGGATGGCACCAACAGACACACAGGTAACAGACCAGTTCACACTCTGACATAGATATCTTTTTCTTACTGCTTAGACCAACTTGACTGGGTCACACTTTCCCAACTGATTTTCGACTGTGTGGGACTCCAGTTGCATGCATTGGTCTAAATATTGGTCTGTAGAAATATAAAATGTGTATGTGTGATTAAGTGTTTTTAGTAAGTAGAAATAACATTTAAATGAGAAGTTATGTAGGCAAGAAGCTGTTGAGTGCCACATTGTTGCATCTTCAAATTAAAACAGACAGAAAATACACCCAAGGCACAATTTTTCAATGCATTTATTGATCTTTTAAATAAAGCTGGTGAGGAACTGCTTTAAGTGTTTTTTTATCTTGTCCACTTGACAGGAATAGGAGGATTTATGCAACCACACTGGTAGTGAAACAAGGAAGTGCAGAAAGTGAATATTCAGCCGATTAGGTTTTGCTGTGGCTATATTTTGTTGGGTGACAGGCTAAGATAAGATAAGATAAGATAGACTTTATTAATCCCACACTGGGTAAATTCCTGTGTTGTCCTGTGCTAATGGGCTGGTCAGCTGTCTGAATGAGTTTCCTCTTGTCAAATAGTTTGGGAGCCACCAAGCATAAGCAGGCAGGTCAGATGGTTGCCCTCTGGTCTGGAGTCCTACAGCACAGGCCCAGGGGACAGAAGTCCTTTTTGTTCTTACCAGTGAGGCCTCTTGCATGTATGACGTCTGAATAGCACTCAGTTGTTTAGTACACTCACTACAATAGTTGATATTGTCAGCCAACCAGGCGTCCAGAAGAATTGTGGAGCGCAGCCAAGTGTCTGTATTATTTCATTCTCTAAGCTCTGCTCAACACATATAGATGGTTATAGCATTCCATCATCCCTTGGCGTTGTACTGTGAGTGCCCTACAAGTTTTGAGCATGCTGAGTGTTTCATCCAACACAATGTTCCAACAGCTAAACTGCGCTGTTGGAAGCTTGTTTGAGGGAAAACTACTATTTATACAAAATTACAATTCATAAAAGATATCCGTCTATTAACTTGTTAACACACACACACACACACACACACACACACACACACACACACCAGTATGGCCTTGTGTGTGTTTGCAGAACAAGACTTTGCTTGTTTGAATTCAGATAAAGATTGACCAAAGGGAGCTTCAAGCTAATCCGACTAATATCACAGTTCAACTTGATGTTGTAAAACTTCTCCCATCACATGATATGATATCATCATTTTAGTTGTTTAAAGCATCTTACTTGTTATAATCAATACTGAGTCAGTAATACTATAGTATCAGTATAGTCATCTAATGACAATGATTTGAACTTGTGCCATGTGTGTCTTGTTGCATGTGCCGATTCATGCGTTTGTGATGTACTGGGATTGCTGTGTTTTACAACAGAAACTAATGGTGTGTTTCCATAACGCACCAGCCTCAAATACTGAGAACAAACAGATAAAATGACAAGAAAGTGGGAGCAGAAAAGGTGCAAATAGAGTGTAAAGCCTAATGAGGCGTAGAAACCATTACATAACACACAGAGTGGAGTCGCTGTAGCTGTGCACCCCACCCTGCCTCTGTTTTACATTAACAGGTCAAGATTGTCCCAACAGTTTGTCTTTTAGGGATACAGCAACAAGAATATTGAATTTCTAGAATATCATGGAAAATTGAGACTTGCATTATGAATGGGAAAAGTCAGGTATTGTTTGTTTCTCATATTAATTTGATTAGACAGTAGTTTTAATGTCGTTGTATGCACACTTCTCCACTTTTCATGCACACCTCAAGTTCATCTGTTTGGGAAGGCATAATGTTTACTATTGAAGAGCAGTTTTAAGCTAAAAAATATTTACAAATCAGGAAACTATTGGTTTTTGGTCACAGAACTTCACTGATTAGTTATAGAAAGGCATTACTTAGGACAACAGTTGGAAACAATATGACAGATTTACTGTACCTAACAACTAATGAACAATGTGATTGAATGTTTGTCTGTTTGTTCAGTTCTCAGCCAAGACATCCCCCACATCTTTGCCATGACTCTGTTTGAGGAGCACATCTACTGGACCGACTGGGAGACAAAGTCCATCAACAGAGCTCATAAGTCTCTGGGTACCAACAAGACCACCCTGATCAGCACCCTGCATCGGCCCATGGACATCCACATTTACCATCCCTACCGCCAGCCCGAGGGTAAGAGACACATTGTGGTAGGAAGCATGTAGAAATGGATGTGTAAAGGTTTGGGAATTTGACAGAAAATAGCATGCACTACATCTCACCTTGTACACATGATTACATGTTACTGTGCACCTGCTATGTATAATTGTCATACATATGATATCCCATTGGAATAAATATACATGAACTGTTTTTTTATTATATTTATTCCAATTCCAAAATTAAATTTCAAACAGATCTTACCTGCCTTTGTTGCAGTATAATGTAACTGAACATCTACTCCAAGAAATACATTTGAAAAAGCATTAAACAGTGTTATGGTATAGGGATTCATTGTATGTATTGATAAATATAAAGATGCAAAGAAAGGCACATTCTCTAAACACATAATTATAATTTTCCCTACTTTAATCCAGATATCATATAACCTCAGTCTTGTACTGAAAAACATATCGGTGCAATCAGAGGTTAAAACATTTCCCCTCTTTCCATCCTCCCAGTGCTCAACCACCCGTGCCAGACAAACAACGGTGGCTGCAGTAACCTCTGCCTCCTCTCTCCTGGAGGAGGCTACAAGTGTGCCTGTCCCACCAACTTCTACCTGGCCAATGATCAGCGCACTTGCATGTCCAACTGTACAGCCAGCCAGGTAAGGAGGCTGTGTAAACAACATCATCATCAATGCGAATATCGCTGAATGACTACAGTTGATAAGTGGATTTTCGTATCTCAATGTCTCGCTGTGTCTCGTTTGATGAACTCCTTATGCCTGGTGATTGTCTATTGACAGCTGGCTGGCTGCCCAATGCTACAGTAGCTAGCTGAGAAGCTCTGGTGTTATGCCCTATCATCACCTGTAATTTCCCTCTTCCTGCTGTAGTTTGTGTGCAAGAACGACAAGTGCATTCCTTTCTGGTGGAAATGTGACACAGAGGACGATTGCGGTGACAAATCGGATGAGCCAGGAGACTGCCGTAAGTGTTTGAGAACGATAATTAGGAGACGATAGTGTGTCACCTTCCTGTAACGTGTGTGTGTGTGATTCGTTTTGATCTGAACTCATGAGCATAAAAGGGACAATCCTGCAGGGAGGAGCTGAAGTGTTAAACAGTATTGTGGTGTAACTTTTTAGTGTGATGCTGAGAAACTGTAACTCTTTTTTTTTTCATGACAGCTGATTTCAAATGCAGACCGGGGCAGTTTCAGTGTGGCACTGGCATCTGCACCAACCCTGCCTACATCTGTGATGGAGACAACGACTGCCAGGACAACTCAGACGAGGCAAACTGCGGTATGTCTCTTTTTTGTATACAATTATTAATTTCATCCTCAAATAATTATCTTACACATTTAATTTCCTGTATCCTACCTTGTCTGCCATCACCACTTAGTTGCTCATATCTGTTGCTTGTTTTTCTGTTTGCCTGCCTGTGTAACTGCACCACAGATATTCACGTTTGCCTGCCCAGCCAGTTCAAATGTTCCCACCCGAGCCGCTGCATCCCAGGCATCTTCCGCTGTAACGGCCAGGACAACTGCGGAGAAGGAGAGGATGAGAAGGACTGTCGTGAGTAGAAGTTTTTTTCTTTTTCAGTTGCATCATATATATATATGATGATATATATATATATATATATATATATATATATAATATAATATAATATAATATACAGTGCCAGTCCTGATATGCTATTCTTTCACTTTGGTGCTTAATTTCACACAGTAACTATAAATCTTATTCCCTCCCAACAGCCGAGGTCACGTGTGCACCCACCCAGTTCCAGTGTGCCATCACTAAACGCTGCATACCTCGTGTCTGGGTGTGCGACCGCGATAATGACTGTGTGGATGGATCTGATGAGCCCGCCAACTGCAGTAAGACTCCCATTTTATTTAGCATTTTGTTTATTTAGAGTCATCATAATCAGCTCTCAAATTTAACCGCCCCCAAATGTTTCCCTCTCCAGCCCAGATGACGTGTGGTGTGGACGAGTTCCGATGCAAAGACTCCGGACGCTGCATCCCTGCTCGCTGGAAGTGTGATGGCGAGGACGACTGTGGCGATGCGTCAGATGAACCAAAAGAGGAGTGTGGTAAGAATATTGGATATAGGAAGGTCTGGCGAGTCCACACAGCATTCCGGGATGGGAGAAAAACATGCTATGGTTTATTGGCATTTCTTTAAACCAATTACAATCGTCTTGGGCAGTGCTAGGCGCCGGACGGAGCAACAGTGCCTCTGCAAAATAGCCTCGGGAAGGAACTTGTTTTGGTGGAACGTGTACGTTCAAAGGTTGTTTTAGCCGTCCAACAGAAAACTCAGATTGGACAGATAGTCTAGCTAGCTGTCTCAATTTACTCTGCAGAGATCTGAGGAGCAGTTAACCATAGTCGTCATAGGCTGAAATGAGGGACATCTGCCGGAATATCCCGCAGCATCTGAACAATCCCAGGAATGAATAGTTGTCGATATAGACTTTAAAATTAGACAGATGCCACTGAAGAGGCATTTGTTTCACTGATGTTTCCAAATTGCACTTAATTATTTCTCTTTTTATGTTATTGACTGTAACATTTTCAATGATTTGTACAGCTGAGAGGACATGTGAGCCGTACCAGTTCAGATGTAAGAACAACCGCTGTGTACCGGGCCGCTGGCAGTGTGACTACGACAACGACTGTGGGGACAACTCAGATGAAGACAAGTGCAGTAGGTGTCACTTTTTAGCTTGGAGACAACGCCTGCATACTGTCAGCATTATCTCACCTGGTCCAGTGTCACTTACACTCATGCCTTGTCCACTGGTAGAATACTCACTTTGCATCTTTAACCTGTGTATACTAAGTCACTTGTTCGGCACTAACATTCATTCTCTGTCATTTCTGATGCATCTCACTTCATCTGTTATTTGTTTCATTTCACACTGACCTGTTGGCATGAGCCAGAGGTAAGTGAGTCCACCTTCATATGTCACCTCTCTGCTGTATCTCCACTCTCATGCTCCTGTCCATGTGATCCCCACCCACCTGTGAGAGTATGCAAGCTGAGCTCTAAATAGATTAATTTTGTAACATTGCTGTTCTTTTTCCCCTTTGTAATGAGATGGCACTGCTTAAGACTTTAATTTAGTCTTTAATGCTATCTTTGATTAGTACCACAAATATAACATATGGAAACAAATATATAACTCAAATTACATCAGGTATATTGAAAATACATTAAAATGAACATAACAGTGGCGCGCCTTGGTAACTCACCTGGTAGAGCGTACACCCCATGTACTGCGGCCTAGTCCGCGCCGCAGCAGCTGCAGGTTTAATTCCGACCTGCGGCCCTTTGCTGCATGTCATTCCCCCTCTCTCTCTCCTATCATGTCTAAGTTGTCATATCAAATAAAGGCCTAAAACGGCAAAAAAAAACTTTAACATTGAGACTTATTGAGCTCCTTTCATTCTCTAACATCACCTCCCGCAGCATCTACAGTCTTCTTCTGTGGTTGTTTCAACCCTTATCCTGTGTTTTGTGCTGAGGGCTAAGATAGCAACCTTGTATAGCCTTGCGTTATGTCACTGACCTTGTCTTTCTTCTTCTGTAGTGCCTCGACAATGTTCAGAAAGTGAGTTTGCCTGCACGAACGGCCGCTGTATTGCCGGGAGGTGGAAGTGCGATGGAGACCATGACTGTGCTGATGGATCTGATGAGGTGCAGAAACCTTATATTTGGGTTTCCTTTAAATAATATCTTGTATTTATCTGGAAAGATAGTTGAATTGTATGGGTTCAGTATTATTGTAAGTATAAAAGCTGATCCTGCTGGCTGTGATGTTTCTTCAGAATGGCTGTGATCTGAAGTGTGACAACGACCAGTTCCAGTGTAAAAACGGACACTGTATTCCCATCCGCTGGCGGTGTGACGCCGACCCTGACTGTATGGACGGCAGCGATGAGGAGAATTGTGGGGGCGCTGGTAAGTGTATGTTTGAGTTTGTAAAAGCTGTTTTGAATTGTATTACCTATTAATTTGTACTACTATTACAAGTGCTTGTTTGTGTTTTCTCTGCCTTGTAGTAATCATTTCTTTCTGTTTTTCTCAGCTGGACGTCACTGCCCTCTGGATGAGTTCCAGTGTAACAACACTTTGTGTAAACCCCTCGCCTGGAAGTGTGATGGGGAGGACGACTGTGGGGACAACTCTGACGAGACACCCGAAGAGTGCCGTGAGTGCAGGCTTGTAAATCACACACGTGTTGAATGTCTGTCAGTCTTCATCTTTTGTCCTGACCTGTCCTCTTTCTCTGTTCGGCTTTTAGGGAAGTTCCAGTGTCCTCCCACCAGAGCGTTCCGCTGCCAAAACGACCGTGTATGTCTGCAAGTGTCAAAGAGGTGTGATGGTGTCAATCACTGCAGCGACAACGCAGATGAACTGAACTGCCGTAAGTTGTGGAGTCATTCAAATTGCTGTGAAATCCCCTCCTTCCTCAACTTTGAGGAGATTGCTGACCTGTGTGTGTGTGGTGTTATGTGTCTACAGAGGTCCCTCCAGCTGTTCCCACATGTGAGAAGGACGAGTTCATGTGTGCCAATGGAAGATGCATCAGCTCCACTTTGCGCTGTAACTTCTTTAACGACTGTGAGGACTATGGCTCTGATGAGATCAACTGCAAGACAGGTGGCTCATGTCAAAACTGATTTCTATATTATAGCTTAACACAAATCTGATGTTTCAAATGTTTAGCATTAATCAGAAGCAGAATCACTTAGATTTTAGAATCCACTCATGTTTATGGCTTATGTTTGTGTTTAGACACCAAACTAAATGACTGCAGGAGTAACAGAACTCAGTGTGGTGATGGAGACGAGGCCCACTGTGTCACCAACAGAACAGACTCCTTCTGCTCCTGCAAACCAGGCTTCCAGAAGACGGGACACCACACCTGTGGAGGTACACATGCACAAAACACTGCACCTGACAAATGATAACTTGCTTCAAATATTTAAACACTTTGGAGGCGATCAGCTGGGCTGTGATATTTTTCTGTTTAATATTTTCCTCTGGCTCTCTGTTTTTTTCAGATAAGAATGAGTGTCTGCAGTTCGGAGTGTGTTCGCACATCTGCAACAACACTAAAGGCTCCTACAAATGCAGCTGCCACAAGTACTTCACCAGGATCAATGACACCTGCAAGGCTGACAGTGAGGACCAGAACTGCATCTGTTTTATATGCTGCTTATCCTTTTAGGCTACTTTTTAAAACCATCATACCATTTCCTAAAAATAGTTCATTTTAGTTCAAAGGCCATCCTTGTGAATTTTTCTCTACTCCTTCCAGGCATGAACAGCAGTCGACAGATTCTCTACATAGCCGACGACAATGAAATCCGCAGCCTGGACCCCGGCATGCCCAACTGGCGCTATGAGCAGACCTTCCAGGGCGATGCCAGTGTGCGTATTGATGCTATGGACCTGCACGTCAAGACCAACCGCATCTTCTGGACCAACTGGCACACGGGCCGCATCTCCTCCTATGAACTTCCAGGACCATCCACATCATCATCCTCCTCGAATGAGGGCAGGATCACAAACCTGCAGGTAATGCTGGTTAAATGTGTGCAGACACACAAACTCTTAAAGGGGTGATTAAGTGATTATATAGCGTATTTTACACTGTTCCTTAAGGTCTCCTAATAGGGTATGTAACATTGGTTGGGCTGAAAATTGCCGGAATGCTATTTTATTAGGCCCTTAACTACCCTGTGAATATGGCTCTATTTGGAACAAGAGCTTTTCTTCCAAATATGGTATGCTCATGAATATTTAGATGAGCTGCGCTGATTGGTTTGAGCGAACCCCATAGAAACACAGTGGAGACGAGACAGCAGGTCTCATATTTCAGACACTGCAAAGTTATACATTGTTTGTCAGGCTATTTCGTTGTTAAATTCACTTCTGAGACTTTTTTAAGCAAGAAATATGGGCTGTTTTACGAAAATTGATGGCTAATTGCAAATTTGGTAAGACTCCTGAGCTCCACACAGTCTGACGTGAAAGCGGCAACCTCCATACCCAGTGAAAGTCACCGTTTCTCGGTTACTGGACTACCGGGGCTCGGGGCTCCGCGGAGCTCCGGAGCTGGCTGGCTGCCAGCTGCCGGCATAACTAGAGTATATTTACAGTTTGAATTTCATCACGCCACTTATATAACATATACCCCAAGGTCTTATAAAGCTAACAATGGTGTCCGATTTCAATTTAATGCATTTTTGTGAACATTAGCTAGGGATTTCGTTAGCTGCTACTGTTCCTTCAATCCTATGTGTACAGATCGTGGCTAGTTAGCTTCACTTTCGGCATAATTAGAGTATATTTACAGTTTGAATTTCGTCACGCCACTTATATAACATCTACCCCAAGGTCTTATAAAGCTAACAATGGTGTCCGATTTCAATTTAATGCATTTTTGTGAACATTAGGGATTTTGTTAGCTGCTACTGTCCCTTCAATCCATTGGGTAAAGATAGCGGCTAGCTGCAGGCCCTGGAGCTCCATGAGGGCCTCGGCATTTTGTAGTCCAGTAACCCAGAAACGGTGACTTTGCGCAGGTATGGAGCGCCGCAGGCTTCCCTTCGTGACGGAGATCCAGCTAGCTCACAGCGAGCCGGAGTCTATGAAGTAGGACACGCTGGGCAGTGAGGCAGCACTGGCCGCTGTCACGTAGCCTGCTGAGCTCCTGCTGAACTGCGACACACAGTCGGACAAAATTTGCATACATTTTCGTAAAACGGCCCATATTTGACCTCTACATAGTTGATTTCTCGCATAAAAAAGTCTCAGAAGTGAATTTAGTGATAAAATAGCAGATGAACAATGTATACAATTTCTGAGATCTACGCAACCTATTCAGAAGACTAAGCTGACCTCAGATCAGTGATGTAGCCTATGTAAATGTTTGGGCGTGACAAAGATAGAGACTAGAGCCAAATGAGGAGGAGCCGCCGAGTTGACGTCAACTAGGCGGCTCGTTGAGATTTGCCCGTTTTCAGAGGCAGTTTCAAATTGTGAGATTTGCAGAGGAAAGAGGTGTCAATGGGATTTTCAGGTTCTATGTATGTCCTAGTTACCCACTAAACTGTCATTATTCAACTATGACAAGGTAAAATCGGTTTTGCATTCAATCACCTCTTTAATCATACTTTTACAAACACATGCTATGACCACCTCTCTGCTCGTATCCAGATCAAAGAGCTGAAGATGCCTCGTGGGATAGCAGTGGACTGGGTTGCTGGTAATCTATACTGGACCGACTCTGGTCGAGATGTAATCGAAGTGGCTCAGATGTCAGGCCAGCATTGCAAGACCCTCGTCTCTGGCATGATAGACGAGCCTTACGCCATTGTAGTGGATCCACAGAGAGGGTAAGAGAGAGTGTTGAGTTTCTGATGTTTGCTTTAGGGCGACAATCCTATACAATATATGATTTCTTTCGTCATATGTTTTGCAATTGCGTGTTCCAACTCTGTGTTTCCCTTCAGTACCATGTATTGGGCAGACTGGGGGAACCATCCTAAAATTGAGACAGCTGCCATGGACGGCACTCTGAGACAAACTCTAGTTCATGAGAACATTCAGTGGCCCACCGGTCAGTATTACATTAGCATTGTATGGTTTATCTTAACCCTGACATGCATATTCTTTCTTAGCAACTTCCTGCTCCACATTCAAAGTTAGACGGCTTTTATTCTTGGGAGCTGTCAAGCAGAATGATTCTATATAGGTTGTCATGTCTTTTTCATCAAGGCTCTTCCATTCTGTCTCTACAGGTCTGGCTGTGGACTACTTCAACGAGCGTCTTTACTGGGCAGATGCTAAACTCTCAGTGGTTGGCAGTGTTCGTCTGGATGGCTCTGATCCTGTCATTTCTGTCTCTGGCATCAAAAACAGTTGAGATGTTTCTACACTCAAAAACAAAACTGGGATACATGAAAGAAATCTGACAATAAAATGTTCCCTGCGGACGTTTCTCTTTTTAACCCATTTCTCTTTGTTTCCCAGACCTGCTCCATCCATTCAGCATAGATATCTTTGAGGACTACATATATGGGGTCACCTATATCAATAACATTGTCTTCCGGGTCAACAAGTTTGGCAAAGGCCCCATGGAAAATCTCACCACAGGCATCAACCATGCTACTGACATTGTCCTCTACCACCGTTACAAGCAGCCAGAGAGTGAGTGTCAAACATGCTGTGTCTTGCTGTTCTACACATACAGTATACTGTTATCTACATCCTGAAAATCATAAGATGCATATAGTTTGAAATTGTATAAATGAATACAACTGGGTTTATATATTTCATGCCGTTTTTCTTATTGGATGTCTTGTGTCTCTCTGCATCAGTGACTAACCCATGCGACAGGAAGAAGTGCGAGTGGCTGTGTCTGCTCAGCCCCAGTGGACCTGTGTGTACCTGCCCCAACAACTATGTGGCTGACAATGGCACATGCGTGGAGAGACAGAGCCCCACCCAGGCACCATTCTGTAAGTCTGCAGATACAGCACACCAATGTACACTTACAGATATGTCAGCAGTAGAGCAACAGCCTTACTTTCAAACTCCTGGGTGGTTTTCATCTGGGAGGCTTTACATTAAGATGCTGCATACAAAATGTTGGTTCATGATGGAATTGCATGCCCCCATCCACCCCCCAACTCCTTCACAGCTCCCCCCTCAGGGCCCTGCGATATTCTGTGTCAGAACGGTGGCAGCTGCTTCCTCAACGCCCGCCAAGTGGCCAAGTGTCGCTGCCAGCCCAGCTACACCGGAGAGAGATGTGAGATCAACCAGTGTAGGGACTACTGCAAGAATGGAGGCAAATGCAGTGCTTCTCATACAGGTAAGAGCATGGCACGCATGATGTCTTTTCCTCATTTAGCAGTTAAGCAAGAAGTAATTTACTTAAGTTTCTTTCCTTTTCACAAGAACATACTGTATGTATTACTATGTCTCAGTTGTGTATATTTCTTTGTACTGATTTTGTTACACCGTGAGTGGGAATACCATAATCTGTTGGGAGGTTAATAAATAGGCACTTTTCCTTGTGGGAAAATGTCTCTAACTAGCAAATTATTAAGTGAAATAAACATGTTATGGCAAATTTGATGTGAAATGATAATTATTTTCTAGCAAGTAATTTATGCCACTGATGGCAGCTGAGCAAACATGTTTTATGTTTTCCTGAAAATCGTTAGTTCAATTTTCACCCATCCTTTCCATGTCTGTGAAAGCTCTCTGGAGTATTTATTAGTAGCAGTAATCCCATGCCTAAATGCTGCAGCAGAGAGGACATAAGCAGGTGATTTTCAAAAATCACCAACTTTCATTCTATGCTAGTTCTGCATTTATTTTATAATATGTAAAATCAGTGTACATTTCTAGTTAACAGTAAAGTAAAATTGGGCGAAATGATAAAATTCTAAATTCTGTAAGGGACGTCAGTTGTTGAGATACATTAGCTACAGCCTTTGTGAAAGCAATTGTAGTTGTATTCATATTTGTCTCAAATTCTTTTGAACTCTTAATTCATATCTGACCTGTGTCCCAGGTGCCCCAACCTGCAGATGCCCAAAGGGCTTCACAGGGCCCAACTGTAACCGCCACACTTGTCAGGACTACTGCCTGAACGGAGGCAACTGCTCAGTCAACATGGGCAACCAGCCAACCTGCAGCTGCCCGCCAGAGTACCGGGGAGACCAGTGCCAGTACAGTAAGTTGCAGCATTGTCAGATGTTGCTACATTGTTAATTGACAAAAAAATGACATCTGTAAAAAAAATCTACTTTTAAATAAATTATTTATAATTGTACGGGGGAAGAAAAAAAGCCCCAATACTACCACAATCCTATGGAACAACGTCTACACCTATGACAGTTCTTTGTACTTCTCACACATCTTCCTTCCTGTCCTCAGCTAATTGTGAAGGGTTCTGTCACAACGGTGGAACCTGCTTACAAACCTCCAATGGCACCAAACTCTGTCTGTGCACCACTCAGTACATTGGACACCAGTGTGAGCTGGACAAATGTCTATTCTGCGGAACGGGCAAGTGTTTGACTGCATCCTCAGGCGAGGTTTCCTGCAGGTAGGTACACTGTGGACAACGTGGACTCTACACAAAATAAATTGAACTTAGATTTGTAAATATTCATTAATATAATCTATGCACATCATGCATCTTACAGGTTACATTGATTTATAGCACCCATATTTGATTTGATTGACATTAATCCTGCTATATCAGGACTCTGAGGGGATTTTATTGAGCAACTTAATTATTTATGTGTGTGTGTGTGTGTGTGTGTGTGTGTGTGTGTGTGTGTGTGTGTGTGTGTGTGTGTAGCTGTCCCAACGGTCAGACCCAACCCAGCTGCTATTCCTGTTTGAACTACTGCTCAAATGGACAATGTTCAGTTGACACTCGTACCCTGCTGCCTCAGTGCAAGTAAGATATGATACCCAATCCTCCCACATTACCACACTGTCTCTGTCTTTTTCTGGCTTTCAACTCGCCTACACAGGTTTCATGCCAATTCTCTTTAATTCCCATATACTGCGTACAGATCAGTCCACAGTGTGTAAATGGACTACACTGCTCAGACACTCAATGAGTTTTTTAAGAGCAATTATTAATTATTTGCATATGCATTTTCTGATATTCTGTTTGTAAATCAATTGTAAATGAATTATTTTAATATTCCAGCTTATAATTTGCAGAAATTATTTATTATTATTTATTAGTTTGTATAAATGTTTTAGGGGAAGTGGAAGATATCCTGTGACTGAATGGATTAATAGATGTGTTGATTGCTAAAACGTCATCAGACTCTCCTCTTTACCCTGACTATAATGTTATCTGTGATACAGATTAAAAGCAGAAATAACAATTTCCAGGTCTCACACACACACACACACACACACACACACACACACACACACACACACACACACACACTCTCTGTAACTCTGTCTTATTGTGTGTCCAGGTGTCCTGTAGAATGGAGGGGATACAGATGTGAAATTACAGCGGCTTCTATGGATTCTTCTGCTTCCAGTGGAAGTAAGTCACTTGACATCAGTCAGAGAGTCTTGTTAGTACTACATGTACTTTGGTCCTGTTTGCTCACATTATTTGCTCACTCGCAGGTACTGCCTCCGTTGTCATCCCAGTACTTCTGCTGCTGTTACTGGCACTGCTGGTGGTTGGTGCCATCTTGTGGTACAAGCGGAGAATGCGCGGGTGAGTCCTCGTTTCAGAGACTTTAGATTCAAGCTCCCATTTTTCATTTGTTCCTCACACACTATCTTACCTTTTGATAACCATCTATTTCCTGTCTCCCAGGTCTCTATGGCCAGGCAAATCTCGTTCTCAGTGCTCGCGGTAACTTATAGGGTTACATAATTCACCTGTTGACCCACAGATCCTGTCCCCTCCCTTCCCTAGTATCCAGTCAGATTAGCCATGCTGTTTGTCAAGCCATTTGTCCACTTTGTTGTTCATTGTAGAAATCTTGTCCCTGCCTGCCATCTCCTGTTTGCCACCCACTGGGTTTCCCACCCAGCAACACTGTGGTGTATTGACTCTTATCTGAAGTAGCTTTGCTGGTGATGTACAAGCAATTGAACTGTTTTGTACTTCTTCCGTATCCATACCATCCCTTGTTTACATGTGTAAATGTTAGGCTTACAATATGTGCTTGCATAGTAAAATATACAACTGTGCATCTATGAAAAATGTTTATGTGCTTGCAAACAGCCGAATATTTGCAATGTGAAATTCCAGCATTCACATGCTGCAGTATATTCTCTGGGTTTGATCAAATGACCTTTTGTCAAAAGCTCATTTGACAACCTTTAATAAATGTTGTTGTGATTTTGTGAATGGTATGTTGCTGTTGCTGAGTCAGTACCTGGTTTGATACTTTTCAAGCGAATGTGACTGTTTAATTTAAGGTTTATCCCAAAAAATAGTTATTTTTAATTTCTTAGAAGTTAATCAGTTTGTTTACCTTTGTCTCTCTGCAGTGCAAAGGGCTTCCAGCACCACCGAATGACAAATGGAGCCATGAATGTTGAGATCGGGAACCCTGCTTATAAGATCTATGAAGGAGATCCTGATGATGACGCTGGGGAGCTCCTGGATTCAGACTTTGCTTTGGACCCAGACAAGGTAACACGGCTAAAAGCACTCTTATATAAATGGTCTGTTCACAGAAAACATATCTTCTCACTTCTTACTCCTAGTGGTAAATAGCCATGCAGATAGTTTGAGTATTATGTTACTAAATTAGAACATTTCTGTGTGTGGAATTTCATTTTTGGTAAAAAAGTAGTTCCAATGAAAACTGTTCTAAGAGAGGCCTTTGAATTATCCAGAGTAACCTAGACGTTGTTTTGGAAAGACACAGTCAGTGCTTTGACCCCTGTTTGTCTTGGGGTGGTAGCAGAAATATTGGACTCAAATATGTCAAACCTGTTACTACCCCCGCTTGGGTGGAGGTAACAAAGTAGAAAAAAAGTTAGGTGAACCAAATTAAAGTTTATTAAGCAAAGTAATTAAAGAAGAACAAAGTGGTGTGGGGAGGCTCTGCTCCTGCGGAGTATGCTGGCTGAGTAAGGGGGAGAGAGGTGGAGGTGGAGGAAGGGTCTTTTGAAGTCTTGTTAGGTGCTACTGATTGATCAACAGCAATTGATTGGCTGGACTTACTGAAACAAAGAACCAGAGCAGACAGACATACTATACAACATAATAAACACTATAGGACATATCAAGTCAAATAACAAAGCAAAACTATCCACAAGGCTTCTAGTGGTAAGAGGGAAAATGTGTGGGGGTTATTTGGGTGAAATGGCAAAATCTTTTTTTGTAATTTGAATGACCTTTTCAAGCACAAAATACAGTGAATGCTGCTTTCACACATAAATAATCTCTGCCTGTCTTGTGTCCTTTGAGTCACCATGTAATTTTCTTTGCTCTGCAGCCCACCAACTTCACCAACCCAGTGTATGCCACCCTGTACATGGGTGCCCACAACAGCCGCAACTCTCTGGCCAGCACAGATGAAAAGAAGGAGCTTCTCTCCCAGGGCGACGAGGACATGAGTGACCCGCTGGCGTAGAGCTTGGCATGAATTGTACTCTGCCAACTTTGCCCTGCCCAACCCAGTGCTGAGCTCTCATCTTATGCCTTTACCAACTGAAAAGAAAAGCAACAAAAAAAAAAAAAAGCGAGAACACTGTATAAAATGTATAAAATGAAGGACTACTTTTTTAAGTGATTGCAGTATTATATTTTGTTCTTTGACAAAAACATCCTCTGGTGATGAAAAGGAACCATTTTATAGACAGTTATTCAGTTCTTCTTTTAAATTTTGCTCACCTCCCCCTCACAATTCTCCCTCCCCTCTCACACATATAGCCACTACCTCTGTGCAAATGTAAAAGATTGAGGGATACAAATGGCAGTGGAACAATTTTTATTTTTTATTTTTGTATGAATTGTATAGGGGAGGGAAAAAAAAGAATATTGTTCCATCCTAGAAAACGTTGCCAAGTCTTTGTTGTTCATAAAAGAGAGGAGAAGTGTCAGTGCTCACTACGAATGCTTCCTGGATGCTGGTTCAGCTCAGTCTTTCACATTATGTGTATGTTTGCTGCTGGAGGTCTAAAGGGAGACTGAGGCTGGCAGAGTACACATGGAGGACTCTGCATCTGAACTACATTCAAGTGATTGTCTTTTACCTCCTTGCACAGAACTAAAGTTATATATATATTTGCATATATATAAACCTATTAACAACAAGTGTCTTGAAAATATACCCAGGAATACAAACATCAGTAACAAATAGCAGTCTGTACTTTTTAACAGTTTTTTTTTTTTTTTAAGTCATTGTATTATTGACATACTTTGTGTCAGCAATGAATGAGTCAATGGCAGTGTGCAAGTGTGCTGGATGAAGATGATTGTAACAAAGTCCACATTCCGGGATGAAAAGTCTGGGATGGATGATATCTGTGGCCTTGGTTTAGCCTACTGCAGGACACTCTGGACAGGAGTCGGATTTTGCTCTGAAACCGTTCTAGAAAGTTGTATTTAGGAGTGATGGCAAGTTTCTTTGAATTTTCCGGTCATCACTTAAAAACAATCTGCGGCGAATATTTAGCTGAGAATCGTTGCATTTGGCTTTTGTTCTTTGTCTTTTGATTGTAAATGTCCTTTCAGGAAAGTCCGGGGAGACAGTTTGATGGTACGTACTTTTGTGCGAGATCAAGGTTGTTTTTTTTTGGTCTTATTTTCTTTAATTGATTGTATGTAATTACATGGACGTATAATTTAGGTTAATGCTCATTGTTAAGTGCATTCCCAGGAAGGGGACTGATGAGCTTCCTGATAAGCATTCATTCCTTTGTTAATTTCTTTGCCTTGCTGCTAACGCTAACCATCTGTCAGTCAAACTGTTTTTTAGTCTTAAAAGTGTTGCTCTCTCTGTGTCTCACTGCTCACCACGCTGCTTTTAACTGAGCTTATCAGACATAACTGCCATATCACTCTGCATGGTGCTCTCACACACCCATCCTAGAGGGAAACTCTAGCTTTGCCCCTCACTTGTTAACAGTATTCATCACGTTTTATTTTTTTTTTGGTTTTTTTTTTACATCCTGCTCTGTTAGATTATTGCCTGACCATGTAAATTAGAACAATCATTTTTCAGTTGGAGAATTTCTTTTGTTGGCAAAAACCCACATGGATATTTGTGGTTCTGATTGTTTTATGATTCTATTTCTTTTTGATATACAAAATTAAATGGATTTTTATAGTAGAAATGTATGGTGGCTCTGTCCGTCATTTGGAGAGATGAGAGGGAAAGCAATCACTTATTATTGCTGGCTGGAGTACATCAGAAGTGAACATCAAGTATCCTTTAAAAAATAAATAAAACATGTAGTGATCACTTATTTTGAAATTTGCTTCATCAAAGAAAGATCAGCCTTTGTTTTCATACTTGCATAATTCATCTTATTTATTAAACAGGAAGTGTCATCTTCCAGTCAATGGACAATATCATGGATCATTTCTTCTAAAAAGTAAATTTCTTGATTTAAATGTACATTAATATTAATGTCCACGCCACGGAAAGAATAGTGTCTCATACAATGTAGAGCCAAATTAAGTAGTGTAAAGATGTATCGGCCCCTTTTGTGCCAATGTCATGTAAGTTTCAATACCTGTTAGGAGGAAACACATAATCTCTATTAAAACAGAGAAGATAAAAAGCTTAAAACATAAGACCTTTATAGAATGGGAACATCCTTCATTCCATCACCACTTCTATAGCAGGTTAATGTAATCTGGGCCATTAATCAGCAGTCCGTGTGGAATCTTCTTCATACATTTGTCACTTCCCAAATGTCACTTAAAGTGTGCGGGAAGTGTTGTCAAGGCGTATAACATTCAGTTTTTAAGAAGTACTTGGACAAGGCATAAAGAAATGTCAATCGTGAGCTTAAAGACATTGAAGGTAAATAAAAAGAGTAATCTTAAAATCATTATTCCCCTTGCCTTCTAGCTGTAAGACTTTAAAGCTTGAAATTTCAACCTCTGCATATTGTCAGTATTATAAGACTGATGTTATAGAACAAGGCAATAAAAAATACAATCTTTTACAATTGAAAGATGTAAAACAAACAAATTATGGCTGACTTGTGAGAAATAACACTGTTTACACACAAAAAGGCACTTTTTAAGCAAAACAAGAGACATTGGAGAAATTTTGGTTTGGCTAGCTGTCCAAAAGAATCGATGGTCTTTCCTCCCAGATACATGCGACTGAAATCTAAATTATCAATATTAAATCTTGATTGAATGTGTTTACTTGGCTTAAAGTTAGGAAACAGTCCCCAAATGTCTCATAATAATATTGAAGCTTCTCTGTTATTTGGAAGAAGGTTTTGCAAGTCTCTTCAAGGCAAACATCCCAGCAGCAGAGAAGGCATCTTCCCCTGGCTGGCTCCCAGTCTAAGTCCTGCTACGACTGCATAATCTGAGGAAAATAACTGTCTTGGGGAATAAGATCCACATGCTGGCAGGCGCTTGTTAGTGAAAGTAAAGTTCTTCCTGCTTTTGTGGTCCGCCAGTCCTCACCTCACCTGTTTTGTAGTCGTCCTCCGACTGGTCTGCTTGGCAACAGAGCAGCGAAAGTCTTGCATTTGCAGTGAGACAGGAGTAACCCATTGTGCTTCTGTAATGATGCCTGCTCACTTAAAGTGGCTGTAAAGGGCTGCCATAAATAAATAAATTACCCAGCTATAACAAGGGCTCTGTCCTGTCCCTCTCAGTCTTTGTGATCTGCAGCCTCAGGGTTGAAATGGACCATCAGGACACAGGGAGGGATGTTATAGTGGGGAGAGGAGTATAAGTGACCAATAAGTGGTTTAGGGTCTCTTCCAACCGCTCCGGATCAACGCGTCAGCTCGCAGGAAAGGCTGGTTTCGGAGATCTGTGAGTAGGCATGGAGAGAGGGGTGAGAGACAGGGGGGCACACATGTTAGAGGACCCAGAGGTCAATCTGCAAACTTGCTTCTACTATTTCCCTTACTTTTGCAGTGCTAAGAGTGTGTTTAAACCACAAATGTAGAGGACATACACTCAGTTGCAAGTTTATCAGCTACACGTAATTACGTGACGTGTTTCTATTATTTTGCCCTCCCCCCATTTATATGAATAAGGGTAGACTAAACAGAAACACCTCTCATGCAATACAGTTCAACAGCGCCACAAACATCCTCCAACATTATCAAACAGTTGAATCAACAAAAACTGAACATTATAAACCCCAGGAGTTATTGCTGGACTGTTGCATTAGTTTAAGCTATGTATACCTAATAAACTGCCAACTGAGTGTATATTTGTATATTTCATTCAAACAATTGTAAAAACTCTGCAAAACGTCTGCAGGTAAACTTTGTTTACTGTGCATTAGAAATATAAAATTAGCAAATAAGTGCATAAACAATACAGACTGAATGGCACATTCCCATAACCTTGCATTTCAACTTGTAGAAGTGACACAAAACAGTGAAATTCATGGCTTTGGGAATGCAGTTATGGCAACTTTGTAAAACTAATAATGCAGCAGTAAAAGTAAAAGTAGCCATCATTATTACAGTTACAGTACAATGGTCAACAAGCTCTTCAAATTGTTGAGCAAAAATCAAGCTGGCTGTGTCTAAAGTAACAGAAAACCTTTCAGCTCTGTAAAAATAATTTGAATACAGACAGTGTTCATGTTAATCTGACTGTGTGTGTGTGTGTGTGTGTGTGTGTGTGTGTGTGTGCGTGTGTGTGTGTGTTTTCTAGAGCCTGTTGACCAAATAGCTGTTCAGCACAGTGCAAATGACAGTTAGCATAGACAAAACATGGCGGACGTTGTTGACAGGTGAGAGGTAAATAAACACTGGACAACATGCAACATATAATAGGAGGGGGTGAGGATGATGATGATGATGATGATCATAAGGGTAATTTAGACTTAAAATATCACAAAAGCTCTGTCTGAGGCAAAGACCTGGTGGAAAATGTAAGAACTAAATTCATGTTTTAATGGCTGTTGTTGGGGCAAGTGATATTGTATTACTGTAACTCGCTTCTTAAGTCATCTTCAATACTCTTGTTTACTAACTTGTGTTGTAAAGCAAATCTCAGTGCTGTGAAGCCTTTTTATGCGTCCAAAGCACTAGCTGAAGCAGCTGACATCACTATAGCAGCACACAGGAGCCGGAGGGCCAAGCAGGCCAGGTTTCAGCCAGGCTACCTTCCTTACCCTCTCTTAGGAGTGGGAAATACTGTCATTAATCTTCTTTTCAGCTGGAGGGGGTAGAATGAACAGTGGTGGTTGAGGAAAGAAGAGTCACATGTTAGCCGGAAACCAACACCAAACAAGTTAGTTTCATGGAACAAGGCATCGTTGATAAAACCAGTCAACTAGCCAAACCTCTTTTCTGTATGATTGTTAAATTCAGCTTCATGAAAGAAATATGCCATAATAATGCACAGCCTTGTGACATGCATCTCACTTAAAAATGTAATCACAGCCATGGCTGATTGTACTCTGAGTATATCAACATATTTCCACACAAACAAAAATATGTTGACATGCTGTACAACTTTTTTTTTCCCATGGAGATCTGCGTCAGGCAAAGAGGTTTGGCTGACTCCAATCACCAGACGCCTGATAGAAGTCCTCTGAAGTAGAACACAAACAACCAAATGACAGCCCAAGTTAGTTCACAATAGTTGTAGTGGTGAGGTTGGGGTTGAGTGGGAGATGGGGATCATGCTGCATGCACAGTGGGGTCAGAAGGCGTACGAGAGACACCTGGACAACCTTGGCATTAGGGGGGGGGAGGGCTAGCAGTTGGCGTCGTCACAGATGTTGGCTTCACAGAAGAACCGTGAGCCACGTTTAGCAGTGCGGGCTGTGAAGGGCACGCTCTTCAATACTGGGGGAGGAGGGTGAGAAAACATGTCACACCTGAGACACTGCCCTTCGGGGAGGGAGGAGGGGGGGAGACCACCTTCAAATTCTTTCAGAAGACTGTAATAATCCTGTGCTATCCCCCTATTTAGCATTTTTTAAGCAGTATACAGCACACAACATTTAATACAATAACTCAGTTGTAAACAGATATAAGTGCAGGCTGCTGTATAAACAAAATGGTACTAAAAACAGCTGTATAAAATTATATGAAATATGTCTTCATAGAAGTTATAATTGCTGACAAATACTATACATTAACACTTAAAATGTCCTTACATCTGCATACAACTACATTATAGTGTGTTATAAACCATAACTGTCTGTATACTGCTTAAATGTTGTTAAATAAGGGGACTAGAAGTAAAGCGCAGATTAGGATGCACTGAGCATATCTTGGTAAGGCCTCAATTGCATAATAAGCTGTTAACAGCTCTGATAGTAATATTATTAACATTACTTAAAATGACATGAATGCAACATTTATATTATTTACATTTTAAGCACTGATTAATCAACGTGACAAAAACATTGGTTAGCTTATGTGCTATCCTGAGGCTGGAGATACAGATTTTTCTGTCATTAAAGCCCCTATATGTGGGATTTTAAAATGTCTGACTTTGGCACCTCATTTTGGTAGATTCAAGAGAGACTTGCATAATGCCCAACCACTTCTTTTCACTATCTTATTTTTCTACAAACAAAAACCTCATAATACTTTGACAAATGCTATAATGACATAAAATAATCTACACATAGTTAAAAAGGGATCCTGTAAATAAAGATCCTGTATACTAAATTTAATGTACACTTGGAATCAAACTGCCTGTCTGTATGACTATCTACATATTGAGGCTCAACAGCTTTAGTGTAGTACATTTCTAACTAGACAGCACGTCATGGAATAATAACTAGAGGCTGCTATGTGCTGTGGTCCAGATGTGGTGGTGTCTGGACTACGTAGCACAAGGTGCAGTTTAAAGGCGCTGAGCAGTGAATGACCACAGTCATCCTCCACCTGGGACGACCAGGGCTGCTGGCACCCACATGGGGTGTTTTTGGGGTGCTGTCTGGCCCACCTGTGATGATGTCCTCAATAGTGCCATCCTTGCCCTCGTACATGGGCCGGTGGTCTTTGGCTTGCCGCTTGCGCAGCTCTGCGATCAGCTCCTCCTGCTGCTGCCTCTTCTTTTGGGCCTGGACCTGAACCAGCGGAGAGGATATTTGTACTGTTCACTCTGCTGTTTTGACATGCCACAAAGCTTTATTTAGCACTGTGTCAACATCTGATTCGGTTTCATTCAGCTCAGTTGCATGTGCTTTGACTGTACCTTGGGGTCATGCTGTTTAGCCTCCTGAGCCAGTAACTTTTCTCTCATTGCTTCCTCCTGCTTTTTCCTTTGTTCGTTTTCTTCCACTGCATCCTGTTGAGAAGAGAAAAACGTGACAAGTCAAGACACTTGTGTGGCCCTCTAAGGATAAAGAACATAAACAGGAGACACACACACACACACACACACACACACACACACACACTCTTTGATGAATATAAAACATACATTAGAAATGTATGATTTCTCTTTCTGCCTCCACTTTTTGACCTTTCAAACACACACAACTAATTTAAACATACACTGAATGTGCTTTAAAGCAATGGGAATTACACATATTCACTTTCTTGCTAAGAGTTAGATGAGAAGATTGATATTTCATATGTATACGCTAAATAGAAACATAGAAACAACTAGACTTCCCCGTTTCCAGTATATGCTAAGACAAGCGGCTGCTGGCTGAAAACGTATATTTAAGTGACAGACATGAGTGGTTTTGATCTTCTCATCTAACCCTCTGCAAGAACGCAAGTTAGTTCTGTTGTTTGTTGTTCCCAGGCTAATGTCAAAAAGGTAGTGTTTTTGCAGTCAAGTTTCAATTAATCAGTTCATTATTTTATGGTACTGTTTCAAACCAACTCATCACATTCATCACCAGGTTTTATGTTTCCTGGACCAACCTGGAGTCGTAACAAGCGAATTTCCCAAATGTTGAACTATAACTTTAAGTCACTCATACGCACTCAGACAGACACACACACACAGAAATCCTTGTGTTGCACATTTCCTTAAGCAGATCCCATAAATCCATGCTGAGAACAATCTCAGGAAGTGTGCAGTGTGGTGGTGCAGGGCGAGGCTGTCCGGGGGTAAAGGGGATGAGAGAAGAAGGGAGGGGGGACCAGTCTAAACACCACAGCTGCAGCCCTGGAGTCAGACCCAGCTGGCCTTTCCTGTTATTTGGCCTCGGACTATACGCCACGTCCTGTGGCACAGAGGCAGCCAAAGCTCTGCCCTGCTTTTCTCTAACTGAGACTGACAACATCCAAGTCTGAAACCAGGGAACTTCCCATCTGACCAGGAAGGAAAGATTCACCCTGTCAGGACATAAGTAAAGAAAAATAACAAAGATTGCTTGGTGTCCTCACCTTGTAGGCCTTAATAAAGCGCACAAACACGGGGAAGAACACTGAGGGCGGAGTCGTCTTGGCACTCTCTCCGAAGTAGTTCACCACATTGTTAAAGGCTTCCTAGAATCGGGAAGGACAGTGCCAGAGTAGAAGCAATGTATGTAACCACTGTCGAGTCATGATTGGATGTGTGTTAGAGGTCAGTGAGCTGTTTCTAGGTTAGAGGTTTTCCTCATGTTTATTTTCATTTCTTTTTCCTTTGAGGTTAGGAGGTGAGGACAGTGTTGGATACCTCTGCTGTCTTGGCGTCCTTCTGCAGCTTGTCCAGCTGTGTGTCACTGGTCTGGACGAAGCCTTTCAGGACCGAATGGTCATGGAGACTGCACTCTCTCCGTATCAAGTCCATGCCTTTCCCTAGCTCTCGAACATCCAGCAGCACATTTTCCAGAGATACTTTTGCACCCAGTCAATAGGGAATATGTTTTAGTTACAGCAATACAACATTATGGAAATGTTCTTATTTAACTGAACATAACTGACATTTCTATTAACATATCTTGTCTGAACTCACCTGCTGCAGCTTTTTCCACAAAGTGCAGTTCGTTGTAAAAGTTGGCCAGTTCAGGGTACTTCTCTTTCAAAATGAGAGCTATGTAATGGAGCAACGTCATCTTCCTGTCTGTAGACTTAGTGTCCAGCAGCTGTGTAACAATAGGAATGAATGACAATATTAGCAAAAGCACTGCACAAATGAACTGTGTGGCATATTATTGTGCTGACTTTTGTATATGGCGATAAACTGAGCACGAAATTCTACTACTTAATACTCACAAGATCAAGACTTTGTAATTTGAAGCCATAAACGCAGCCTCGCTTGCTGCTGTTCATGTAGTTTCCCAAAGCTAGGATGATCTACAAGTAAACCAGAAGAATACTGTAAATGAAAATGCATAAGCAATAAGCTGATATAAAATCACTGGTTAAAAAAACACTTCTTACCTCGAGCACTCTTTTCAACTTTGGTGCGGATTTCACTGAGCCAGAAGCAGCAATTACTGCATTGAGCTGTGGTGTGAGCATGTTGATGTTGTCAGAAAAGTTCCCAACAAAGGTGATGATGTTCATTCTCTGCGTGAGCCTCTCAATCTTGCTGAAAAACAACATGAAGCGATCTTCCTCAGCTAGCTGGTCCAGTGGACGCCGCTCACGCTCGTACTGACGCATCACCTTCACCTCCCCCTCCGTGGGCAAGAAACGCATCAGGCACTCCACAAAGTCAACGGGTAAGGCCTTGAGGTCAAACCTGAGTAAACATAACATATATTAGTAATTTTTTCTATCTTGTCTATGGTTAAAAAGGTATTTCAAGTCCAGGAAAACATTTATACTTCTCTATTGCTTTGCAGATCTCTTCTGTGGTCTTGTTTGCCTTTCGCAGTGTGATGGCTAAGTTCTTGGAGCGATTGGCATCCAAAAGGGTGACTTTGTTTACTGTCTTCTGGGCTACTTTGCTCTTTGTGCAGGAAAGATCCATAACCGGACCCTGGGATCTGGTCTTAAACAGCTCCTCAAACCTCTCCAGATCCAGCTCCTGAACACGAGTGACGAGTTTACTTACATGTTCTGAACTTATATTATAGGTCAATCAACATTGGGCTTCTACATGAACACACTATTTTCTGCCATAGTTACAATGGTTTTGGTCATTTCACATGGGAGATATCTGTAGTTTTGTTTTCCTCTGTGCTCTTCTCACTGGTCTGAATTGTCGTGGCTCAGTTGGAAAAAAGTGATGTCATGTATTTCATGCACCATTCAGGCTTTAGCAAAAAAAACTTTTTTTGGCCATTTTAGGCCTTTACTCAAATGGGACAGCTGAAGACATGAAAGGTGAGAGAGAGGGGGAATGACATGCAGCAAAGGGCCGCAGGGCAGAGTCAAACCTGTGGCCGCTGTGTCAAAGAGTAAACCCTCTATACATGGGCGCCTGCTCTACCAGGTGAGCTACCCAGGCTTTAGCAAATTTACCTGAGATTAGGAGTGTAAATAATAAGTTTATAATACATAAGGATGTTCTTTAAAAAACAAACACGTTATCTTTGTTGCTTATTAAGTCAAAGATATCCAATGTTATTGAAGTTTTCAGGAACTGTTTTAGCAGTTTTATATGCTTGATTTACCTCGAGCACACGCTCATCATCAATCTCGTTGAAGACTGTGCCGTTGATCTGATTGGGCTTCAAGGCTGTCCAGTTAAACACAGGCAGACGGAACTTGGTCTTGATTGGCTTCTTGATTCGGATAGCTGTACTCGAGAATGAAATAAAAATGTATAAAAGTGTTATCATTAGTTCTGTTACCTGCAGTGGAAAATAACGCAAAGAAGTACACAACAATGATGTCATTTTGTATGGGCTCCTACCTGAGAGACCCACACTCAGGATAACTGATGGAGAAGCGTCTGGCAGAGGTGGAGCGGGAGGAGGTGGCGGTGGTGGGACTGGTGCATTGTGATCTGTAATTAATGTACAAGAAAATGTTAAAACACATTTTACTGGAACACTTGAACAAAAGAGTTTTAGGATTTTATTTTCATTTCATTTATCTGTTTTGTGTAATTTCATCAATCCTATATCATCACTTTGATCTTCTGTGCTTTGTCATCTTTTATTATTCTCTTTATATTGAATTTAATTCATTACACGCCTGTATTAGATGTTTTGTAACCTCTGTGTTTTATGTTCTATGCTGAGCTGTTATCGACACTCCTGCTAAAGAGAATTTTAATCTTAGTGAAGCCCTTTCCTGGTTAAATTAAGTTACAAAAAGAGCTGAAAACTGCTCTAACAGTTGGTACTGTTTTTTTCTGTGCAACAGACTGCCTGCACTCTCACACACAAAGGAAACAACTTGCATTTCCCTTTCCTGTCTGGGGTAGAAACACAGTGCTGCGACCCATCACCTGGCTTGGCACGAACGAACAAGGAGGGGAACTTAAAATAGACCTACTCTGAGGGTCTATAGTCCAACAAAGTCAACTTTCACATATGTGTGTCACCAGACATAATCACTGTGAGTCATGGTCTATCACCTGAGGCAGAGGGAAGAGGAGGAGGAGGTGGTGGAGGTGGTGGAGGAGGTGGAGGGGCTTCACTGGCTGGTGGTAAACTAGTGTCTGGTCCCCCTGGTTCAGTTAACCCAGCTGTTGAACCCAAAGACAGCTGCCTCATGTCACCCAGTGGAATCCCAAGGCCACTACTCCCAACACCTCCCCCACCCCCGACACCCAGCGGCTCGATGGCAATGTCTCCATCAGCCTTCTTGTGCAAACGGATGGTGCCTTGCTGCTCAAGCTCCAGGAGCCGCCTCTCGATGTTGAAGTGCCTCTGGAAAGCGGCATCCTTCTCCTTGATCACCCTCCTCAGGGTGGTGACCTGGGTGTTGGTCGACTCGTACGTCTCCTGGACGGCCACCAGGGGGCGATAAAGAGCACAACACAATGACTCTACGTGCCAAAGAAACATCCTGTTTCCTGCTGACCTAATTTGCTATCACAGCAATTTAGCTATGTGCATCTGAAACAGATCTTCGCTAACACACAGTGAAGTGAAGTGAAAGTGAAGTGAAACCTTTCTGATGCGAGGCAGGCAAAGCAATATTCACAACTAATATCATTACAACTGCCGGCTTACCCGTATTGCATGCAGGTCCTTATCTTTCTGAAGGAGCACCTTCTCCAGATCAGCTACTTTCATCATTGTTTCATTCTCAAGCTCCAGGAGCTTCTCTGTCACCTGGAAAAGAAGATGGGGAGAACAACAACAGAGAGATGAGAGGAGGTGAATTCAGGAATTATTCCGCAGCATGGGCATCTTTCCCAGTTCTACTCCCTCCCACTCCCTTCCCTTATACACTGTGCATCATCAATAAGAAATAAGATATACCCAGCAGCATGGCACAGCAAGAGCATGACACAGCTTTTAGTTTTGATTTTCGAATTACACATGTTGCACAGGAATTCACAGGGATTCTTCACCCTCATCCTCCCCCATCATTCCTGACCCCCAAGAGCAGAATTTGTTTTGAAATTCCTAGAGTGATGTCAGGGCTGCCCACAACCTTTCTATGAGAAGAAGGTCTTTGCAAAGCAGCGTGGGATACGAAAGCAACTGCCCAGAAAGAATGAGCCAATACGAGAACAATATTAAGCTTGTTTCACGCACAGTATTCTCCAGCCACTATTCTGAACCACTTGTGAAATGCAAACACAGAGTAGATTTTTTAATCACCATGTACAAACAGCCACGTTAAGTACACGGCTGGTGAACCACAACAATCTCATAAACGGGCCCAGAGAGCAGTGTTGGTGGTCCAGACTGGGTGGTGCACTTACATGGGACAGGTGCTCCTCCAGTTCCTCTACCTTCTCCAGAGCTGCATTCTTCGTCTCCGCATCTTCCAGCAGACCACCCACGTCAAACACGTTATCCAGGTAGGCCTGGATCTGCACTGACAGCTTGTCACTCTCCGTATGTTTACATTTCTGACGTGAGGGAGAATGAATCAGCATTAGAGATACTCTACACCCACTATACAAATAGTCTCCGCTTGAGGATATTTATTTAGACTGCCCATTTTTACCACAGCACCCTACCTCCAGATAATCATCCAGTCCCAGCTTGGTGAATTCATACTGTAGATGGACTCTGAAGTTCATGTCCTCGACTGAGTGGACCACAATGTTGATAAACTGCATGCAAGCAACCTGAACACCAGATACAGACAGATTTAGATCCAAATATATGCAATCGGATGGATGGATGGATGGATGGATGGATGGATGGATGGATGGATGGATGGATAGATAGCAAAAATCCATCCATAATACAAAGCATATCTTACCATGTAGTCAATGTTTCCCTCCTCACAGCGGAAGTAATCCATCAGTCTCTCAAAGCGTTGCTTCTCCTTACACACCTAAAAATGCAAAAGATGCAGCAATGCAGAGGTTGTTTTTTTTAATAGTGATGATTTTAAATATATTATATTATATAAAGTATTTGATTTTAATTTCAGTTGAAATAAGAGAGGAAACATTCAAAACTAAACATAGAACAACAAAAAGCCCAACATGCAGAGAATCTGAATAGAAGGTCAAAATGAGTTATTTTAAAACTCCTTGTCTTATGTTAAAAATATATCAACTAATCTGGCACACATTGGAGGGGTTGTGGCGTACTGCTACTGACAATCCAAACTAAAAATAGTACTAATTGTGGACCTAATCCTTGATTGCTCTGGTTGAATACCATAGGTGGCCTTCTTGAGATATTCCAAAGACCTGTCACCTTGTTTTAATGTATCTTTTTTTTAAATACAACTACAGAAATCTTGTTTTGACTAGTGGGTTGATTAGCTCTTGCGGCTTTCTGGGGCTTCGAATGCGAGGTAATTGTCTAGTTCCGGTGTTTAGATGACTGTGTATGCAGAAACCGAGAGGCTAAGCAAACCTTTGTGGTCCACTAGCTCCCATCAGGGAGTTGATCCTTATCATTGTTCAAGGTTGGCTCACATCTGGTGTCTTAATGAGACTAATGACCTCAGACCACCATAGGGCTTTGCTTACACCCTCAGTAGACATAAAATCTCCCAGAGTTCCTCCACTTTCATCCCCCTACACTGGCCTTTTTACCTTCATGCACACCAGGGATGTGGCAGATGGTGTCAATTTAATTAATGTCAGTTAGAGGTTTTAATTCAATCCTCACAAGGTTAGCCATGTATTCCAACCAAATATAAACAGTGCCACTTTAGATGATAACAGTTCAAGTTTCATTAAAGAATTGCTTTGGGCACCTCTTTGAAGTTGTCAAATGCTGAGAGGATGATCTCGTGACCTCCTCGGACTAGACAGACGGCAGCCAGCAGCTCAAGGACCAAGGCTTTCGTCCTGGAAGTACAAGTGACACTAGTTAAGACATACCCGGGTAAAGTTCAACTGCAAACACTAACACTCTCAAATTAAAGGTGAAAAATAACTCATATACTATGCTACGCTAACAGAATGGATGTCCTCCAAATGAATGCAAATAAACCAACATAAAGAAGTTGAAATACTAAAGTCTGAAGCAAGGGCAGGTCTTTCTAGCTGTTTACCCTCCTAGCCTTCATTATGAAGTGATCAGCCCTGGCGGTTTACCACTAATCTCCCTTTAGTAAACATTCTTTTAACGACCTGTATATACGCCTCTGATCCCTGACTTCAGAGAGAAGCTGAGCCCCATGGAGAATGAGAGGCATATCATATGAACTGGCTGCAGGGTTTCCCCTATTGTTTGACCCAGCCCTGCGTCTATGGAGAAGAGGGCCTCAGTTCTTACCGTGAGTTCTTATTGTTCAAGCTGAGAGCAATTTCATTGACTGCGTGTGCGTGAGACATGACCATATTGAAGCCATACTGCATGAAGGAGAAAGACACAGAGAGAGAGAGAGAGAGAGAGAGAGAGAGAGCGAATGTGGTCAGAAATCTTAGAATATATCGAGCACTTGACTGCACAGGAAACACATAACCCTCAGGTTTGTAACAGATATCTGTGTCTGAGTCTGTGTGGTGGAGTTACCTGGTAATTCATGATTGCTCTCAAGCACATGATGCATACATGCACATCATCTTTTTGGCTCACAAGGCGGGAGTTCTTGATGGTTTTGCTGTTGGGAACCGTGCCATAGCTGCAACGGATGGCAGAAGTTAATATCTGGTAGAGTTTCAGTAAACAAACGTAGTGCTTTAATTTAAATTTGATGTTTAACCATAGCTTGTTTCATTTATTTCTTGAATTTATCTGGCGTTCATATGACTCTTGTTGTAAGTGTGTCACATAGAGAGAGGCAGAGGGAGAAAATTACAGAGAACGAGGTCTGACAGAAAAAACTTGTAAGGCTTTTGTGATTACAGATGCATCATGGGAGATGCTTGGTTTCCTTGCTGCTGTCAACAGACCATGGTCTATGCACACAGACCGCTGTTATGTAACTGTATTGCTCAGTCATCATTGTGCACATAGTATTACTTTTCGTGTGCAGTTTATAAATGGCCTTTGCAGTGTCTCGTGATTTGCCATTTCTAAATCATATACATTTTCTAAGGTAATACTACATTATACATACAGTTATACTAATCCAGATTCAGCAGTAATCTTAATCTAAATGCTATAAAGCCTGAAAGTTTTCTTGTGGACTATTTTTCTTTTTAATTATTCCTATCAGACTTTACGTTTTTTCATCTCCTGCCTGTGTGTGGCTCAATGATGAAGAAGACAACTGTCCAACATATGCTGCAGCTCACAGCTGGCTCTCATCTGAAGACAGTGTAGTGTGCACATCTGGGCAGATGAGGGAGGACCATTAACAAAGAGAGACTCATAACGCAAAAGGTCAAAGAATTTAGTAATCTCTGATACAGCTCATCTGATTGAGTTTGTGCATAGCCTTGAGTTCAAGACAGAGGTCAGCAGATCCATAATTGATCAACTATTCAAGCATCGTCCTGAAACATAAAAGTACAAAGACAACTGGCTTGCATGGTAATACATGTTTGTAGCATTCAAGGTTAGCAGAGCAAGGCAATAACAGGGATAGGTAACAGCGGGGAAGCTAGCTTAGCAATACGTACCGGAGGACAGACTGGCGGGCAGAGCGCACCAGTGTGTTGCAGAAGGGTTGGGTGCTGGTGTGATGCAGATCTTCTATGGACCTACTCCAAGATTTAGCCTTGTCCAAGAAGCCATCCTCCCCATTCTCCAGCCCCTCAAAATCCAACCTGGGCCACATACAGACAGACAGACAGACAGACAAGCCAACACAGAGGCACAGAGGGTGTAGATGAGAGGCACGGGGAGGTTTAGGTCAGCAAGGCAGTTTGGTAGAGAGCCAGGGGTTATCACAAGAACTGTCATCGAGCTGCATGATAAAGCTCAGCACAGAGATTCTGTCCCATTCAGGCAAGGTATAGCTCAGGTCATTCAGTTTGCCAAGTTTGCCAACAAGGCATACAAACACATCCAAAGAGTGCAATTTGCCAAGAGCACATTTTTAGATGCAAAAGCAGTTTATCACAGGCTCTTAAGGACACAGCATGTTAACCCTGCAGCCAGTTCCTTAGGAAAGGTTATTGGCTACACATGATGTGTGTGTGTGTGTGTGTGTGTGTGTGTGTGTGTGTGTGAAGCGTACTTGTATAAAAATACTCACATGACAGCACACTGGGCAAAGGAGAGGTACTCCACCAGGACATCAAGACCTCTGTTCTCATCATTCAAGAACTCCCTGACCCACCTGTGACACATGGGAACATAGAAAGGTTAGCAGCGCACCAAGTCAAGAACACACCCTTATTGTTTTATTATCATTTAGAATTGCATTTTACCCGTTAATGCATAAAAAGAGAAAGAAAAACAGAAACACAGAGAAAATGGAGATTGGTGTAATTTCTACTCCATAAAAGGCTTCTTATAGGACTTTCTGTATTTAAAGGATTAATCTGTATAAATCAACTTAAATCTTGTTTGGGCTATCCTCTCTATCACTAATATTAACTAATAACTTTTATTTGTTTTATTATGTGTAATGACTCCTACAATAATGGATGAGAATGACAAATATTTACTTAAGAATTTAGAACATTGAGAATAGGTTCTTTAAAAGTAATTACAAGAAAAGGTATAGACAAATGTATATGTAGTGGATGTGTGTTAATTTTATTATATGTTTTGATATGCAATTGGCAAATTAATCAATAATGAACATAATTGTTACTTGCAGGCCCTGTATTAAGAACACATCTTTATTTATCTTTATTTATTTCATTTTTTTCTCATTCTACTGTATTACAATTGGTAATATTGTTAATATCTGATTACCACACCTACCAAAGTTAAAACATGATGAATTCGGTGTTGCAAACCTAGTATGACAAGAATTACTAAATCTACTTAATGATGATGAAGTATAAAAAAGGAAAGAAAAGAAAAGCTTTGTACTGACCAAGTTAACGGTTAAGATCTGGGAAAGGGCTGACTTCGCTAAAAATAATTCAGACATTGCAAGAAACACAAGCAGTCAGACAATTACACAGGTTTTAAACAAACCCCCAGGTTAACCAAAATTACTAGGACATTAAAATAAAGGCAAAAGTGTTACCCAAACTGTCCATTCATCTATCAACTGGTTAAACTTGCCATAGTTGTGTGTGCATAGGCCTGTCACGATAACAAATTTTGCTGGACGATAAATTGCCCCAGAAATTATTGCGATAAACGATAATATTGTCGTTCTGAGACCATTTTCATCTAATATAATGATAATGGCATAATAATGCAGGTACACCTTTTCAAAGATCAATAAACTTTTATTTCTAAAGAATATTTAACACTGGGACTGGAAGACATTTTAAATATCCACAATATGTCTTTGATCTCCTTTAGTATGTCGTCTTTCACGCTGTTGTACAGTTGTGGAATTGCCGTTTGTGACACGTATGTTCTCCCAGGCAATTCGTACTGTCTGTCAAATGTTTGCAGCATTCGTCGAGTGTTTGTTTGTGCGATAGACTACAGACTCTGTACTACATTTAACAATTATTTATTAAACACTAAATATTAAATTTAAATAATATATAATTAATCAATTATATCTATATCTATGTGGCTATCTGCCACATGGCGAGTAAATGTTTGTATCAAAATAGTTCTGTTTTTCAGTCTTCATTTTGGCGAAGGTGCAGCTTCTGCTCCTCTGCTGTCTGCAGGTCGGAGCTTCGTGGGGATGGGCCGACACCCCCCCACACACCCACAAACACACCCACACACACAAAAACTGGCGCGCACACACCAGACGCCAGCCACCACGTCACTTCTGTTTACTGATAGCTATCGTTTACCTCAGGCTAATTAATTAGATAGTAAGTGGCGATTTTTGGCAGCCAGCCTTCCAAAAGAAAGCACAATGAAATTAAATAACCAATCATTAACCGTTGACCGTCAAGCAGGTAACGGAGTCTCAGTTCACTGTCTCGGAGCCTCTGACATACTTTCCGCACTCCCTATCCGCGGACAGCTGTAGGCTTGTACTGGTTAATGTTCTGTGCATTGTCGGACACATGCAGCCACTTTCCTGAAACCGCTTGCGAGACTGACAAGTAGGGCTGGGCGATATGGAGAAAATCAAATATCACGATATTTTTTACCAAATACCTCGATATCGATACCGCAACGATATTGATATAATATCGATATATTGCCCAGCTCTACTGACAAGTCCACAGCGGCGTGTATGTCCGAACCTGTCTCCACCTGCAGGTTGTCAACTGTGTGCTTTGGAATGAAAGGGAGAAAACAGGACGCCAAGTAACACGGCGGATATGGCTCATATAATTTTTTTTTTTTGACGACGCCTTAACTGCAAAGTGCTGCGGGAAGACCTGCTCCAACAACTAGCGTTTTCTTTGTCTCTCTCTATCTCTCCGCCAGGAGTCCCGCCTCACCCCACACAAAGACCGAGAGTGGTCATCCAGTCTCTTTGGTAGAGAGAGAGAGACACAAGGAAAACAAACAAGCATGCAAATGGAAATTATCGCGGCCAGAAAAATTATCATGCTCATTTTTTTTATCGTGCGATTAATTGATTTATTGACTATCGCAACAGGCCTATGTGTGCACACACTATTCCTGTGCAAATTGGGGGTTATTACAAACATTTAAGTTGCATTCATTTTCGGTTTTATCTTGAAAAAAAAGGAGGTTCTGTAATCTGGCTAAACTTTCAGTTGCCTGTATGACAGCTTGTGCTTCTTCTCTATCTGAATATTTTTTTATTAATGTTGTAGCAATGTCACCATGTTCCAATATCTGAGCAATGATATTGTGAGTACAATGCTTTCATAACTGATAGAAAGGATTATTGCAAAATTACAAAAATAAGACCTGAGTTGTAATAAACCAGAATTATCCTTTTAGGTAGCTCTAAGGGGGGAACTTGGCAGGAATGTTATGGAAAGTAAACCAGAGCAAGGCTTCAGCTTTCCTCCACATTTAACTCTTTTTTTGACTCCAAACAAAGGAATTCCCTTTGCGATGAGAGAAAGAATGTGGAGGTCATATGGCTGAAGGAGCTGGGCTCAGGTCGAACCCCTGACAGTCAACAGTATTTAGGCTGCCTCCCCTACATACCCCCTTCACCTCCTCCCCACTTCTTCAGGGAACTCCAGGGGGGGACAGGATTGGGGTAAAAGGTTCTTAAAATAGTCTTGCAGTGCTGGTTATGAGTCAACCAATGGTGAGACAGGCAGGAAAGCAATCATGAGCCTCAAAGTAGCGGAGGGAGGGAGGGAGGGAGGGACAGAGGGAGAGAAAGGAAGGGAAGAGAGGTTAGGAGAAGAACTGAGGAAAGCAAACAAAGCAGTAGGAAGATTGTGAAGGGAAGGAGAGGAGGGGGTGGACAAGGAGGCAGGCTTGATCATCAGTTTCCTGTCTACCACCACTCTCCCTCCCCTTTCTCCCTCCTTGCCTCTGACCCCTCACTCCTTCCTCTCTCCCTTCCTCTACTTCTGTCCAACCGGTTGCTATTTCAGATTTTCTTGGCAATTCCTGGAATAACACATCAGAAAGGGCCCAGGATTTAGACACACACACTAAACCAGAAACTGTTACACTTAATCCCATCCACAGAAGCCTTCTGAAAATAGCTTTCTTTTTTCTTTTCTTTTTTTGCATACCAGTCTTTCTGGAAAACGCATTGAAACAGACCTTTATTGATGAGGCCTAATAGAATATGAGTTATTCTTGTAACTCAATGGATGCAACGGAAAATCAAAGTCTTTTTACAGGCTGCTTTTGGTTTGGGAATTCAGTGGCAAGTCACTGCAGGACATTTTTTATGTGAAAGTATCTGTGTGACATCCGATTATACTGTAGAGTCAAGGGTCATGTCTGCAACACTGAAGATAAAGGCTAGAAAGGCTTGACATAACATCCACATACACAGTGGGTGTGTAGTGAACTGTGTACAGTATTGGATGTCGATGACAAAATATGACAAAACAATAGAAAATAATAGTTTGCTTTAAAATGTGAGAAATGTGTGTACATGAAAGTATCCTTGTATGTTTTTGTGCTTTCACTGGGTTCAGCATTGGTCAGCCAGGCTTCCTGTCCCTCTGGCACACACAACAAAGCTTCCTGATCAACACTATGGGGGAGTGGACGAGGCAGCACAATGGCTACCATCTGGGCATTATGAGGACCAGCTCTATGAAGTGGAGCTGCAGAGCTTGGCAAGTTAGAACAATGGGGGCTATCTGGGCACCAGAAAGAGCTCTGGGTCCCTGCAGCAGCAACGGCAAAGAAAGGACTATTCTTTACCAGGAAGAAACAATAATGTGGTTTCCTTCAGGTTCGTGCACCATTGAATAGACCTGTATATTTGACCAGACAAATGGGAGAGATAAGTATTGATTACCCAATGTGGTTTGTCCTTAGTGAGATCTCCAGCTCCCTCAAGACTTTTGTAGATTCCTGCACCCGCCTGCGAAACTTCTGCAACACATAATAAATGCAGAGTTTTGCTGCAGAAATATCATTGTGCAAGTGCTACTTAATATGCAGTGAGAGTTTACAGGTTCCTTTTTAAAAGGGAACTCCTCCGATTTAGCACAGCACTCCTGTAACATTGTCGGACTCATGATGGACAGTTTAATAACAACATTATTAAAATCAATGCAGCAGAACCAGAGATACTGTCTTTTTTATTCGACACGTTCTTCTTGCTTGGTACCTACATTACCCACAATGCAACTCAACCACCGTCAGTTCATTTGGAGATACGGATATGTTATGCTAGTAGTGGCTAATGTAGCCTTGAGCTGCTACCCTCAAGCACAGATGAGGAGCGAGCTACAGAGGTCTGGTAAGCTCACTTCTTTCTAAATTCACACCACCAGATTTTTAGTTTTTATTTTCAAACTCAGTCTTCAGAGACAACTGAGTTTATCAGACTTCATCAGCCACAAAAGGTTTTATAAAACATTTTTCATATATGCAGTAGTACTCCTCAACACCTGTAAACAGACTTTGATGTGTAAAATCGGTAAAGTTCCCCTTTAAGTGGACACTATATTTGAAAGATCATTGGTACTCTCCCACCTTTCGTGTGACTCCAGGGTCTAAGTATCCTCGTAGCTTCTGGATGTAGGTGTGTGGTGGATTCTTCACCTGAAATCTCTCCTGAAGATACACACAGAGTAAGCATTGTAATGTGCAGTTTGCTGAAGTCACTGTGTTGGTGCAGAATGTAAAGTGATGACATTGTGAGTGCTGGTTTGGTCATTTATGAATAGAAGTTTATGACTGCACCTGGTCGCAGATCAGGTCCCACTTTTTCTCATTGTCATACTGTCTGAGGAGGCGTGCTTTGTCTGGAGGCAGGTTCATAGAACTCTGAAAATAGAAAATGGAAGCATTAGTTTCATCTATAACCACGTTTCCTTTGTTGCTATTTATTTGACTATTTCAAGCAGATGTGACTGAGTGTGTGTCTGTAACTGGGGCTTTACAGGCCTCTGGCACCAACAGCAGAGCACCGCCAAATATTTTGGGGACTTAGGACCATGACCTCACTTCCTGTGTTAACACTCAGCATCCTGCTGCAGGAGATGATCCGCATCTCCTCTGCACTCTCGAGTCTCAGTATTGTTCAGACAACTCTTTGCTTTTAACCACAACAAGCTACTACCAAAGTACGGGGCCTATTACCAGAACTGTCATCTAATCCAGCCTTGAAAACACTTGAACACCACACGAGACGTCCTGAGGCAGCCAATTTACAGTGGCTCAAATTAAACCCTAAATGCTCTAATTTGTGTTTGGAGACCAACCCACTTGAGCGTTTTATGTCCTTGGACAACAGTAAAAAAATAACACAAACTATACGACACAAGCTTTTGAATAATAACGTCATGATTGAGCCAAGAGCTTGTAAACAGAGGTTGACACGGAAATCTTAAAAATGAGGAAGCGTAACAATCTGAGGTAGCTTGCCAGCCCCTGAAACTGATCACCTCAGCGTTTCTCTTTGAAGAGACATGAGGGATTGTTTGCACTGGGAACCCTCATTTACACCCATTTCAACAGAACCATGTAAGCCTGGCCACAAACGGCCTGTCAGCTTGACTTTTAACCTGCAGCTATAACTCAGCCTCGCATCTAAAACGCAACACCCTGTTAACCCTTCCCAGGCCAGACGTAATGCTCACACTGGCATTTTCCCACTGATAGATGGAAAATGACACACTTGCTCCTATGACAACCACTCAGTCACGGGTAAGGGTGGAACATCACATGTGAGTTTGATTTGATTTTAAAATATGCTTTCCACATCGGGACCACATTACTCACTCTATCAGCACATCATGAATCATGTTGTCTAAAGAGGACAGAGGTAAATAAACGGTGCTTCTGTATTTCTTGACAGCTGACTAATAATTTCATATTTCTGTAATCACACATTACCAAGTACACTCAAAATGCAGCAACATGCAGCAACTTTAAACTGTAGATGGATGCCATATAAAAGCCCCTAAAAATACATTGCCTGACAAAGTCATAACTGTAGTGGAAAACAGTGCAGAGATGTTGCATATGGGGCCTTTGACATAACCTGCTTTATAAAACCCATGCAGAAGAGAAGAGAGAGGCAACGTGCATGCCAGATGTCCAGAATTACAGGAGGAATGTGTCCTGTTTATAGTAGTAGTTTATAGTAGTAACTTTTCTCTCTTGTCTGACCCCCAAGCTGCTTTCTCCTCCTCCGTCTCTCCTGGGAGAAATTAATCTACGACAAAGTTGTACTAGGAAGCGAAGAGTACTACCTCCAATCCGTATCTGTCTCTAATAAATTATGTCTCTGAGCATTTTTAACAAAGACTGAAAACTACTTTAATGTGCATTGGTCACTGATAATGCATATTCATAATGAAATAATTATAAATATATAGTAAATAAATAAGTGGATCTCTTTAACACACTCCAGATAATGTTCCAAAGGCTTGAATTTTGATGTAAACACATGAGTGGTAAATGAAAAAATACGCCCAGTTATCTACTCCAGCATCTGTCCAGGCCCATCCCTGGTTTGTTTTGTTGTCTTGGCCAGTCATGTATACTGAAGTAGAACTGTGGGACAAACAGGCAAAGAGCAAGGTCCCCTTTGTAATAATTTAATTCTCCAATACTCGAAAAGATGCAGACCAGACACACAAAAATGTTTATCCATTTAGTAAAGACAAAAGGAGCAAAATAAAGTCAAAACCTGTCCATTGCTATTGGATTTGAAAAAAATTTCAGTTACAAAAACATGAATTAGAAGTGAAGAACAGTGTAGAGTTTCATTAAACGATCAGTAAACGTAAATGCAATAGGTTCGCTGCCATTATGAGCCATGTGGACACACCCACAAAACTTTGATGTTTAATACAGTTCTGCTCTTTGTCAGTGAAAGCCTCAGGTAATGTAAACAAATACAGGTGGGACTGTGAGCAGATGTGTGGAGCTGCAAATGTTACAGGTATAAAAAAAATTGCTTCGATGATAGAGGGGGTAGAGAAAAGGTTTCTCCTGTGACAAGGCAAAAGGCAGAGTGGACGTTTCCTTTCTGACTAGATTTGGGTAATTTGAGCCAAGTAACCCAATTTAGCTAATGCCATTTCACTTTCTCCCACAGTGATACAATCTCGCACTTCCTATGTTTATAAGAAGCTAAAAAGAAGTTGTTTTATGGGGAAGAGGGAGCAGTGGCACTTTGTAGTTTTGCAGTCATCGACCCATTTTTGGGGTGAAATACTACAGAAATGCCTAAAATGTTTGGTGTTTGTTATGTTGCCATGTTGCCCACATACTCTCTCCTCCAGCAAGGCCTTTCTTGTTTGACCTGAGACTGTCTTGAAAAAGGATTCAATGTGGCGCTTTGTTTTGATTTGGTGCTGTGCCATTCCCATCCTTTGACATTTGAGCTATTTTTTTCCTTATAGAAAATCACTAACAATGGCTGGTGGGCAGGGTCAGCGTATGCCCCCTGGTGCTGTGTAGAGCAAAAACACAACACCAGTACACTGCACAACCAGATGAACTGGTTCTATTATCACCACTATCTCGCCAATCATTAGGCCCCCATTGTGAGCCAAAACAGGAGGCTGAGTTTCCAAACAGAGAATAAAAAACTCCACTGTATTAAACTTGTTAACAGACCAAACACTATTAATCTCTTTTGCTTGTTATGTAGAGGTCTCTTGCACACAAATCAGTTACATAAAAGAAGTAAATGAATGCTGCAACAAAAGATATAATGGAGGAAATGAATAACAATGAATAGTTTGTTGATTAATCAACATTAATTTGGATTCAGTGGTATATAAAATACCAAACATTTGCCTCTTAAATGTAAAATTGAATACATTTGGGTTTTGGACAAAACACAAAATCTGAAGACATTACACTGGGCTCTGAGAAACTAAGATGGACACTTTTTAAACACTTAAATAGTAAGTAATGCATATTATTGGGAGAATTGATAGTGAAAATAGTGTTTGTCTGCAGCCCTAGGATAATAAACAGATAAATAATAACCTAAAAAAGAAAAAAACATTATGCACTGAGTGTTTAAAGGTTAAAGGACGTTGTGAAGAAGAATTAAGCACAGGAGTAACACCGGCCAACAGAGAGGGCATAAAATCTGAAACAGAGAGACATTTGAGCCGTTGACAAAAGAAGATTGAGGTTTTAAAGCCTCAACAGTTAAAGTAGTTGAGGGGGTCAGGTTGCAGGTTAAGGAGGCATGGAGAGTCCAGGAGAGTCTTCAGGGACTCAGCAGAGCGCTCAAGTCACGCACAGACCCCCACAACCGAGGGGGGATGCTGCTGAGCCCATGGTCACTTCAGACATCAGAGTCAACAGGGCAACTCCATGTGCCCTAAACTGGACAGCTTCCTAATCCGAGCTGATTTACAATCAGCCTTGAGTTGAGTTTATGACTAGAAACTCCAGAGAGACAAATGGAAAAGAGTGACAGGATGTTTCCCCCCTGACCTTTTTCACAGCTTCACACTTTCAGTCAAGATAAGATATAACACAGCTATACACAGCACCAAACTAAATTACTCTTCATTTTAGAGCTCTGCTTTTTTTTTGTAGAGGACACTAAATTGAAAAGTTGCTCCCTAGATTGCTACCAGGCATGCAACAGAAGTTTATTGTGCATGATTTATTTGGTTGCAAATATAACTGTCTTCTCTGTACTATGACAATTGAAGGATGTGGATTTTCCATGAAATACCCTGAAGTATCCGGGTGTACAGATTATCAAAGCCTGGAAGAGAAGGCAAAATGGACTAATTGACCAGTATTTACTCTGTGTTATATAGTAATTTCTGTTATCAGTGAAGGTCTGACAATGATGATGATTGTAAAAAGGATTTGAATTGATTTTCTTTCTTTTTTGTAGCAGTTTGAAAATGTGCAGCGTTCTGGGTGCAGCGTATCCTATATGATTTTGTAGTGGCTTGTAAGCCCATGCAAGCTGGGCATAGTTGTATGCAGGTATTGCGCTTTGCCTTATAAAATCTCATTTTCAGACTGAAAGACCCTATAAGTGGCCAACTAAGCAGATGCATTCAATTTGATTCTCTCTTTTGTGAGTTACAGTGGGTTGGATATGCAGAGTCTGTGTTTTTATCTACTTGATAGGTTTACACAGGCAAGACTTAGTTGTCATCAGCTCAGAGGGAAAGGAGTGGGCGGCTCATGAGCTCCCAATGCTGGACAGAGCCTGTGGCAGTTCAGACATCGAGGCCCAGACAGCCCCCTTTACCCCCAACAAGTCTGAGTGTCTGCTCATCGGGGTAGGTTCCAGGAAGAAGGGAGCTACGGCACAGCTAAACTGTCAACATAATCAAGGGTCACAGCCACACAACACAATGCACTAGAGCACACATTTAGAGGCAGGGTAATTTATTTGTTTATGTATGGCACATTTCATACACAATGGCATTCTGCTTCACAAAAGGTAAAGTAAAGGTTGAAAATCTGAATATTGAAGGAATAGTCCAACATTTTGGGAAATAGGCTTATTTGCTTTCTTGCCAAGAGTTAAAATTGGAAGACTGATTGGGGGTATCCATTTTCTCAACTACTCTCAGCAAGAAAAGGTATTTCCCAAAATGTCGAACTATTCCTAAATAATGATACCGGTGTCAACAGAAACTTTATTATGGTGGTCCTAACCTATCAATTGATTTGTGTAACCTCATTTTGAAATCAATAATCTGACCTTTTAGTTGCCAGTTTACGAAGTTAATGTAATATTTTTTTTGTTTTTGTTACATCTTTAGCAGCTGAAGCCTGAAAAGAAACAGTTACTAACCTACTGGAAACAAAAGCATGGATCAGCTTTTTCAGATCCAGTTTGGACATTAATCCTGTGGCTCTTGCTATACTTTTCATGGAATAAAAGACTGACATTGTAAGTTATTTCATTTGGCTGCTACAATTTCCAAGATAAACACTTGGATATCTAGTCTGTATTTTCCTTTTCAAGAACAACAAAGTGGTAAACATACTCTGCAGCCTCATAAATAATATCAGAGAAAAATTCATTTTTTTTCTTAATCCAAATTAAAGCACTAGCATATTGTTTCAAAGCACCTCAGCTATGTATGAAAAAGCAACACATTTCTGAACGTATTTCAATGATCCGGTAACAAAGGAAAATAACAGGCCAGCCAAAGAGGGGTTAGATAAGACCAGTAGCTCTTAAATGAAGGAAACTGTCTGAAGAGGTTGGAAAAAGCCAGGCCACTGATCCCTGTAAGGAAGGAGAGCCAACAAGGAGGCAAAGAAAACAGAATGAATATGGGACTTGGCATGACTGTGTTTTCTTTAAGCATATTTCAGGCCTCCACAATGAGAAAAGAAAGTAATGCACCAGTTATTATGCCGGAGGTGACTGGACATATTTAAACCTAAATGTGTACCTCAGAGAAAAAAAGAGCAAATTTGGGAAATGAATAACTCTACACCCTCACAAACGCTAAGAAGGACAGGAAGGGAAAATACAGAACCAACTCCTGGGTGTCTGTCATACATGTACATGTCACATACACTGATGACTACATGAGGTGGGGCTAAACAAGCCAAATTACCTTATTAAATGACATCATTTATGGTAAACGTAGGTGTGAATCACATTATCAAGCCAGCTTTTCATTAATGAATGTTGCTGTCAGTGCTCTTGTTTGGATTTCTCCTTTTCCTTGCTGTTGAAACACAATGAGAGCAGACAGGATGACCGGTTGTCGTCATTGGGCTGCAGGGACTTCCTTAACTCTTCAGAAAATCAAAAAACTGCCCTGAGTAATGTCAGGTTTGAACCTTAGCTCTTACTTGTAATACGTGTGTGTAACACAACGTGTGTGTGTGTTTTTGCACATCCACTCCAACAATGTGTTTATGTCTGTATGAATGAATTGTAGGTGTATTCCAGCTCCCAGGTAATCCTCGCTGAACTGAAAGCAACAGAGCAGAGTGTGAGAAAACACTGCCCACCCTTTCTCCAAGCAGACATCCGATCACCCTATCGCTCTTTTGCCAGGTAACCCGAACTAGGCAATCACAACAAAGCATGAGTCCCTGCACAAAGATGCTGGAATGGAACAATGCAGACGCTACTAGCACTTCCAAAGACAGTAGAATGAAGGTGGGAGGGACAGAGAGCAGAGAGGACAAGATGTTTTTCTAACAGGCGAAGAAGTAAAGTTTTCATGGATCTCAGTAATGTGAAACCTAAGTAAAAAAACTGATAAAAACATAATTAACATAAATTGCTTTCCATTTTTTAACCAATACACAACTTAAACTTGTCTTAGTTGCTGTAGTTTTATACTAAGCTATATATTAGGGCTAAAAATAGAATTTTTTATTATCGATATATCTGTTGATAATTGTTCCCAATTAAACAGGGAAACATTTACTTATAGTCAGAAAAAAAGTGAACATTTTAAATTAGTACTCCCAAAGTTCAAGGTGACATCTTCAAATTGCTAGTTTTGTTAGTCCAAGAGTCTAAAATCTTATAAGATATTATATTTACAATGAAATAAAAACAGAGAAAAGTTGATAATCCTAACATTTGAGTGGCTGAAACTAGTGAATTTAAGGCTTTTTTTTGCCTGGTAAATGACTTGGAGTAATAATAAATGATGATGATAAATTCAGTTTCATTCATCAATGATCAGAATTGTTGATGTATTTTCTGTCAATCGCATATCTGACTACTTGACTTTGTTTCAGCAATAGAGCACAAAGGGTCAAGCTGGTCTAATGGCTGAAACTTTCCCTAAGTGGCATCGCAGCTCAAATCACGGAGTGTTAAATCCCCATTAAATCAGGAGTTTAAAGGCAACACAGTTTACAGCTGTGGCGTGAGGTTTTCAGACCTTGTTCTTTGCCCTTCTGCTCATCCACAACCTTCCCTTCTCCTGCCTGAGTGGACTCTGAAGTGTCCTGTCTTCTCCCATGAACTCGCGTCTTCTAATATGTGACCTCTCTGAGTCACTCTGTTGAGAGAAATAACTTTCCCTCCAGTCCCTTCTTTACAACTCAAGACCAAATGGACATTCCACGGCCAGTCAAAGCACCAGGAAGTTGGTTTTCGGTTGATAAATCAAGAACTACCTCCCAGACCCATTTGCTAATCCATTTATTTACCCGGTGACATCAAGCGAGGGACCGTTATTATCACAGGGTAAGTCGAACACACGGCCACAGCCTGTGATAAAGACAAAAATGTCCTGAGCACAAGGTCCTTCTGTAGCCAGATGTTCCTCAAGCTTCAAACGTGAGCAAATTTGAAATGCACACTTGTTTACATGAGCTTATCTAGGACGTTTTTATGTTCCAAAACAACAGTGAGAAAAAATAAACTAACTATAAACAACTATATTGTCCTATTTATTTGTTTTATTTGAACATACTGTATCGAGGAAACGTGAACACAAACAAGGAAATAAGTGAGGTTAGGACTGAGTTATAAATAAAAACTACAATCGGTCATGAATTGGAGGTACTCGTTCCTTCCTGTGTGGCGAACATCCTGTTTGTGCTCCTCCGTGCGTCCGAGCAGGGCCCAGGGAAGCCCCAGCCAACAGATGATTATACACAGAGAATGTTAGGAATGCAGGTACGTGAATGACTCAATAACTCATACCATGTCTGACACACTGCCCAGTTAAAAAGATGAAGGTGGGCCAAAGAGAAAGGGCAACAAATCTGAGCCTGGGCTGTGTGGAAATAAAAGTTTTGAATCAAATAGGATGTATCTGTGGAGGTTTGTACTGGAGGTAGGGGAAACGGTGATAATAAAATAAAGAGGAATAAAAAACAAAATCAAAAGACAGAGAGAGATGTACTTCACATGAGAACCACAGAATCACATTACCAGTCATATGTCTTAAAATGTTCCCCATTTGTTTCTTAATATGACTTCATTCACTAGAACTGTTACTGTAAAAGGCAGAAGTAGAAGTCTTGAGAAATGAGAAGATAAAGAAAGGCTACTGTATGTCATTTAAGGAACGCCTGGGAAATAATTACATCATGTCATTAGTGTGTAGGAGAGGTAGTTGCTATAATCCACTGGCTCTTTAAATGCTTACAGCAGTTCTTCTGAGCGTCCGCGTAAAAAGAGTGTAGCCGCACAAAGTGCAACAGGGGATGAGGCCCCCTTTCTAAAACAACACTGACTGACAGAGTCCCCATTGTATTGAGGAGGAAACCACTTCTTCAAACTACAGCCTCGGTGCAGCTGCATTAGAGCAGCATGCAAACCCCCACTGACACGCACAAATGCATGCTACAAAAAAACGTACATATGCATAGAAATGGAAAACACATGCAGTTTCTCTGCATAGATGAATTAAACCAGGTCTACATACATTTCTGTGATGTGAAAAAATTACTTATGTCTTGCTAGTTGCCGTTTCTGAGACTGGTTAGCTTAGCTTAGTTTAAATACTTGAAACAGTGGGAAATAGCTAGCCTGGCTCCAACCACAACTTGCTTTTTTACACTGGTTTTTGTGTTTTAAATAAACAAAATGAAACATGTTAACTAGTGAACTTTAGAGGTGCTGGTAGGATTTTACTTTGTACAGAGCCTGGCAAGCTGTTTTCCCCTTGTTTCCAGTATTCCATGGTCTTCAACTTGACCTTTACTTTCCAACATAACAGCGATGAGAAGAGTGGAGAAGCACTAAAACTCCCCATAAAGCCAAGTCCAGATTGGGGAAGTGTAGCCCGAGGGTGGAGCGAGCCAGGTGGACAGCCTTGTGCTGAACCCCCCTGCCTGCCCTGCTGCTCTAACTTTGTGCACTCAACTCCCATAATCCACCTCTTCCTGGGAAAATAGTGGTGGGTGGCTGAGCCAGATGTACACACTCTTTCAAAGTAAGTGACGTAACAAACACGTTTTCTCTTTTTAGAAAAGATGATGCATGTGAGAAAGGGAGTGGTAAACATACTATGCACATAAATAAACTGCAACCGCCATTAAACATATCAAAATGATTTAGGTTTTATGTCCAATAAACACATTGCACAGCTTGAGTCCATTAGTTCCACTTGAGTGGCATCTATAAGACACTGCAGCTTTCTTTATACTTTAGCCATCAAGAAACAGTGATGTCAGACAGGGCGCTGGAGTCACATTGTCAGCATGTCTGATTTCACTACCATTGACTTTTCATCTGTAGTTTTCCCAGCATTTGTTGCAACTTAATGGTGAGACACTCAAATCTCAAAAGAAAGCTGCAACGGCACATTTACGTGTGATGCAACTCAGTGTCATAGCATGAAAGATGTGGAGAGTTGAGCAGAGTCAGACAAATCAAACAATCAAGTGGTAAAAATAATCCCAAGCTGCTCCAGTAACAGCTCTTAAATATGTGTGCACTGTTAAAAAAATGTTGGTAAAGTCATTACAACCAAGAACAGTGGCAGACTGCCAGTTCAAAGGGAATTTTCCCTTTCTGAAGTTGTCCTGTGGCCTCAGCCTAGACTAGACCGCAGGAATCCAGTAGTGGATTGGTTCTCGGGCACTTTGAAAGAGGATCCCAGGCCAGGCGTGCACCTTTGAAAATGCCACTCACTCATCTCACATAATTTTCATAAGGACAGAGTCATATGAAGAAGGTTATTTTGCAGACAGACCCACAGTGAGAGTGAATTCAGGGAATGGGAAAATAAGAAACAGTGAGTGGGTGAGTGAATGAAAGGGTTTCACTTACACTTATCATTGGCACAAAGCCAATGATAAGTAAGAGTTAGCAAGGACAAAGAGAGGGAAAAGAGAGCCAAAACTATCAAGAGAATGCTACCAATGACTAAGATATCATTTTATAGATATGTCTTTTATGTTGTGGATCTGTGAGGTCTAGGTAGATCTGTATCACTAGCTGAACTAATGGCATATTATGCACCAGTAGCAGCCTGCAGGAACACAGTTCTTATTGTAAAGCGAACCAACCACAACGACCATTGGCTACAATGCAATTTCCCCTGTAAAACGAAGAAAGGAATATGCCAGGCAACTGTTTCCAGCCGCAAAAGACAGAACTGAGGCGGTTTCTGAGGATGCTGGACAAAAGAGACTAGAAGGAGACGATGCCTTTAGCACATGCTGCCGGTTAGAACAGACCTAGCATTTTATTAGCAGACCGCATGAAGTAGTCAAAGCTAACTCAGCCAGGGGTTCTCGCCCCTCCTCTGCTCCCCTCCACTGTCTACAGTAGAGCAGTCCTGTTAAAGTCATTAGCCCTGGGATATTACTACAGTGGCGAAGGCTGCTGCACCCATGACATCATTATGGGCTGCTGTCAGTCCAGTGGGACGTCTGTGAGCTGTGTCTGAGAGGAGAGGGCAGTCCCGCCATGCAGATGCAGACACATTCACATTCACATTCACACCAGAATGCCATCATGCAGCAGGAAACACTGGTCCAGAGGAGGGGAAATTAACCATTTCAAAATATCCATTTATGGAAAGTGTGTTATTTTTGAGGCTGCGACAAGTCAATTATGTCACTGCTAACAAATAATGAAGAAATGTTTGGCATATATGATACTGTATAGCCACAGCTAGACAACAGATGGCCTTGTCTTCCTGAAGACAAAAGCTTTTGATGTGCCTTTATCTCGCAACAAGGGGTCAGCAGTGCAGAGACACGACTATTGTCTGATAAGAACACTAAAATAAACAAGCATGTTGTTCTTTCCCACAAAGTAAAGGAAATCTGGAGCTACTATGGGTTAAGGTGGGGTAGGGCTAGAGAGCTTGAAAAATGTTCCCAGTCAAAAACACAACTGAAATGTTGAGTCTACTGCCTCTTGCATAGAAATCATCTGCTCTGCACGGCTGAACATAATAACAGGGATTGACTTTGTGTTGCAGGGCAGTCAAACAACTGCAGACTGTTCCAGTCTCTAGGCAAGATGTATGTTGATACTTTTCCTTTATGGGAAATGTGACGTAAACTTTGTCTAAAATGTCCTAAGCATATGCATAAAAGAGATACGACTTGAGCTGTCATAATAGCTTTTACAGTGTAGTACAATGTATAATTGTCACAAGAGCTGAGGTTTAACACACCAGTCAACAAGCAGGCTTGAATGGTTTCTTGCTGTGCTGGTGTCTTCATATGAGCGCTTTACTCGATAGCAGCTGAGAACTGGCAAGATTTATTCCAGAAACATGGAGGATCCACAAAGTGTTCAAGAATGAGACTATATGAGTAATGCTGTGAAGATCATTCCCAGCTCTTTGCTGCTTGATGCTGTAATTAAGGTCTTAAACAGCTGAAAATCAAGGCCGGGTGTGGTTATGTGAAATAAGCACCTGTGAGAAACCTTCATGCCACTGTTAAACAAAAGAAACAGGTAGTAGCCTAGTCTTTATGATAGAAAAAACGTTTTGAATTTTGTAAATATGTATTTTATCCTCTGACTCTGTGTGGCTTGATTACTCACACTGTAGCAGAGCAACAAGTTGCAGTGATGTTATTGAGCCTTCTGTTTTCTGTTTGGATATGCATGGAGCATAGCAGGGGTGGAAAGAACATTCAAATATATGCAACTCAAATACTTCTGTGAATAAAATTGCATGCCTAAAATGTTACACAACTAAATGTAACAAAAGGTAGCTGTTTTGAAGGATATTCTACCACTGTGTCACTGTGAAAAGGCCAATCCTGATTTAACTATTTTAATAAGTACACCCTATCAACCAGTTCTTTAGGTCAGGCCAGTTCTCTTCAAAGTGGCAATGATAGTTTCCTTCTCAGATATTGCTAAGATGAAAATTTAATTTCTGTCCAAACTACTCTGCACCACAGGTTTTTGGACAGCTTAAACCAAAAAAAACAGGCCTTTTCCACCTGTTTTCAAGAACTAAACAATATTCTGTAACCATTTATTTTTCTTCAAAATGATAGCTTTAATTATCCTTATTGATTAATATATATTAATATTTTTTCGATACACAGTTGGTCTATAAAATGTCAAAATATAGTGGAAACATGTCCATCATACTTCATACATTTCTAAAGCCCATGGTGACAGTTCCAAACCCAAAAATATAGGGCTATAGCCTATATATATAGCTTACTATGACAAAAGACGAAGAAAAAGATGAAGAAAAGCAGCAAATCCTTACATCGCAGGAGTCAGAAACAGAGAATGTTTTGTATCTTTGCATAAAATGTGACTTAAATGATTCATCAATGATCAAAGTAGTTACTGATTCATTTTGTGTCGACTGACTAATTGATTAATGGGTTAATAGAGTTATAGATTAGATATTTTCCACCCCTGGAGATGACTGACTGCAGCACCCTGCACTTCCTCTGCCTGACACTAACGTTATTAGCCTATACGTAAGTCCACATGATGGTTCCTGAAAAAAGAAAAAACTTGTAAATTCCCCAATAGAAGAAATGTCCCCTTGACGTAGGATGACAGAGTCACTTGACTGTGTTGATAGTCGGTAAAAGTGGGTGTTGACTGTGTGCTCATTATTTCAAAGCGCTAAGACAGCTCAACTCCAGCCTGATGTGGTGTGGAGGAGAGGGGAGGAGAGAGACTCATCGGGTGTGGGAGTTTTGGGGGAATTCAGAAAATGCTGTTTTCAGCCTGCAGCGAGAAAAAATTTAAACAAACCCAGACGGAGAATGCCGAGATGTGCTCTGTCAAGGATATAGCCTACAGTAGGCTAAAATGCCCCCCCCCCCTGCCACTCTCACCATGCTGTGCTCAGTTTGCCACTTCAGCCAAACGCTGAGTTGTCTGACTTTAGGGGAGACAAAAGAACCGCAGGAGAGGGGGGAACAACAGGCAGAGAATAAGGGGCGGGACAGCAGCACAGGTCGGTTCATTTCAAATATCAGCAGATCATAATGGACGACAAAGAAATGTAAATAGGTACACATACACTTTTTCTGTAAAAACAACAACTAAAGAGCAAAAATCAACTCTTTTGTTACAGAAACAACACCATAAATTATTGGGGATGTTTAAGTTGGCACTATTTTGAATTCTGTAGTTTACCTACATAATTGAGGCAGACGGAATTACAATTAAAAATTATCTCTTGACATTTGGACCACATATGACAAACTGAGATGTTCACAACTTACCAAAACAATGGCAAATTTCTCCTCCAGCTCGGTGGGATCAGGCATGGGAACCTTCAGTGGCATGATGTGATGCTTCATCTCCGACTGGCCATCCACACTTTCTATATTACCCATTTTCCCCCAGATGTGCTGTATGCTCTGCTCAACTTGAATCCTTCAGCTTTCTTCCAGTGATGATACTCCAAGTAAAACAAAAATATCCCAAATATTCCAACAATTTCATTAACGGATTAATCCAAATAATCCACTTCTCCAAGCCGAGATAAATCGCTGACCGTGCAGTAGTCTCGTATCACTGTCCCAAAATGCCATTTGCACTTATTCACGCGTTTAAGGTTTACAGTGTGTTCCACTGTAGTTTCCCTTCAATAACTTACTTTCAAAAGTAACAATCAAAGTAGGCTACAGCTGCTTTCTCTTCCATAAAGTAGTTTCTAATTTACCTGGCCAATCCATTACTTTAAACAGATTTCCCCTAACTTTCAAATGCCGACCAACAGTTACTTTGAGTTGCTGCTCAACTTGGCTACGACGTGTTTCCATTCATTATTGTTGTGTGATCCTGATTAAAGTCTTTGCTGTTGCCTCCACTCAGAGGGCAGGTTTTCTGCTCTAGCCCCGCCCCTAGCTGGGGGAGGCGGCGCTCCAGTTGGTTAGAAGACCTGTCAATCGCCTCATCTCTGTTTCGCCACCCCTCACATCTGCAGGCAGTGAGCCCACACACAACTGGACAGAAAAGTGAGGCTTTGTCAGCACTTTATCGCGACCTGGTGGACACATGAGTATGACATGTCACCCAAAAATTTTAAAATTTAGTACTGAAAAAAAAAATTAAGTCACAAAACTGGTTTGATTCATGAGAGTGCAAATTTTAATCAACAACTTCAGCAGAAACATCATGATATGTTCAAATAATGTCAAAGCTCAGCAGTTTTCTGACACTTAAAAACACTATTTTCTTTCCATCACTACAAATCAGTGGCCGAGCCTTCGTGGTGAGGTGAGAGCCTTCGTGGTGAGGTGAGAGTGGTGGTATGTAGATGCTGTCCCACTGCTGGCGTTCAATATTAGCTTACTTCTCATAAGGTCATAACTGTTTTACTTTAAAAAATAAATGGCCAACAGCTTCAGCCTGTTGCATTTAGCGCCACGAACACGTAGAACACAAAGAAGCATGGGTGTGAGAATACCAGCGATGTGTTTTCAGTATCTAGAAAGTTTTCTTTTCATAAAAGCACAGTGATTTAGACTCTGATTACAGTATCATACCTCTGTTTTCAGTGGTAAATGTGAGGGTCTAGGTTTTTAGTACTTTGATTTATAAAAGTAACTTTAATAAAGCTCTCGTTAAAACATATAAAACTTCATTTGGAACATAATTCATAAACACTGACAAACTGTGCACAGTTTTGTAATACATAGGCAATAATAAACGTATATAAACAAAGTAATTTTGGTAATTATTTGAAAATTGAAAAAAAAAAAGAAGAAAAAAAAGATTCAAAGATACTTCTCTCTGTTGTGTTGGATGCTACAAATCCATAAAACATATAACATCTTAAGATATTGACCACAGCATAAGCCCTTTTTCTGAATAAAATTCAAAGAGGACTTTGACATGCTTTTGAACACATATAAACTCGGTAGGTTGTGCAACATAGTTGCATTAATATCAAATATCTATTCAGCCAAAATATTTTACTGAAGAATCTGTCTAAGACAGCATAGATTCACCACAGTAAACACTTTACGGATGATAAGCTGCATGTAAAGTTTCATAAATACTGATGAACTGTGTTGTTGTGGAGCAGATATGTTGTTTCTTTCCTTCAGTGATGGTGGGAATTTTCATTTAAGCTGAATATACAAACAGATCACAGAAGCAACACTTAACATTATATAGTACTGTACTTGAGGCCAACCGTTGATTCTTTTAGTTGGTCTCTGCTACCAAATCATACCTGGAAAACAAAGGATACAGAAAGAAGTTGTTTAAATAATCTTGAAAAGTAATATATCAACATCCATTTGTGGTAGTACATTGGTAGATACAACTCTATTATACAGTGTTGTTCGGTAGCTGAAAATGATTACCATTGTGTGACACCAGTCTTCAGGTCAATTTGGTCCAAGTCCAGTTGCAACTGAGGGCAACAAAGAGAAGCAAAATATTATGTTTCATGTCTGGCCATATTCACTACATCAAGACAGAGTAACTGCATTTCAGACGATGATATCTACCTTGCCGATAAGCTCCCTCTCTCTGCTCATGAAGGAGACGCTGTTCTTCACAGACAGGTCCAGTCTTCTCTGCATGGACTCCTCGAGAGAGAAGTCAAAGTCAAACCTATGGAAAGAGGGAGAAGTCAATTTATATCCTCACACTTACTTTACCATCATGAGTCTTGTTTGTTTGTCTTACCTCTCGCTGAATTCTGGGTTGAGGTCTCTCTTCTTGGTGACAGTCCTCCTCTTGGTGGTGGCCTTCTTGTCAGGCAGCAGGATGAAGGAAACATAAGGGTCTGCACCGTCCTTGGAGCAGGCTTGCAGGGCTCTGTGGGTATACAGCGATCACATTCACAACATGTGTTGGTATTGAGTGCTCCGGGTCAAAAATGTGATGATAAAGAGGTAACGTGTCATATCAATCAATCAATTTATAGAGACCTGCAGGAGTGAACGGTGATGAAAAGTCTGCTCTCCTCTATGGAGTAGCCGACGGTAAGCTTCACCTGGCCTGCTGAATTTGCGTTATCAGCCCTAAAGAAACAGTGGGGGACATGAGATTATTTACATTATGATGTCTTTGACTATTTAGAGCAAAATAGGAAGAAATCAACTTTAGAAACCACTAAGGAAACGCCAATAACTGCTATCTTTACAGCAGAGGTTGTGACTACACATCAGGGCATCGATGCCAGCATGTGTGACTCACATGGTGAATCCACTTCTATGTCTGAGGTCAAGATGGGAAGGAACCCATCTGGGAAGGACTTCTTCTCCACTGCCGTCATTACCTGCGTCCCCTGGAGCCCTACGACACACCGCCAGCTGAGTGTCCAAGATCTGCAAGACATACGGAACATAGCTCAGTATCACATTACTGCTGCATAATAATAATATTTTACCTAATTTCTGAACAAGGACAACATTTTAGAGACGAGCTATGCAGCAAGGCTTGGGCTGTGTTGCCACTGCTGTTAAAGGGGAAATCCAAAGTCAGATACTGATACAGAGATATATGGTATCAATCTGTAATCGCCTACATTTCCCAGAATTACTTTCAACATCCCTGTGTTGATGGACACCTTGCCAGTATCTGTATTTAGGTTGTTGTGTCTTTTTGTCGTTTTTAAAAGAATAGTTTGACATTTTGGGAGCAGAGATTAAGAAATACTTGTCAATTTTACACTATACTACAGATTTTGTACGGCATGTTGTATTACTTTTGGACAGAGCCAATCTAGCTGTTCCCTCTGTTTCCAATCTTTGTGCTAAGCTAAGCTACAGATATGAGAGTGGTATCATTTCTCAAAGGAAGAGAGTTACGTGTATTTACCAAAATGTCTTACTATTCCTTTAAGCTTATCTACTTAACAAAACCCAGTCTACTAAAGTGAGTGACAAGTGCAGAGACTTCCAGTCTTTCAGTCTACAGCACATATTTAGGAAGAAGTGCTGTACATATGATGATGGACCACCAGTAAAGTACAGTGCATTGCAATATTTGTTCTAGGGAAACATGAGTGATACGGTACATAATTAATAACAATCAGGGCATTACTCACATGTATAGTAATATACACATACATAGTATAGAGAAGATATATTGTCAGTACCTTGATCGTGGCCCTTAGAAGTATCTGGCTTTCTGGCAGTGCTCCATCCAGATTGAGCCAGCGGTCCAGCACCAAGCCCGGCTCAAACAGCACCTCTCTGAGAGGAAGTGTGATGGACCCTAGGGCCTGGCCCCAGCTGTGGGAGAGCTAAATACAAACATATGGATATACAAACAATTTTTCAGACTGCTTTTTATAATATCGGTACTAAATAATAAATTGTATGAATTCATTTTATTTGCTTCTACAGCTACATTGTTTAGACAAAAAGTGGAAATACAGCTACTGTTTAGACTCACCTTCACTGTGAATGTTTCATCTCTGGGGTCACGAACCAGAAAATGAAAGGCTTCGTCCCATCGAGGGGATGTGGAACGCTCACAAATCTTAGGAAAAAACCAACAGCAGGATTTTATAACTTTTCAAACAGAACTTTCCTTTTCTTGCATTCATAAGCTCATGTAAGAAGGCACACAATCCTACCTTGGTTCTGTGTGAAACGCCTTTGAGGGTAATCTCAGCCCCGACCTTCGGCTCCTTCCCGCTCTTCTTCAACTGTAGTTACACGCAAAGAATACTGTAAATCAAAAATTTTAATAAACAGCATCTACAGAATTTAAAACATCACCAGTTATTTCATGTATAAATGGGAATGCAGTTGTATTGCCTTACACCTAAAAGCAACTAGTGTACTTCTGCACCCTATAAGGCAAGGAAAAACACACCACAATAAACAACAAATAACAAGGACTCGGATATGATCTCACCGGCAGGCCATGGGCACGCTCCACATACACAAACAGCACAACCGATGATGGCACAACCTTATTGTGGTACACCTGCTGGGACTGGTACTGTAAGATCTGTAGATCACAGAGAGAGAGAGAAAAGAGAGTGAGAAATGAAATGAAATGAAAATGATTGTGCAATAACAAAGTTGAGGTTAAAATTTCCTTCGAAACTACTAACAAACATATAAACATACATAAACTAATCTACACAAAGCATCTGCAAAGATAAGTTCATTATTCAACACAGTGCTTTGACGCTCGAAACTCAAGTCCCTCACTGTAAAAGTCATTCTCTTTCCTGTTGATTAAAAATAGTTTGTATCTGCCATAGCAACCAAACAACAATGTCAGAAAAAAGGGCACCAGGCTCTCACAGTACAAGAGGCATCATTTAAAGGATTTTGGATTTTTTCAAGGTTGTTGCTTCATTCCTCCTCTTCATACTGACTGTGAAGCAGGTCCTTCCTAGCACAACTCCACTGTAAAAGATGGGTGGCAAATTCCACAGTCCGCGTTCTGTGCAAAAATGCATTCTAAAGTTCAGCTGACGTTAATATTCAGCAGACTGCATTAGACAAATCAGGTGAGTATCTTTTTGCCGCAGTTGTGTCCCAGCCAGAAACAAAACTACATGCAAAGTATCTCTCTGCTGCTGCTCAGCAAGGAAAGTGGGAATTTCACACCAACACAAATTGTGACTAGAAGATATTTACTTGACATGGTTTTTGGACAGAACCATGAGGATTTTGTGGCTAAAGCAATACTTTCAACTATTGGATTGACATTATTTATTCTATCTTTATTGATGGAAATAAAAATGTTCTGCCTAAGACTGCAATAGGATAAGTTTGTAAGAAATATGGGAACATTTGATCTTTTTTTAAGAGAATGTAATATCATCAAAGTACACGTCCAAGGTTCTAGTTCTACTTACTATGTTTTGCTTTTTTTTACTATGCCCTTTCATTTTTCATACTTGTATCTTTATTTTATTTGAAAAATGTCATTGTGCATATTTACTTTTGTATTATTTGTTATTACACAATGTCTTATTATCCTTGTTTGCTCTTATTTAAAAAAAGGTATGCTTCTAAGTTGTATTACAACTACTACATTATTTGTATGTTACCCTGGTACTGTATACAAATAAAAAGAGAATATGAAATAAAATAAATAGAGTAAATATCTCACCTGCTCCAGTCTGGGAAGGTCGGAGACTCTGGGCAGCCACTCCAGCACCAGGTGAACTCGGCCTGACTTCACATCATTAAGAGTGTACCACTGTAACAAGAGTGGCACAGAAATGTCCAGGTTACGATATAAGTACAAATATAGTTTGTTAAATGATCTGTTTATTATGTGTCACACACCGTATCGCTGAATTGTGCGCTGATGATATCTCGTAGGTTAAGCTTGAACCTACAAAGACAGGACTCAATCAACATGTTTTCATAGACATATTTTCTTCAGTTATCAGAGTTGTGTAGCCAGAAATACTGGGAAAATGTAATTTGTAATGTCAGGGCGCACCTTCCGAGGAAGTCATCCTGATCGATGTCCTTGTCAAACAACTCAAACTGGATCTCTTGACCAGGTAGCTGGGTCAAAATCACCTAAATCATAGAAGAATTTTTTTTTTAAATCTAAGCTAAAACCTAATAATTTCATCAGCTAAGTAGAAGAGCATTAAATACAGGTAATACCTCATAGAGTTCATTCCACATGGGATTGAGGTTCTCTTTGATGGTGTGGCTACGGAAGGTGATACCAGCCACGCGAATCTTGACATAGGGGTCGCTTTTTCCCTTCACCATGCCCCCCATGAAGTTGTCCTTCGCTATCAGGTTCTGGGCCTCCACCAGATGGATACGCAGCACTCCCTGTGAGCATAACAAGGGCGGGTGTTGCTACTATAGTGTGAGTGTGTGAGTGGTGCCCACTGCTGTTTGAAGTGTTTTACCTCAGTTGCAAACTCTGGGTCGGGCGTGGTGTGCTGTGGTCGTGATGGTTGAGGTTTACCTAACCCGCCAGGTCCTATAGGGTTCAGTTCTGATGTGATTCCCCCCTGACCCATCCCGGGCCCAGGGGCTGAAGGCCGGGGAGATGGAGTCGTAGGAGTGGCATCATCATTTAGCCACAAAACCTAGTAGGAAACAAATAGCAGGTTACAGTGAGCAACTGTCAAGCTGTAAATTAAATGCAGGTTTCTCTGTTTCTGTTTCTGTATTCATGAGGATAGAAAGATGAAGCAAAAAGAAGACGTCTCCTTTAGGTTCTAATTTTTTGTGTTTAGTATGTGAAAAGGAGGAGTTAGGAGTTGCCAGAGTACTTTATAACCTCTCCAGTCTCTCATATTATTTAATCACAGGGTGTTATATTCAACAGGATCTGATTTCCATGGATAAAAGACACACACAAAGCCATGGTGATACGTTTACATTTGAGATCTCAGTTTTAAAGGGTGGTTGTGGGTGTGCTAATGAAGTGAGTGTCTTCTGATAGCTTCCTGAGGCAAAAAAAGATAGGATTTCAAAGTCTTCCACACAGACACTTCAGCTGGGTTGATTCTAACCAAAACAGGGCTTACGTTTTTACTACACTATCTGACACATGTGAGTGTGTAGAAAAAAGAGCCTGTGAAATACCAACCCTTAGCACAATTTTGACATAGATGCGGCTGGCAGAACCAGAATTCTCCAGCTGGAACCACTGGTCCATAGTGAGTTCAGGGCTCGCCAAAATACGGGTCAGGGGGATGGTCAGACTGCCCAGGGACAGAGCACGGTCATCGTCTTTCACCTGATTGAAAAACACAGGGACAGTAGATGTGGAGTTAGGGTTATGTAGTATAGACTTTTAAAGAAATTTAATAAAATGTATTAAGTGTATTTTTTGGCAAAATGGAAGTTATTAGCTATGGAGGATAAATAGAGAGCTTCATCACATGGTGCAACAACAATCACCTGAAGCCCAATTTTAGCAGAAGCAATGAGCTTGTGGTGGACTACCAGAGGAACAGGATAGAACACACAGTTCAATCAATCAAACTTAATTTGTATAGCACTTTTCATACAAAGGTCATACAACACAAAGTGCTTCACATAGAACAGAGAAACAGAGACAATGTCACCCCCACCCCCCCTCCACACACACACACACACACACACACACACACACACACACACACACACACACACACACACACACACACACACACACACACACACACAGATTTAATGTAAACAACCCCAAAACATAATGCCTCCGGTCACGGAAGAGGCATAGAAAGAGCGTAGTTTAAAGAAATCACAGAAAATATGAGGAAAAATGTATTAAAACTAAAGAGAAATAAATAAGGTATTTGGTATGTAAAGTATTTGCAGCTAGCTTGATTGGTGTGTTCAATTTTACTCATAATGACGTACTTGAATGTCGATGTCCTGCTTGCGAGGATCCTGAATAAAGAAGGTAAAGGCATCCTCCCACACAGGGCTGTTGGTCCCGTAGCAAGTCTGCAGAAGAAAGGGAAAACATTAATTATGCTCAGAGATTGGTTTAAAAGTTTTATAAAAACAAAGTTATATATTTACCTTGCTCTCTTTAGTTGCATCCTGAATGGAAATCTGTACCATTGGGCTTGGGTCCTTATTTCCTTTTCTCATCTACAGCATTTTAAATACATTGATGTGGGTAACAGATACAAATTGAATGCACACCACACGAGAGACTCTTAAACAATAATTTTCTTACAGGCAGTTGGTAAGCTTGATCAAGATAGATAGCTATGATGGCGGAAGATGGAGGATCAGTCATCTTATTGGTCAAGTTCTGGTTCTTCTGGGTCACCTGGAGAAGAACAACAAACAGAAGAGCAAAGAGCAAAAAAAACATTTGACAGATTGGTAATTTTTATTTTGCTTGATATTTTTAAATTGCTCTTAGAGTGTCCCTTAGGGAAAAATACATAAAGCATAATAAAATACATAAAACATATGATCAAAATATTTCGACCCAACCACACAAGCTCACATAAAACATCATGTACATCAGGTGACAGCATAAATAAAACCTGAAGTACATCCAGCCATCTTCATCCAACCCAAAGTTGGGCCACTTTAGATAAGTTTCTAGGATGTAATCGTTTATGTGATTCTATATTGATGATTTAATAAATAATAGGCAAAAATTAGATATTGGAGATTTTCTGTAATTCAAGTTTTTCTATAATTCAAGTTAAATTATAATAACTTCAAATTATTGGACTCAAAAATAACATTTGACTCAATGGGAAAAATATGAGTTAAAAGGGTATGAGAGATAAAAGGGTGTGTGGCTTCCTTTTGTGGCGCCAGTACATAGAGCTCGGAGCATCCAAGGTCTGCCGAGACCGTTTCGCGTCATCTGGCGGATTACGGCAGACCTCCGTTGCTCTGCTCAGCTGGGAACTCTTAAATCAACAAAATATCTCCTTAATTAGATATCAAGGCACAGGATGTCCTGGTGGTTGAGTGGTTTAAGACGTGTACCATGTAACTTCAATGTTCCTGGTTTAATTCTGGTCGCATGTCACCCTTTCTCCCAATGTTTCTAAAAATAATGCTCAGGGGTCTCATTTATAAACGTGGCATACGCACAAAACGGGTCTGAAAATGTGCGTATGCCACTTCCCAAGCAAAGGTTGTGATGTATAAAAAACAAACTTGACGGGTGAATGTGCGGTCCTCCACACAAACTCTGAACCATGCGTACGCACATTTTGGAGACAATGGGAATTGGCGACGAGGGATGAGGTGGTGAAATGAAGTCAGACTGCAGAAAGTAAATGTGGGAATAACGATTACTCAAAATATGTTCAAGTATTGATGCCTCATGCACATTTTTTCACTCCATATCATCCGCGTTACCATGAAGATTAAATCCAGCAGTGTTATTTGCGCTTGTACTGAGTGATACTTGTTCCATAAACACCTTGTAAAATCCAACTCAAATCTTTAATAAAAATTAATTATTAATGTTTAATCGGCGCTGTCTCACTGTCACATTGTCTGCTACGGAGCGCAGGAGGAGGAGATGGCCCGACTCCATGGAATACAGGATAGCATCAAATACCCTACCATTAGATAACTGCAGAACACAGTGTAAATAACCAAATATCTGTCTTTAATACTGTGCATATATCATCAAATGTCAAAGTCTGAAAATACAGTCGTTAAGCTCTTGCGCAATTATTACACTTAATGTCCTCGTTATCAGTCCGAACTTTAATTCTGTTGGTGACAAAACCTGCATGAAGAAAAGTGTGTTTGCCTATTAGACTTTCGTCTTCAAATTGTATCTCGGGGTTGGGGATACCACTAGTTGATGCTGAATTCTGGCAAGGTGTTAACAATCACAATATGCTGTAAACATATAAATACTGCGGTGAACCCGTGTGTAATGCTGCATGATGGCACTGCTGGCACTGCAGGAGGACTAACCCCCAATGGAAGAAACAGGAGAAAAAGAGGCTTCAGGGACCATGACAATGACTGGCTAATATGCCGATTTAAATTCCCTTAAGTTGCGCTCTTGGATCTATGTACTGAATTGGGTCCAGTAGAGAGAGCAACGCGCCGGAACCGTGCCATCCCGGTCCAAATACAGGTCCTCGCCACTCTGGGGGCAACCGGCTGTTTCCAGAGGGAAATATATAATCTTCAACTTTATACATAAGGCTTGTTTGGATATAATATATAGTTCTGGTAAATCTTATCATATAGGTCTGGTATATCGAAGCTGTCCCCGAGTGCTGAAATGCCTGCCGTTTTGGAAGGTATTATTAATATAAGTAGTCTATAGATCAGGTTTCCCTACACTGTGCGAGAACAGGCCGAATTTATAATTCAATTTGCAGCAATTCCTCAAAGTCTGAGAAGTTTTTTGCTTTTTCCCCGCCAGTCGTCATGATTCGGCATTTTCGGCATAACGAAAGAACAACTGCCAGGGTCATTAACATACTGATCAGCATTCATGAGGTGCTTTGCATTGACTATTTATGGTTAAAAATGGGTGTGTATAGGGCGGGATAAGAGGCTTATTCACGTATGCACACTTGTGGGTAATCTGTGATTTATAAAGGTAACATTGCTTACAGATGTGCGTACGCACGGTTTTATAAATCTGAATTTTTCTTGGCGTACGCCATTTTTGGCTTTTGGGTGTATGTACACTTTTAGTAAGGATCCTACGCACAGTTTTATAAATGAGACCCCAGATCTTTATCAGTGTATCAAATTTTGTCCACATCACTGCACTGGGCAAAGAAAAGATTAATTTGAGTACCAGCAAGCTGTGCTGTAGACTCACTTCACTCAGTCTGTCAGCAGAGGACAGCAGAGAGAGCCACTCCAGCCGGAGGTGAACACTGCCGGATGGGACGTCCCTCAGATTGAACCACTGTTAACAAAAACAAAGGGCTCATTAAACACACATTTGTTCTCCTCTGGCAGATTCCTTTGAGCCTGGATGGCAGGATAGAAGATGGTAGGATCAGAGCAGATCACAAGAAGGCACATGGGGTCTGCAATGTCACATGCTAACAGGATTCCTGCAGTCTTACTCAGATGTTTTCCAGAGTGAAACAGTATATTAACTACATTATTATGCTTGAGTAAGAAAAATGTAATAAATGTAATGGTGGAATATTGAATATTGTCTAACATAAGCATTACTACTTACATCATCCACAACTCTGGCCTTCCTTACAATATCAAGATCGACCTTGACCCTGAAAAAGAGACAGAATCAAAGAGAGTAAGGCGTTCAAATTTGAACAGAATAATGGCACAACATGGCAATAGCTGAGATGGGAATGACATGAGAAGCACATACAGACAGAATAAATGAATGAGAATGAATAAGCTACCTCCCCAGGAAGTCATCCTGGTCTGGGTCTTTGTCAAAAACTTCCACTTCCAACTCCTGACCAGGTACTTCATGAACAATCACCTGACACACACACACACACACACACACACACACACACAAACACATAAAGTATGCAATACACCCAACAAATATACAAATATAGAAACAGCCACGCATGACACAATAACACAAGGACATGCAAACAGAATCACAATGGCAATAACTATTGTGCTAGGTAGATGTTAATAGTGTAATAAATGTATTCAGTGGTTTAAATTTCATAAATGTGTCCCTGAGCAAGTGGTTTTCGCAAGAGCTGTTTATCTGTATCTTTGGTAGTTTCCTGCTTCTACAGAAACAGATAAAAATCTTCACAACAACACAACAGTGTTATCTTTGACATACCACTTCCCTATGCAATCCCTATGAAGCACGGACACCAACAGCAAGCTATAACTTTTAGCACACAAACTGGTGGGGAGTGCAGCACTTGAATATTAAGGCAAACCCATATATCTCATGCATCTTTCAGCTCAGCTTCAGACATATTCTCTTCCCTCCCACCATCCTCTCACCTCATACATCTCCCTCCACTGTGGGTTCAGGTTGCTGTCCACATGACGAGAGGTGAAGCTCTGGGTTCCTACACGCAGAACGGCATACGGGTCAGACTTCCCGTCGATTATGCCCTTGATGACTGTATCCTTGGCCATCAGGTCCTCAGCCTCCAGCAGGTGGATACGCACAACTCCCTAACATGTGCACACACATGCAGGAAAACGCATGCACAAACAAAATCAAAATGTTAGTCAACTAGCTTCCTCACAAAACATGGTTCTATGTTTTTCATTCACAAGGTAAATGTGCTGTATGACTTTCAGGCTACGTGTTTGCTTGCAGGTTATATGCTGAGACAGATTCAGTCTGTGGGGGTCCATGTTTCTCCAGGCCATTGATAATACAATTACCCGTGGGAGAGGGGAGCGGAGCTGCGCAACGTGCAGGTTGGCCACCAGGGGAACAGTTAGACGGTTGGGGAGCACCAAGTGGGAGGCAATTGCATCCATTATCATAGTGTCCGACATGGCACTGCAAATGAATGCGAGGATGATGTTGGGGACACACAGACAAACAGACAGAGGCTATATACTACTGCTGACAATATGAACATGCATAAATAACAACATGATATCCACGTTCTCAACAACTGAACCAACAGGAACTACCCATTGGCTAAAGATGAGGACAGTTTTCTGTGACATCATGTTGACTAATGTTATTTAATGGAGGAATACAATTAAAAAATAATGACAAACTGTCATCAAAAGCATTGCCAGAGGGAACTGATATGTCAGTAACACATTTACACTTCTGACACAATGCTTTAATTGTATGTTTACAAAAGTATATTATATAAGATCGTAACACACAGTGTAGAATCAGCCACCATACAGTTACACTGAATAGCCCATTGGTCAGACCATCAGTTTATCTTCATATCCAGTTTAATTGTACCATAGTTGATTCCGCATTGTCCACATTCTGACCTTACATAAAGGGCCTTAAAAACTAACTCCATATAAATGCATGGAGTCATAATATACATAATGAATAATTACAAGAACACTGGTATGGCTTAAAGTTGAACATCTTATAGGATAAGGCTGGCATTATTCAATATATTTTTCTTATTATTAACAAATGCCATAAAAGGAACAAAACCAACAATGTGTTATTCTGTCTGTGTCTGTGGTACTCAGCCCCGAGACCATTCACTACTGAAGACATACGTATTTACAAAAGAGTTTCTCTCTTTTTTTCATTTAAAAAAGGCTAAGTAGTGTAGTTTTTAGCAAAAGTTACTCAAACAAGAGTAAATAGAAGATTTTTCTAGGGACTATACTGACGCGGAATAATGCACATTTGATGCTTTACTGAGTATTTAAGGCAGCAACAGTGTGTGTGAAATTTACTCAAAATAAACTACAGTGCCCCTGTTCATCGTAATATAGGAACATGTGAGCCTGACTCATTTATGTGTTTTGAAAAGTTTGTTGACAACAAAGGCGCTCTGTGGCACACAGGAATAAGCTACATCAGGATTATTAGTGGGATCCATTCATTGCTGGTTCTTTTCACAGGATTTGTTGACAAAAACAAAAAAATAAGATATCGCCAGACTTATCCTTTAAGAATGTGACCACACAGATTCGTCACTGAACAGACAGAAATAATAGCGCTAATGCTAATATAATATTAGTTTGGAACTCAATATAATTCCAGAAAAAAACATCAATCCATCAATTCCAAAAAGTGCAGCCCCCAAACTTTTCTGCATGTCAAAACTTCATCACCCCTACTCCACAAACAAACACTCCTCATTGAAAAACTATTGAAAACAAACACAAAACAGACACAACATCACTCACTTCAGCCCAGGTATATCTAACAGGTTGGTTAGCCCGGTCCAATTGATGTCCAGTTTCTATGACACAGATAAAAGTAAAAGACATATGAATACATAGGTGTAGATGTCAGATAACAATGCAGTGCAAAATCTGATGTGCTACACTCACAGGCCTGCGGATGAAGAACATTGTGATTGCTCCAACCAGTGGGACGTCTCCGATCAGAGGCTCGAGGATCACACGCAGCTTCCCATGGAGCTACAAAGAGAAAATGCAATACTATAAGGATTTGCATTCAGGCCACTTAACTATCACTTATAATGTAAGAATATCTTAATATTGATTGTTATACCTGGACTCCTTTCACTCCGGCCTTGCAAAAGTATTTTTTGATTTCTACGTTGATTTCGACATCACCGGCGTAGCTACAAGTAGAAGAGCAGGCACACATATATAGAGGTTTATTCCTCAACGCAGAAGGTCTAGGGTTCGAGTCCAACCTATGACGGTTTCCTGCATGTCTTCCCCCTCCTTCTCCCCTTTATGAGTTATGATAGAGTTGTGTAGAGTTTTAAGTAAACAATGATCTGCTATAAAAAAAACAAGGGCAAGCTCTACCCTAGTGTAGGACACTTCATAGTATCTCAGAAATATTTCATTGTCTGTCTTGACTGACTGTCTGTCTATACACAAGCAAAAACAAAGGTTGTGATGCATTACCTCAGGTACAAATCCAACATAACTTGTCTCTTATCGTGTTCTGTGTGAGCCTTTACACCAACCACCTTCAAAGCCTGTGAACACAACATCTGCTATTACACAAAGCAAATAAGACTAATAGAGACTTATCATTAGCAAAGATGTACATGAAGATTATCATTCGCTGTGATTAAATCATCAATCTTTTGCTTATAATTAACAGGCTAGTGAGACCAGCCCTGCCTTACCATGCATATTACCCACATTAACATTCTGCTTCATCTGTATTTTCTTGGTCTTAGAACATTTACAGAATAAATTGCTGCTTTTATGACAGGCCATTCAGATACCTTTTCTCCTATGTTGACCTTAGTAAAGCTGAGAGTCTGCAGATGAATGCTGGAGGCACGAATGGCAGGAGCAATGGTTTCCACTAGCAACTTCTCCAGATACTGGCCTATAAAGGGCCAAGCCTGCTGCAGGATCTACATGACAGAACAGTCATTATTTTTCTGTAATCAAATGTGATCATGTTTGCAGCCATTGTAATATAATTATGTGAGTAACAATGAATTATCCTTTGTGCAAATGCATAGTCATTGCAAAGCACTTCCTGCAAATAAGAAAAAAACATGACAACAAATAACAAAGAACAATAAACACATGCAGACACACACACTTTACAATGACCACAGACTGTTTGCCTTGTAGTTAAAAGGCTTTTCAGAGAAGCGAGGAGGATGGAATTTAAATAGTGAACAATAGGTCAGCCATCAATACATCAGCAAGACAGTTATGAAATGAATAAATCAATTAAAGTGCACTCCAGTTATTAGTCATTTTGTAAAACATCATACTGAAGTCAAATTAATAAGAAAAAATAATCACTTTATATCATGGGACCATCATTTCCTCCTAGATTTTTTTCAGAAAGAGCAATGTAATATGTAATTCTGTGTGATGAACTGAATCAGTGTATCAGTATTATCACTCCACACAGCCTCACACTGGTGTTAGCTTCAGCATTGAGGTGTATGAGTGAGGTGGAAAGTTCTGTCAGCTACTGTTCCTCTGACTTCCAAACTCTCCTAGTATACTACATATTATTTATGATACAGTTATGGTCAGTTAGGCTGATGCATTCTATTAAAGTGCTTTTGTTACTCACAGATATTACCAGCACCTTTTTATTTGCAGCTACTCATTTCTACAAGTTGTCAAATGCAATAAAAGGTGGGAACATTTCAGGGTTGATGTTTGTTTATTTAAGGCCGCAAGTGAGGAGGGTGAGTGTGAGCAGCTGGATCACATGTCAGGATGCCTGGGGGAGAGACGTGGGTTGGTAAAAGATGAGTCCAGCAAATTGCCCTCCCACAATCTAGGCTTCAGTCACTGAGTTCATTACATATTTTCCCCTCCAGAAGGGTGCTTTGTATTATTAGTATTCACATCCACACTTGCCCTGTGCTGATGCGAGGTTACTGTACTGACAGAGACAAAGAGTTCGGTGATACGATCTGAGCCACTCTCCCTGCCTCTTAATTACACCAGCAGATAATCTGCTATGATGGAGAGGCTACAATGGGAGCAGGGTCACTTAAAGTCCACACAATTGTTATTTATCTTCATGTAAAATGTGAGGTATAACAGCTACTGTGGGAGTTTCTCAAGAGAAGAGAAGAGAGAGAAGTCCATCTCATCATACAAGCTTGTTTGAAACAGATGATTCTTAAAAATGATTCCTAATGTATAAATACAAAGCTGCACATAAGGAAATGTCTGAAAGGAAAAAACATACCTTATTCAGCCACTCCGCTTTCTCCACATCTGGAAAGTTGACCTGTGGACAAGTGATATTAGTCAGGCATGAACTCAAATACAACACGGCAGTGTCAAATGACCTCCAACTCTGAGCAAAGTAGTTTAAATACTGATGATATTATTTTACATTATAGAAGAGTTTAACTACAAAGCAGCGTGTCCCTTGTTTTTAACAACTTAGACTAAAGACATAATTTCAGGAAACCATCAACCACATGCACATCAGCCTTTCCTCCAAACAACAGACATGAGATTTTAAGATTAGGCCTATCTGCCCTAAAACACACACACACGCACACGCACACACACACACACACACACACACACACACACACACACAGTTTATTCTCTCCTGCTCTATCCAGATATGGTGGTCCTGGTCACTGCTTCTGCTCTGCCTTGAAGTATGTAGTTTATGAGTCATCAAGTTTTTGGAGGCAGATAAGGTCAAAGACAGCTCTACTGTAATGAAACAGGAAGAGGAAAACACACACACAACATGTCTATAGCCTACTTTTTTCAGTATAGACATGCATTTCACTGTCTAGTTAGTGTAAGGTCTCCTCAATGCTCATGTCATTCTTTCTACTTTTCCAACCAATGGGCTACCTCATCTGACATTTTAACTCACATTCCTCAGTGTGGCAGCAGTTCAGACTAATTCTCCAAGCATTGCACATTAGGAATGTCTAAATATGGGTCTGTTCCCTGAACAGGGACAGGAGGAAAATACTGTAAACAAAAAGGACAGTCATGCACATATGTATGTGATGGTTGTCATGAAGCAATTGTCTATCTATCTGTCTATCTATATTTATGCGTAAATATGTTCACTTTAGGTCTGGAGCTTCTTAATAAAGATCAAGCCCTACTAATGAGTAATATGCAGTGATGCAAAGTAGCTGAGATGCAGCCTGACAGATGTGGCAGATGGGACAGGTGATGCAAACAGCATAGAATGAACATAGCAGAGCGGTGAGCCAGTGCTTACCCAGGGAGGTAAATCCCCTTTAGCTCTGAAAGCCTTCTCGGTGGTGAAAACCCTCTCGTTCTCCAGGAGGTACATGGCAGACTTTAGCCTCATCACTTTCTCCAGTCGACTGTGTTTCCATCCCATGTAGATCATCAGACCGAACAGGACTACACTGATGCTGAAGCCATAATATCCTGCCAGATACACTGGCAGAAGAGCAGCGAGACATTTCGCAAACGACCACAGCACACTCAATGCGCGTTCACCTGGGGGCTGGCTCGGTAAGGCCGGGGCTGAAATCGCCGTGCCTCCGCTCATGCCCGGCTCGGCATCCGCGGTTGGCATCGCAAAATCCGTTTGACTTCACTAACTCGACTTGGCCTTCAGCTTCAATGCTTCTACGACTGAGTGGCAAAGCGCCACTGGAAACTTACCACCGTTTTAATATAAAAACCATCGAGGAATCACCGATAAACTGCGGGCTTCGATCGGTTAAATCATGATCACGGCTTCTCTCCGCTGCGCTGCCCCTCAGTTCCGCAGCAGGGCACTAAAACTAGATATTCTGTGTTTCATTGACGTGTGAAGCTTCTCTCACAGAGCAGGGCAAGCAAAGACCAAGACCTGTGAGGGCGGGCTCTGCTTCAAGCCCTCCTTCACATGAAATCCAGTAAAAACCTAAACCCTAGAATTAACTTGTAGCGTCATGCACCGAGTCGGACGGAGCGCAAATACGACCAAAGTAAAGGGATGTTTATTTTATCTGAAGACAACAAAAGACACGATTCATTCAAAGTAGCATTATCATCATCGTGTAAACTAAAACACCCACTGCGCCCAAAATACTGTAGCCTGCAGGCTGCTAAACCCGTTATCTTTTTTACATAACCGGATAGAATCCTGTTGCGTGCGCAGGCGCTCATCCCCATTGCAGCAGCTTTTACAACTGAGCGTGATGGCGCCAACAGCTTTGTTGACAGAAAGGTGTATTAGTTGCTTTATCGAATTGCATACATCAGCTGCCGTTGTGATCACTTTCTGCAAGAGAGAATCCAAGCGGCAGAGTCGTGACGCATATATGCGCCAAATGTCACTAACGCAATGTTTACGCACCAGCTAAATGCATTTTGCATCATTGTACTTTAGCCCAGCCTCATGTAGTTTGCCATGCATGTGCGTTTTAGGCAGTGGTTTTCCACGTTTGTTAATAGCTAATACTTTATGCTTGGCAACTAAAACAGACCAGGCTCCCTGGTTGCCTGGATACTGCCAATTACCTATTGCTCAGAGGGTGAAAGGTGTGATGATCCTTTATGTAAACAGATACATGAAGACACAGTCATGCAGTCAGTCAAGCAGCAATAACCAGGTTATATATTAATAACAGCTAAGGGCCTAAAGGTAGAAAAGTAGACTGTACATATATGTAAAAAATTTTAATTTGAGAATTCAACATGAGATTCAATAAGATTTAGAGCCAAAATAGGCCTACAATAGCTGCATAAAGGATATGTGCATAGAAACCAAATGTAATACGTTTGCATTGTCCCACACGTCCACATATTTTTACATATTCTAACCATTTTCTCTCATATTACAACCATGTCCAATTTGAACATGTAGCATATGCTATTCCCATTATATTTAGGAGCTGTCTTTCTTGTTAAATGTGTGATTTAACATTAAATTGTTCATTATATAGGCTTTCTGGGTAATTATGTTGTTTTTATATCTCTGAATGACTTGGGATTATATCATGTTTCAAATGTTGGACAATGACAACAGTCCATTGGTTTAATTCAGATTAAGCATGTTGGACAGCTATTCAAACGGCAACATCCTATGACCTGATACCAACATAATTAAAACGTAAAGAAGTCATACCAGTTCAGTGCCACAATCTGACAGTAGATAATAAAGTGGCTTGTCACATTCCTGTTTTGTTTATATAGGAAACCTCCAAACTGGTATTACAATGTTTTGTTTATCTGGTTTGACTGTGTAAATAAAACATATTGATGTTTCTTAGAAATCTGTACCAATCACAAAAAAATGCCTCCCAGACCATAACTATAACCCACTTTTGTTCACATGTTTAGCAAGGTTGTCAACAGTAAGAAACACGTTCAATAAACAACTACATCATTGCATCTCAGTTTTTTTTTTTTTTTTTTTATTATTCTTTGGGCATTCTTAGGCCTTCATCTATATAGGACAGCTGAAGACACGAAAGGGGAAAGAGAGGAGGAACGACATGCAGCAAAGGGCCGCAGTCGAACCTGCTGCATCGAGAAGCAAACCTCTACACAATCTGCACCCGCTCCACCAGATGAGCTAGCCAGGCACCAAGTAATGAAACATTGGTAACACTTTACTTGACAGTACCGACATAATCATGACATGACACTGTCATAACTATGACATGACACTGTCATGAATGTGTCATAAACCTTATAAACAAGTCATAAACGTTTATGACTTCTGTCATTAAGTGTTCGGTTTTGGTCATGACAAGTTAACATTGTTTGGGTTGTCTTGATTATGACAACTTGACATTAATCAAAGTGACATTACCAGAAGTTGTCTTGGTCATGACAAGTTGACATTAAATTTGTTTGGGATGTCTTTGTAATGACAACTTGACATTAACCAGGATGACATTACCAGAGGATGTCTTTGTCATGACAACTTGACATAAAAGAAAATCCACCTCTTTTTGTATTCATGACATGTTGACATAATGATTATTATAATTAGATGTGCAAGGTTAGAGACCAATTCCAGCACTTGGTCAGATATATGTGTGACAGGATATTTCACAAAACTGGCAGTCATGACACTATTATGACAGTGTAATGGATAGATTCTTAGACCTCAAGTAAAGTGGTACCATTTGTATTTGTCATTAAGATATCATTAAGGATAAGACTGGCTATCATGACACCATTATGACATGGTAAAAACTACATTCTCTACATTTTCTTTTATGTCAAGTTGTCATGACAAAGACATCCTCTGGTAATGTCATCCTGGTTAATGTCAAGTTGTCATTACTAAGACATCCCAAACTAATTTAATGTCAACTTGTCATGACCAAGACAACTTCTGGTAATGTCACTTTGATTAATGTTAACTTGTCATAATCAAGACAACCCAAACAATGTCAACTTGTCATGACCAAAACTGAATGACACTTAATGACAGAAGTCATAAACGTTTATGACTTGTTTATAAGGTTTATGACACAGTCATGACAGTGTCATGTCATAGTTATGACAGTGTCATGTCATGATTATGTTGGTACTGTCAAGTAAAGTGTTACTGAAACATTTTAGTGGGGCAGATAAGGGGGAAAATCGTTCACAAGTGGATACAAGCACCCAATTTGGTGTGGTTATCCCTCTGGGGCCAATAATTTGAAAAATAACATTAGCCACCTGATTTTTCAAAATGGCCGCCATTTTCCAAGATGGCCGCCATTTCCGGCATTGGAAAACACGTATCTTGCCACATAATTTTACTCATGGGACATATTTCAAGGTTTTTACCTTTGAATCCTATGTTTTTGACTATGAGGATGTCACATACATATCTATTTTGTGTTTCGAGAGTCTTTTTATGGTATTTAGAGTAAATAATGTGAAAAAACAAGCATAAAACGTGACATAATTCCAAGAAAAAAATGATTACGAAGTATGCAAAAGTAACAGGAGGTTTTATGTTATTTACTTTTTTGGAGACACATACAATTATTGTATTTATGTTCTTTGTATTTATGTGGGTGATTATATTTATGTTCATTAAGGCCAACATTGCTAGTCCTGGCACTTACAGCTGCACAGTGCTGTACAGGTAAGACCAAAGTGATAGCATTTACATCTTCCGCAGCATTCTGCTTTGCATCCACATTTGGTCAGTTGCTGACAGCTCTCTACAATTGGTGATAGCTCTGTCCAGAAGATCTGCCATAGATCACCTGTCTTGGTCCAACCCCACTCAGAAGGACTCAGTATTTCTGGCTGGCATACAGTTGCTTGACTCCAGATGCAGCCTGCCTGGTAGGCTGAACGCTTTACATGCTGCAGCAATGCTGCTTGAGTTGGAGGAATGGCTTCATATGGCCTTTGCTTTCTGGCAAACAAGTCCAACCTGGCTTCATCTACTCCTCCTGCTTCGCTGGATCTGTCGTACATCATGACCACAAACTTCTCTAAAATCTTCAGGTCGCCATCATCCATTCTTGGAGGGTAGTGGCTAAGCTGGCTGAAGATTTCAGAAGAATTGGTCAGGAGAACAGTGTTTATCTAAGTCCTTGTGAATTGAATTACATTATTTTACATTTAGAAGGTAGGCTACATGCTTTAAACACTTTAAATTAGAACTTCAACATGAATAATTACCTCAGTGTAAGACAAAATGTAAAAACTTACCTCAGACAAAATGTTCCACAGCTGATAAATTATACTTCTTTCAGCGGATTGATAGCTGTCCTCCAGAGTGAACAGAACTGCATCCATGGCAACGCTCTGCTATGCATGGCAACGGTGTGTTATACTTAGCAACGGTCTTTTATCAACCGCAGAAAGCCATGTAATAAATCCAATGTAACACATGCTTTAAAACATTACTTTTTTCAAATATCCCACAAATTCACCTGAAATTCCTTAACATTTCATAATTTTATAATTTACATTCCACATCATTAGATCTCACCATTAGACTTAACTATTGATATAATTAGTTTATGATGTTGAATATAGTCTCATTGTAATTCTTGACCATCAAAACATAGGGGTAAATATCACCTATTGTGATTTATCATGTTTGATTCAAGAGATATGATGGAAAATACATAATTTGGTTATGGCGGAATCCAAAATGGCCGCCACAGCTGTCTAAAGGCCTTCATTTATGTTGCATGTGGTATCATTGTAATCGTTGACCATCAAAACATAGGGGTAGACATCATCCTTTATGCAGTTGAATGTTTTGTTCAGGAGATATCATGCAAAATACATAATTTGGCTATGGCGGAAAGTAAAATGGCCGCCGCCGCTGACATGACGTTTTTTTGCGATGGCTAACGTACTTTTTTGAAAGAGCACTATCCAGTGAGTAATTGTGCCAATTTTGGTGCTTGTATCCACAAGTGAACGATTTCCATAAAAAAATGGCACTTAGCTGCTCCACTATTTCTGATGGAAGCTGTTCTGTTATCCAGAAGGCAGAAGCAGAAGTACAGTAGCAGTCACGGGATGAGTGATGTTGAAATGATACACAATGTAAGACAGATGACATGTCAAACTGGGCCTAATGTCAAGATTTGCTTTGCCAATAATTGTTTGTGTGGAATTATTGTCAACAATGCAAATGTATTTAGGGCAGCAAGAAAAGCTGTTAATTGAATGTCAAAGTCTAACTTGACTCGTTTTTGTGTTATATGTACAAATGTGTAACTGTGTGCAACTGTTACTGCAACGTAGGCTACAGCTCATTATAGTGATTACTTTACACAGAATATTCAGCATTAATGTAACTTTACGTTTTTAATTGCTACAATTGCAAACTCATCAGAGGCTATTTGGAGTAAGTTTAATTGGTTACCATTAAAGTGCACATAGAAAGTTAGCCTTTGAAAAGCAAGACCAAATGTGCCAATAGCCTATTATTACCTTTACCACAGATAATGTAGTCCTTAGTAGGCCATGCTGGCTCCAGCCAACAGTTTTGTCATTTGTTGGATCTGTTTTTTTTTTTTAAATAAACAAGTCTAGAGTCAACAGCTTTTCCACCCTGCCTCTTTCTGTCTTCTTCACACACTTAACATCAACACCTCCAGGACAGTTGAGAAAACAAAAGGATCATATTTCAAGTTACAGATGATGACATTTTGCATGGACACATCAGTTATTTCTTATCCAAGTACACTGATGCTGACTGACAGGATCAGTTTTGTCGAAAGCTGGACCTTCTAGAAAGGGAATCAAAAAATGTTATGCCTCTTCTAAAACCTGATATCCACATCAGGTTCCTGTCTTGAAATGTGCTCATTGGACCCCAGTTTTACAAATGCTCATTGTCCCATTCAGAATAATATTGTATAGGAGATTTAACTGTTTTGTGCCATACTTACTTCTGCCTTACGTAACGAATTTCTTGCGTTTCCGGGATGCATTAGTTTCTAACTTCATATGGAGAAAGATAATGCTATCCTCTAGTTTTCCAGCCACAACTCTAATCACCTTGGCCAAAGTAAAGCATGAATTATTGGACGACCTTCAAGTAAATAGGTTTGTCTTGAATGAGCCCTGCTTACAGCATTCACACAGCCAGTCATTGGATGTGGATATAATAATTTTAAGACATTTGCATAGATTTTGTTGGTAATACCAGGTCATTTTATCAAAGTGTAATTATGAATGCAGGTTTATTTTTTTCCTTTTGATGGGACCGTTCATACTGTGGTATAGGTTCTGAATAGTTCTTCCATCACTGGTTAGTTGCCCTCTGAAGGTGAAGCAGTCAGTGTAGTTACCTGGTTTAGTGACTGCTCCAACAGTCACTTTTAACAGGAGACATGTTGACTGTCATATGAAAAGCACAGGTTTAACAAATACCATTTTACTGTTCAAGGGTCCCAGTCAGCCATGAACAATACCAGGACCTTAAACCTAAATACACTTTTTTAGACCCTTGCTTTTCCTACAGGGACATCACAATGTCTTTCATGAAAAGACATGACTCAGGCTGCTCTAACAGTTTTGAGACCAGATATACCACCTCCTGAAAAGTTCTTTAACCACCACTAAATGCATAGGAACACGTTTTAACTGGAGTAAATGCAAACGGCTAATAAAAAAAAAAAATTACAAGATCTGCAGTTTATTTAGAAACCAAAACCTTTAATCACAGTATAAACAAAAGACAAAAGTTGAGGAATTAAGAACAATGAGTCCAGTATGTCCCGAAAAAAAAGTCTGTCATTCAGCAGGTCCTGAATCAGCTCTCCAGCATCAATCTGCTGCTGCAGCGCTGTTGCCTCACGTTGAAATGGGCACCACTGACAGACTTGACAACGGGAGGGTCCTGGTCCTTCAGCTGTGCTCGCCGGCCTGGTTTGCTGGCAACAATGTGCCTTCACAGCCATGGCGGACAAAACGGTTTACTTGGACCTCTGCCTCATCTTTCTCCTTTTACGCTTCAGCCTATAAAAGTAATTACACGAAACAATCAGCCGAAATTCTTTTCGTCACGGTGTAAAAAGACTTTATACTACTGCACAAAAACATGCGCTATGCATTCTTACCTGCGCATGCGCTTCTTTCTCCACTGCGAAAGAGAGACAACGTTAAATTAATTCCTCGTTTAATCAATGCATTTCTGAAGACATATATTCAAATGAACTAAAAGCATAGATTGTAAAACACGAATTGTACAGCTGAAAGCTAGTGTGCGTGCTGTGCTGGTCCTTCGACATGCTCAAGCTCGCTAACGTTAGCTAGCAAATGTTAGCACCACTGGAAACTACGATTATTTGATCATACGGACATAAAACACAAACCTTCGCCCTCATGTTGAGAAGGGAATGCTGAAAAACAAAGGGACAATGTAAAGGATTAGTTCGATTGATTTAAAAAGAAGATGATTAACTTGGATTCTGATACCAACAGCTAAAAGGATTCACGTACCGACCGCTAAAGAATCGTCTCCAAGAAGAGCGTCATAATCTAGCGACGTCAAATTTATATGGGCCCTCCTACGTCACTTTCATTGGACTTCAGTAACACATGGGAAAAGTAGTTTTCTATAAAGTAAAGCGTGTACAGCAAAATCGGTACTCGGTGTATTAAGCCATTGCTGTAGCTTTTTATGTGTTTATGTGCTCTCTTTTATTATTTATATAACCTATTTGCTGCTACCTGCCCTTTTGCACTATTGTAAGTTATATATATGTATGTTTCTAATGGTGTGTTGTGTGTATTGTGTGTACTGTGCGGTACTTGAGAGAAGACAAATTTCCAATGAGGTGGACAATACAGTCAATCTAATCCAATTATTATTTCTACATTACTTTGTACTGTGCACACATGCAGCAGACCTCACTGGTGTACTAATAAACCATACAAATATTCAAGAGAATTTTACAGCATAAATTGTATACATGTGATGGGCGATACTGTATTGCTTGATATTGTCTCTAGGGACCCAGCTACCATTAAGGACACAGAAGTGAGGTCCTCTGCATTTTTAAACACACACACACACACAGTGAATGTGTTTTTAACCTGTGGGAACTTAAAAAACACACGTGGTAGAAATTTAACAAGCCCTTTCCAGTATGCTAAGAGTACTTTTAGGCTAATAAATGAAATATGTTAATGCTTATGCGTTTCTCCCACCAAATATATATTTTCTTGCAGTAAAATTTGCAGTTTGTTTCTTTATGCTGGTCATTTAACTATTGGTGGCTGGTATTCTCTCACAAGTTCCTGACTTAGCTTTTGATAAATGCAATGTAATTAGAGTAAAATAACTCAGTGTTTCATTAATGTTCAAAATCCTGAATAACAGACTTTCACTAATCAGGACAATCTGAATACATGTTGAATACACACAACCCAAAAACACAACCACACAAATGATGTCAGGTGGCTTTTTAATGTTTCCAAAAATAGTCTCTGAAATTGGGATTTGTTTTACAAAAGCATCCATATATCTCACAGGTATGGAATTCTTATGTAAACACAGACTGTCAGACTCACTGGTGGCACCACAAGACTGAATGCTGAATCCTTGGCAGGAGTTAGACCATCCACAACTGAGAAATTCATTTTTTACCAGTTAAATTACTCAACCAGTATATCGTAAATTGTCAGTTTTAGTTAGCTGAGCAACCTACAGTAGATTCCTAGACGTGTACACAATGTACAAGTAGACGGACCTTAGTGAGAGCAGTATAAATGCAGTAATTGTGCTGAAGTGAAAAGTATTAATGACCAATGTCATGCTTATAACTTCAGGGTTAAAGACAGGTGTTAGAAATTTATCCCATGACAAGTTTACACTCATTTCAAAAAGCATGGCTTCAGGTTTATGACCCCAAGAAAATTATCTAATGCCACACAATTACGCTGACACAGTATTGTGCATTCATCATCCTTGGCGACTCTCAAACTCATTTTATTTTCAATATCTTTCAGTCATATCTACAGTTATTGTGGAGAAAGGGACGAAGGCTCAAGGTCAGTCGAATTGTTAAATGTCCCAGTGAGTATTATGCCCTTGCACAAAATATCCTCTTTTGTAGCAGAGTTGGCCACTGTTAAGAGAACAAGGCTGTCTCAAAGACAGTTTAATTTACTAAGGATGGGTGTGTGTATGTGTTTTATAGGTGGAGTGCCAGAAACTAGGAGCAGCATCATCCCAGACTGACATCAGTTAGATTCAGAGGTATTCACAGCGCAAGTGCCTCAGACAGCTGGGACAGAAGGATTCGTGACGTCTGTTCTTTGGGTCATCAGATGTCTGTCAGAGAAATCTATTCTGTCGCTTCAGTCTCCATTGCCTGTCCGGTGGCACTCTCAACAGTCTTTGAGGCCTTTAAAAAGAAAACAAATATTGAAATTAAAAAGGGATACATTTGTAACATGTATTCTTATTTCATAAAACATTCTGCCCTGTAACTCACCTTCTTTTTCTTTTTCTTCTGAGTCTTACGGCTGGCTGAGCTTTGAAGCAAAGCCTTTAAATAAAAAAAGACAAAATTACTTTCATAACCTCACAATACATCAACACATAATGGCTTTGAGAATGCCTAGTCAGCAAACAGAATGCTAGAGCGACCCCATTAGTCAAATCCATTCTTTTTCGAGAAGGGAATGCAATACCTTATTCATCAAACTCATTTTACCTTCAGCTCTGCGTCCTCCACTTCATGCTCAGACTTGTAGAGTTCTGGCTCAAAGAGGCTGTTTGTGATTCGCAGAGGTCCATTGGCCATGAGCAGCACGGTGAACTTGAACTGGGCAACAGTTTCACCTGGACAAAGATGAGGTTGATGAAGTTGCATTTAACAGTCCCACTTGGTATACAACTCATGTTTCAGTTCAGAGGGCAAAACAAAGCACGGACACTAGTGCTGTTCATTAACTGATTAAAACGCATGGTCAAAACTAATTGTTAGGATTACCCTTAGAATTGCATATTAGAGGAGGCATATGATGATTCTTATAAACAATGCTAATTAGATAGTTAAAAGAAGCATATTTGTACATCCTATTTAAAAAGCACTAATTTAAAGACTGCGCATGACTGCATTTTTTTGCAGAAGGACAATAATGCTGGAGAAATTTGCCAGATTTTTTAAATTAATGAACTGATTAGTTGAACACATGTTTTTGACTTATTAATAGCTGCTCAGACTGAAAATAGCATCAAAGCAAAAAAACTAAACAAAAAAACTAATATGTCTGCATTGCTGTAGTTGTGTTGTTTCAGGTATCAGTGAGACAATGAAATACAATCAAGGAAGTCCAGTTTGTACAATACATAGGTGAGTTTAAATGCTTATTAGAAATCCTAACCCTGCACCGCAATTTATAATACTATGAGACAGGATTTTACAACTGTAAAGTTTTTCCGGCAATATTAATTTTATGCAGTCACTTTATAAAGCAAGCCATCAGTAAAGTACGCTCGGACATATTTGACAGGCTGACGCAGTTTCACATATGAACTCCGGACAATGTCCGAGGCATCAGGTCCAGATATAGTCCAGAGTTTTTGATTTCACACAACAGCGTGCAGCAGACAGGACGCGAATTACACTGCGTCACTGAGGCGGTTCGTAATTTGGTCATAGACCACCGAGTCTCTTGCCATTCCTTAAATTTGTCTGACGATTTTGGTGTCGGCCCTTACCGACAGAGTTCCCAAATCTCGGCGTCTCTTCGACTATCCAACTGATTTGGACATTTGCATTCTTACATACAGCTCCGCCGGGTAATGTCTAGATAATTTCAGGTTTGCAGTACATGTGTTAAAAAGGGGCTCAAGACCACTGTCCAGTTGTTAACACCAGAAGAGGACCTGCAGCTGAGTGACAACGCTGCGGGGAACGAGGGGAACGACGGCAGAAAGTTAGCCACGCTCCCCAGGGTTCCTGCAAGGCCAGCATCCTTTCCTTGTTGATTGACAACCAAGGCATTTCTTGTATGTACGGTTTATTAGAAGCTGGGACAGCCAGAAGGCTTAGCTGTAATTAAATCCTGTAGGCCTAAAAACAAATAACCAGTACAACCTGGGCAGTGACATTTTTCTACAGATTTAGGTACCATGTGAAGTTTTCCTATAAGATTTTTCATGGTCTCCAAAACCCGTCATTACATCCTTCATTGTTCCACTCACCCTCTTTCTCATGCAGCACGTTGAATGGCTGCAGCAGCTCATGTTTGGCACACTCCACCACGCCCATCCTGGCCTTGCCTTCATCCTCAAATGCCCTGAGGACACAAACAGAAAAATGATATTTTGTTATTAGATAAAATGAAAAAAAAAAAAGTGAAATATCTGATCTGAAGTTTAAAGATTCTACCTCAGAGTGAAAGGCATTGTATCAAAGCGCCTCTCCATCTCACTGAAGAATGTCCGAGATGTTTTCATCTTTAGGCCATACACCTTGTTGGGGTCTCGTTTGTAAACGGTGGTCCTCTGACCTCCATCCTTTGCCTGAATTTCAAAACATTATATCAAAAATACTTTTCCTTAAAGACATTTGCAAAATTAAGCAAAACAAATCTATACCAAAAATTCCTCTCACCTTCCCCTCTCCAGTGCTGATGAGCACATCCACTGCATATACCTCATGCACCTCAAACTCAGCCTTGTCATGGTCCTTTCTACAAAAACAAGTGACAAGATCATCTACTGGTTATACACCCATCAGGTCAGTGACAGGAAGCACTTGCCGAGTGAACTCACTTTTGCTGGTCGGTTGGGTTTTGAATGATAGTTTTCTCCCCATCGATCACATGTTGTTTGAGCTGATGGGACAGCATGCCTGCACACATTGAAGGAGCCAAATTACATTCGGAAAATGTATATCGTTGAAATCACAGAGCTTGAAGGTGCCAAATGTTCACAAACACTCACCTTCAATAGGGGAGCACTTGAATGACTTTGCAATCTTGTTCCAGGCTTCTGTGACCTGTGTGTTCTGATGGAAGAGACACATAATGAGGTTTGTTAGACGAGGTGTGTACAGTGACGCCAACACTCCAGTCAGTGGTCAGGTTAGGAGTGTTAAGGCGCTGACACACCAAGCCGATAATCGGCCGTTGGACAGTCTGGCGAGGTCAGTGACTCGGGTCTGTTCGTTGTGTTCCGTGCTGTCGTCCGTCCGAGGTGCCGTCGTCCTTCATTTTGGCCGATTTGACCTGTATAATCGGCGGGACGGGCACTGCCGGCAGTCGGACTCAAATGACCAATCTGATTGGTAGAGTGCTAACCCGGAAACGGGGAGCGGGATGAGCGTGACTAAGTCTCTCAAAATCTGACGAAAATCTTTTAAACTGACCTTTGTCGATCTGAAATGAAGACAGATTCAGCAACTGCATGGCCTATTTGTCGCTTAAAATGTTTTCAGAAACACGTTTCGGTGAACTATTTTAGTACAATATGAGATCATATTCTGAACAAGCTGCCATGACAGTCTGTCTTTGAATTTCAGGAGAAACCAGACCCACGTGACGCGTTCGTCAGCTGCCGGTTTTCATTTTTGGGCGGCAAGCGCCGCCTGCTGTTATGGAGACGTATTACGTCTCGTCGCTTTGGTGTGTTCCGAGGCACTTTTTTGACCAACTCGGGGACACTGATCAGTCCAACTGCCTTTTCTGCCGAGGGTCGGCCGTCTGGTCTGTGTGTCTGCAGTTTTACCTGGTTTCCTGGCTTAACAAGACGCAGAGCAGCCTCAGCACAGAGGTGAGCTGCTAAGATAACGTCAGCCTTCCGTCCGGTCAGTGGGTTGTCCTGAAGTGAAACAGGAGGAAAGTTAGAGGAAAGAGTCACAAAAGGACGAAATAAAGTATAACTAGCCGTTAATGGTGCGACTACCAGTAATTAAGTTAAGGGTGAGGCTATTTGCACCCCTGGTACAATTATCAGTGTATGCTATTCGTACCCTGGTGCAATTAAAAGTGCTATTCATACCCTGGTGCAATTAGAAATGAATGCTATTCGTACCCCGCTGGTGCACACAGCAATGTGTTCTATTAATACCCCATCTGGTACAAATATCAATGTATGCTATTTGGACCCCTGTGCATTTACAGTACCTTGGGATATATTTACACAGTTATCCATACTACTCATGTATTACACCTTTTTGGAATATTATCGCCCTGACATTCTTAACCTAACCATAACCAATCCCATTCCTCTTACCTAAACCTAACCAACCCAAACTAGAGCAGGCATATTCATGAGTCTTCCCCTACCACCCTGCAAAAAAAATGTTCGCGTTCGCGGGCCCTAACTTGCGCAATTGCATGCAAATGATCCAATCCAAAATGAAAAAAACAAGATCGCCTCATGGGGGAATCGAACTCCAGACTCCCAGACCAAATCTCAGTGTTCTAACCACTCACCTAGCAGTTCTTACAGGAAGCTGTACAACTGTTTACCACTTGGTGTCTTGGCTCTTGAGAATAAACCAATAAGCGCTGCAGCGCAGGTATAATTCAACAGTGATGACATACCTTGGTCACTCCGACAACGAAGCTGTGAGCCACATTGGAGATGAAGCCATCAACATGCACACCCAGATCACTGTGAACAAACGGAACAGGGATAACACGTAAGTCTGACCTGCAAATAAAATATAAACTATAATTTGTCTAGTACACAGGATGGACATGTATAAATTCGGCACCTTACATTTTGACCATGTCCCCGTCCTTCAGTATGACATCAGAGTCACTCCTCAGAGGGGAGTGATGGCATACACAGTTATTAACTGAAACACAAGTAGGAAAAGCGATACCTGCAAAAGAAAGGGAGTGAATGAGGGAGTGCTGAGTCAGAGACGGTGACTGATGAAATGAAACTAAAAAAAAAAAAACGTACCTTTCTTCATGTCTTTTTCCTTCTTGAAGATTTTCCCAGTTTCTGCCATGATGAAAGCATCTCCCTTTTCACACAGACTGAGCACGGAGACTCCAGCCATACCTGCCCCAACCACTGTCTTCAGAGCCTCTGCAAGACAAGAGATACAATGAGCCATGATGTAGTTTAAATGCTAGGTCAGTAACAGAGGGTATATAGTGCTGGGCTGCAACTAACCATTATTTTTATTATCGTTAATTCTGTTGATTATTTTTTTTGGGTCCGTCGATTAATCATTTGTTCCATAAAATGCCAGAAAATAGTGAAAAAAAGCACATTAAAATTTCCCAAATGTTCAAAGTGACATCTTTTAGGGCGTTTTCACACCTATAGTTTGTTTGCTCTGGTCCTAATCAGTTGATGAGTTTGTTAACTTGAAGCATTTTCCCCTTTGTTTGCTTTTGTTTTTACAGTAAGAAAAATCCAAACGTAGCAAACTGCATCACTAGCAGCGATTATTGGTCCGATGTGTCTGGGGCGGGAGCAAGAAAGTAAATACAGGAAGAAGATACTGTGTTCTAGAGTAGTGCATATTTCTTGCATCTCCATGGTCAAACCTGCTCATTTGATTTAAATAATTTTTCAGACGTTGTTTCTCTCTGCTGGCATCTGTTTCCAACTTTAACAACGGCTAAACCACGGTTTGACCACGGAAATGCAAGTCACGGCGAGCTTGGCCGCAGTCTATTTCTGTGAGAGAAACATTGCAAGCTGCTACAGTTTGCTTGTTCTCGTTTGGTCCGCTTTTGCGCATCCGAGTGAGATTGCTGTAGTCACACCTGCCCAAAGGAACTGCAACAACAAGGAAAACGAACTCTAGTGCGATTCAATCAAACTAAATGAGGTGTGAAAGCCCCTAAGTTTTTGTCTAACCCTTAGTCCAAAAATCATCTATTAATTGTCTGTCCATTCACTCAATTGATCATCTAATCCTTCCAGCACTATTATAGTTTTTTTCTGATTAAATAAACAGGTGCCAGACTTCCACTACTGTGGATAGATAGGATGGATAGTTTGGTCAACAGTAACACAAAGAACGACTCGTGCTCACTGTTCAAGGCTCAATTAATAGCTTGTGAGTGTTGACAGCAAGTTACACTGTGGACAACTCATTTGATTTAGACTAAGCTGATGTTACATTTAGTAGAAGATAAACATTTGACAGCTTGTCTGACAGCTGTTTATCAGCTTGAAATAGCATAATGCTAGTAGTAAATTAGATGTCTTAACTTCAGATAAGTAGGTCAGCTGTGATAAGCTACAATACAAAACCACAAGGACACAAGAGTGTCATTGATGTAAACCAGACTGGCAAATGAATTATGGCCAAACAAAGACTGCGGTTGAACTGGGCAACTGAGAGGTGTGAGTGAGTGTAACCTAAGAGTGTGAAGGTATGCACTGTTGAAAAAGCATGTCTGTGCTTAGCAAGCCTTCCCTGGATCAATTAAAGTTAAAAATGATATACTTATACTTGTAAAAGTGTATACAACTTTATAATCCCTATTATACTGGAAACACAGGTGCAAACTGACTTTTGATGCGTTCAGGTTTGACAGATTTAGATGGTATTTAACGTTACAGTACATTAACTCCTAATTATGACATCACACTAATTCTGTTGTGTGCATGTGGCCTTGAAAATAATTTATTGCGTAGTATATTTTCTTCCACCACAAGTAATAACAGCATGTAAAGTTTACGATTCATGTTGGTGACTTAACACTGAGTTTGTGTTTTTGTTTTATTCTTCAAAGTTCAATAAATAATGTATGTTTGACGTGACATTAACATTGCAGAGTACTGGGCATTTTAACTTGCTTCTGCTTAACGTTAACGGTACTTTTAAATGACCCCACTTTGGATAAATCTGATTTTAAGTCTCTTGCATAACATTTTTTTTTTGTCTCGATTTGAATAAGCTGTAGGCTTAACGTTACATTTAAATGTCGCCTACTCAGTCTATGAAAAACCCCATATTGGCATTCAATTTTGCACTTGTCATTGTTATCTGTTACGTTAACGTTAGCAGTTGCAGCTAGCTAACGCTTGCTAGTAAGGTAACGTTAGCTCAGCCACATAACGATAGCTACGTACATAGCTCACCAGGCTAATGTGACAGCAACGGGTCGTTAAACAACTATGGGATGCTATAAAGAAAACCTCGGTCTAAATATATAGCAAGCGTTATGTTTCATTTATGTTAAACAAAGGCCCGCTTTCTAATATGATCTACCGTTGGCACTGCTGTGGCACATGGCACAGCTGCTGCCTGGGTACTAACGCTAGCTAGCTGACACTGCTAGCTAACAGACTGATCCTAATACTTATGGACTGAGTCAAAACGGCACGTTACCGCTGCATTTCACTTACGATTCGCAATCTCGGCCCCCATCTTATACTTGGTGACCACCAAGTCATCGGCGATGGTCTGCTCCTGTGTCTCGTCATCTCCAGACATGTTGGCAGTGTGTCTACGAACTCAGAGTAACTTTTTCCCAGGCGGGTGTCAGTCAGTCAGTCACAGGATGGACCACGCTACTCTCTGCGCCGGCCCGCCCGACTTCGGTAGACAGCCTACGGTCTCTAGATCCCGCCTTCTACCAAAGACACACTCCGCAGTCAAGATAGTTCACGACTTAGCTAGCTCGTTGCGTTGTCTACAACAAGTGTTACAACCCGAAAAGGCAAGGGTCATATTTTAAGTCATATCATCAGCAGCAAAATTAGACCCTGACCCTTACAGTTAGATCCTGATTCATAGCCAACCTATTTATATACAGTCTATGTAGCCAACATGATAATCTGCTGATATACAGTTTTTGTGCATTCTGTCTTTATTACATTTATGAAGAAAACAGAAAGGCTTGCAGAAACCAAAGATTAATAAATCAAGGGGACAGTAAGTGGATACATTCTGAAAGTATTGTTTCAGAGACAAAATATAAATAATAAGGATGGGAAAGATTTGGAAATTGAGGAAATATAGACATGAAACAGTACCAACCTGTTCATTTTAACATACGGGTTTACACTATAATGAATACGAAAGTATACTTTTCTGTGGTAAAGTCTTTCATCTAAGCACATTTCAAAATGACTTGCTAAATCCTTTTAACTAATTCACAGAATAAGTTGTGCTTAACCCTTTAGCCAATTAACTTGATTGTACGAAAACGGAAAAATGCAGAAGTAAATATCTCACTTCTCTCATCATCTCTGATCGGCCTCTGACCAAATCGCGCGCGAGCGTACCTGATGCGTTCACATGCCTCCATCTCATTTCTGCTGTTAATAGTGGATGATGTGTTATAAGAATATAGCCTAATAATACATCCACGGTATGAGCATGGATGTATAAGGGTATGACCCAAAAATAAACAAGTGAATAAATATTTTCAAGTCGGTATTTTATAATTTCATTTAATAAACACACTAAAACAATATAGAAAGACAGCTTTACACAAATCACTGACTCAAATCACTCTGATATTTGCAGAATAATCGTATTTATTCATTTATAGGCCTATACTAATTCATATTATAGTAAATCATACAAAAAAGACTGCTCTTCAGAAATGGGACATGATCAACTCATTTTACTGCCACAAACACAAGTAATGTAGCAATGAATCAATAGTTAGTTGTAAGATAAACTTTATGCCTGTTTTTAATCCAGGAACTGCTTACAATAGTACACTTTGGAGTGCCTGCTATAACCTTTATTTGATGATTCTAACAACTCACAGGTGTTTTAGGCTAGGCTACTACATAAAACAGTGGAAAAAGACTCAAGGGTGTATTTCTTTTATCACTTTTATCTTTTAAAGTTTGTTGGACGCTGGATTGATGAAAACTTTACAAAACTACCCAATTTTATGACAGGAACGAAAGGAATCGTTCCTATGTCTCTGTCCCAGTCCGCATTATTAGGTGCGTACAGCATCTGGCTTGAGGAACAGTCTGCTGTGCCAGTAGTCTGGGTTGTCAAATGATGTGTTGCTGCCAAGCTCCCCCATGCCAGCACACACCTTGATGTATCCCCCGATCCCTGCACACCTGCCACTGCCCATCTCCTCAGAAACAGCCCCCCCCTTCACTGGGAGGTTCTGGTAGTCTGCCTGCTCCCACCCACTGGGCACCACTCCAAATCTGGTCATCTCCTCATACTCCTCCACCATTTCTCCCCCAGATGTGAGCACATCTGGCCTAGGCATGAGCATACTACTCAAATTCCCCTGAAGTGCAGGTTGTTTATTTGTGTTGTGGTACTTCTCTTCTTCTTCTTCTTCTTCTTCTTCCTCTTCCTCCTCAAGCTCTTTTTTCAACACCTCCACTATTTGGTCTGTTTCCATTGCCTCTGCTGAACTCTTTGCAGATGTTTGACTCCCACGTCTCTCCCATGCTGGATCCTCTGCCTCCGCAGAGTCGGATCGCCTGATATCCATGTATTCATACCTTCCTATCCCTTGGGCTGTCTGTCCTTGGTCATCCGCAGCTCTGATCCCACTATCAGAGTCCCCATTGAGCTGATGTTTCTCTGTGGAGTCTCTCTGTTCTGCAACACTTCCTTCACAATCCTCACCTACTTTTTTACTCCTTACAGTTGAGATCGGTGTCAGAGTTTCCACATGTGCTGTGTCCTCTACAGGTAACGGAGCCATGAAGGTTGGTGAGGGTAAAGGTGAGGTTATACGACGAACTGCCACAGAATTGGCCTGTGATAAGACGCTGCTGGTAGCGCAAAGAGGAGTACCAGACTCTTTGCTCATGATTTCATACTCCTGCGAGGCATCTATCACCACAAGCGACAGATTATTCTTGTGTCTTGAGTGTCTTCGCCCAGAATGAGGGACTCTACAGGCTGTGCGCCATGACAGAATGTGTAGAAGGAAGAAGATCAGGGGAAGAAAGCCTTGATTATTATTTATGCTATTTAATGTACCAATTATTTTCCATACAGTCAAACAAATAAAATGATCAGTCAGCATGCTCCCATCTTAGTGCTGGTAATTTACCTCTCTCTGGAGTAACAGGTGACCCAGCCAGGACATAGCCATAGTGGTCCACCTCCTCCTCTTCCTCTGCCGTCCACACCTTATACGAGGACGGACTTGATGCTGATGAGAGTTTCCTGTGCTGGCGGATGGATAGACGGGGAGTTCCCCTCTCGGAGCCAAACCTGGCCCTGTGAAGACTCCCAGTCCGTAAACCTTCCTCATGCAGCTCGGCATCTCTGCCACTCCCCCTGAATTCTAACCCCTCGGGCAGCGTCCGCACTGAGCTCAGTCGAGACCTCTGAAGCCACAGCTGAGACAGAAAGGCAAAGACATGAACTGGTGCAGCAGCTCACAGAAATGTATCCTATTGTTTTTTAAACAAAACCAGTGGGAACAGAATGACACATTTAATGTATCTCACTCTCTGAGGTAATGACCTACTGGCAGTGCTATAAGTAATATTGATTTTAATACGGGCTTTGGCAAATTGTAGCAATAATGCTGATTAAAGAGAAGCTGTTCAGAGGTACAGCTAAATGTATCCACTGTATCACGTGTGCAATTACAGGGTGGGAATGTGTTTGTTTGCATGCATTTGTGTGAATGTGTAAGTCTGTATCACCTGGCGGATGCTGTCGACAGGGCTGGGGGTCATTGGCAGGTATCCAATGGGTCCGGCCTGTGAGGCACCACTCTACAAATCCGGGAAGGAAAAGTGTTATGTGCTAGTTTCCTTTGCCTCTGATCTAGTCCCAATGGTCCCAAAAGAGTATCAAATCTAAGGAGTATTTTATTACCCTGTAAGAATTAATCCGTGAACGAGACAAACTCCAAGATGGAGAGTGTTGGAGAGGAGGAGTAGTCAAACCATCCTCTAGTCCCTCCTCGTCCTGGTCTTCAAAATCTGTCCCCAGAAGCCCTCGCTCTGATTCTCTTCGATTGATCTCAACTATGTCAGCTTCTTCCCCTTCCAACTACAGAAATACATGGAAGTACAAGGTTTAAAGTCTAAGTCAGGGATCTTCAACAGGGGGTCCTCAGAGTCAATGCAGGGGGGCCTCCAAATTATTGTTAATTTTGGAAAGTTTTTTCAGAAATTAAAAAGTCTTAACATGAATCAAACAACATTATATATATTATAATATATAATATATTATATTATAAGCAAATATAGTAAATCCTCACTGCTTACTGGCCTAGCTGGTCACTAATTCAATCCACAGATACATTTAATCCTAGGGATTCACTTTGCCACATGTATGTTTTAACATTAAAACATGATTTATAAACCATGCCAACAATTATTAGGCTTTTTTAATAGCTTAATATGCAAAAAAGGTATGTATAAAGGCTTTAGGCCGCTCTTCACGTTATTGTAGACCCAGTTTATTATGCAACTTCATTTTATACATTATATGTAGTAGGGGTCCCTGCTCCATCTCTCTTTCAGTTAAGGGGTCCTTGGCTTAAAAAACGTTGAAGATCCCTGGTCTAAGTAAACAGTTGTAAGATAAATGACAATGATAGCCTCACCTTGATGACAAGGTATCTAGGTGGGTCTCTCGCCATGCGAGTAAAGTCACTAGCTAGCTCTTTGAAGGTTGGCCTTATATTTTCATCAATCATCCAGCCTAAAGAGAAGAAGTAAAACATTTTAGATCATATCTTTGTGTGTTTGTGCATACTGGTTGCAATGTTTTATCACACTCACATTTAACCATGACCATGTAGACGTCTATAGTACAGATGTGGGGCTGTGACAGTCGTTCGCCCTTCTCCAGCAGACTCGGCACCTCCTGAGGCTGCACGGATGCATACGGCTCCGCCCCGAATGACATCATCTCCCACACTGTCACCCCTGTCCGGGAAGAGAGAGACGCCACATTTAAAAGCTCCCTGACAAAAGTTAATTTTTTGGTGAATACTCTATAACACTACACACACTCACAGCACAAACACACAGCCTCTTACCATAACTCCAAACATCACTTTGATGTGTATATCTTCGAAACAAGATGCTTTCCAGTGCCATCCATTTTATGGGTGTCTGGATTAAGAGGCAAATTGCAGACAAGCCATTGGTTTTGTTTCCAAGAGACATTGAAAAACTGTGACTTTACAACTCAAAGTGTTTTTCGAACTGAATGAGTCATCACAACCTTGGTGTCAGTGTAGACGTATTTCTTGTCGTCAGGATAAAGGAGGTCTGCTACACCGTAATCAGAGATCTGGACCTGGTAGTCGTTCTTCAGCAGGATGTTGCGGGCAGCCAGGTTCCTGTGGACCATGCAGTGCTCCTCCAGGTAGTACATACCCTGAGACACAAACATACATACTATGTATATACATACTACATACTAACCCTATACCCTATATATTCTGAGAGCTAATTCATAACATTTGTTTGCTCAAACAATTCTGTAATTCATGCTGCACTCACTTTAGCAATCTGCACACACCAGTTGAGCAGGCGCTGGGGGTCCAGGCTGTTCTTATGGTGTCTGATGTGCTCCAGTAAGGAGCCCTGCGGACTAAGCTGGGTCACCAGTTGCAGACTGGGACCTGGGCAAATGCCCAGCAGCCTAACGATGTAAGGATGGTCCAGGCTGCCCATGGACAGCATATGCTACACAGAAAGCAAAGTGAAAAAACAGTTTACATTTTTGACAATTATATGATACCTTTATTGTTCTTTGGAGTTTTTTGTATGAAATGTTATACGCATGTCACATTAATTGCTATTTCTGTGATGCTATAACTTCTTTCAAGAGTGTAAGGAGCTCTGATTCTCACATCGGTGATCTCAGTGAAGGTCTGTCGGCCAGAGGTATCCTGAATGGTCTTAATGGCCACAGGGATCTTCACTGTCTCTCCCTCCGGAGTCCAAAACCCCTTAAGCACAATTACATGAGCAGCAGCAGTCACATCAGTTCACATGTCTAACACTAAAACTATAATAGCACATAAATCAGTGAATAATTAGTGGATGTGCAAAAAAACAAAGAGGTTAATAAATACCTTGTGAACTGTGCCAAAAACTCCCAAGCCAAGGGCTTTGATTTTTTTCAACTCAGAGGGCCTAAGGATGCGGGCATGAACCTTGGTTCCTTTCTCTCCGGGGCCGAGTAGGTCAAAGCTCTGCCAAAAAAACAAGAATAATTCCCAGAGGATTTTTATCTCTCTTTGAAAACAATGTATGTAGCAGTCAAAGCAAAGCAAAGCAAAGCAAAGGCAGCTCACAAGTCTTACCTCTCCGCTCTCCAGGTACCTCCTCATGGCTCTCTTGCGGCGGATGGCCAGGCCTCGTTGGTACAGCACGCCCAAGAAAAACAACACTAAGCAGAAAATCAAGCCAGCCGGGACACCTAAAGCTATGCCTGTGATCTGACCACTGAAGAGTGAAGCAGAGAGAGATGCTAATGTGGGCATACAATGTGGAAATATCAGAAACAGAACTAAATATTCACATTCATAAATAACACTAACAAAAGCAAAACAGTGCAGGAAGTGGTGGGTAAGAAATATTGCTTGGAACAAATAATGTTCAACAGGATAATATTTTATTTGTTAAATACTTAGCCATTTGCTATAGTGTCATGTGTGGCATCTATTACCTGACATCTGCATCACCTTTTTAGTTTTTACATTAGTTTTGTGTATGAATTGTATAGGATATAATGACTTCTCAGTAATGATGTCATAGAACACAGGCATGAGCACACTAGCTGACAGCACTCAAATGAGATATGTGAATTACATATGCAAAGGATAGCAATGTTAAAAATGTTTTGCATAGTTTTATATAACTATATAAAGAAATATTAGGAAAAACAGAAAGAAGCATAGGACTGCAGAGATTGAGTTTATCACCCTGCTCTGTTGGCAGAGAAGATGGAAGAGACTGATTTTGAAAATAATTTTATGTCCAGTTTTAGTTTCTATTTTCAGTATCATAATAAAAGGTCTGACTAAATTGGCACCGTGAGTTGTGGATAGAGCACACAGATTGACTGCAGTGTAGTGTTTCATATTCACCAGCAGGGGGAAACACTCACCTGCTAACTGCCAGCCTGGCTGCCTCTAAACAATCATTTAATCCTGGGCCTGAGCATCTATAACAGATAAACACATCATTGATTTGATAATTGTTACACATCTACAGATGAACACGTGAAAATACACACTTATATTTTGAGTCCAGTCTCACCCCTGTGTGCAGTTGTGGTGACATGGCTCACAGTGACTTTCCCTGTTGGGATATTTAAAGATCAGTCCCCTCAGTCCATCGTTCACCCCAGCTGGACAAGAGGACATGCAGTAAGGACCATCTCGAAGGTTGGCACATGCCACACACTTGTCTGCACCCTACCAAAGAAAGAGAGGAAGGCAGAAAAATATGGGAGACATTAAAACAGAGAGAGATTATGTAAAACTCTATCATGCATTCAAACCTGCAATGAACAAAGACAGTGCAAGAAACTGCCTTTGTGTAGATTCCAACACTGAATACATGATTAAGACCATTAGCTATTGCATATGAGTTTTTAATATAATGGGCAAGGAGTGGCAGAGAGCCAATACACAATTTCCTCAATGTAGAAAGCATTTTGTTGAGATTTGTTGCAGATTTGGGCAGAAGCGCATCAAAGGTTTAAAGTTGTTTGAGAGATACAAATCAAATTTCTTTCAGTGGATGGTCAGCATTGCAATGTTCTTCTAATGCAGGGTAAACAATACATTGTGTCTAGACAGCATTAATATTGCTGTATCAAGGGTGTACGTTTGGGTTCAGGGGTGGGGAGACACAGTAAAACAAACTGAAACTGTAAAAAAAGGAGGGTGGGGGGGGATATGATTTTGAGGCTGTTTGAGGTTGACATGACCTTCTATCCCCAGTGGAAATTACACCCTTGTACTGTAGACTGTGAAATCTGACTACATTAAAACACAAAACCATTGTAGTTAGACATATTTTAATAGGTTTTGTTGAGTCATGCCCCCCCAAAAAATATTCTGAGTGTGTAAATGCAAGCGTGAATTCATACAAAGACTCTGCGCCACAGTTTACTATCAAAGAAAGTGATTACCAGTCCAGTACAGCTGGCTTTCCCACTCTGAGGCTTACACTCTGGATGACAGGCAACACACTCGCCATCAGGTCCTGCAAATTCCCTTGGAGATCTTGGGACACAATATTTAAAAAAAATATATAGTGAGATAAAATGAATAAATTCGACACCAGTAAGAATATCAACACATACTGTACATGTATCTACTAACCCAGTGTGGAAATTACAGCTGCCCACACATGTGCCGTCTCGACTGTAGTTTCTACAGGAGAGACACTGGTCGGGCCCCGGGCCCCAGCAACCTGAGTCTGAACAAAGCGGGTCACACACATGGCCCTCTGCAACTGCACACACAACAATGTTAGAAAAACATCAGGAAACTGAAGAAGAAGATGATGTATAATAGTATAATATATTAATATATCGATTGATACAAGTGTATAGTTTGTTTGGATCAAAGAATAACAAAAGATCACATGTTTCATTTGGATCATTGACAGGTTTTTTCTGTCTCGCCTTACCACACTCTGCCAGCGGCCTGTTGTTGTTGAGGCTGTTGACTCGAATTCTGCGGTCCCTAAACAGCTGTGCCCATTTTACAGAGTGGTGGTAACAGAGGTTGGCATTCTGACTGATGTACACACTGCCGTCACTGATCTCCCGGAGAGAGCGCAGACCCAGTGAGGTAAGAGTGTGGATGTGCATCACCATCAGAGAAAAACGCCTTTGGTTGGAGGGTTGGAGGATGGAGGAGGACACAGACAAAAAGAAAACAGAAGAAAAAAATTATGTTTTAGTTCTAAGCCAAATGGCATGCTGCAGCTGGGGGACTGCATTATGGGGATCACACACACACACACACACACACACACACACACACACAAAATCCATACCTTTTCACAGCTGTGAAGCACAGAGAAAGAGAGAAAGAAGAGGGAGGTTAGAAGGTGTTAGCACATGGAAACACTGGGGCTCATCATGACGTGTTAACACAGAAAGCAACTTAGAGCAGACAGGACGGTGTAGAGTGTGTGAGAGAGCAGTGATGACACATGGTTATGTAACACTTATCATGTAATACAGATAAATATGAGTTCATGCGGAAACACAAGAATCAGAACCAGCCTAAGGCATGAAGCAGGTTTACTATAAGTTTAACATTACATCACAGTGGCTTTAGTACCGTTTTAATATCTCTTCTTTCCATATGAAAACATATTTGTTTCATCAGGTTAATTTATTGTTTTTTACGGATTTAATTTTCGGTTACATCAACTTTCCTGGCTCCAACTGACACACTAACAAACATGCACATCAGTGTTTGTATACAAGCCTTACTTGTAGAGCGATCTCCCTTGAATGGTGGTGAGACTCGAGAAAACAGACAGATCATTCAGTTCTTTGGGCCACGACTGGATGTTTAGGATATCTGACAAACACAGTTTTGATTGTTTAAGACCATTAATAGCATATTGCATAATACTGGAATGACAATTTTCAAGATTATTAATAAGATGGATAAATGCATTAGGCGTAGAGAACAAGAGCACACACTCTGCCGTCATGTATCCAAGACTTATTTCTCTTTACTGCATTTATTTATAAACAGCTGTATTATCATGTGGCTGAATGTAACTGTAACTGTCAGAGCAGTCTAAATTATTTTTAAATTATACTAAAATGAATTGAAAACAATTGTCACCAGGAAGGTAGGACATTTAAATTGAAAACCAGCTTGCATGCTTTGATATTTTTAGTAAAGTATTATATAGTATTTATAATTTCAAGTTAAGTCTGCTATAACATGCAAAACCATAACCAAGCATAATGATCCATTATTAGTTCATACAAACCTGTTATTTCTCTGACGGTGCGGAACACTTCCAGCTTTTTGGCATCCAGGGGCGGGATGTTTTTGAAGTCATCTCTATGAAGAATAAAAACACACAATATGAACATGCTGACTGTACAACACTGCACTCTGAGATCCTTCAGGCAGGGCAGACAATTACCCAAGAATCCCTGTGACCAGGAAGTGAAGGCTGCCCTGGATCTTGGTGCAGTTGATGAAGCTGTCGATGTTGCTGGAGTCCACCGTCTGTCTGTGTTCAGCACCGGTGCCTTCACACACTAAAGGGTTGACCAAACGCCATCATTAGCTTTGATGACTGACAAATAAACACATTGTAAGTAGAAAGTATTTCTTAAGTGTCCACCTTTGGGGCAGAGCCCACTGCAGAGCTCACACTGCCTCTGGCCTTCTCTCTCCACCTCCATCTTGTCTGGAGGACAAACGCTCACACAAGAGCTACCGTCCACCACAAAATGGGCTACGAAGAGAACGAAAAAAAAGACACTGTTGATAAACTTCAGGAAAGAGAGAAGAATCACTGGCAATGTTTAAGTATAAGTACACAAACACTCAAACAAACACAGGCCACTCACTGGGACACTGGGAGACACAGATGGATCCGTACTGATATTTGGCGTTAGGGTTGGTCTCCATTTGAAACGTCTGCTTGTTATAGATCAAAGTTTGGGGACACTGGGGTACACAGGCTCCAGAGTCGTTGAAATGACGACATGCCTACACAGGTATACAGAAACATGCACACACAGATACTTACATTAAACAAATTGAGATATCCATTTAAAAACACTGACATCCCTGACATTGTACTTGCTATATCATCAGAATGTCAGCATTGTATTCGTGAGCATGTTAGCATACTAAAAGTTAGCATTTAGCTCAAATCAAAAGAGTGTGCATAGTTTCTAATTGTAGAAAATCCACCTGTATAATGCTCTTAAAAACTTTGACTTTCAAATATGTTTATTACAACAGAATTTAATGTGATTGGAAGCATAGAATTGAAAATTAGGAAGCTCAGTATTTTTTTTCATACAGGAGGATTTCTTTCCAGTTTGGGGGAAAAAGCCTTCTTTTTAGCCTCCTTTGTTACAAATAAAACACCTACAGTATAGTGTCTGCAAAGACTGCCTTTCTCTTCATTTTATCAAAGATGGAACACTTACAAAACAGTCCACGTCCAGAGGGCCTTTACATCCCGCTGCACACTCTATGTGACAGCAGTCCCTGGGGCTCGTCCCAAAACAGCGGCCATTACACTGTGGCGCGCACACCGTCTTAGTCACTGAGACAAACAGGAGAGATGGGTTGAACAGAGGTCAACAATGTGCATGTGTGTGTGTGTGTGTGTGTGTGTGTGTGTGTGTGTTGTGTCTTTGTGTGTGCCTCTCTCTCTGTGTATTTCTGTCTATGAAGAGAGATTCAGGAAGAGAAAGAAGGAGGAGAAAAAGAGAGAAAATCAGGGAAACAGAACAATTGGACACTCACAGATCTGACATTGGTCCTTATTTGGCCCCCAGCAGTATTGTCCACAAGATTTGTGGCATGGGCCTGAGAGAGAAAGTCATGCAGCACTTATAAGAAAGAGACAATCTAGAGATAATTTGGGGATATGTTAATTAGGACTATCCCAACACCGACCTCTCTCTCCATTGTACTGGATGTCAATTGGAGCACTGTTGTCCCTGATGATGTCTTGCCAGAAGATCCAGGGACCATAACTCAGGTACTTGTTGTTTATAATCTGCACTCCTCCCTCCAGAATATCTGTGAATGGTGAGAAACAATGCAGAGAGAGAGAAAGGGAGAGAGAGAGAGAGAGAGAGAGAGAGAGAGAGAGAGAGAGAGAGAGAGAGAGAGAGAGAGAGAGAGAGAGAAAAGACAGGATATCTTTGGCAGATTGCAGCCCACAAATGACAGTGTAAATATTGTGTATTGAAGAGTATGAAAACAAAACAAGATTACAAGTTACACTAAACTATATATTTATTTGTATGATTTGGAGAAAATATTGCTTTGCTCAAATCTATCATTGTGTGCCTGGTTCACTCATTCTGTAGCAGTATTAACTGCATATTTAGCAGCTCTTTATTACATTTTTTGAGAGGCAGTGAATCCACCATTTTGTTTTGTTTGTCACAAATCTTATTTTGAGATACTGGGGGGGGAATATTACAGGTGTTTTAAGGAAAATGCTCCAATGCTTGGGATATTCAGTAATGTTATTAGTAACACCTGTGCTTTTCCTGCTGTGACGAGTCAAAATACCTGCTGTGAAAAAGGTCTCTTAGACAGACATTGGATAACCTGCTATTAAAGGATGCCAGAGATTTTGGGAATGGAGGAGGGGAACTGAATCCTCGCACTCACTCACTGCCATAAATCCCCACCTCTAGTTTTTATAGCATTTAAGAAGACATCAAGAAATAGCTGACAATGAGTATCCATTGAGACTGTGAGTTTCCCTAAATGTTTCCAATATTTTGTCCTGCCACACTTTCAAAGAATGAGTAACTGTCACATCTGTCTTTTTCTGCCCATAAAATGGCACATTTTATGTTTCTTTCCACAACTTACTTAGAAGACCAGCACGACCTGCAATTTTTGTGTGGTGCTATTGAGTTAAATGCCTTTGTTCTCACTGTTTTAAATGCCTCAGATCTCAGAGAAGCACATTGTACACCTTGCATAGGACACAATTTTTGTCCATGCTTCTGTTTTATCGGTTAACCTTCTTTACCTGTCAGATTTGCGAGCCCCAGCTGCCGCAGGCCATTGGAGCCGTCTTTGGGGTAGTTCATTAAGACAGAGAGAGCAAAGCGTCTCTCATAAAGGCTGTTTCCTCTGATAACCCGTAGTTGTCCCAGAGGAATCTCCTGAAAGTGGTTCATTGCAATGAGGACGTAACCAGTCACCTCGCGGATGGTCTGGAGGGAAAAGAGGAGTACACTTCTACACATTGTGCATACAAATCAGGTGAAAGACATGGGAGAGAGGAAGGTGAATGTTTTTACCTTGAGGAAGGATAAGTCCCAGTTACTCTCAATCTGAGTGATCTCCAGGTTTCCCATGATGATCTCACAGCCATCATACCGTTCCTTAATCAGGTTGTACTGAATCTCCTGAGACCCGGTGGAGCTCAGTCCATTCTGCGTACCGAGACACACCACTGACATATACAGGGAAAAGAGACGCATATTAATAAGTTTGATGAAAACAGGGGACACTCGAAGGGTGGATCAGGGACTGGTGAAGAGAGTTATGGGTCAATGTTTCACTTTTATTTACTATAGGCTACTACGTACATGTTTAAGGACCATGCCAGTGGTTTTGCATATTTAGCCTATTTACAACAGACACATGTACTTTACATCACAGCTAACTAATTTGCAAACTGTGTGTGTGTTTTTCCTGTCTGGTTTCTGTTCATTTCTGTAACGCTTGAAAATCAATTAGCAAACTTCTTTGTGTTGCGCAATTCACCACAGTGAACATCAAGTCTGTATTATGTATTTTGTCAGTTACATTATCACTGTAACATAATGCACTGCATTACAATGCAACTACTAGCTCCTCACTTTCCTGTCTATCTACACCTGTCCTATCAAATAAAGGCAAAAAGCCCAAATCTTAGAGTGTCTGTCTGCTAATTGATTTTGATACCATAAAGAAATGAATGGAAACCAATGGCAGCTTGGAATGGTAAGAAAAAAATAGCCATGCAGTTGAAACGTTAGTATAAAATATGCAAAACATGAGTCCTTTAAAGGTGAACAAATGGTAAATATTTGAGTGTTGGGGGTATTTTGTTTCTGCAGTATTTATGTGCTTGGTGAGTCTTCCTGATACTATGTGTGCTGCTATGTTGGCTGGAGAGTTTGATGTGAAGCACAGTAAAACAGGCAGGCTGTAACCCTGGTACATGGAGCAGTCCAGGCCTGGAGCTGATGGAGTGGAGGCCGAGGGTCGAGGGAGAGGGGCTTTTCTCAGACAAAGTTCCTCATTGTGATAAAGTTATAAATGTGGACAGTGTGTCCCAATGACTGAAGAGTGATGCAGTGACAGACAGTGCTTCTGTGTGTGTGTGTGTGTGTGTGTGTGTGTGTGTGTGTGTGTGTGTGTGTGTACGTACGTATGTAGCCTATGTGTGTGTGTCAGAGGGATCTGCGTTGCTGAGATCATACCAACAGACAATGAGCTGTGTGTGAGTAAGACTTTCTGGCAGAGGGAAGGGAAATATTGGGGAACATGCACACCATCTCGTACTGACCAACAAAAACTGTGGTGCTGGCCCTTTATGTGCAAAGATGAGGCACCTGCAACCGTCAACACAAGTCACATTTCCTGTCTTCATTGGGAACATGCCCAGGTATAAACCAGAATCTCCCAGCTACACTTAAGTAAAGTGGATCCACTCCATAAACAAACTTTAAGCCTTGTTGTGTGTGTGTTTTATGGAAAATTGCACGTTGACAGATGACTGTAGCGTAACCCATATCTTCATGCAGTCCTTGCATGAAGATATGCATGGGCCTCTTGAGTAAACATAGAATAGAAGTGGAATGCAGAGCTTATATGAGAGAGATGCATGATCCTTCTGACTATAAGGGCAAATAAAAACTCACATGCATGCACAAAACACATGCACAACCACACCTGCATAATCCAAACAACTAAATTACCTTTTGATAAGAAAATTAGTGATTTTCATTTAAACAAAAACAATCATCTGCAGATTGCATACATCAACATCAACAGAACTAGTTGTCTGGACACAGGACTCAGTAGCTTTTTACAACTGGGGTCATGCAGGCTATTTTGTCTGGACCAGGGCATTAATGTTGCTGCCAGTCATTACTATCAGTTTATAAAATGTTGATATATTGCTGCATTAAGGGATTAAAGGAAAGAAGAAAACGTCTATTTGGCATCCATGTTAATTATTCCATGATATTATATTATATTATATTATATTACACAACATATAGTTGCATACCATGTTAGAAGCTGTGACCTTTCAAGACAGACAAATGCTGAAGAGTACCAGCCAAAAGGTAAATTCAAGCAGAAAACAAAAACTAATCAGTTCCTGATTTAAGTCTCTTATTATGAAATGAATTATCAAAACTGGCTAAGGTTTTTGATATAGATTTATAAATCCCCCTACCTTCATGGGTTTGGGATGATGCTGTTTGTAGCCTCCATGATAATGTCCCACACAGTAATATGACTCCCCACTGGATCATCTCGATGTCGAATATATTTTGTGATTATATGTTATCATATCACACAGGTTTAGGTAGTTCTCCGAGGAGCCAATGTTGGATGTATACAAAATAAAATATTCCGGTTCCACGCTTTATCTCTGGAAGACGAGAGGAAAAGAAAATCCAGTATCATGTAAGTGAAGGAGAAATGCAACTCCTTTAAAACTTAGCACAAAACATCAGTAGTAAGAGCAGATAAATCGCGCCAATTGCAAAACTGAAAACAACGAACAAGTGGCAGTTTATGTTGACGCTGGGTTTCCCCTCCCAGAGAGGGACATGATTGGCCAGGAGCCCGATTTATTCACCAATCAGAGACAAGTCCGTCTATTATAGTATATTTACAAGCTACTACCTCATTTGTTGCACTGAGCAGCCAAATGGGTAAAATGTTGTTAGATGGATAGTAGATGCAAAACAAAATACATCACAACAAACACATTAGATATACTGTATATACATAGAAAAGATAAAGCTGAATAACATCAATTTTACCTTCATGCCAAGTTGACTGCCTTTGTGTATAAATGAATACTTATGCAGTTTCTAATATGGCGACCAAATGCTTATAATCTAAACCTTTTGCATGTGCATTAGTGTGAACACTATACCCTATATATCCCTTTATGTGCAGTTATTTTGGTTTCATGTTGTCAGCTGCTGCATGTGGAAGCAGTGCTGTGGTCTCCCAGTCAGCAACCCAGTGCTGTGAGTGGCTGCACTGTTTTCCCTGTAAAGAGCAGTATTGTCCCCAAAGCCCTGTCAACTGGTTAATCACCTCTTTGATGCGTATGGAGCGGCCTGTCACAATGGGGCACATTGTCAGATGGTCAAGTGACTTCTGAACCCAAAACAAGAACATGCTTAATTTGAGAAAATGGCCTCAGATCAGGCGAGATTCCTGAACATGAAGATACGACTCAATAATGAATGGATATCAGTAAGTGCTTCTGACACACATGTACTGTTAATCTAATTTTGTATGAGAAAGAGATAGCTGAACAGTTGCTGTTTGTTTGGAAGTATCCCCATGTGAGATTTTATATAACAGCGAGACAACTCAATCATCATTATTTCTTTAAAGATAATTTTTTTTGGCCATTTTGGCCTTTTATTGAAAGGGCAGTTGTAGATAGGAAAGGGGAAAAGAGAGGGGGAAGACGTGCAACAAAAGGCTGCAGGTCGGAATCAAACCCTGGACCGCTGCGGTAAGGACTGAGCCTTAGTACATGGGGTGCACGCTCGACCAGGTGAGCTACCAGTGCGCCCCTTATTATTATCTATTTTCAATGGAAATGCGATTGTAGTGTTGATCTTTTAATATTTCGGATATGTGCACCAATCCACCAAATAAAAAACATGTAAAAATTAAAGCCATTTTTGTTTGTGTAACATGGTTTAAGTACACATGAATTATCTATGCATTAGCCTGTACTATAAAGTTGAACTCCTAACTGTCTTCCACCATAAGTTTTCTATCCAGCAGGAGGAGACAGAGTCTGAGGATTGGTGCTCAGATATCAGAGCTGCTGCAGGGCCTGTACAAAGTTGACTCTCACCCAGTGTTTGCACCTACATGGTTGTTTTTATTTTTTGACCCATACTTTTTAGTACAAACTATTCTAATAAAATGATCAGCTGAGATTTGTCCACTTTCCTATTGAATGACTAAAACTTTACAGAGCAACATTACCCAAGAAATTTCAGAACAGCAGTCAGTGTGAATTTATCACTTTTGCTCAGTAAATCAGTAGGCTATACAGTGCAAATATCACAGTGGGAATTAAACCAATAAATGTTTGGTGATGATTTTCACATTCTCAAGAAAAGTGGCTTCAATAAAGGTCCATGGTTTCTGCAGTCTGGCAATTTCACGTCGCCACCGTGGTGTCAACCTCAGTGTCAGCCCTGGTGGCCCTGTCCCTTCCAAAGCGAGCTGTGGGGGTGACTGCTGTGGCCTTTTGCAGTTGCCACTCCCTTCAGAGATTGATGAATTGATTGTGGGGCTGCTGCCAGTGTGTCTGTGCCCTGGGTGAAGGCGTCCCGGTTACGGGTGGGAATCCCAGCTATGGCATCCGCCCTGGGGCTACTATTGTGGCCGTCCTGCAGGGGGCCCTGGGGGCTGGTGGCCCCGGGAGCAGCTCTGACCCACATACTGCTGTCACACCCCTGGAGACACAGCAGCAATCTACCCTACATGGACCTCTGATTGGCCCAGACAAAATGACTCTCTGTGAAGTGCTGCAATTCCACAGGGAAGCTACCTGATTGTGCCAAACTTCTCTTGATGGCAGCAGTTAGCAAAGGCCAAAAGAGAAAGACGACAAAGATCCATGTTCTCCCCACCTATTTGACTTGCTCTCTCCCAGCCCGGCTCCCCCAGTACATTTTCAATAACCAAGCTTGAAAGTGCTGTTAATTAATCTGGCTTTAATCTTAGTTGGCAACTGGTACGATGAACATTTCAAATTTAACCTGAAGTCAGAATCTTGACAAAATCTTGATTGCTAACATAAATCAATAGATTCTGGGGTTTTCAGGAAGGAGTGGATGTAATTGTAATAATGTTTCACTAGATAAGAGAACTTTTTGTTTAAAACCCATGTCAGACACAAATTATTTATTTGTTTTAGTATTACGTGTTGAGAGGATCTATAAATTGTGTTTGATTGGGGGGGAAAGGCTGAGATAAAAACAAATAAGCACCATCTTATATAAGGTATCCACTGAGGAGCTAAATCATAACCAAAGTGTGTATGATAACAAGGAAAAAAATGAGCAAGGCAAGCAAATCTGTTTCGGTCTTTTTATTGATTGATCGACGTAGTGCCAGGAATCATTAAATCATTCAACAGTTGTGCACCAGTTTGTGTTGTTTTTATTTCCTCCTCTTGATAATATTCCACTAACTAAATAAATTCATTCATTTTTTTGAATAACCTTTATCGGTTGGAATGTTATGCAGTCTTGCTTTTCAACATTTTTCTAGTTAAAATCTGCCAATAGTCATTGAAAGAAGGATGTTTAGCCACAACAGTACTGTCAGTGCATCAGTGTTACAGATAGGTGAGATACTCGAATGCTGGACATCCAACATACAAACCTGTTATCAAAGAGAAATAAACTACTGGCAATACAAGGCCACAAAAACAATTTTCACACCAAACTGAACGTAATAGAGGGCACATCACACACACAAGCTGCTGTCAGTTATACATATCTGCCAACACACTGACCCCAATATCTACAGGTGTATCACCAACACTTTCTATTTGACAATGAATACCATGATATACTTTTCTTGTTACATAAACATATATACAGTCGCGCTGACATAGAAAAGCATGCTTTTGCATATTGGAAGGATGTTCGGTAAACTTTACACTAAATCCATAACATTTATCAGTACAGCATTGTTCCAGCAGCAGTAATTTAGACTAACAAATATAGTCTGAGGAAACAGGCTATTATAATTCACTTTTATTACAGATCTTGTACAGTATTAACATGCCTTATGATGCAGTATTATCATCCTCTCTCCTATATATATTTTTTAATTATGTGATTTGTGTGAACACTCAAAAAGACAACTGTCTGATCTAGTTAGCAAATTAAAAAAAAAACTACACTAAAATCAACAATTGCCTTTCAGTCCAAAATAAATAAATACTCCATTGAAAAATACAAGAAAAAAACAGACATTACATTTTGTACAACAATTATGCATCTAGAGTTATTTTGTGCAACATAATACAGAGATACGGTCAACACAAAAAACACATATAATGTCACGCCAATTAGGTATGAATAAATCAGGATGACAACCAATGTGAGTTCTTTTGACGGATATAGTGCAGCTGCTCGCACAAACTGACTTGAAAAATAAACTTTCGAAAACCATGTAAGCTCTCTGATATTGCCAATCTCATGCTCTGCTGAATCACTCTCCACAGTTCCAATGGCAGCATTTTCTTCTCTGCCACAGAGCTGGTACAGTGTGCCTGTTTTGTCATCTGTATTAGTTCAGCTATCACAACTTGCTGCTGGCAGATCAATAATTGTAACCTTAATTGAGCCAAGCAAGTCGACTAAGAACAAATACAAAAAATGTATTTACAGCAGCAGCTTGCAGTAGTTCACAGCTCTTACAAGCCCATGAGCCAGTACTGGGATCGTCTCCATCTCCATGCAGATTGGGCTTTTTTCACTAGCTGCCTTAGCAGTAAATGCACATTGCAATAAGGGGAGAGAAACCATATAATGCACTTAGAAGATAAAACCAATAAACAAACAAATACGAATAAATACATAAATAAATATATGTTGACAAAAATATAAATTGTTTTGTCTTTCCAGTATGTCATCAGGTTTTGTGTCTAATAACATAAATATATAATGAATAATAAAGACATTTGCATAAAATCTAAAATAACATAAATTTCTTCCAGCACAAATTGAGCTCTTAAGCGCATAATTTGGTGGTAAAAGATAAGTATGGACAGAAAATGACAACTTTACATTTATCAGAGCCTGTATGAGTATACGGTTTTCAAACAATGTGATATTATTCTGAGATAGTACTCCCACTATGCTATTATGACATTCTTTATCATTTACATTAACTGTAAAGTATCTGAGGGAAGGTTGCTCTGCCATCTCGACAGTCTACATCATCACGTTTTCTGAAAAAATTAAAAGGGGATTGGTCAAAGAGACTGCAAAGTAGGGGAAATACATATGCCTTTACAGTTACATTATACTATTACATCCCGATATTTATGTATTCAGTGTGTAGAATGTAAGTCATTTAGGTCAACTTCAACACCATTTGTTTGTAAATATTTAAAAACGCTCACCACAGATCCAAACAAAATAAATTAATCAAAATGAAACAAGTATTTTGGGGAGGAGAAAGCCATTGAGAGTCACTCCTCTGGGAGTTTTTTTTAGCACTGCCTCTCCATGTAAACACAATGGATCAAATATAACCACTACCTGGAGCTGGCACCCAGGCTCTTCCCCACTCTACTGACCGGACTCTTCACTTTTTGTTCTTCAGCTGATTGGCCAGCCAGTCCAGACCCTCGTAGAGACCATCTCCACTGGTGGCGCAGGTGGCCTGAATGTACCAGTTGCGGTGGCGTAGAGAGTGCAGGCCCAGCTTATCTGTGATCTCTGCAGCATTCATGGCATTGGGCAGGTCCTGAACAAAATCACATCAGGTGTGTCCATCAGGAGGCCTCAGTTGGTGGAAAAGTGCAGAAAACAGGGAATACATAGGAGGAGACACAAGTAAGCCTATACCTGTTTGTTGGCAAAGACTAGAAGGACAGCATCCCGCAGCTCGTCCTCAGCCAGCATCCTCATCAATTCCTCGCGAGCTTCGTTCACCCGCTCACGGTCATTGCTGTCGACCACAAAGATCAACCCTGCAGGGTGAGATACATGTCTTTTTAAGGGTTAATCAAAACAAAACCATCGGCTCTACTATCCCTGAGTCAGTTTCCTCCCACTGTTTAACAATATGCTGACATCATACTGTTAAAAAAACATATTGCTAAACCAAATGTATTCATTGCAGAGGCTTTCAACATGACTAAGACGATAATAATTTGAAACAGTTGGAGGCTGTTTGCAAATGACCTCTTTTAAAACATTAGTCAGATATGCCCTCAGGTGCTGGGGGCGAGCATGTGCTGCAGGATCTGCCACAGGACGGAGCGACCTTGTTAACTCCAACAAGTCCAGCTAGTGCATCATCTAAGAGGCTGCTGGTCTGGCTCACCCTGGGTGTTCTGGAAGTAGTGCCTCCACAGGGGACGGATCTTGTCCTGGCCACCCACGTCCCACACAGTGAAGCTGATGTTCTTGTACTCCACCGTCTCTACATTAAAACCTGAATAAAAAAATAAATCAAAATGAGTTACACAAGCTGAAAGAACTCAGTGGCAGGTGTTTTACATATCCGCCGTCTCACGCACCGATTGTGGGAATGGTGGTGACGATCTCCCCCAGCTTCAACTTGTAGAGGATGGTGGTTTTCCCAGCAGCGTCCAGCCCCACCATGAGAATCCTCATCTCCTTCTTGCCTATCAGGCTCTTCAAAAGGTTGCCAAAAATGTTCCCCATGATGTATGGCAACTCTCACCTCAACTGCAACAGAACTGTTACACAGGGAACTGAAGAGAGCACTTTCCATATCTAGCAACAAAGCAGCCAAAACAAACTGTGTGAAGCATAGAAAGTCAAAAACCACACAAAGAAATCATGCGGTGAGACACAGTAGCTCTTCAAAAGCAACTCTCAACATTACCACCTCGTTAGGGTTAGGGTTTGAAGCCACCTCACAGGAAAGCCGGTAAAAGTATACTTCACACCTCGGCAGGCGGCTGACCTGACTTAAAGGCTGTTGCTTTACACTGTACACAGCTTTCAGGCGAAACCGGCCTCCATACTGGATCTCTGTTATGTGGATCAGCTTTCATGTGGTGCAGAGTTAACAACCTTTATGCTGTTTGATGGCAATTGAATAAATGCCAGTGTAACAATCGATTCGTATTACATTAAATGACACATAACCTCAGGTTGTGAGATAAGGCCTATGGTGCACACAGACTATAGCTTTAAGGTGAGAGGCTTTATCCCTGACCATTGCACATATTATACTGTGAACTTTTCATATTTTTGCACAAAACCGACAGCCTTAAAACAGTTATATTGTACATATTTGTTATAGTGTATTTTTTTTTTACATATTTGTTATTGTAATACTTCTATCTATTTTATATTCATGTTCTTGACTGTTGCAGTACTTAACTCTATTGTTTATTCCGTTTTCATATGTTTATTGTATGCACCAAACAAGTGAAAAATTCCTATGGCAATAAATATTCTGATTCTGACTGAATTTGACTTTTCTGTCTTGGTATGGCCCCTTTAACAGGCCAACACTGCTGTCAACTTGTGCTAACATAATACCTAAGGGGCATTCTTTCTTTGCTAATTTAGGTATATTCCAAAATTAGTACAACAATTTCATCCACAGCCTACTGTGTGAAGCAGTTGGAGCATCCCCCTTTTACTCTAGAAAGCCTTTATTTTTTACGATGCGCTTGTAATTGATGCTTTCACTGATTAGATACGTGTCCATTCATTAATATCACGCTGTAGCTGCTAGCATAGCCTGTTACATCTGCAGTGGCCGCACATCCATCGTACATCTGTCATAACGCGAGGTGAAGACGGCTGATGCTGCAGTCCAAGCAGGCGATGCATTTTAATGAGCCAAATTACGTTTTTATAGCGTGAAACGATAATTATTCGGGCGTAGTTAAGATAGCGTCAATATTAGCTAGCTAACGTCTTCAGTATTTGAAAATGTTTTTATCCGGGTCAAATTGTGTGCTGTAATCCCCCTCGTACAAGTCACGACAAGCGCACCAGTCGGCCTGATATCGTCGATTAACGGTATTTCATTTACCAAGAAGCGTTAGTAGGCGTTAAAACAGCGACACATTCGCTGCGGGCACCTTTATTACTTGTATACATCTTTGAGCATTTTCCACCATTTGTAACTCATTCACACTTACCCCTCAACGGCACGGCAGGCAGGCTACCAGCTGGATTCAGGCAGAGGACTGGATGATAGTCTCGCGATGAGCAATGGTTGTAAAACTATGTATTCTCGCGATAGTTGACTGTCCCCTCTCACGTTTGCCATCCCCTATGACTTGTTAAAAGCCAGCAGCACTGCTGGAGGGCAACTAATAATTGTAATTTAATTGTCTCTTTATAAAACATGAATACTCCTATGTAACATCAGCATCGAGCTTGATAGCCTACTGAACCTTTTTATTTTAATTTTAGATCAAATAGTGTCCAGCTTTTATTCAAACACAATATTATTTCTGACAAATAGACATTGCATGTGTTTAAATGTTATTTCTGTGCTGTTACAACATGAAACCAACAATTGAACCAATATAAAATGTAACAGAGCGTCTGCAGGCCAACATGCTTAAATAAATAAAACAGGAATCATCTTAATGAATAAGTAAATGGCAACTGTAATAGGATGCCAAGTGATACTTCCTGTGTGACAGATAATGGAGGTGACAGGAGGAAACAAAACATAGACTGAATCAATATTATAGCAGGTTACTAACCTCAAGTACAGATTGTGTATGTATGTGTTATCCTGTACATTTATGGGGTTTTACAGGTGGCAATACATGTAGAAGTTAGGAAGGAACCTCCCTCCAGGTGTGGGTTTAACCTATCAACCATAACAAAACAACCCCATTGTGTATAAATGACATGCCTGAGACCAGTCCCACAGACATAGGTGAATCCAATGTTTGTCTCCCACTTCCTCGCTGTTGTGTGTCAGTCAGTGGTCCAGTGATAGATGTGTTTATCAACTCAGTGGTGAAGGCTGAGGAATAAAGAGGGGAGCAGATGTTTGCAGCTGCAGACCAGATTATGGGGTGGAGTGGATGTTCGGGGAGCCTGCCGAGTTTGTGTGCACAGGGAGCTTCTAGAGGGTTACAGGGGGGTTACAGCGGGCTCGGGTGGTGGCAGGAGAGGTGGGGTGGTGAGCTATGACTTAAAGGAGCCTTTCCTCTGAAGTGTCTGCCAACATGCACCCCAGCAAACACAATCACAAGTCTCGTTGGTTCTGCTAGCTGAACTAATGAGGGCCTATGCATTGAGGGCAGGGGCTTTGATGTTCTGGGTAGCTGGCTCCTTGTGTTTTCTCTCCCGCTCTCCTTCGTTGCCTGTCCCACATCAAAAATGAAAGGGGAGTTGAGAAGCAGATGTTTTGAGGCATGAATTTATACAGAGTACACTTTATTCACCCCCTTCTCCACACCCCCATTTGTCCTTTGCTTCTGCAATTCCGCTGTACGTACAGCAAGGATCTATCTCCCTATCTTTATATCCAACTAAACACACTAAATCGCCTTACTTTATACATATAATCATCCTGTCAATCAAAGTGGGTAACTTTTATCTCTCCTAACTTCCTCTCTCTGCCTCCCTCTCTTTAATTTCAGCCCAGTCTGGTTGTCATTACTCGGGGGGCAGTCAATGTGTTGCTATGCATGTGTCTACGTCTACAGCAATGAGGGGGAGAATGGGAAAGAGAGAAAAAGAGTGCAGAGAGGGAGAGAAACCAATTCCAGGCTGTCCACCAACCTCTGTCTCACACATGGGAGAAACAGTGACAGGAAATTCCCTTTCGAAGCAGCTCCAGGGTGAAATGATAAAGGAATGAAGAAATGCAAACCAGAAATCCATTCCCTTATCATTCCATACGAGTCGCCGTCTCCCTTTTATTACCTCACTAAATACCAAACCAACAACAGTCAATTCAGCCACCGGCACTAACATTCCCCGGGAGTTGAGGGATATATTGACAGAAGTAAACTTAATTGGCACAAAATGCTATATGGCAGAACTAGCATGGAGTTTGGATCATCTAAGATATCGAGGAATGCTGCTGTCGTAAATTCAGTCAGGTGTTGACATGAGAGTTTTGCTAAATCTGCAGTGTAACTAGAATGAAAGTGCAAATCACTCAGGTCACCAGGAGTTCTGTCTGACAGTTCATATGTGCGCACCAGCATGCATGTTTTTGATTGTGCGTCAGTGGTAGTATTCCTAAATGTAAGTGTCTTTGTGCATGTGTTTGTGTGCCTGTGTTTATGTTTGTGTGATCTGTCTCCCAGGTAGCAGGGACACAGCGTCCCACGTCGTTTAGCGAGTCCCTTCCTTGGCTCTGAACTCTGGACAGATGATCCCATCAGATGCTCGCACAGCAAAGACTGGTATACTCACCCCCACTCTCTGCTCTCTTGATGCTTCTCCCCAGTAATAAAAGTCATACTTTAAGGAAATAATATCCTGCAGCCATAAAAAGTTCTTCTCTCAGCATGAAGTGGCCATAAAAAGGCTCTCACCTCCCAAATTTGTAGTGCGTAGAACTTGCCTCCCCATTTACACAACACACACACACACACACACACACACACTTCAGCATCAGTACAAGACTAAAGCAGGTCCATCTCTCACTTTGACATGTACTACATGTGGGAAGAATCTATGGAGTGCTCGGACTGATGAAATCAAACAAAAGACAAAAGCAAGCACAGAATAAAAGAGTTGAGTCATGATTTCATAGGAAAGGTGTCACACATCACAGTTATATTCATGAAAAACATCACTACTAGTGACCACTCCCATGAAATTGGTATTTTTACAATGGTTTAAATAAATCTGAATGATTAGTTCAGCGTGACAAATTCAAGGACTGACTTTGTCTCCAAAACTTTCCCATCTTGAGTTTTACAATTATACAAGTTTAATAAGCTTATGTGCTTTCTGTCCTGATATATCAGTCCTTCATAAACCACAAACAAAAGAAACAAAGATTTTGTGACTGACCCCAAAATAAGTACTGTTGCTCTGTCCGAGTCACAGGTGCAAAATATACAAATGGAGAAAATATCTTGGAGATCATTAGAAGATGTGAGATAAATTGCGCTAAGACTTTGTTGGCTAACAGCACAAGTCTGTCAGTAACTAGAACCAAAGAGACAGGCTCCAACACAACAATAATATTAATAATAATACATTTACAAATATACATGAACACATTAAAAAGCACAGCTACTGTACAATGAGATGAGTCAGCATGTAGACATTGAAATAGAAATGCTTCTCTGCTATTGCTCTTCTTTGTTTTGTGGGATAGAAAAGATCGGGTATAGGCTTTTTTCATGGCTGAGAGGGCATGGTCTAAACAGACCATGGCAAGACAAATAACATGAGTCACCTCTTCAATCTCTGACTTGGCATTTTGAGAATAACAGCGGCTACAAAGAGAAAATAGATCCCAGATGATGGACCAAAAAAAGGAAAGGGGGGTATAAACCGATTTTGGGACAGTTACACAAGGAGCAAAACAAACGCTCGAACAAAAGGAGTGGGCGAAGGGACAGGCTCGCCATCTTGAGTTCTGGATGGGTAAAGGCAGCTGGGACTGGGAGAACTGGAATCTACTTGCACACATTGACCCACTCTGTGAGACGACACTCCTCGCACAGAACGTAGCAACACCAGTGGAACCTGCAATTGCAGCGCTCGCTGCGTGTCTGTTTCAGGATGTTGTGTCCACGGCCGCAGCACAGCGAGCCGCAGCTGTCTGTGCTGTAGCTGGTTTTGTTGCAGATGCGTCCTTGTGTACCCGGAGAGTCTACGGATGCATCACGCTCACAGAAATCAGGAGACTTCTCAAAGTACACCAGCTCTCTGGACATGGTTCGACGGCGGCCTCCGTTGAGTCCCCCTGTGCTCCCGCTGGCGCTGTTTCCTGTTCGAGGGTTGAAAACCCCATTGTTCTTGTTCTGAGAGTTGACAAAGATGGCTGACAGGAACTTTTCCTTGAGTAGAGAACCCACAACCCGGAACTCTGGAGACACATGCCAGCAGGTCTTAAACTGACAGCTCCCTGATGTGCCATGACACTTGCACTTCCTCTTCATGTTGTCAGTCACTATCTGTGTAGAGAAATGTAAATTATGTAACAAATCAGAAATGCAACCCTGATGAGGATATATGCCAGTGAGGAGTGAGAATGCTATCCGAGCAACGTTAAGAACACAGTGGATAAGCACATTACTCACCTGTCGTCCCACCCGGTTGTTATGTATCCTCATGCGAGCATGGATGTCTCTTGGAGACCCGCGGGAGTCGAGCCAGTCCCTGGAAAAACGGTCCCCAAAGCGGACGTCATGACTGCAGCCCCCCCACTCCCACGTTTCCTGCATGGAGCTAAGCTCATCTGGTAAAGGCTTGAGCGGGGCGGAGGGGTGGGTAGAGCGCAGGCTAGCGGGCAGGTCGCCATGGTGACCGTTTAGCTCTGAGGGTAATGACCGTGTCATCCTGAGGCCTACTCCACCCTTCTGCAGGGTCTGCAGCTGCAGCTGTGTGAGTTTCAGCCGGATCTTATCATCATCCTGGCGACGCTTGGCCTCGCAGCCACACCCCCGCAGCTTGCCCATGCTGCAGGCCGAGGCCACAGAGTGAGCCACACCCGCTGCCAACAAGGCCAGAGAGAGGGCACTCTCGCGAAAACCTGGGAGCAGGAGATACAGTACACACTCAGCAAGTTGAAAATGATAAACAGTCCTGCGTCTGTGTGCAGAACAATCCCTACTCTCATACCTACACACACCCCCCCACCCCCCATAATCCCAGGTCACATTTTGACCATCATTAGCTTGCCTCAGGCTCTCACCCCTGTTGAGGATGGTGTTGTGGTGGGGAAGCTTGCCAAGGCCCTCCAGTGAGGAGCAGTTCCAGCGCTGGTCCCGGAGCTGGTGCTGGCATTCGTGAATGGCCACCTGGATGCCCTGCAGAGCGGAGGCCGTCACATCGGGGCTCCGCACACACATCCGCATCTGACGTTTACTGAGGCCTGCCAACCTCAGGCACACTGAGTTAGGGGTTAGCACTGGATCTCCTGCCACCTTCAGGCTGAGGATATCATTACACAGCACCCTGCAGAGAGAGAAAGAGAGGGAGAGAGAAAGTTTTTTTGGGGAGGGGCATTAGAGCTGGTCAGGAGTTCATTAGTCAAATCCAGACAAGTATTTGGCAATGGAAAGATGTTTTGGATACTTAAGAAAATCAGAAAAATACAAAACCATGGAGATTTAAGGGTTAGGGTTAGGGTTTTCAAGGGCTTTCCCAGACACACATAGTAATAAAATGTGTTAATCAATTGCACAAGTATTTACTAGAGAGTTTCTACAGATGATGCTTAAAGGACAAATACAATTCTAAACAGATCATCCAGTCGTGAAATCCCAAAAGCGGAGAGTTACTTGCCAAATACATCGTATGGAGAATTAACAATAGTGGGATTGTTAATTCTGGAATAGGCAACAAATCTAAAAAATAAACATTGATTCCAATGCTTCAATATTAGAAAAATGAAATCAAAGACAGATGTTTCACTTTTTAACTAAATATGTTAAATATTCGTTTCAATCATACAGTCATACACAGTAACTTCCCTCAATTCTTGCCGAATTCCATGTAGCAAGAACCCGCATGTAACATCAACTCTCCTGGCGCTCTCAAGTGCACTCACGTTAATGCAGGTGACATAAGTGCTGCTGCCAAAATCAGGAATTGGTCCCAACGGAGTTTGTTTGATAGCTCCATTTTGTTAAGCGTCTTTCGCGACGTGACATTAAAACACTGGTAATAAAGTCCTGTATTGAATAAGAATATCACAAAAGGAGAAGAGTGGAGTATTATCGATGCACCGCCAAACCGAAGAGTGAAGACGGAGAACAGAGGAGCTCGAGGGCGAGAGTAAACGGGAGGGGGGAGAGAAAGAGGGGAGGGGAGATGCCTCCACAGGCGGCTGTTTGCAAAATATTGGACAACAAGAAAGTTGGATCACCAGTTGATCATTTTATCATTTGAGAGTGTGATAATTCGTCCAAGCGTAAAATGACATCTCCAAACTTTTACGCGCACCACAAGCCGTGCGCTAAAATACTGGATTCCTATAAACATAGGCTATTTAATAGACTATAGAAATATGAATGTATTCAGACTTGCTTTTTATTGGTGGGTCGGTGGATTGTGTATGATAGACTTCCATTTTTGGAGAGAAAGAACAAAGAAACGCTCGGTAAAATGAAATATGGAACGTCAAAGAAGATTTTGTCATAAAAGGGATGAGTTAAATGATGAATGGGGGGGAGGGGAGAGCTGCTGGTTCCACTGTACGACAGGGAGGCAGCAGCAGGCAGGCGGCTCCGCTAACAGACCCTCCAACAATACTGTTTTAGGCATGTGCTCCCCCTTCCTCCCACCTCCATCAGAGCGGCTGTTCCTCATTGTTGTGTTTGAAACAACTTCACTCCAAAGTCTTTATTTCAGAGTATAAAATTATATAGACTACATAAATTACGGGAGTGACAGCTCGGATTTTTTGTGTGATTATTAATCACATTATGGCGTCATGCTCCAACAAAATGCGTTATAGTACGTAGGGCCATGATGGCTTTTAAATACATCTTATGCTTATTGAAGACTACCAAACATCTCAATTATCTATTCAAATTCGTTTTTCATGCTCAGTAATGACCAGGCCAATGAAACCAGGTACTCAGGTCTTCTGTTAGGACTTTGTGCTGTGGCAGCTCGCATCCAATCAATTATCCAAATTAAGCATCTTAAACAATCTCTGCTGCTAAATAAACAGGCCAATCACTCACATAGTGAGACTGCTAATTATCTCACAAATGTTTTCTCAAATCGGACTTATAATAATAGACACTGCTGTTTGAATCGAGAAGGTGCATGTGCTTTACTTTCATAAAATTAAGTTAAAACCCCCCTCGAACACGGTTCGCATAGTGACACCAATTCATCTAATCTCCTTCCATTCCCTAAGCTGCAGCAATGAAAAGTGCATTAGCATTCTGCCTTGGCGTGTATATCTAAGTGGCTTAAAAAGTGATTTGAAGTTGATTTGTATATAAAAGGCCCCCTTTATCCGGATTGAAGCTCTAATCTGCTCGGTGTCGCATGACTGCTCCAGGAAACTCGTTTGAGCACCTTCATATAAGGCTGGAGTATAAACGTAGGATGGCTGTCATTAAATCCTTTTTACAAAAGCCCACTTCCTTTTACTGTCATCTGAGGGAGGGAGGGAGAGAGGGAGAGAGAGAGAGAGAGAGAGAGAGAGAGAGAGAGAGAGAGAGCGATGGAGAAGATGGGGGGGGGATTATTCAAGATACAACCTCTGCAGTGACTATTGTGGAATATGCAAATTAGCAGATACATGTCACATAATGAAACATTCACCCATGAACCAACATGGAGAAGTTTGGGGACACTGAAGCCTGCTCCTAGTCTGGGGTTAGATGGAGATGCCGCAAAGTGGCTCAAGCTGTGATTACATTGGGCTACATGTGCGTCGAGGGAGGTCTGCAGGCCAGATGTTTGGAATGGTTTTTATTCTTACTCGTCCCCTCTTTTCCTGGTTCATCATACATCAGACTTCTGATTGGAGGCCGTATTTCATCTCCCGCGCTCGAAAAAATATTTAAGTAGCCCAGCAGGCAGTGTGAGTTATATGACAACTAAGATCGTATTGCGTCTTTCTACGTGCAAGTGTCGTGGTGCGTGTGCGCGCGCGTCTTGAGCAATTAAGACTGGTGATAAGTTTTGTTTATTGGGTCCGATCTAAATTATCTAAATATAGGCTATTACGAGACCCTCATAAAAGGTTTTAATTAATAGTTGGTGTCATAATGTAAAACGATATTTAATATATAAAGGGATTAGTGTAAAAAGGAAACGAAGTGAACAGAAATGTCCTTATTCACTGCACATTTTGGGAGCGCATTTGGAGAAAGGAGGAGGAGATGCGGTTAGGGAGTAGGCTAATCCAACCACCGGGTAAAAAAAAGGGCAGTTTTAGATGGCTCATATTCCGCTGTAACTGTATTGCACCGTGACACCAGCTTTGAGCAGCGACGGAGCACCAAACCAGGCGCACCCGCAGCATTTGTACCAACACATCACTGCTTCAGGGGCACTTCTTCTTTTTGCAAGACTGGATGGAAGAAAGCGCACGGCCAGTGGGAAAATACTCTCAGCCGCACACATTAACAGGGAATCGATTATGTGATGACCGTGAGATTCCACAAGTAATATGCGCAACTCTTTGGATTGTCCTATTTTTTCTCTTCCTTTCTTTTTTTCTGCCCAGTTGTGTTTCCTTATTCATTGTGCGCCCTATGAAGAGCATTAACTATCCCTCCCTCCAATCCTATTGAAAAGGCTCCGAAAAAAAACAGAGGGAGATGAGAGCAGCAAATCCCTTTTTTATTCCCCTCGTAGCGCTCAATAAGAGAAGAATGTGTTGCCTATCAGTCACCGAGGGGATCAAGTCTTCGGGACTGTCCCACGCGTTCAATGCGCCGTGCAGAGCATCACTGAGAGAGACAGAGTGAAGAGGACTGCAGCAGCAGTAGCATCCTGCCTGGACACTTGACATCATTTAGCAACCTGTCTCCACTCAAGATCCATTTAAGTCAATTAGGGCGGTCTGCTTCTCTCACCTTTCAAGTCCTCTTACCGGACTGTGGCGTGGTGAGTATATACACCTTGCAGCATTTTGACCATAATTCATTAGATCATAATCAGGGTGCAAAATTAACTTTTTTTTGTCCACCAGCCAATGTTCAAATTTTACCAGCCATGCAATAGATTACCATTGTTTTGTTTTTTTTGGGCTGGTGAGTGAAGCAAATTTCCCAGCCACTTGCATAATTTACTAGCATTTAGCTGGTGGATGGTGCTAATTTTGTACCCTGATCATAATGATAAAACATATCATATGGAATCAGTTGTAAGCAACTGAGATGTGGGAAAACTGTGGGAAGGCTTCTGTCTATTTTTTCTTGTTTTTAGGCCGATTGTTTATTTTAAAGCTATTTTCATATTGTTATAAAGTGTGCATATCTGTGCTGGAGTGAAAAATTCAAAGATATTTGGAACTAGGCTATAACTTGGTCTGAGCTAAATCTATTTAACATTTTTTTCCTTCTCATATTTGACTTGACTTGAAGACACGATGAGGAGTCTGGCGCTGCTGTTAGGGGTGAAAGCCGCCTGCATCCTGCTGGTGTCTTCGCTCTCAGGGACAGGGGCCGTCAACAACAGCGGCCGGTGGTGGTGAGTTCACCAGATAGCCTACTACATTCACTTAGTTATCAGCAGCGTATTAAAACTTCCTATTTAACGCTGGTTTGAGCGGGGAAGATCCTGCGCTACCGTATGAACGGTGTTTTATTGGGCTGCCACATTCCATGCTGCATGTTCGAAATAATGTGTTAGTTTTGGCACCGTTCACAACTTCTGTTCAGCCTTTGAAAAAAGAGCAACCGCAAGATATTAAATCTTGTGGGGTCTATTTTTAATGTATTGTCCTTTCAGTGGAATTACAGCAGACTATTGATCTATTAACAAATTAACGAATTACATTTGGTTTACCTTTTATTTGTGGTAGATTTTATTCTCTCTCTCTCTCTCTCTCTCTCTCTCTCTCTCTCTCTCTCTCTCTCTCTCTCGCTCTCTCTCTCGCTCTCTCTCTCTGCTTCCCTGTCATTTGGACTTTGTGGTTTGAACACGAGACAACATTTTTCAGTCCAATGTGGGATAAATTAAATATGGATTTATTTCATAGCTGAAAGGAATCCCATTCGAGGTCTTATCCAGGGTCGTGCTGATCAAATACTACTGTACATTGCTACATTGTCTGTACAGCGACCTAAAACTAAAACTGCTAATTATTTTGTTATGGAAAACAAAAATAAAATAGGATCTGTAGTTTGCGTCAGTGGGCATGTTGTCTTGCTTTTGTTTAAAAATCTATAAACTGTGGGTTAGGTTTGTTGAGGTAATGATTTAACGAAAGATTTTGTCGTTTTGCGGTGTCATTAGATGGACAGTATTTGCGCACAACGTCAGGCGTTTTCAAATATTTAAAATGTCAACTGAAATCCAACAAAACATAGGAGAAAAAAAAAATACATTGCGGAGTTGTTGGAATGAAGAAAACATCCAAAAAGACGGCACTATTATTAATGTTCCCAGGCCTGGGTCAGCCCTCCAACAGGCCAAGACTCGCCCGCTTTTCCGGATAATAATGCTTAACAGAAGAGGCAGCCATTACACTACAAGTGAATCAAAAAATGTTGACACAGAAATGTCACATAAATTGCCAGCAAATAAAGTGGAAAATTATAAAGCCTGTGTACTGAAACACTCAAACTAGAAATGTTTTGAAACCTGACTACCACAGTGAGTGCATTAAAGCCATGTTCAGTGATCTGAAATGTGTATAAAACTGGAGAAGCGCAGGTGCAATATTTGGACACAAATGGTTAAAAAGCCATAAAAGAATGTTTTCTGATATCATGTGGCAGAGGGTCAACACACATTGAGTTAAATAGTATTATAAAAAAAAGCAGAATGGTTATTATTTTCTACTTGTGTCATAAAGCATAGTCTACAGAATATGAGTTTTTAACATTTTTGGTAGAGAGCATTTTACACCATAAACCTAAAGGTCTAATGTTTGTTGACTTGTGACCTTTTGACAGGATGGGCATATTTGTAGGTGAGATTGGACACTCATCTAAAAGTGTAGCCCACTTCTCCTAAGCTTTTTGGTTTATCACATGGGACACTGAAAATTAACAGAAAAGAAAAGAGAATTATGTTTAACAGGACAACACAGATGCAAACCTGTGAGGGAGGATTTCCTGTGAGTATGCCACTTATTCCTGTAATAACAGATGCTTAATATTTAGCAGAAGAATATGGTTACAAGTTCTAAAAATGAAACTGATACGTCATTGTATCTGGTTCAGACCCAAGTGATTTATAAACAGTAAGAAAAATATAATGTCATGTTATTTGCCAAGCCGAAAATCAGCATTCTGACTCAGAGACTTTCCTCATTGTCTTGAAACAGTGTGTCACTGTTGTACATAATTAGAACTATAATTTTAAGAAGGCACAACACTCATGAGATGCCAAGACACATCAGTTAAAGAGTTTAGAGGGTCACTTATGAGCTACATGCATAAACTGCCAGCTCCTTGACTCTGATTTCCGTTGTTCTTCTGTTGTGCCAGGGGAATTGTCAATGTGGCCTCCTCATCCAACCTCCTCACCAATTCCAAAAACGTGCAGTTGGTCCTGGACCCAAGCCTGGCCCTACTGAGTCGTCGCCAGCGCCGGCTGATTCGGCAGAATCCTGGCATCTTGCACGCCATCGCCGCTGGGCTGCACACTGCCATAAAGGAGTGCAAGTGGCAGTTCCGCAACCGCCGCTGGAACTGCCCGACCACCCACAGTCCAGCAGTTTTTGGGAAAATTGTCAATCGTGGTGAGTCTCTCTTGTCTTTCTCACCAGGCATTACTTGGACAATTTTGGCCAGGATGTAAGGGAATCTCTTGTACACATTTAAAAGCCTTTGTCTCTAAATATTTTCCCATTTTGGCCAAAAAATTGGCAAAGCCAAGTCTAAAAGGTTGGAATTGGTTCTGACTGGGAAGTTTTGATGTTGTTTCTTCAGGTTGCCGAGAGACAGCATTTGTATTTGCCATTACCAGCGCAGGGGTGACCCACGCTGTGGCTCGCTCCTGTTCAGAAGGGGCCATTGAGTCGTGCACATGCGATTACCGCCGCAGAGGTCCTGGAGGGCCAGACTGGCACTGGGGGGGCTGCAGTGACAATGTAGACTTTGGCCGGATGTTCAGCAGTGAGTTTGTGGACTCCAGCGAGAGGGGCAGAGATCTGCGCTACCTCACCAACCTACACAATAATGAGGCTGGCAGAATGGTAAGGATTTGATACTCAAACATGCCACAATTGCCTGTTTTTGTCAGAATTCCCAAGCGCTTCACATGTATTTGTGATTTACAATGTGTAAGATTTCATCAGTAGCCTTTGGTCTTCCTTTTTGCAGACTGTGTCGTCGGAGATGCGTCAAGAGTGTAAGTGCCATGGCATGTCAGGCTCCTGCACCGTGCGCACCTGTTGGATGCGCCTGCCCAGCTTCCGCACAGTAGGAGACTTCCTTAAGGACCGGTTTGATGGTGCATCCAGAGTTGTTTATGCCAACAAGGGAAGCAACCGTGCCTCTCACAGAGCCGACCCCCGACATCTGGAGCCTGAAAACCCGGCTCACAAACCCCCATCTGCCATGGACCTGGTCTATTTTGAGAAATCACCAAACTTCTGCTCCTACAATGGCAAAACGGGCACTTTGGGAACTTCTGGGAGAACATGCAACAGCTCTTCCCCAGGCCTGGATGGATGTGAGCTGCTCTGCTGTGGACGTGGGTTTAAGACCTGGACTGAGAGTGTGACTGAACGTTGCCACTGCACCTTCCACTGGTGCTGTCATGTCAGTTGCTTGAACTGCACAAGTACACGAACGTTACACCAGTGTCTATGATCACAGGTGGACACCAAGTGAATATTTAGGCATATACAAAAGGCAAAGAACTTCTTAGCAAAACAGGTAGTTGGCTGAGAATGCCCATAGCACACAGGTGGTTTGAGATGTTAGGTAGAAGCTAGAAAAGCTTCAAGGCGGGTAAAGTGATACAGGGAACTCTCTGGCACAAAAAAAAAATCAATCAGTGTTTTTGAAAACGGAAGATGGAGAAAAGCACAAATATATGAACAGGGTATAGAGGGAGTATATGTGCTTGCTCCTTGCTGTTAATGCTTAACAGTAATACAAGGGTATTTAAACACTACAACCATCCATGTAGAATGGAAATCATCCACATCCCTCAAGTGTTTACACTGTGGATAAATAGAATTAAAAGGGATGGAAATGATGTGGGGGAGAATCGATTGCTGTAACCAGGTACTACTAGAGCCTTCTTCTCCCCCACTGAGGGCAAAGACTGGACACAATGTTTCACAGATGTTTCTGTGGCCAGAGAGCCACAAACATGTGCTCCCATAAACTGGTGAAGACCTCAAACAAGAGGGGAGTTATTTAAAAAAAAAAAAAAAAATGTTTTGTTTTCTTTTGCTGAAGTTTGGCTTCTCTCACATGAAACTGTGTTACATTTATCTCCAGGGATGGGCAGTCTGTTCCCAGCTTGTGTACTTAGGCCCTGGATGCAGCCCAACCACTTATAATTTCCTCACCACATTTGCCCTTTTTATTTAGATTTCTCTGGAGTTGAATACACCTCAACCCTGATTTGCCACTCTGACTTACCACAGGATGGTCCTGATGTTACATGTCTGGGGCCAGTGGCCGCCAAGGAAAATAGAAACTGACTGAACAAATCTTACTGAGGCAATGTAATTTGAATGTATTATCAATACACTGAATATCATGGCATGACTAAATGTAGTTTGGCAAATCTGATGGGGTCAATTAAAACCTGCAGAATCTCACCATGCTCTCAAAATGAAAACTAATGCTATTCTGAGACATACATTGAGGAAACAAAAAGACACAAAGTTCCTGTTAATACATGAGTGTAACATTAAACTTGGTCCAGGTTTAAAGTAGGCTTATGTGAATTAATTCATGCTCGGCTGGAAAAAGCAGATAATCGTTTTATTTTAGTTTTAACAGCCTCTGCAGAAGAGATCATTCTGTATATCAGCTATGAGAACCAAAATGCTGTAAATACTAAAATATATGAATATATTTATAATGACGTCATTTGTAAGTTTGCTGAATGATCTATGCACCTGTCAGTGGCTGGAGAATATGCCATCATTAGTGTCAAGTCGGGAGATGTTTTGGTCTTATGCCTTTTTCTATTTTGGTGTAATGTAGCTGACACAAAACCAACTCTTACTAGAAACAGAACATTATCACGTCTTTGCTTGTTTCCTGTAAAAACACTTGTGTTCATGCACTGAATATTTACCTTTTTTGTATTAGTGTAAATAGAAAATATTTATTTCTGAGGATTTTTATACTGTTATAGAGAGATGTAAGAGAAGACTTTTTTTTGTAGATTTTAATCAACAGATTTAGGCTCCAGTTGGTTTTGTATTGTATGATAGAACAATAAAGTCTATATTTTCAATTAAGTTCCCCTCCTGAATGTGTCAAAAGATGCTATTATGTCTGTTGTAGTCTGTGTTTGAGATAGTTTTGACAACCAACCAAGTGAACATATAAGCCTGTCCCTGGGTGTCCTTTGCTTAATCCTATTACCACCACCAAAGCAGCCTCTTTCTCCAGCTCACAAAACATCTCTGCATCTGTGCTCCCAACCACAAGAGACGGCCCCTGCTTATCTAGCCACATACCTTATTTTATACAGTATTGAATTTTATTGCATTGAATGCTTTGCTTCATTTGCTTAATGTTGGAAAGAAATAAAAGAAATAGAATGACAAATAATGAAAACCTAGAATCTCCCCCAGCCCCTGGCAACCTGACTAACCACAGGAGTCTGGAAAGCTTTGCACTTTCTCCTTAGCCCACCACAGCCCAGGAGCAGCCAGGGTCATCCAGATAGAGCACAGTAAGGTCACCAACACACTCCCAAAAAATACAAAGGTCCTATTAACAGAGCAACAAAGTTGTAGCTGTAAGGGCAGACAGGGTGACATAGGACCAAGGACAGGGATGAGGCATTTTCTGAATTACAGTCTTGATGTTACAGGGCAAAAGTGAGGGAAAACAAGGGGCAAGAAGTTAAGTAATAAATTGAGCAGGGATTGGTCAGCATCTCAAAGAAAGTTGAAAGTTTAAATCTGTAGACCTAGGGGGATTAAGAGGATAAAAATAACAAAACAGAGCAAACTGAATCAAAATACTGCAAATGATGGGGTCACAGGAGGGTGGACAGCCAATCAAAACAAAAAGATGAGGACTGAAAATGTATATTGATTACAGAGTAACACAACTGACTGCTCCAAAACACTAATATTGACAGCACACATGATTTGGCTTAAAGAACGATATAAAGAAAAGCAAATAGAGAAAAAGTCGGGAGAAAGCAAAAGCTCACAAATGTGAAAATGATACAATCCTGGCTTTGAGAGAGAATTAAGAGGAGATCATGGATACACAGAAAGAAACAACAAAAAAAAGAGAAGTGGCAGACAGATTTAAGAAAAGAAGAGGGAAGGCAGAGTTCAAATCCCAGGCGTGAGAGTGAGGTGGGAGAGTTGGTAGAGAAAGTGAGTGGAGGGGGTGCTGCCTGTGGGAGTGCTGAGGAGTCAGTGATAATTAGCTCAATTAGTGACAAAGGCAGTGTAATAAATACCGACTTAGTGTCTGGGTCCCTGCTGGCCTCTCTCTGCGCAGCCTGCGATGTGGCCATGGCCTGACGGACAATTCATTAAACTGACAAAATACCCCACCGTCCAGGCGTGACGCAGCGAGTTAGCCCCCTACAGGCAGAGCTCATTGTTCTAATTGTCTGGGCTGGAGTCACTTTGTGGCCGCCCCCTCCTTCACCCACCCCGCCTTCACGCTCTGCCTTCAGAAAAACCATGGAGTGAATACCCCTACCTTACTCTCAAGTAGGTGATCGGCAGGTTGGGGGGAAAAAAGCAGTAAGAGTTCCTTGGGGTGGGGCGGCTGGTGGGGGAGGCAGTGGGATTAGCGAATGGAGGTTGCCTGGGAGTGCTGGGAGCAGCACCGATCGGAATGTAGGAGAGATGAGTCCAGAAGCTCGGATGCAGGACAAAGCGAGAGTTAATAAGGAAAGATTGAAGGGGCTGGCGACAATGGGCCGCCACCCGAGTCGAGATGAAATTGCTTCCGAGGATTATTGGGAGAGGGTGTGAGCGTTGTAGGGTTTTTTGTGTGAGTGTGTGTTTGGTTGGGCATTTTGTGTGTGCAGGGGCAGGGGGAGTGCTGGATTGATGGCTGCCCCTCTGGTTGGGGAGCAGGGGACCAGGGGAGGCTAACCGGCTGTTCCCACAGTCTGTTCTGCTGCAGCCACCTTTGACACACGGGGCTGCCAGGCGGCAAGCAGGCAGCCATGGTGAGAAGGGCACAAACAAAAACAACAGCTCCAATACATAAGTCACTCTCTCTGGAAGGCTGGTGGAGAAGCGCAGGCTGGAGGTGAGGGTGTGAGGGGGGGAGGACGGAGAGCAGGAAAGTGTGACTTGAGGAACAAATAAAATAAGAAATAGAGATGCCACAAAATCCTGTCAGTTACTGTATTGCCAATATCTTAAGATAATAACACATTGACATCCAGTTACGGCTTGTATCACAATGTTAGTACAACATTTATGCAACATTTACTTTGTCTCTCTCCCATTTTATCAGCTTACTGGTGGTGTCTTTTTAGGATCCTTAACTTCAGGAGCAACATAGCAGGGGTACAGGGTTATGTAAGTTCGTTGACACTAAGAAATACAGCCACACTGCCTGCATTTGACCTGAGAGTGAGAGTATCACTTAAAAAAAATTTAAGAAAGGAAATAGTTTTCACTTACCCACATTGTGCTCCTAACAATAATTAGGTCAATCACCACAGAACATACAGAGAAGATGATACGGCATACTGAAAGCACAGCAGCTTCATATTAAAATTCCTGCTAAATTGTGGATAAATGTTTGCCCGTTGGGTTGAGTTGGCTTTAATTTGAAGGGCGTATGATAAGGAATTTTGAATTGGGTTTGGGTCACCGCACTGAATGATAGGCTGCTCACTGTGGTTGGGATGGACAATGTGGCATGGCTTGGATCTGGCGCACAATACTGATTTGATTTCCGTTGGGCCTCAAAATTTCATTGTAATCCTAGCATTTAATTGTGCCAGGTTCCAATTAATTAGGGCATTGTTATAATGGGAAAACTCTTACATTGCTCATGTAATAATCAGAAGCATTTGTTTGGTGCCATTAAGTGACCACAGGGCTGTTATGTAATAAGATATGCATTTACAGCCTCATCACACACATATTACATAAATTAATTATAATCAACTGAACCTCACCTAAAGTTACAGAAAACTATAGAGCGGATTAATAGCGGTTAATACGGTGGATCAAATTGACTCAAATTCAATTCAGACTTGAAAGAATGAAAAGAGCGTAAGTGTGAGAATGTGTACATGTGTGTGTGCAGTTTGTGTACATACCCAAGCCAGTGCGTGTGGGTGTGTGGATGGCAGCTGGGAGGCAGACACGGTCCAGGAGAATCGTCCCCTAGCAACTGACCTTTTCGGCAGATGGCAGTTCCAGAGTAACAGCCACCCAGCATCACAATGGCCATGGCCTCCTAACATCTCCATCACTTCATCATCTACTGGCCTGCCACAACCTGTCACACACAGGAGAGAGGGAAGGTTACATTCATCCCAGCACGCATACACGCATTCAAGTGTGCTCTCTTTTTTTATCCTCTCGCTTCAAGTCCAAAACATTCCACACACATCAGTTTGGGTCTGCCATCGACTGTTTCCATGTTCCTGGGGTATGCAGCAGGGCAGTCGAAAGGGGATGAGAGGAGGATAGATTTAGGAGAGACACTTAGATTTAGGAGAGACACGGCGGACACTCGCGGCTGTCCACAAACCTCCAGACACTCTGAAACCACTGTTTTCCGTTGTTGGGTTTTCTGAACAGGGTGGGAATGTGGACAGACCACTCGACCATGGTGAGCAATCAGTATGTCTGTGGTCAGGCTCTGTGCCCCTGTGGAGCGAGATGGAGAGCAAGCCCTGCAGTAAAGGATGGGAGGGATATAACTTTGCAGTGTTTTTGCGTGACATGCCAACACTCTACACATGTGTATAAAGATGTTGTGAATAGGAGCCCCCTGTGACAGGCGTGAGTGAATAGGCATGGGCTGATAATATATTTTGAGTTATCAACACCCCGTACCCTCTGCACATACACAGCAGATTGTCTTGGCTTCATGGCCCTTTTCTCTGTTGGCCCATTTTTTTGTGGATATTAAATACTTTTTTCAACCTCAAGACTGCTGAGATAAACACCTCACGTGAAACATCACCTCTAATTTAATATCTTGTGGTCTTCAGTCTATTGCAAATACCGAATGGTCAGCTTTAAGTACCGTTTGACCAAAAAGTTGAAATGCACAGGCAGCAGTTATTCAACAAGAAAAGGTTAAATCCCCAATCACACATCTGTGAATGGTTAACCTGGCAAGACCAGACAAGAGCCAACAAACAGATAAAGTGGCATGTCAAAATCGGTTCCACAGGATTAAGTGTTTTAGGTGGAAAACTGTGCGTCAGAGTGCGACTTTAAACCACTGTATATTCTGGGGGAGATCATATGCTAGCAAACACTGTTAGTCCTCCTGTAAACAGAGCGGTAATGACAGGGAAAGATGTTGGGCAAGGACAACCAACAGTAGAATATGTTTACAGACATCTGACAATGTATGGGTACAGCACGGCAGCGTTTCAGCTCTGAGATCCACATAAAATATGAGCACAAACTGTGGTGGAATCTATGTGACACAACATAAGCCTACACATCATTTCACCTGTCAGCAGGGATGAAGCATGCATTGATAAATTACAGTAATATGTGTCTGGCTATATTGAATGTTAACACTTCTCTTTATCCAAATGTACCTCAAACTGCCAAATGTATAATGTTTTTGTACATTACTGTTCATTTGGGCTACACAGTGAAATATAACTAACCACAGCAAGTCAGAATTACTGTATCTGCACTTAACCAATACAGAGGATTGTGATGGTTTTATTATCAGTTGGCCCACCTTGACATCATCTGGACCACAACATGCCATCTTTGAGTCAGTAAACAGTACTGAGAAATGTCTGAACATATGTGGCTATTATCTCTAATGTAGTAATACTGTTGGAAACAAAAGGAGAAATGCTCAGTTTTTGGTTTTAATTACAAGCTGTGTTTTACAGCGACAGTGGGCGAGGGCTCAGCACTGACACAGCAGTAGAGGAATGTTTATTTGCTGCAGTTTAGGAGCTGAGTGGCTTGCAGGAACTATGACACATTCCTGTGTCACTGGCTATCCTGCTCGCAGACACACTAACACATTCACACACTGGCGCCCCATGTGTTGGTTCACAGCTGCACAGACACACACACAAATATTCCCTCCTAACGTGTCCTGCACACATCCACAGAATGTGGCACCTCTGGAATCTGTAAGCAAGCTCAAATCATATGCTCATTCATGGCAACTTAGTGTGACATGACTTACTAGGCCCAATACTTCCCCTGCGTGTGTGTGTGTGTGTGTATGTGTGTGTGTGTGTGTGTGTGTGTGTGTGTGTGTGTGTGCTAATATGTGTGTGTGAGCTCACTTGCATGTCTGTGTGGCTGGCTGCACACACCTCTCCATCTTTCCTTCTGCAGTTTTATCCATTATCCCCTGCATTTGGCAACCAAAGCCTGTAAAGAAGACATTTCTCTTGGCAACTGTTTTTTAAAGGCAGTGACACAGGTGACAGCCAACCACAGAAGCCACACATCTTCCAATCTACATGCATACTGAGAACTGCTTGCATAACAGAACCGCCCCAATCTCCCTCTCCCATCTCAAAACACACACAAGTTCTTTCTCCATGTCACACTCACACACACAATACTGCTCCCACCCGTCTCTCTGCAATATACTCACCCAAGCTTTGAGGGCTAAACGCTTCCAGAGCCAGAGCTGTCCTACAAACTGTGCCAGCAGCCTTTCAGTACATTTTGCACCCTAAAACGTTCCTTCTGGACCCTAAATTAATATTGTGTGAGCTTTAATACATGAGCTGGGTTAGCTACAGAGTGACATTAAATGCTGCATGTTGTTGACATGAGCAGTGTCCAAAGTGCAAAGTTAAATAAGGAAAATTGCTCTGTAAATGTCATCATTTGGGATGCTACAACCATCAACAAATCACAAAAGGGTACTGAACTCTCAACACTGCCAAACACATTGTGTGTATAATTGAAATGGCACAATGCATGCATTAATTAATATCACATGTCAGGGTACAGCTGCAGTAAGCAGCTTCTCTGAACTGCAAGTATTTTGGGACTGGGAGACATCTTTGTTTTGCTTGGCTGCTAGTCATAATCTTTTCTGGCATCTGGATCATCTAAAAGACAAATGGGTGTGTTAGCTTGATTGAATAATTGTTCTGATTTTGATTGGCTACCAGCGACACATTTATCTAGCAGCCAAAAGATTTCCTTAAAAAATCCTCTGGAACATAAATAAGTTATATTGGATTTCAGCTTGATTCACTTTTTGGAAGATAGATGAATGAGGTGGCTCATGAAGAACTGTGGGGTGCTAGGCAGATGTAGGTCTAGTGAATTGTACACTGTTTTGTCCGCACATTAGTTCAGGTACAAAGGTGTGTGAGTGCTCACCTGCTTTTGCACTGCAGGGGTCTGGAGATTTCTTTAAGGATCTCCTTCCTTGTTTATAGTGGACTGAAGACCCGTCTTTCTTCGCCTTCATCTTCAAGGTTGCACAGAACCTGACACGCTCCCCTGGAATAGAAATAGGATAGGATAGGAGATTACTTATCCCCTGGGGAAAATTCAACCTGTGCTTTTGACCTATTTTATCTGTTAATGAGTTTGTTTCGAGGAAAGGGTGCTCCACACAAACACACCTCAGTTAGCCCAGCTGGTAAACCCAACATCTTCAAGACAATAATGCTAACAGATGAGCCCATACAACTTTCCTCACACCCAAGGGAGTTTTAGTCCACCATTTCAAAATGAACAACTTTCAGGTTATATAAACAGATATCAAATGTTACAAAATCACCCAAATCCCAGTAGTCACCAAATTAACCAAATTAACCTTCATGTGAAGAGTGAGGAAACAAGAATCTGCAGTAGATAAACTAAACACATATGTGACGTTGTGTGGCAGTCTTTGTGTGTTTTTAGCTACTGTGCATCATAGGTCATCATCACCAATGATAGTTTGTGGCAAATCAAGTCAGTGTCAAGCTTTGCTGACTTGAAAATTATTAATGGCTGCCATCTAGTGGAATTAGTGTCGAATTACAAACTTTAAGTTGGTTCATTCAAACAAAACAAACTTCTGGATCTGTGAAATGCAATATCAACCCACCTGTTACGATAAATACAGAATAAAGCAAACACATAGGCTACAAAGGAAGATAAATTGCTAATGTTTTCTTAGCCAGCTAGCTAAAATAAGCAGATGATAACACTAAAGAACGGTTAACGTTACCTGAATCCCCCACTAACACAGAACGTTTAGGGAACGTTAGGGAACGTTAGTTTATGGTTCTCTAAAGGTTAGTTCGAACCAAATCAAAAACTAACGTTCAGCTCGGTTCCTACTCAGGACAATGGAGCAGTTTTTTCCATTAACTTTATTGTGTCGACAGCATAAAAAGAGTTCGGCATCATACTAAGATATAACAAGTTCTGTCTTCACTGCACTCTCATAAGGCCTACAGCAACATATAAAAAAATAATTAAATAAAAAACAACGGAAGTACAAATTAAATACTAATAATACATAAATAAAAACTTAACTGAAAGGTAGGCAATATTATTACCTTTCTTAAAATCCTGTAGTATATTGAACACTTTTTTATTTATAATTTGGATTGACTCAAAATATTTCCTGAATTCAATTCTGAACATATCTAAGGCCGAGACTATAATTTCCCCAGTAGAATTATTAAATTGCCAGAGCAATCTCAACTTAAAAAAGGACTAAAAGTTAGCTACAACTGGACCTAAATACAGAAACAGAATAAAAGAACTAAACTAGAGGAAAGCCATTTGGTTGACCGTACTGTCTTTTTTGTTTTCACAGTATAGCCTATATAGCTTCCAGCTTAGTGATTGTTAAAGAAGTTTTTCTTAACATGTGCACCTAAGCTGTTTTAAAACACCTAAGCTGTTTTAAAACAGAATCCTGGTATCGATTCTGGATGTTAGCAGGTAACGTTGTTAACTAACACAACATATACAGTATATAGCAGGACCATAGACTGATATTAACAGTCTATATGAGCAGGACCCTACTCAGATTCAATCTCATTACTGATTAGCTTAAAATACAGTCACTCAGAGCGTAGAATAAAAAAAAAATCTGATCATAGCTAAGTGAAATACTTGGTTGAGCGGATATGATCCTTCACTCCATACCAGTTGGTGGTGGCTGCAACCATGGATGTATTAAGAGAACCAGCAATGCACTATTTCCTTGTTTGCCAACGCTACTATTAGCCGGAACAACCGCAAAGCCCTGAGGTGTCTGTGTCAAAGTCGATAACAATCCAATCTATAGTACTCAAAGACATAAGCATATCCCAATGTCTCAAACCCAAACCAAAATAAAAACGGATTGAACTAAACAGGTGAGACGTGTGTTGTAATTAATCAACTGTAATACCTAGTGTGACCAGCGGAGGGTGTCTAGGTATATGACCATGGTGTATGTTGTTAAGGGAGTCGAAGAAGACTAGCTACAAGCTAGGTTTTGGCTTTTCTTTAACTGTCTATGGGTTTTGGTGATGATATTGGTTCGTACCATAGCCTGTATATTATTATTATTATAATAATAATAATAATAATAATAATAATAATAACAACTAATAACTAACTAATAATATACAGTATATGGTTCGTACCTAAGGTTTGAGCGCAAGCTCATTGTGGATTAAAAACCATGTCTCATCTTTAAGACAAACAACACATGACGTAGGCCTATTTGCTTCCATGGCATCAGCTAGCCTGAAAGCTTCACCCAAGAGAGCTTATTTTCTGTTGTTGTGAAAATGCATTCATCTCATTATTACGAGCTCTTTTCTCATAATTACGAGATCTTTTCTCATACTTACGAAATCTTTTCTCAAAATTACGAGATCAGGATCTCGTAATTACGAGATCTTTTCTCAAAATTATGAGTTATTTTCTTGTAATTATGAGATCTTTTCTCAAAATTACGAGATCAGGATCTCGTAATTACGAGATAAGGTGTCTACATTTTTTTTCCTATGGTGAATGTAATACGCTTCCGTAGATGACAGACCACCTGTGAGTAAAATAAAGTATCCTGTCTTGTGTTGGTTGTGGAACATCACCTCAGAAAGGACACATGTCACACAGTCGCAGTGCGTGTGCAAGTGGATGACACAGAGACATGCTGTAGTTGTCACTCTTCATTCATGGTATGATTAACTGATCAGAAATGAAAATAACAAGCTATTTTAACAATTTTCTCCCCAAATTTTAACAAGGACCTCTTAAGCAGCTGCTTGTTTCAAATGACAGTATGCTAAGACTCTAATTACAACCAACAATTATTTCCATAATATATTAATCCAGCTATACTTTCTTTGATTAATCAATTGAATGACAGTCTATAAAATGACAGAAAATTGTGAAAAATGCCCATTATTCTCTAAGAACCTAGGGGTGACACCTTCAGAATGCTTGTTTTGTTTTTTGACAAGCAGCCCAAAACCCAAATATATTCAACTTACAATGATACAAAACAGAGAGGAGCAGCACATCTTAACAGACACTAACAACACACGGCGTATGTGCCAGGGCTTGCAAGCCTTCAATGACTGCGCCACGCGCCTGTGACGGAAACATCTCTCCCGAAAGCACCAAATTACTTTTGTGCACAGTTCGAAACCATAAACTACACACCCACCAGGAACTCCATCATTGGGACCTCTCTCTCCTCCATCCATGACATTTACACAAAACGCTCCTTCCCTCATCCCTCAGACTCCTTAACATCCTGCTGCCCACAAACTCAACATCTTCTACACGCACACACACACACACACACACACACACACACACACACACACACACACACACACACACACACACACACACACACACACTCCCCCCCTCTCTTTCTACACATTCACACGTCACTTTATGCCCTCGCCTGGACCATAACTGACTACTTGCACCTATACTACATAAATATCCTCAAGGACCCAAACACTGCTTTTACTGCTATTTATTGCAATATCACTTTACATTTGTTTACATTAATTTACACTACCTGTATTTATTCATATTAACACTACTTGTATTTATATTTTTCTATTATTGCACTACATGTTTGGTATTGTACTAAATGTTTGTACCTTGTTTTGTATCTTGTTGTTAGCACCTTATGCTCTTTCTTTTGTTTTTGTACCTAGGACCAGGGAAACTTTGTACTGTACTGCACTGTATATAGATGGATGACATTAAAGTCTCTCTTAGCTTATCTGATCTTATCTCTTTTTTTTTTTTTTTTAACTTTTTTATTGATTCCATTCAGCATTGTCTCATTAGCATTTAACATCTCACACATATGTTTTCCACATATACAGAGCATACAAATATTTCACAACAGGGATCATACACATGAATAGACAAAAATTCACAATTAAACTCAAAACTCAGTAGACTCGAAATGAGTACATTTTTCACTTCAATCCATATTTTCATTCCCCTCTTGTAAAGACCGTTTTCTCCTGGTGAAGGCTTATCTTAGCTCTTATCTTATTCGATGAGCTCTAAAGCTACATTGAAAATAGGAACAATGCATTAAAAATAAAGACGTTTTTGCAGTCAGCTAATGTGTATTCGTGCTGCGTTGGGTAAAACATGCAAAAACAAACAAATTAGAGAAGCAATCAGAGGAGCATGCTTTCTAAAAGTGTCCTGTTAAACAGGTAGGGAATTTCTTCTAACTGTAAATTCAACATATTCACACAGGGATTGCGAGCAGATTATTTCCTCAGAATTGTAAAGCTGCACATACCACAAGTACGTACGTTTCTCAAGTTGTGCCAAATCCTAAACCTAGCTTTAATGATTACATTGCTCAATCTTGTGTACATTGCACTGTTTAACAGCAGACTGCTTTCATCTTATGAAAATGTGAACAGTTTTTAAAGGCAGTGACAGCCAGACAGTTTTGTTTTTTAATCTAGTGATGGTTGCACTAAGAAGTGGTTTTGAATTACACATGTAGTCAAGGATTAAAAAAATTGTCTGTCAAAATAAAATAGATCTTAGAACTTAACGTTAATACGCCATGTCTTTCTTGCCTGTATCAGGGTGGTGATGACTGATGGGTGCACTGAAGGTCACGCAGGTCTGCCCCTTGCCAAGTGTGTGTTGTCAAAGTATGAAAGAATACTCTGTGTAGAAGTGTGGATTTTACATATTGTTTATTATTTTATACTTCTGAATGTTTTCATTCACTGACACTGTAGGGGTTACTTTATTCATGTACTTTTTGAATTGCACTTGGAATTTGTATGTAGGAGCAGCCAACACAGATTTTCCGCTGCAGAGAAAAAAAAGGTCAAAACTTACCTGAAACAGACATAACAAAATGTCATGTGAATATAAAGCAGTCTAAGTTTAGCCCTATTTCGCCTTTTAAAAAATTTCAAATGTGTTTCTCAGAAGAAATTCACTGCTTACCCATATCGCTGAAGTCTTAACATTCATTATACAGTTTGAAATAGTATGAAAAAATATGAAATAGTACTGTAGATATATTACAGTCACACTTTATATATACTAGTAATAGTCACACTTTATATATACTTACAATATACAATGTTTTCTGTAACACTTAACTAATTTGAAATGTCTCATTATTAATTTAAGATGTAAAATGTTTAAAACATGGACAATCAACTTAAAGTTAAAAATGTTTCAAGACAAAATGAATTATTTGGCTTCCATTTAAGTATCCAAAATACATACACTAGAGGGTGCCTTCTTAGACCCATAACTTATCTAAGAAGGCAAACTCTTGAAATTATGCTTTTACTTTCTGTTAAATCATTTTAACATCATCAACATTAAGTAATAATAGTTGCTCCAACTGTTATAATGATGGTGTTTTAGTCTGCAGGGCTTCATAAAGGGAGGTCGTAATGTAATATACAATATAAACCTTTCTCTTATTAAATAAACTAAATATACCATGCATACTACCGGCAGCTACCCAATTCTTTACATCCCAAAATCTGACATGGACTAATAGGCAAAGCTGTATACATTTAAAATTAAAATGTTGGTCGTAGTAAGCACAGTTAAAGGAAATGTGTGTCTGATCAGTATATCTACAGAGTAATGTCCTGTGAGTCCTGTATAATGTGGAATTTAAATTGAATTTTTTGTGAAACAAATACTTGTATACCTCCTTAAATATCTAGTCTGCTTGCATTTTTGTAGTCACATAGGAGGCAGTGAGAAACTCTTACTGCATTTTGAGTTAAAAAAAAAATAAGCACAAAGATGTGGATGCCATCATAGTCGAACTAGAGAAAATCACTTTTACAATAAACTCAGCTTTATTGACAGTAAAAAGTTTTGAGAATATCGAGGGGCACGCATTTGTAACTGCAAGAACATCTTGGAAAGCAACATGACTTGTTGAAATAATGAGGCAGTTGTACATCTTTAACTTTGAGGTAAAGTGTTTTGTCATGTTACATCATTCACAAAATATCGTATAACATTGAAAAGTTCACACAAGGAGACAAAAACCATGCCTCATTTTCACTTCTTGAAATTACTTCACATTTCAAAAAGAATTCACAATTCAGGGAAAAGCAGAAAATGACAAGCACACATGCTATATTCCATTCACACACATTTCTCTAATCAAACCAAGTGCATTCCTAAATTACTTTTTTTCTCAAACAGTTTCAAGTATAGTTTTGCCTGTGATCAAAGGAAATTAAGTTAAACTATGAAGCAGCAAACCCACATTAACAAGTAAGAATACTGGAGTTTGGTCTCATCTGTTCCCAATATTAACATTATCAGATGACTCACCATACTGTAGCAATAAGGTATTTGGGTGCTATAAAGAAGCAGGAGGTAACATTTTATGGACTTGAGGAATATGCTGGATAAGATTTGGAATATAGCTGATTAAATACACCAAGGCTGAAACAAACAACACTAAATAGATAACCACAAGTGATAACTTAACAGATCCAAACTGATTTGTTAATTAATGTTTAAATAATGAATTTGTCAATTCACTTACATTATGCAAATAGTTTAAAATCTCAGCCTCAACTGCTGAGTACAAAACCACAAAAATTGTTGTAGTTGAACTGATATTTAATTCTCAGTCACACATTGCAGCAAACTTCAGTGTAGACCGCAGGACCAGTGCAACGCTGTGAGATTCTGTAGAAGGCCGGCTCCGTTAAAAATGCACTGGTGTTGCAAATTAGATAATCAATTGTGAGTATTATGTGATTTATCAGTGCAGTTGAACAATCGCAGAAAAAAAATTTGTAAAGCCATCAAGTGCTTCAGCAAAAATGTTCATTTATAAGCAGGGAACCTAAAAGTGCAATCCTGTTTAGGTACAGCACCCTGGGCCATCTCAGTCAGTCTCTTACTGTACACTACATGGCTCATGGTCTGATCTGCACCAGTATTCTAAGGCTCACTTTAAAATCCAAAAATCTATTTTACATCTGAGCCCTGAAGGCCCTGAATGTTTAAGTTCATTTCTCTCATCATATCACTTTTTTTCTGATAGTCTTGCTGTGCAGCTGCAAATATTCTCTCTTCTGAGGTCACTTTACACATGCTGTAAACAATGTTTTCCTACAGCAGCGTACTACTGTAAGAGTTAAGGCAATCCATTTCTGTGCTTCGTCTGTGACAAAAGCTCCTCCCAAACCCAGAGGCACAAAGCTCTCAGTGCATATTAAGCTTACCTGACACAGGACCCAAAGTACCCTCCTCTACCCCAAAAACAAAGCTTTCAGTGCATACTAAGCATACCAAATAGAAATCTTAAAATGTACATACCATGCTTTCCTTTACTGCCTTTGCACATGACCTCTCAAAAGTGCTAACTAAATCACTTAGCAAAGATGGCTAGTCAAGATTTTTGAGCACCAGTTCCCCCCATTTCTTTTTAGTTAAGAAACAATCCCCAAAGAAGGCACTTTTGAAGCAAAACCAGTAGTTTTGCCAGATGATTTGATATGGGAGTGCAATCATTCATAAAATGTAATTTGCCTCCACTAAACTTTAAATGCTGTGGTAAAAAGATTTTTCAATCGCGTCTGCTTTAGTTTAATAAATATTCTCACAGTAAAATCACAAATCTTTTTACTTACTTACTTACAGGGATTTAAAGTAACTGATCTGGTGCAGAACAAACGGGAGCCTACAACTTTAGAGAGCAGCAGTCACCTCTCCTCATCCGACCACTATCCCTTCTCCTCAGCCCACCTGATGCTCTCCGCGGCTGATGTGAGACAAGAACTCGTAGCGGTCCTGGCTGCGGTGGCCACAGATGTTGCACTCGAAGGGTTGGAGGAAGCCGTGGCAACCCATGTGGATGGTGAACATAACATGGTCCAGGAAGAGGATGCGACAGTGCCGGCAGTGGAAGGAGCGCACAGGCCGACCATCCGTGTCTAACACCTGCACAGTCTCCCTGGAAGAAAGGGGTAAGACAGGGCTCTTCTTTGCTATTGTGGGGGGCGCAGGACATGCTCTCTCCCACTCTGGGTCCAAGTCTTTGACCTGCCTGAGGCTGGAAGTGGGATGGCTGCAGGGCAGTGCTGGGGTTTGGTAGTGGAGGTGGTGGTTGTTAGAGGTACTAGTTGGGGCTGTAGCCCTTGTGCTCTGCTCTTCTGCTGTGCTCTCTGTGTCTGTAGAGTCAGGGCAGCCGTTGGGTGAGGTGGTGTGACTATGGGCTGAGCGTTGGTCATCCCGGCCTTCACCTGCCTCCCGCCCAGCCAGGCCAAGAGTCACTGCTGCCATCCCACCTCCACAATGTGCTCGGGGGCCCTGAGGAGTCACATTGCTGTTGATGGAGCCCATAACCGTGCGTAGCTCTGAGAGGAAGGCAGGATGGAGCTGAGACAGTGCAGGCGGCTCATGGTTCTCCCCTCTACCCTTGCCGCCTTGGAGATGTGGACTAGCCAACCCAGCAGAGTCCCCAGCAGGCTGAGAGTTCATAAGGTCCCCCTCCTTCTCAGAGCCAGAAGACAATTCGTAAGGTGCTTCAGGTAGGTCAAGGTGCATATGCTTTACACCTATGAAAAAGACATATCAATAATAAACAACGATTAAGATGGAGCGTCTCATGGATTTACTTCATCTGGCCCATTTTCACAGAGCAACATGGACCAAATGTCTCCAAACTGGTAACAGCAAGTTGACATTTGACTGACTTGCACTGCAGGACGGCTGATGATGTTTGACAAAGACCAGGTTCTTATTACTTCTGTACTTTATCATGCTAAAGATATATCATTATTATCATATGCATTTGTAATAGGTTATACATATATTTCTACGCTCTCACTGAATGGGTCATTATACGAAAGCGTGCCATTTCCCATTCTTAATGGATAAAGGACAGGACTTAATGACAGGCAGACCCCAGATGGTGAGGCTGGGTGGACCCCAGGGCTGTGTTTTACGCCCCCTGCTGTACTCCCTGTACACAAGACTGTGTAGCCACTTTTGACTCCAACACAATCAATTTAGCTGACGACACAGCTGTGGTGGGCCTGATCACAGACAACAATGAACGACGTCAGCAAGACTAAGGAGATGATAGTGGACTTTGGGAAGAAGCAGGGAAGGAACTATGACCCCTTAATATCAACAGGTCCTCAGTGGTGAGGGTGGACATTTTCAAGTACCTTGGTGTCCACATCACCGAGGGCCTGACCCGGGCACTGCATACTGACTCAGCGGTGAGAAAGGCAAGGCAGACACTGTTTCACCCTAGACACCTGAGGAAATTCCGAGTATCCCCTCAAATACTGAGGAATTTCTACTCCTGCATCATTGAGAGCATCCTATGATGAGGAACATCACTGCCTGGTATGGAAACAGCACCGAACAGGACTGCAAGGCCCTGCAAAGAGTGGTTTGTTTGGCTGAATATACAATAGGCGATGCTCTACCATGCCTAAAGGATATTTACACCAGGCACTGCAAGAATAAGTCTTTTCTCCGTGTTGAGGTCGGGAAGAAAGTATCGGATATTATATTAGAATATTATGCAAGTAACAGGGTTGACAACAGTTACCATATTGGTAGTCTTGCATTGCCAGACATATCTCCACAGGGCTGTGGAGGAAGGTCTGGCTAGTCCACACAACATTTTGGGATTGGAGAAAAACATGCTCTGGTTTCTTGCAGGTTGCATTACCGCCAACTACTGGACTTACTTTCTGTGTGTTTGAGAGAGCCTAAAAGCTGCTGTATACCTTAACAGCTGCTGTATACCTTGTCCACACTACCACAACACCCAAAAATCTCCTTGCTGTTATCTATTATCGATTTAGGTTTTCTTTCTATTTTAGCAGTACAGTTAATTATCATTGCCACAAAGGCCAAAATCTCATCATGCTTCCTGGCTAACATGTCTTCCTTAGCTTTCTGTCTCAACCCATATCTTGTCTAACCTACTTCCCTGTGCTTATGTCTTGCCTTAGATCCAGCCCTGATGATTTCTGTCTCCCTTACTCTCTTTGGACAGTTTGCCTTGCATGCTGATTGATTCCCTTTGCAAAGTAATCATTCAGGCTCTTTCTCACAGTCTCCTTCACATTCATACTCCCCACAACTTACTTGTCTTTTTACCATCAACTTCATAAAAGGCAGATGATTTCACTTCCTGGAAATGATGCAACTGTTTTTCTCTGAAGGGTTGTTTTCATTAAAAGTAACAGGGTTGACGAAAACCTGGGGACCAGGGTTATTATAGTAAACTAAACTGAAACGAAAATAAGCAGTGAAAAATATTTTCAGTAACTGAAACTAAAATTTAAAAGTTAAGTTAAGTTTCTAAACTTAAACGATATTGCCTGGTTAAAAAAACGAAGAAAAATAAAATAAATTAATTTCATTTTTTTAGCTATAATATTTAACTAACACACTCTGAAAACTAACTAATAATAAAATACTGATTGAAAATTCAAAAATATCAACTTTGCTGGGGACCCGACCAAATTGTTGTTTGTTTTACACATTAAGAATAAAACCCATTTATAAGTAATGAAAAGATGCTCAAGGCTTTATATAAGTTTACATTTATATGTAACGGTTTGACTTTTTCGGCCACAATAGCTAGTGAAAGTAGAAAAATCATATTGAGGGGCAAGTCATTTTTACATTTTCTGCAAGATGCTTCGCACAAAAAAGTTTTTAAAATTCTTTAAAAACAAAAAATATACATATTAATGTAGTTAGTTAGTTATGTTAGTTATGTTTTATTTCTGTGTCATGCCAAACATTTTGGCCCATGGGATTACAAGACACCACAAAATTACTTATTTAACAAACATCTTCCTGTCGCATATACAAATCATTCGGAGGAATACATGAATACAAATATATACATATACACACACATACACATACATACATGTATATACATACATATATATATATATACATATACACATACACACACACACACACACCACACACAAACAACAAATTCTCATCTACAATTCATCTCGATAAAGAGCTTTTTTCCTCTTCTCCCAAGCTTTATCTAGATAATTGGCTAATTTATGTTTCATATGTGAACAGCCATCTCTTTGAGCATCATCCATATTTACCAAGTCAATCTCTGCTTTTATCCTACGAAACAAAAAAAACACGCTGTTCACAATAAAAAGGACAATAGAAAACAAAATGGAACTCATTTTCTATATCATTCAAACAACACATGGGACAGATCCGTTTTTCCTCTTCTAAATTAACACATCGTCCTGTTTCAACAGTCAAAGGCAAAACACCAGATCTCACTTGAGCACATAAAGATCTTTGCCTTTTTGACAAATTATATACAACATAATTCTCAGTGCCATATTCTGGTTTTATCATTACAAAAATACGCAATTTTGGCTTAGCCCATATATCGTCAGCCCACTGCTTTTTGTCTTTAGCAAACACAGATTCTTTAAACAAACCAATATTCAGCTTTTCATTATTAAGAAACAACTCACCAAAACCATAATTACAAAACAATTTACATATGTCGTTAGACCAAGGACCAAGAATGTGTTTATCCCAGATAAATATTTTCCTTGTCCTTCCTATTTGCGTCCATATCTAATAGACGATTCCATAACTGGGCCATACATATCTTCCAGCGAGCCTCACATGATTCCCATCCCATGTCTCCCACTATCGCCAATGTTGGGGTATATTTATGCACACCCAAAAAATATCTTATGGCACTATTTTGCACTAATTCACAATTTGATATATTCCTAAGTCTTCTAACACCCACAATATAATCAAGTATAGGGCAAACACAGGCTTGAAACAATTTAGAATAAGTTTGAAAACTTACATCTTTCAGATTCTTGCTTTTACCAATGATTCCTCCCAAAGCTCTACGTGCTGAATCAGCAAGAACCTTAACACCATTTCTGAAATTCATATGTTCATCAATATAGAAACCTAGATATTTAAATGAGTCTACAAAGTTCAGCTTGTGTGACCCAATTTTAAACTCATAAGTGCTTCGAGCAGTTAAAGGTTTTCTAAAGTGAACTATTTCTGTTTTCTTTCTATTGATAAACAATCTCCATTAATTACACCAATCATCAATATAGGAGAGCATCTGCTGCAAATGTATGTTTGTTACGAGACATATTATGGAAACTAAATTATAAACTGTTTATTTATTCAAATTTACAGAGCAGTTTTATTCGAGGGACACAAAATGATAACATTTTCTTATAATGACCCAGATATTAATGACATGGATTGCCTTATTAAAAAAAAAAACTTACCCAAAAACTTCTGTGGCGTTGACCTTTTGCGTTTGGTAATGCTAATAGCCAGTCTATCCACAAACTGGATTTTTTCCTTGGATGGCTGGAGCACAGGTTTAGTAATTGTCTCCATAGTTCCTGACTCTTCACCTGCAAACAGAAAGCCCATTGTCATCAATATACTAACTCAGTAGTGTATAAATATGTTACATTTGCTTTATTAAGTATATTTGCATTTACAATCATGTAGAAACATATAAGCTTATTGTCTATAAAAATAGTGAGTTTCATGTTTGTGTGATATGTTACCCTGTGCTGCATTCACTGCTGTCTGGTGGTCCAGACTCTTCAGATAACTATGGCAGCGCTCTAGATGTTCCTCCAGTGTGCTCTGTTGTTTGTAGCTGCGACTACAGTAGCTGCACTTAAAAGGTTTTCCCACTGTTGGAGAAGAAGCTGCACCTCAGGAGAAAAAATATTTAATTGATTTCTTCCGAGATGGATATGGTTGATTTAATGCAATTCGCTGACAAATATTGTGTAAACTTCTACAGTGGTGTTGTTTATTAATATGTTTGTTGGAGGGGATTTTTATAAAGAAGAACTTATTATTGGCTAGGTAACCTAGATTTGAGACAATGGATTTCCCCATTGATTGGCAATTCCTGAAATTGTTCTGTACTGCTCGCCAATGATGACAGAAAACGCCTAACCCTTCACCGCAACGTTTCCTCTTAATAAGCCATCGGAAAGACTGACGTCAATTCGCTGAAATCCAGTTTACAAGAATCTTTTCTTCGAAAATGAATCTAAAGACTGTTGGAGATCCACCAAGACCTACTGTACCAAGACTGTGTGTCAACACCTGTTTAACGTGTGTTCACAAATTGAAAGCACCAACAGGATTTCCTGTTTTCACAAAATGTTAAATGTCATATTTTGTCATGTTTTTTTACAGTACATTCTACTGAAGACTATTTCCTCTGAGCTTCAGAGAAGGGGGCCGTTCTAATGAATATCCGCTTCTATTGCTTACTGTACCCTTGTTTCATACATTATGTTATGGAACAACTGCATCCATCAAGTTCAAGAACTTATTAGGTACATTTATGAAAAATCTCTTCATACTTATGTTTGATGTGTTAGGCACTGTTGTATTGCATTTAAAGCTTAATGATTTACCTGTGTGTGTGCGTAGATGTCCAGCCAGGGCATCTCTCCGGCGACAAGCATAGTTGCAAACGGGACATTTAAAAGGCTTCTCTCCCGAATGCAACTTGATGTGGCGCAACAAGTTCCCCTTCTGGGTGAAGGAAGCTCCACACTGGTTACACTGGAACGGCCTCTCGCCTGGGAAAACATGGATGGACAGAGGATTTTAGAGGTTAATCACAAATCCAGTATTGCCTTTATTTACTGACATTTAGGGTAATATTTTGTCCATAAAATGTGTTTGTCACTGTCTTACTGGCTTATTCTCACCTGTGTGGCTACGCTTGTGCACCATCAGCACGTTGGGTCCGATGCAGATCATCCCGCACACCTCACACTGAAGCTTCCCATTGGGCAGCCGGATAGGTCCTGGTGAAGTAGCATTTGGACTGGCCATCTCATTGTAAATGCTCCCTCTGTCTCTTCCAGCCCCAGTGTACTCTGCACTCCCTTCTTCCATGGGGTCCCCTCTGTCATACATCCTGCTATCGTCCCTCACAGCCTCTCTGATCTCTGGCCGTGGAGCACCTGGGGACTCATCATCGCTGCACAGCTCAACCTTGATGGAGTTTGCTGTGTAGACAGAGGTCGAGGGAAAAACACATTTACTTTTATACATAATGTTAATGAAAACTTCTATACAGACCATGTGGCCACAATGAAACAAAGGAATAATAACTGACCACTATGGGAGCGGTGTGGTGAGGACTGCTGACTGTTTGGAGATCTCGCTGAAGGGCCCTGCAACCCGCCATAAAAATCCTGTTCCATTGATGACTCTCCTCCATTACCTGAAACACAAATATGCCCATGTTATTAAAGTCTGGAGACTGTACACACAAATGTATATTAGTTCCTCCTTTATGTATAAACTTACCTTGTGCATTTGAGCGTCCATTGCAATCCTCAGCATTCATTCTCTCACCAGATGCCTGCAAAAATATGATTTAAAAACAATGTTTCTCAATGTTACTTTTTTCCTCATTCATAATGATCATTCTTGAGAAGATCTCACTTTCCTAATCTTAGTCACATTAAAATTGCATATATTACATTTGATGCTAACCATATAAAATGTACTTACCAGCTGTTTTTTGTTACAAGAATAAGGCTAGGAAAAAAGATAGCTTTAGGCTTTCAATTCCAAGTGTCTAATAAGTCCACTGTTATAAACTAATCTAGTTAACTGGGGTTCTGCCCTGCTATTTCTGTATAGTGTAGATTCTTCTGCACCGTGGCCAGCAAATGAATATGAGAGGCTTCACGTTTATAAAAAGCTAATGACCAAGAGTGATGGAGGAGGAGTTAAACCTACTAGAGGTGGACAAAATAGCTGGAACACCTTACACTATTGACGTAATGTCAACAATATTCAATATTAAGATAATAAGATCAAACTTTATTGGTCCCAGGAGAGAAATTTAGCATTGGGGCAGCAGAAAAAGACGATGACCAGAGAGGCAGATATGAAAAGAATACATATAAGTAAAAATAACACAATATAATACCTATACAGATTAAAAAAGATCCAGTTAGAAAGCTATATACAGTACTTTACCCTAACCTGTGTGCATACATTTATGCAAAAGAGATAGAGCAGTTTTCTAATTATCTAAATGTATACAGCTTCACAAATCTAACAATATTGAATTTTGTTGGGATTAAGTTAATAGGTAATATTTATTTGCAGTAGTTTTGTTTATTAATTGTTGCTGTTATTTTGTTCTTCCAGTCTGTAAAGGTGCAATAGGCTAATACAAAAATCATGGGTGGGTTTTACTGTAGTGCACTTACTTCACAGCAAACAACAAAGTGCAAAGAGGTATGGAGACACACTGGCAGTGCTGAGGTGCTGACAATATTTTCTAGACGGAAAACATGTTTATTATGTGACCAGATGCTCTAATTTCATGTTGGAAATGAGAGAGAGAGAGAGAGAGACAAAAATACCCAGATGTACAATGCTGCACCTTTTGCTCAAATGGATGACAACAACAATGGACAGAGGAGACTGTGGAGCGAGCTGGGAAGAGAAGGGGAGGGGGGTGCGGAGACAACACATCGCAGGGAAAATTAATATCCTGGCATTGGCCGCGCATGGGGAGCAACAGGCGCTGATGCAGCCGGGAGACGCGCAGTCACACCAGCTAGGGCACGGCGGTTAAAAAAGGGGACGCGCACCAGCGCCGACCCTTGCCTGACAATCCTTTCTGGGCGGCTGTGCATTAAAACATATTGCATTGCATTTTAAAATAACTACCATGCTTCTCCATGTATGCTACTTGTTTTAGCTGCTCGGTGGGTTTGGTCCGTTATGACACCAATCCGCTCATGGACGGTCGAGACAGCGGCGAGACACAACAGCAATGTGTTGCAGGAGTTGCCACTGTCCGAATTGTCCGCATGAACGCTGCTGTCATCTAACATCGAGCACGTCAAACTGGCCAGGGCTATACAATGTGTCTCATGAGCCGTTGCTATGGCACCCGACCACACGACAAATGGCATTCACCCTACCAACTACTTAAAAACATGCCGTACTTCCAAATTAAAACCGATGGATGGTCTTACCAAGCGCCGCGGTGAAGTCCACAAGCCTCCTCCTTACCTGGCGACCGATCGGTGTTTTCCTTTTTAATTGTCTGGATAGCTGTTTGTTTTCCCAGGCGACGACAGCATCTCCGGGAAACAACTTCCGGGCCCATGCTGGGATACAGACCGAATAATTGTACAACAGAGCTCCTGATTCTGTGATTGTCGAATGCATCGATGCATGTCAGCTCTGGGTACAGGTGGCAAAAATGTGATGAAATGTATGCCATAAGAAGAACTCATTGGCTCGACAGAAGACTAGTGTAGGCTGATGCGCATTAATATCTGTTTGGAGAAAGGCTGCAAGATGGCCAGCCTGCTATATATAGTACAATTATTCACTGAAAATTCAGACACTGATCAAGACATCTTCCGGAAATGCTGGAGAATGGAGTAGGCGGGTGATTTTACAATTTCTTTCTCTCTGGCGTCTGTCTATAAACCTTTATTACATGATTATTAGCCTAGGCTACATGATTAATTTTAGTAACGTTATTTAACCTATAGGCCTACATGCGGTGAAATTAAAAGGATATGTTGGTGGTGTTAGTTTAGCGTTTAATAGCAAACAAGCACATATTAAAAACACAAGTAAAATTGTTGTGATGAAATAGTTTATGGTGATATTACATCTTTGGCACCACAAGGTGGCAGCAAACTGCCGTTTGAGACCAACTCTGCAAAGTAACCAATCAGACAGCTGTGAAATGCTGTGCGAGTCTGTGTGCATGCTCTTGATTTATTTCCCATGAACAATAGAAAACTCACTAAAAAAACAATGTGATCAAGAGTCTCACTGTGCCCTCGCAACTGAACAGGCCAGTCGGTTGGAAATGGGGGGCAACTATTTAAATCGATGAGGTTTGTGCCGTCGTAGAAGGACCTCATAAGCCTCATGGATCTTAATAAACGTGGCCTCAGCATCCTTCCCGGGGTTGTGGTCTGGATGCCATGTCTTGGCCAGCTCCCTATAGCTGCGAGTTATGTCTTCTAGAGATGCCTCTACTTCCAATGACAGTACCTGCAACACAATCATTTACAGATACACAGTTTGGATATTATGACAATGCCAGAGAAATTACTTTACTCACTGAAAATGTTCAGACTGATGCACAGTATAGGCCTCGAGGTATAACGATCTTAACATGCCACTTATATGTTAAGCTTGTTATATAACTCTGCCACCAGGGTCCTCACCCACACCAAGATGTGGCAGCACATCACCCCAACCCTCATCCACCTTCACTGGCTCCCAATTAAGTCATGCATAAAATATTCCTTCTCACCTACAAATTCCTCCATGCCCTGGCTCCACTGTACCTCTCCAACCTCCTCCATCCATACACCCCACCACGAAACCTGCGGTCCTCAGACGCTAACCTGCTCTCCATTCCCTACACCAGACTCTGTACCTTTGGAGACAGAGCCTTTAGTGTTGCAGCCCTATCTCTCTGGAACACCCTCCCTGCAGATATTTGAAATGCTACATCCCTGGACATTTAAAAAAAACAAAAAAACTCTTAAAACACCACTTGTTCACTGCAGCCTACAACCTCCCTTAGTATAGCCACTGTAATTCTGTAAAGTGTCCTTGGGTTTCATGAAAGGCGCTAAATGAATAAAAGTTATTATTATTATTATATAGCCTTTCCAGAGTTGTGAGCATGCTCACCTGTAGTGCCTCTTTTTCTCTCTCAGTGTACTCTTTGAGCAGTATCTCCAGCACCTTCCTCCAAGCGTCTTCATAGTACCCCCCTCCAGTGAGAACACACAATAGTCGATATGGCATTAAAAGAATGTACTCAAAGACATTTCTGAGCCAAGGCAGGAACCAGAACATATCCAGCAGCGCTGCTACACAGTCAGACAGGTAGTACAGTGTGGCTGTGGTGTTATGGAAAATAGAGTAACCCAGGGGAGCAGAGAAGGCCAGCCAGGCTAGACCGAGCCTGTAAAGCCGTGGACCTGGATAAAAGATTGAAATAGATGTAATTTTAGTGGGTATTAAAGATTTAGTGATAAGTATTGTTACAAGTAGTGTTACCATGGTGTAATAGTAAATCAGTTGGCATTGTTATATTTGTGAGATCATCTCACCTAGTTTCTGTGTGCTCCCAGGTGTCTGTGGAGGTTTGACCCTGCGGTACTGTGCAGCAGTGACACTGGCAGCCAGGCTTATAGGAAGAGGTGATAAGGCACTGCCATAAAATATTGGGGAGGTTATGAGACAAGTAGTCAAGGTTTTTTGGAGATCAGAAGTCTGCTGGCCAATACAGGACACCAGGTGTACCCCTGCACCCACACATAAAGGCAGGACAATCAAGTAGAAGAAACTGAGGGAGTTCAGTCCAATCAGAGCCACTGTGCCGAAGTAGATTCCAACACACACCTGTCCAGCAAATCTGACAGGGCTTACAGGTGGAACCATGGTGTGAGGTGTTTTTCTCTCTTTCTCTACATTTTGATTGGCCTGACCAACATATGCAGGAATACGTATGACCTCTCTGACCCAGCCAAACCCAAATCCTCCCAGGGTTAGCATCCATAACAGAGCATGGCTGTCTCTTCCTAAATATAAATGGTGAAGGCCCAAAGGCCCACCTGCTGCCCACAGGGCATATGCTACCATGACACTTTTTACCATCCTTTGGCCTCAGTGGGTCAGTCCCTGTACAGGTGAATATTAGTCATCCTTCATAAGTGCCTGCAATGAAGTAACAGAAGAGTTAAGTTTCAATCTGTCAGTCTTTTTTATGCTATATCAACTGCTGATAGCTATTTTACATTATGCTTTTAATCACATCACACATTTTGATCGCATGTCCTCCCATCACTTTTATTTTAGTGTTATACATTTGGTGTGTTTTCTCTATGATCTGTGTGCTGCTCGTATCTTGGCAAAGGGATTTTAAATGTTGGAGATCCACTTCCCTGGTTAAATAATATATTAAAAGGGATTTATAGCTCATGATGGGCATTGTCATTTTAAGCCATTACATAATACAAAAAAATAGCAGGCGGTAACTGTCCATGTGTTTAAAAAAAACAAAATGTACAAAAAGTCAGAATGGTCAGATGGTAGGCCCCAACATTTCTCTATAAACCAATCCACAGTTAATCCAAAGGCTTTATCAGACTGATCAATGTATTTACTTTTTTAAATATATTTAAGATGTATTTTCTTTGTCTAATGAAAACTAGGTTACTTACTGAGCCCATAATTTTAAGTCCTTTTCCCGATAAATCCTTTCCGGTCCTTTCCGTAGTTGGTGCAAGTTGTTGCAACAGTTGGACTTTGGATCATGACAATGAAATGACACTGTCTCATCAACATTTAGGTTCCTTGTTAAGGTGAGGAAAAGGTCTAAAAGGGACCTTTGTGAGAGATAGGACACTGATTTAAATGTTATAAAGAATACATTAAGTTGTTCTGTAAACATTTTAAAGAAGAAACCATTGCAAACACAGAGGTATATAAACCCAAAAATAAAGCCTTATTGTAAATTCCATCCCAACAATGGAAAACAAATATCATAGAAATCCTAAATGTATTCCCTGAAAACTATATTAAAACAAGGGGTGGAAGAAGTATTCATGTTCTTTGCATACAGCAAGTAAAAGTAACAATACCGCAATGTAAGTATAACTCAAATTTTACTTAGGCTACTTACTCACTTAAAAGTAGCCTACATAAGTGTTATGAGGAAAGTGTAATTGTGCATATACAGTATGTGCATACATGTGTATATACACACATATATATATATATATATATATTTTTTTATTATATTATTCTTACTGATGCATTAACAAAACTGATGTGTAAACAGCATTTAATCTGGAGGCTGTGGAGCTAATTTTAACTGCTGTTGAGTGATTCAATTTACTGCAAAACTATGCATCATATTGTATATGCTATGTACAAAGTAACTAGTAAATATAGCTGTCATATAGATCTAGAGGAGTAAAACATAGTCCATCACTTCCCTCTCAAATGTAGTGGAGTAGAAGTATAATGTGGCATATGAAAATATTTTCAGTAAAGTAGGATAAGTACCTCAGAATTTTTCCTCGCCACTGTCGCACTAAATGCTTGCTCTTGGGGGAATTACTGGAATTGTTGGGTCTTTGTAAATTATAGAGTGTGGTCTAGACCTATACTATCTGTAAAGTGTCTTGAGATAACTCTATGATTTGATTCTATAAATAAAATTGAACTGAATTGAATTGGAATTGCAAAGTACAGGGCTGTGCTTACTGCCTACTCAGATGTACTGAAGCAGAAAATGTAAAGAAAAATGAAAAGTAAGAAAGAAAAGCTCAACATTTAGCTAGGCGTGTATCATTTCACCAATAGATAGCCTGCCCTAAAGAGCACAAAACAGTGACAATATATGTGCACATCTCAAAGTACTTTTTAATGTTTAATCGGAATATCCTGTGTGCACACACCTTTGAATATTAATAACATATGATGATGAGGCTAAGTATTAATTATAGTGATGATTAACAGCTACCTGTTAGCTCTCCGTGCTTTCTCCCATTGTGTGGCCCCGCCCCCTGACGACCCCTCCTTGTTCGTCTGTATCGGAGTGTAGCTAGCAGCAGGCTAGCTCATTTGATTAAATGCAGCCGGGCTAGACAGCCACACATCAACTGCATTACTTACAAGATGCCCCGTGTTTTAACTTTTTAACCATCGCTTTTAAGCCTGAGGATACTGTTATGGTTTCGGAGAATGGAAACGGACGACGTGTCGGTTAGAGAGCAACTTTTCCACAACCGTGTCCGGGAGACCATAGTAAGTAACGCTGTGCTAATGTAACCGTCGGTTAATATGCATATGAGGGGTCGCCTCTGACTACAATCATCTAAATGAGGTCAAGAAAGCCACGTCGTTTAATTAACTGTTTGTTTCGCAGAGCGGTTGCTCAACTCTCCCATTTAAGTTGCCAAAGTCTCATATTTCAGCTATGAGCAACAGTTAACGTTATATGTAAATAATATAACGTAAAAGCCATAACTTGGCATTTAGGTAATTTAATGTTTGAGTGTTCTGGCAGTTGGCTGCGCTCCAGACCAATTATTGCACTGATGCAGCTGGTAGTGCTGTGGCACAAGAACATCAAGGAGCTTACTCTGCAACTGGGGTTCTTCCTTCCTTTGAGTTTCTATCGAACCGGGACCTCTTCTCAAATCTTCAATTATCTGTTTGCCATGGTTTGGATCAACTTACTTCACAGTTTTCAGTTTGACTATACTGTTAATGACGTATTTTACATTTTACTGTGCTGGTTTTTTTCTCTTTTGTGCAACACCAACACCCTGTTGAACTTCAGACTTGCCAGAAAGATCAGTTCTGTTACAGCAATGCATACGGATACTGAGCTTTAACCCTAACATTTTTTTGGTTTCATAAACGGTTCATTTCCTGAGATCGGAGATGTTGCTGATAGTGTTGCATAAGGAACGGTGTCAAACAACATATTTTCTGCTGCATATTAGAATCCGTGGACTGACTCATCAATTTGTCCATAGTACATTGATAACAAAAAGCACTACACTCAAATTGTACAAGTACTGCAAAAGAGGATGAGTCAACATTCAATTGTAAAAACATCCAAAGCCAAATAGTCTGAGCCAATTTAAGGTGTTTTTCAAACTGACTTGGCTCCACAACACTTTTCTCCGTCTTTCTCCATTTTTGTGTTCAAGTTGTAGTGACTAGATCAGTCCGCCCACATTAGGTATCACAGGCAGAGCTGTCATCCTCTAACAATCCCATGTCAAGTAGCAGTCATATTTTCAATTGTGTAGAATTAACTTTACATAAGCAGCAAATAAAGCGCCCCATATGTATTATTATGCCGTTGTTTGGTTATTGTCCCTTTAACCTAAAGACCTAATACAATTAGTCGACACCCCCTTCTTAAGCCACTGGCTAGATTCAAGTGTCCAGCTCACCATCTCTTCTCAGTGCTCCTTGTCAGGCAGATCAGCTGCCTCTATATCTCTGGTTATTAATTGGCTTGAGGCTGAGCTCATCATTGGTCAGCTCATTTTGAAGTGAATAGAAGAGTATGTGGCAGCAGTGTAAATACAGTTGTTTCACATGGCAAAGCATCCAATCGATAAAGGATGAACATAAAAAAGACCAGATAGGCAGACATATACTGTAGATAACATAGCAGTGACAACATAGCATAAGCTGTGTGTTTTTTCAACCTGAGCTTTTTCAATACAGGACATGAAAAACAAAATGGAAAAGTGGGGGAGAGAGGGGGGTGTCTCATTTAAAGTTAAACTAATTTGAGCAGTACACATCAAAAAGTAGAAAATACTTTTTTTATATATATATGAGCTTAAAATTTAGCATCTTATACAGTCATGGAAAGGTTCCTAGACACCCATAAACATGTATCTGTGTATTAAAATATTACTGATCGGTGTATTAAAATATGTTAATTTGTATAATAATAAGTATCTCATTAAACCAAGCATGTTTTGAAAGAAGATATTGATGATTACTGATCTAAACCGACAAGCTGCAAACACTCTTATGTCTGAGCATCCAGAAACTGATCAGGCTGGTCTTTTCATCAAATGCATTTGTAAACCATTTGGATATTAAAATAGTGTGTGTATTAAATTAATTCTTATAATCTGAGACAGAGTTGGCCTATATAATTACTTTGGGGATCCTGCTGCAGAGTAGAGCTGTCAGTCTCCCTCTATAATACCATTCAAATTCCATTTGATATTCCATTTGAATATTTAATGCTCAATTGCAGCCTATTAAATAATATGTACTACACTACTTAGGCTTATGCATTGTCAATGCCACTACAAGCATGTGGTTGTTGTTACACGTTCTGTCCACTAGGGTGACTTCTAACATTAGACTGGCCTTGAAGGGACCTGCACGCAACTTTGTTTACTATAATTTTCCACCACATTATCTAACAAGTGTAGTGAAGTGGCATTGTTGTAAAGACTAACTGTGCTCGGTTAGCACAATGACATCATGTTAGAAAGCACAGCCGAAATTATTTGTCATAAACTAAGTAAGTAACAAACGATGCTAACTGCATTAATAACCAAACCAAACGGTGCTGTCACTACTTAGTGATTTATAAGCAACCTGTTTCTTGCAGATTGTCACGTTACTGAGAATACAGCTATTGGAAGGTAATATATTAAGTCGAAGCTAACTCTGACAGCTGTAGGGCAGCTAACATAAACTTTAGCTTTTTCCATTAACCTCCCAGCTAAGCTAATGTTACTATACCTCAGGACTAGGCCTGTTGCGATAGTCAATAAATCAATTAATCGCACGATAAAAAAAATGAGCTCGATAATTTTTCTGGCCGCGATAATTTCCATTTGCATGCTTGTTTGTTTTCTCTCTCTCTCTCTCTCTCTCTCTCTCTCTCTCTCTCTCTCTCTCTCTCTCTCGCTCTCTCTCGCTCTCTCTCTCTCTCTCTCCCAAAGAGACTGGATGACCACTCTCGGTTCCTTAGCGTAACGAGGCGTGAACCCTCTTGTCAGTCGCATGATCTTTGTGTGGGGGGAGGCGGGACTCCTGGCAGAGAGAGAGAGAGGTGGAGACAGGTTCGGACATACACGCCGCTGTGGACTTGTCAGTCTCGCAAGCGGTTTCAGGAAAGTGGCTGCATGTGTCCGACAATGCACAGAACATTAACCAGTACAAGCCTACAGCTGTCCGTGGATACGGAGTGCGGAAAGTGTGTCAGAGGCTCCCAGACGGTGAACTGAGACTCCGTTACCTGCTTGTCAGTCAACGGTTAATGATTGGTTATTTCATTTCATTGTGCTTTCTTTTGGAAGGCTGGCTGCCAAAAATCGCCTCTTACTATCTAATTAATTAGCCTGAGGTAAACGATAGCTATCAGTAAACAGAAGTGACGTGGTGGCTGGCGTCTGGTATGTGCACCATTTTTTGTGTGTGCGCCAGTGTTTGTGGGTGTTTGTGGGTGTGTGTGGGTGTTTGTGGGTGTGTGTGGGTGTCGGCCCATCCCCACGAAGCTCCGACCTGCAGACAGCAGAGGAGCAGAAGAAAGTAGCTGCACCTTCGCAAAAATGAAGACTGAAAGCTGATATAGATATAATTGATTAATTATATATTATTTAAATTTAGTGTTTAATAAATAATTGTTAAATGTAGTACAGAGTCTGTAGTCTATCGCACAAACAAACACTCGACGAATGCTGCAAACATTTGACAGCCAGTACGAATTGCCTGGGAGAACATACGTGTCACAAACGGCAATTCCACAACTGTACAACAGCGTGAAAGACGACATACTAAAGGAGATCAAAGACATTGTGGATATTTAAAATGTCTTCCAGTTCCAGTGTTAAATATTCTTTGCTCCGTAATGTTGTACTAACATTACTCGGTACGTAATGTTAGCTTAGACCTCACAATGCCTTGTGTTTCTCACTCCTGCTAAGTTATTGTTCATAAGATGTGACATGAGTGACACATGCGGGTAAACCAAGGCGAGAAGAGGGAGATTAGATAACGTTAGCCAACATATTTATAAAAAAAAAAGTCACATTCGAATAGTAATTTCAATTTTTAGTATTGATTTTTTTTTTACTATTCAAATTATATTCGACTTTTGGTATTCATTCCAACAGCCCTACTGCAGAGTCACAAGACATACAGCAAAGGCCAGAAGAGTGCAGGCCTGCAGTGATCTCTGTGCTCAGAATACAGACGGGCTCATTTTCATAATCATAGTACTCTGTGTAATGCTGTAGCACAGACGAATAGTAAAATGTTGTGTTTGACTGGCAGGAAAAAAGGCAGTGTTTATTTGAAGTGTTGACTTTATACAGCTGTTGGTCAGAAGCCTCATAGTACTACCAGTTGATGCCAGATTCCTGTAAGTCAACAATAATTCTTTCCAAATTATGAAAAGATAATATTGACTGTGCCTTATTTGGGTGAAACAATATCAAGTAAACGCGCAGCTCAAAATTTATATATTGGCCAAAGGTGACCCCACAGCTAATTACTGGGAAAATTTCATTCAGGCCAAATGTCTCCTTACTTGAGCTAATGCAACATTGTAAATTAAAGCTGTTATACACCAACCACACGGCCGACCGTCGGCAGAAAAGCCAGTCGGACTGATCAGTCGGGTCCCCGAGGTCCAAAAAAATGGCTCAAAACATTTTGAGGTGACGCCGACTTGAGCGTACGCTCTGCGTGTGTGCAAAACGTAATACGTCTCCATAGCAGCAGGCGCTGCGCTTCTCTGTATTGTTTCCCAGAAAATGAAAACCGGCAGCTGATAGGACGAACGCGTCACGTGGGTCTTTTTTCTCCGGAAATTCACAGCCAGACTGTCATGGCGGCTTGTTCAGAATACGATCTCGTATTGTACTAAAATAGTTCACCGAAACGTGTTTCTGAAAACATTTTAAGCGAGAAATAGGCCATACAGTTGCTGAATCTGTCTTCATTTCAGATCGACAAAGGTCAGTTTAAAAGATTTTCGTCAGATTTTGAGAGGCTCATCCGCTCGCCATTTCCGGGTGAGTCCCGACTGCCCTGTCTCCGACTGAGCATGTCGGGTCGGCCAAAATAAAGGCCGACAGCTCCTCTGACGGACGACGGCACGGGACACACCGAACAGACTCGAGTCACTGACCTCACCAGACTGTCCGACGGACGATAATCGGGTTGGTGTGTCAGCGCCCTTAGATCACAGCATCTGATAAGTGTAAGAGGTGTAGATTCAATAAATTGTCTACGTGAGATGGTGTAAACGTTAGAGCCAGGAGTAAACACCCATAACCCGCACCCTGAGCTTAGAGGGATCGAGAAGGATCAATGATCAACAGGACAAAAGGTCATAAGTAGAGACATGGAGCACCTAGCATCAGCATGCATTAAGATATCAAGTCACCCTGAGATAAGTTGTTTGACTACCATGTTATCTATGAAAGACGTGGTTAAGACTGATTACAGCATGCAGTTGTTCACTTCAAATGTGTTTTTCTTAGGATCACTTTCTGTGGGAGTTCTTAGATATGTCATTGTAATGGGAGCGTTGGATCTAATCTGCTTCTTACTTTGTTTTAGTATTTAAGGAGAGGCTGTATAATGCCTTTGTTGGTGGGAACATTGTCAATGTCACTGTCATTCATTTTCTATTCTCAAGGACACAATTATCTAGATGGAATTTCAGTTGTTGCTTCTCTGAAATGTTTTATCTCTAAGCTATCAAATATTGCATGATCAAAACTCTTACTCTCGTAAACTCTTACATACTGCAGCTGCCTACCTTCTTTTGGATTAGGATGGCTTTGCCCATGCAACATTTTAAGTTATTTCTGGAATAGGTCTTGCCTAATCTATCCTCTTACCTATAAAAAAAAAAGGCCGTCATGCTTTGCCTGAATGTGTTTAGCTGGACATGAGGCTGGGTGCCCCTAAAATAACACTCTGAGGGAGTCTAGAATACAATTTGCAAGGCATGCTGTGCCACTGCCAACCTCCCGTTACTTTAAATTAATACAGGAACTACAAGGTTAGGAAAGATGTTTGAAAACATTTAATTGTTTTTTGCTTGAATCAGCACAGAGATGTTTAGGTTACTCTGTGAATTTTAAAATGCTCTGAGTGAACTCTGAACCCTGGGACTTTGTGTTCAGCACCAAGATGTCCCTCTGGATGCTGAATAACTCTCTCCTCAGTGGCCAGCTATGTGCAGCCAGCTTTCAGCATTGCCAATCAGCCAATGTGTGTCCACATATGTGGACCTATTTTTTTTTTTTTTACCCAAAACCCATCCTTTGTTCCCTGCTTTTCCTTTTGTTGGATTAGGCCCTAACCATAGCAAATTGGACTACATTATTGTACAATTTTGCAGACTGAGCTGATTAGTTGTTATGTACAGTCCATTGTTGTTTGTGTGATGCAGCTAGTATGTGTCTTTTGATCATTCCCACTTACACAGTAAAACACTGTACTGTACTGTATTATCAACAGATTACATGTTATGTAAGTTTAAAATAAGATTGTTTTCTACACAAGTGTATATGTTTACATTCTAAAGTGGGTCAACATCTTGCACTTTCTGGAGCTGTACAGGAGGAGGGGTGTATGCCCGTACCCCAACCCCATTTGTTATTGTTCCATATGTCCTAGTGATTCATATTAAATTACCCTTTTGTTATGAACTTAGAATAATAGAAACACTGATGTAAATGCACCTTGTCTCACCATTAATAGTTTTGATGTGGCCCTTTAACTGTTTTGGGACTTTTTTTTGTTCACAATACATGCATTGGTCTACACTATTGTAATATTACTTTAATGGAAACTGGATGCTTTAAAATATTTAATTTATTGGCTTTGTTTTTCAAAGGAACTCATGCTTATTTTTGCTTCCATTTAAGAAACTGCTTTTACACCAGTGCAAGTATGTTGTCATATTTCTTTCATTCGCCAGAGAGCCTCTCTCTCTTTGTTTGCTGCTGTTGTTAACCTCAGGGACAAACTTCTGCATCCTGCAACTCTTACTAGGCTCCCTCTGAGCTCCCATGAGGAAATGTTTTGTGATCTGGTAACATCATTTCATTCATCTGTCAGTCCAACACTTGGTGCACTTCATCTCCGCTGTTGAATGGATCCTCAGCTGTACTTTGATTAAAAAAAATGCTAACATAGTATTCTAGCATGTTCTAGATTGCATGCTACACTAATAAGCCAATTGATTATTTTGCTTTTGAAGAAGATGTTGATTGTTATAAAGTGTAATTTACACTGAGTGAATGTTTCTCCTTCACAACCAGCATATTCACTTGCTAACATGGCTGACAACGTAGAGCTGCGCCAGACTATCAGAGTGAGTTATAAAGAGTAAACCATTTTTGATTTTGACAAGGCTTAATTTTGTCCAGTAGGGGTAATGGATAGAATAGTAAAGTTGCCCATGAAATAACTTTGTTTTCTGGTGTGAAATGAGCACTGCAGCCTCATGGGGCAGCAAGCGTGGCTATAGACATTTAGTATTTATTATTTAGGTAAAAATGTTAAAGTAAGGGGATTGTTTTACTTAGAGAGGCACTTGTGTGGACAGAAGCTGTCAGACTTAAACACTCATATGGTTAGTTGTAATTTCCGCCTTGTCCAGGAACATTTCCATTCATAGTTAACTTCTTAGGCAGAAAGGAGTGAATGCACCTTCTATCGCTCAGTTTTCAATTGTATACTAATTCTTGAAACACCAGTTGGGCATTGTGCACAGGTGTGTTCTGGCTGTGCTTGTCAATCTGTTTGCTGTGACAAGGTCACTTTCTTTGTTCTGACAGATTCACACAGTTGAGAAATAGTGTGTGTGTGTGTGTGTGTGTGTGTGTGTGTGTGTGTGTGTGTGTGTGTGTGTGTGTGTGTGTGTGTGTGTGTGTGTGTGTGTGTGTGTGTGTGTATGTGTGTGTGTGTGTGTGTGTGTGTGATCACTAGGTGTTTGCCGACTGTCAACTGTGTTGTCTGTCCTCTCATGTTGGTTTGGTGGTCATACAAGCGATTAACTTCAGTCTTGAGGGTAAAATGTTAAGAGCTTTGCCAGACAGCAGATTGCTGAGTGAATATAGGTTTAGCCTAAATTTGTTGGTAGATTTAGTGTAATGTCAGACAATGATCTTTACAAGCAGTATGGGGTCTATCTGTCACTAGTATTACCCTTCTTTCTTTTACTCCCCTTAATCCCTCCTAGTTTGTCACTGTCACCCATTTCACTCTTTGTTGGAATAAAATGGTAATCTTCAGACTCCATCTGTCTCTCTTGACCTTGGCAGAATGGTGAATGAATGGCTGTTTGCATTTGTAGCAATACATTTCCTGTTTTGTTTATTTCCTGCTTTTATTTGCACAAAACAGATTATTCTATGAAGAACAAATCTGTTGCAGCTGTGACTGTATGCTTGCCATCTACTTTCCTCTCCCTATGCCTTTTTGGTATCTGGGCTGCATATCTATCCACCCCCACTTTTAAGACCTATCAGAATATACTAAATCAGAGATGTGTGCCAACCTAAATAAATGCGTTGCTTATCGGTAGTATTGGATAGAACATGACAGTTTGTTTACAAGGCTGCACTTCCTTTATGTGATTAGTTGTGTAAACAAGTACAAGGAATAACACTATCTCCTTTGTTCCTTTCTGTCTCTTCTGCAGATCTGTGTACTCCTGTTTACATGCCTTTACATGGTGTCCTACCTCATACTTACCCATTTCAAGAAGACTGCTGAGTTTGTCACAGGTGAGTTCCTGGATTTTGACAAGTGCACCAGACAAAGTCACTTCCATGAGAAATATTTCCTTCAAAGGCTTATGGAGAATTGCCGGGAGGGGAATTGATGGTGTTGACAGCGTTGACAAGTATACTGATTACATTGGTGTTTTGGAATTTTTTTTTCACAGAGTATGGAGGCCAAACTTTTCAAACAAGCACAGGTGTGGGGGTAGATGAATACATGAGGCAATGGGGTTTCATTTTAGCCTAACTAGAAGATTCATCTTAAAGCTAGATGAAATCTTGGTCAAGAAATAAAATAAATATTGCCTATTTCATAAACCTTACTCATTTTTTTTTACACACATAATGGTTTTAAAGGTCCTATGGCATGCTGCTTTTTGGATGATTTTATATAGGCCTAAGTGGTCCCCTAATACTGTATCTGAAGTCTCTTTCCCAAAATTCAGCCTTGGTGCAGAATTACAGCCACTAGAGCCAGTCCCACAATGAGCTTTACTTAGGATGTGCCATTTCTGTGTTTTTAGCTCTAAGGCCCTGACACACCAACCAGACGGGCCGACCGTCGGCAGAAAAGCCAGTCGGACTGATCAGTCGGGTCCCCGAGGTCCAAAAAATGCCTCAGAACACACTGAGGCGACGCTGACTTGAGCGTGAAACAATATCAAGTAAACGCGCAGCTCAAAATTTATATATTGGCCAAAGGTGACCCCACAGCTAATTACTGGGAAAATTTCATTCAGGCCAAATGTCTCCTTACTTGAGCTAATGCAACATTGTAAATTAAAGCTGTTATACACCAACCAGACGGCCGACCGTCGGCAGAAAAGCCAGTCGGACTGATCAGCCGGGTCCCCGAGGTCCAAAAAAATGCCTCAAAACATTTTGAGGCGACGCCGACTTGAGCGTACGCTCTGCGTGTGTGCAAAACGTAATACGTCTCCATAGCAGCAGGCGGCGCTGCTCTGTATTGTTTCCATTAACAGTCTGATTATTTCCCAGAAAATTTAAAACCGGCAGCTGATTGGACGAATGCGTCGTGGTTCTTTTTTCTCCGGAAATTCACAGCCAGACTGTCATGGCGGCTTGTTCAGAATACGATCTCATATTGTACTAAAATAGTTCACCGAAACGTGTTTCTGAAAACATTTTAAGCGAGAAATAGGCCATGCAGTTGCTGAATCTGTCTTCATTTCAGATTGACAAAGGTCAGTTTAAAAGATTTTCGTCAGATTTTGAGCGGCTCACCCGCTCCCTTTTTCCGGGCGAGTCCCGACTGCCCTGTCTCCGACTGAACATGTCGGGCCGGCCAAAATGAAGGCCGACGGCACGGGACACACCGAACAGACTCGAGTCATGGACCTCGCCAGATGGTCCGACGGCCGATTATCGGGCTGGTGTGTCTTCTCTCTTAAATGCTATTGAGGAGGAGAGAGAGGGGGGGCAAGGTGGAGGGTGGGGGTGTGGCTTTGACCAACTGCCATGCTTCGCTTGTTTTCAAGCCATGATGTCTCTCTCTTTCTCATGGGTGGCCAAATTCTCTGGGCAGGCAAAGCAGAGAAAGGGGAGGTAACCTTCCTCCTTATGACGTCATATAAGGAAGATTCCAGATCGGCCCATCTGAGCTTTCATTTTCTCAAAGGCAGAGCAGGATACCCAGGGCTCGGTTTACACCTATCGCCATTTCTAGCCACTGGGGGACCATAGGCAGGCTAGGGGAATTCATATTAATGTTAAAAAAAACCTCATAAAGTGACATGTTCATGCCATGGGACCTTTAATGTCATCATACTTTTAAGGAATTTAATTAAAAACAATTTTAGTATGCATAGATATGTTTTTTAATTTGAATAATAGCTGTTTTCTGTGTTTGTCTACATGTAAATATAGCTTAAGTTGACACACTGCCAGGATTGCAAATTTCAACCCAAGGCTCTGCACATCCAGAGGTGCAGAAGGCGTGTTTTGTAACATGTAACCTCCTCTTCAGTGGGTCTCCCTGTGGATCAGAAGTGGTGGATGGGCAGTGAAGAATGTTGCTACAAGAAAAACAGAGTTGTGCTTTTGAGTTGTAGCTTAAGGCCCCTCTAATGAGACAAAAAATCTCAAAGGAGATCTTTTTTTCAACAAGCTTATACAACCAACAACATAATGAAACTGGCTTAATCTGTCAATACTCTGTTACTGGCTCTTATTTTTGACAGTTGGAACAATGTAGAAAAATATATATTTTTTTGGTCACCACAGTATTGACAAATAACTTTGGAGCTGTCAAGCATTTGCACGAGTGCAACATACGTCATGTACTTTGATATAAGTATGTTAGCTAAGAAGATGTTTAAAGTTCTGCGGGGTGACTGGGCTTTCAGTCACAAAATAAATCAAATGACTTGCCACTATTAGAAGCAGATGAAGGATGTCCAACTAGCCAGGTCTCTCTTCTCCACTGTGGCTGGGCTGGGTTGAAACCTGGGAGATGGCCAGCTTTTTTTTTTTCGGAGGGCAGGACCTGCTATGTGTTAACCCACTGTTGTAAATGTTGCCTGTGCATCAACAACAAGCAAAACAGTTGTTCCCTGTAGCTAAATGCCCAATTGTGCAATACCTCTCTCCAGAGTTGTTTTTGACTATAAGGAGTCAAGAACTGGTTTTTGCTCCTCAGGCTTTACCTCATTATTAGAAAGCTGTGCTAACATTTGCAGAAGAATACATTACAGTATTGTGTACTGTGGTGCACATTACTTAGCAATGTATAGCAATTCACACAGTATAGTTTTAAAGATCTATAGCATGTTGCATGAACTTAACCTTTTTGGGGTTTTACAGAGTGTTTTAGGCATTTAGTAACATTACAGATATGTCTCTTTTTATTCTCTAAATACTTTGCTCTTTGCAGTTTCCTACTTGTATGTAATTCCGTTTTTACTAGAGTGTTGGTCTCGCTTGAACAGAATGTTCCTAACATGCTCACTCCCCCACCCTGAGGCCAATGAGGCTTGTTTTCTATTACGCCTTTCCCCTATATATCGTGTGTGTGTGTGTGTGTGTGTGTGTGTGTGTGTGCGTGCACTGCCCCAGACAACCTTTACCAACACAGACTTTCTATATCTATTACTATTCAAACACTGGTTGCACTCAGAATAACCTGCGTTTAAGCCTTCCTCAGTTACAGCAAACATGTTGCCTATGTCTGTGGCAGCTTACCCTTGTTAAAACATACATGTAAAAACAATGGTCTGAATCACCTTTTGTAATGGAGTAAATCCGACTTATTTCTCTACTCTCTTTCAGATGATATTGAAGATGCCACCGTCAACAAAATTGCGTAAGTGAAAACCTCTAATGATTAACTGATCTACACTGATCTGTTCTCACTCACTTTGATTAGTGTCCGTGTGAATGATTGAGCAGATACCTTAGTCCGTGTGTAGTGGGCACTTCAGTGTCACTCCGCCCTTTGTCCCTACACGCTGGCAATGAATTCCCTTCGCCGCCCTAGCCTTTCACATGGGCTGTGCTGTTAGACTGAGGCTCAACACAAACACACAGTGACCTCACTGATAGCTTGTCTTTATCCTTCTCCCAGGCTGTGGCTGTGTACGTTCACCCTGTCTGTTGCAGTGTGTGCCGTGCTCCTTCTCCCCATCTCCATTCTGTCCAATGAGGTGCTGCTCACCTTCCCCCAGAGCTACTACATGCAGTGGCTCAATGGATCTCTTATCCACGGTACATCCTATTGTTTTTGTTAGTCGACAACACCAAACAGTTGATAATCATGAAAACCTGTGAAACAGCTGTAGGCATTATTGTCTGAAACTGGATCACTGGTATTAACCTCCAAATCGATACACTACAGGCCTGTGTCCAAACAGATAATTATTATGGACAGAGTGGCTTGACCTAGCTGTGTGCAGTGCATTGCAGTGCATGTTCCTACTGTTTCCCAACTGCTGCGGTTTACCTCAGTTGAGCACTCAAACCCTAATCTAATAATGTATCAACTAAGATGTAAATTAATTAGTTTTGAAGCCCAAAAGTAAACCAGGCCTGTAGTGCCATTTCATGTAAGAAACATTTTGATGATTATCTCAGATTTTCACATTTTTCAATTCCTTTTCAATTCTTGCACATTCTTGTTAATTAGCACATGTGACTGGGTAGCCAGTCTTGTCATGCTACACTGCTTGGTCGGACTATACCTCACAGTGGTTGACAGTGGTACTGCTGAGATGCTTCACTGCCGTTTTATCCATAATGAATGTTTGCACTGAAAACTAACATTGGAACATCTCTCTTTCTCCCTTGTCAGGATTGTGGAACCTAGTTTTCCTTTTCTCCAATTTGTCCCTGGTCTTCCTCATGCCCTTTGCCTACTTCTTCACGGAGTCTGAGGGATTTGCGGGGTCCAGAAAGGTACCAGTTTTGGCATTCCCTCACAAATGGCACCTTGAGACTCCAGAACCATTTAATAAAGAACTTGACTACAAATTGACAGCACATCACAGATTATCTGTTTGGTTTGTGTAGGGGGTTATGGCACGAGTGTATGAAGCAGTTGTGCTGCTGTTGCTGCTGGCTCTGCTTGTGCTGGGCATTGTGTGGGTGGCATCAGCCCTCCTCCACGACAACATAGCCAGGAAGAGCCTCTATGGTGAGTCACATGCATTATACCTAAAGATCTCTTGGTAACCACTGGTTTTACAGTTTTAATGTAGTTTTTCATACTCTCCTTCTCTGAATTTCAGACCTATGGGAGTATTACCTTCCCTACCTGTATTCGGGCATCTCGCTGTTTGGAGTGTTGCTGCTTTTGTGTACGTATATCTCAATTACAGTTTCTTGAGCAGCTAAAATACAATAGCATGTGGCACTTGTGTATTACCATCTGTGTGTTTCCCTCCTCAGTGTGCACTCCCTTTGGGTTGTCTCGAATGTTCAGTGTAACTGGCAGCCTATTGGTCAAACCGCGGGTGAGTCACAGAGCTAGAGACTAAACTTCCCACTTTGCATAGAGTAGTATTTACATTAACAGTTGTCTTGTGGCTGTGAACTGTAGTTTCCAAATTGATTGATGTCTCTTATCTCCCTCAGCTGTTGGAAGACGTCGAAGATATTCTGAGCTGCACCACATTTGAGGAAGACTCGCTCTCCAGGAAACTGAACTGTAAGTGTGTCACTATGAACCCACTCCCGGCATTTTCTGATGATTCAATTGAAAGCTGACTGACTGACTTTTTGTCTCTGTCATGTGTTGTCGTCTGATTGAAGGTGGCAGTACAGCATCATGCTGGGTCAAGCTGAACATGGAGGGGATGAAAAAAGAGTACCAAACAGTCCTGAGCAAGCGCATTGCCCTTGGTGAGATTGACTGAACCGGCTGCTCTCTGCTGGGCTTCTCTCACAGTGATTACATTGTATAGTAATTTATTGCTGAACACTCATTTACTGTTGTTCCTTTTCTCTTTTATTCTTCTTGCTTTCCTCACAGAAATGCGTAGGAAAGCGTCCCCATGGCAGCGAAATTTGGGCTATCCACTGGCCATGCTTGTGCTCCTCGCACTGACGGTACACGCTCATTTATTAATATATTCTACAGGCTGTTTTAACTCATTTATAAACACAGATAGTTGTTTTAATTGTAGTATAATGACTGTTCATGTCTCTTCAGGTGATGTGTGTACTGATGGTCTGTTTCAATGTGTTGGAGTTGCTCCTAGATGAGACTGCTATGCCCAGAGGAATGGAGGTGAGGATTTAGCCAAAAAGAACTCGTGAACATTTCATGCTTGGTGTGCTCAAAGCCAGTCATCTGTGTACACTGATGATTGTTATTTTTGTTGTTTTAGGACCCTCATCTGGGGATGGCCTCCTTCTCCATGTTTGGCTCACTGGGCGCTGCAGTTCAAGTAGTCCTCATCCTGTATCCTTTTATCCCATTCACCTGTGACTTAACTTCACGTCATGTCCATTTTGGCTCTGACTCAGCCACTTACAGACTCCCTTTGATATTTGACCAGTGTGTTATGTTGACTTGTGCTGTTACATCCATACATTAAAAACAAATCATTGATAATTTACTTTCTGGATATTATTTACTATCTCTGTGATAAGTCTTCTTTCCAGTGTTGTCCTTAAAATTAATTTCAGCTATCTGATGGTATCCTCAGTGGTGGGCTTCTATAGTTCTCCTCTCTTCACTGGCCTCCTGCCTCGTGCACAGGACACCAACCTCACACAGGTATCTGACAGCTAACCTTTGCATGGATCCTATCTCACAGTAAGATATAACCAGGAACTAGTGATGTTCTGTGTTGACATCTACATTTGTTTTTTTGTTGTTTTTTTTCAGATAATTGCTAACTGTGTTTCATTGCTTATCCTGAGCTCAGCACTGCCAGTCTTTTCACGCACAATTGGTAAGGGCATTTACCAAGTAGGACAATTATTTATCAAAGACTACAGCCAGGTCCCATTTCCATACTACATACTAAATATTAGCAGATTTTGAGTATGTGGTTTGTTCACAGTGAAACATTAAGTAAACTAAAAATGCAGAATGCATACCAAAAATTGCTTTATCTTTGAGAGTGTTGTTGTACACTATTGTCCCACAATGCAATAAACAAATGAAAGTAGTAAGCTACTTACAGCTGCAAACCATTAAAATAAATTGAGACAGTTCAAAGAAGATCATGGAAAACTCCAAAACAAGTATTAAATCTGTGGAATAACAGTCTGTTCTTTCTGTTTGAAATTAAGGAATATACGTTGAAGTGGTAAATGGCACGTAATGTATACATTTATTATGTAGTATGGAATTGGGACATAGCATCGAGAGTATGTAATGACAAGAGTTGCTGAATCAACATTTTACTTGTAGTTTTAGTAATGCCCACAAGAGGGCATATGTAAGCCATGAATACTGTAGCTGCAGGTGAGGCCTAACTTGAGCAGTTCATTCACAAGTAAAACATTGTTTTTTTGCTTTGGTTCCATTGTGTTAGGGATCACCCGCTTCGATCTACTGGGAGACTTTGGTCGGTATAACTGGCTTGGGAACTTCTACATTGTATTCCTGTACAACATGCTGTTTGCTGGTCTCACCTCTGCCTCCCTGATCAAGACGGTCACCTGGGCAGTACAGAGAGAGCTTATCCGTGCCTTTGGTCAGTCTACTTTAATTTTTTTTATTTAACGAAGCAAAGTGAAAGTACTTTGTATGCATATATTTTTAAGTCTTTGGAATTGTGTTGGGAAATTCATTGCACTCGGGTAGCCGTGTCATAAGTTTCCACAACTTTGGGCCCCTTATTTCCCTATGGGCTGGTCTCTCTTCCTCAGATAGAAAGAATACAATTCTTTCAGGAAAGTGTAAAGGGACAAGAGGAGAGTCAGGTTCACTTGGGGACCTTCAGGCACACCGCCCTAGACCCCTCGCAGCACACACACCCTCTACCCCTCCACCCAACACAAACAAGCACTCTGAGCATTGACACGCCAAGCGCACACACACACACACACACAGTCCCCTTTCTCACAGTACAGATAGCATCTCTGCACCATGGCGGCTCTCCTGCACTTTTCCATTGCCTCCCAATTCACTTTTGTTCTGTGATTAATAGACTTTCATTTCACCTAAATCACTATTTTCCTTAGCTTTGCAAGTTTAGTGTTCCACCTTGTGATTGTGCATAATGTTATGGTCCTTTTTGTTTTTTCTTTTTTTGCAGGTCTCCACAGACTGCCTTTAACTGTGTCACGCTCCACCGTCCCCTTCAGACTCCTCCTGGCCAGTGGACTGTCTAAAATCCAGTGACTTTTCCTCCTCATCACTGCCTTTCCTAACCTTTAAAAACTGAGCCACTTCAAATGTGCACCTTGGATTAAAGGCATTTGCAATTCAGCCCCTTTGCCCATTGGTACACGGGTCAGGTTGCCCCGTGGGAAAAGACTCGAGAAGGTGACGGGTCTGTCTGCACCGTGCCTCATGAAAAGAGGATCGAGTGAATAGCGTGACACATGTGAAAGTCAGCAGAGTTATTTTGAAATATTATATTGTAACTGTGATGTAATTTCCTCTTTCTGCTCCAGGTTGATCAAGTGCTCTCTCTTTCTCTGTGGCTTACCCACGCTTTCCCCTCTTTGGTTGTACCACTATTTTAAGATTGGGAATCTTACTTCCATGTGTTGGTGGTCCAGTCTGCACCAGTGTTATGTTAGTTGGTGAGAGGAAGTTGTTATTGGGAGCAAATACGACACAGAGTACCTTGTCTATCTATGGATCTACAGGTTACACAGGGAATATGCGAGTGAGGTAATTATCTCAGTGTTGGAGTTTACGGAGTCTGAAAATAACTCATTCCTTTACAAAACTACACTAAAAAGAAAACTTTATACTTTGTTCAATGCCAGACTTTTGAATGACATGTGACACTCACTAGGAGAAACTTCTGCCTTTGACCAATCAAACTGTGAATTATTAAGAATTTATGTGGGGAAGTGCAATATTTTATAAGTACAGGCACACTATTTAACTTTACCAAAAGTAATTTCTACACCTTCTGAATGCATAAGCTTAGAATAGTTTTGGAATATTTTCAAAAAAGCGAATGTGACCATCAATCTATGCAATCATTACTGGTGTCACTTTTTATATTTTGTTTATTAGCTGTATCTCATCATCTTTAATGTGTTGGTGACCCTGTGTCACTGTTTGCCTTTGCTGCTGTATCAGCAGGTTTATTAGCTGTTGGTTTGACCAGCAGGGGACAGTGTCTCTCAAACCCAACACCAGCCTCTGTGTTGTGTGAGTCTCTCTCTGGTTAGTTATTACATGTATTATATAAGTGGATTAGGTATTATATGTATGGAGGATGCTGAGGTTTACTTATTTCACTAATCCTGGGAATTTTATTTTGTTTTTTGGGAACACAGTTTAGAATGTACCTATTTTATCAATATTTATGGGCATTTTGACACCTATACTTTGTACATACTATGTTGATTCTTAGAGTTGGTAAAAAAAAAAATTTGTGATATAGTTGAGACAAAAAATTCTTTAGCGTTCTCAAAGATTAAAAAAAATTATTTACCTTTTGAAATGCTCTGATGTCTCAGATTTTCGGAATGGAATTTTTAACAGTTTTATGAGCAGAAAGTAATAAAAATGTCTTATGTTTTTAACTTCTTTGTGCCCTTTTGGATGCACATCAAGGTGACTTACTGTAAATTCTTTGATGCCGTTACGTGTTTGTTACATTTTATGAACTATGACTACATTGTGACTGATGTGATGTGGCCTGTGGTGGGTGGGTGTGACTGGTGAGGGCGTCTGTCCTCTACGTCCCGCCACCCTTTTGTTGCACTTTAATCAGCAGCAGAAGAAAGCCATATTTTGACCTGTCTGTCAGCGGTGTCCAGCCGCAATGCCGACACAGCCGGAGCCCACGCTTTCCCCAATCTGATGCAACTGCCAGATAAAAACCCTGCAAATCAGGAGGAGGAACGACGTCCACTCACATTCACTCCTTCACGTCCCCACCACCCACCTCCTTTCTTCCATCCCTTTTCCTTGCCTATTGTTCATTTCCTTATCTAATTTTTCTGAAGTCAGGTCAAGAAAACCCTGTCTCTGATTAATTTCTCTCTCTTGATTTTTGTTTGAATTTCTTGTTTTGTTTTGTTGGATGTTTTAATTAAGCTTATTTGGTTTAGGTTTTGTTTTGCACTGTGTTTCCTTTGCGAAAAGGAAATGAACTCAAATGTCGCCGTAACATTACTTGCGCATCTGGAGACTGGTTACCCTCTGAGGAAATGACACATAAGCCAAATATAAGGTGTGTGTGTGTGTGTGTGTGTGTGTGTGTGTGTGTGTGTGTGTGTGTGTGTGTGTGTGTGTGTGTGTGTGTGTGTGTGTGTGTGTGTGTGTGTGTGTGTGAGAGAGTGAGTGAGAGGTTGTTTTTTTTTATGTGATTGTTTGAACAAACCCATACCAATGCTGTCACAGGTGAGGTCAAGAGTCAGTCATTCAGAGGGCCAAAAGCAATTCAAGAAATGCAGTCATTATTCAAATCACTACATTCCTTGGGGGATGACTTGGAAGCACATTTAGGTCTTGCTGAATGATGTTAAGTGAATATAAACCCTCCCTGTATATAAATATAACGTGAATATAATGTATAGAAGAAATTTGTATATACTGTATAGGTTCTATCCCCCACTCCCTCAACTGATACTCCTTGAATCTTAAAAAAAAAAAAAGCCACAGCTGTGGCTACTGAAAGTCTGTCTAGACGCCACGCTTTTACACTTTGAGAAAATAGTTTACCGTTTTCTTGGCTTATTAGAGAACAACTATAGAAAACTGGATTTGATTATTTTTCTCTATTAAGGTACAATGTACACACACACACAGAGCATGTAGCCACCGTACATATCCCTTAACCTTGGATTTATTCAGGGAAACACTTTAGCACCTCTCCCTGCAGCAAAATATGATCAATAGCAGTGCAATCAAAGTGTCCCAGCAGTCCTATTGGGCAACACACTCTATTGGACTGGCTGTCAGGCATATCAGGGACAAGGCGTGAGATGGGCAGCTTGTAATGTGATGAGATAGGCTATCTTTATTGTCAAAACATAAGAATGAAGGGGGGAAAAAGACACAGATTAGGTTTCCTGACAGTCAGCCGTTTGAAGTTTGAGCCAAAGTGCATTAGGGGCTGTTATTCCCTCGTATGTGCGCTCGCAAATACAGAACCACTCACAGGAAAAGGCGAGACTTGCCCGCTAATCAACTGATAATGGGTCACACTGTCCGTTTGCCATAGCTGCCCACCGTCCTGCGTGCACACTCACGGCACACTTGCTTCACACAGTTGGTCGCCGCAGGCCTTTGTTTCATTGGGTAACTGAGTAAATGGCGTGACATGGATTTTTTAAAGGGAGAAACCTGTAGTATCACAATATTTAATTCAATAAAAAACTCTCTAAGCATACAGTAGACAATGTAAACTAAATGTAAATGATCTTTTTTGGGGTCAGATTCACAAAACAAGGTATAGCATCATACCTGACCTTTGACCTGCTTGTCTGGGGCCAGGAAGTTCCACCCTTCTCAGTCTATTGTCCACTTCATTGCAGCATTGCCTCAACCTCAGCTTGCTGTTGCTCTTTTTCAAAGGCTAAATCGAGGCTGAGCAAAGCAACTTAAACCTGGACTTGGTGTACACCGTTCACATCACTGTGTGTGGGATACGCCTGAAGTCATTACATGACACATGCAGTGATAGGTGTGTTCTTAAAAGTGAAGTATGGCAAGTAACTTCCAACACAAAGTTACATTACATAAGCCAAGAATCAACCGGTGTGTGCAGCCACCTCAGAATGCACCACCCTGTCTCTTCCTGCACTGATAACATGGTGAGAGACAGTGGAATGGGCGGTGTAGTGGTGGGCAGAGAGAAAGGATGTGTGTGTGTGTGTGTGTGTGTGTGTGTGTGTGTGTGTGTGTGTGTGTGTTTGGGAGAGGGGAGGGAGGTGGTTAGGTGTCAGTTCCTTGACTTTCCTTTTCCCCCTCAACCATTCTAATGGCCTCCATCTGAGGAAGTGAATCTTGCAGAGTGTCTATTCAGCTCTAAGTGGCAAGACAAACACTTGAGATGTCAAAGCCAGCATTGTTTCCAAACCTACATTCTATTTTAAAATGAGTGGATCCCTAAAAAGGAGCTTTGCAATCCTATTTCTATCCTCTGCTACATTTGTAGATGTCCCTTATTTGCCTAAATGAGTGCTCCTGTCAGCCACTGACAACTCCACAGAAGAAGAAAACAATTGGCTTGCAGGTATCTGCTTGACCACGAGCCCAGGTGCAAGCCAAGAGTCCATTTGGAAAGAACAAAGCAGGGTAGGCTAACTCAGGCAGGAAAGATCTCATTTTCTGTGCTGTGGTTTTGCAGGAAACCCAACCATTCACCCGGCAATGTACTCCCATCCTGAAATGGGGGAGTGAAATGCTAAGAGAAGGAGGCAGGCGGAGGCAGGAGGATGGGGGCACCAAAATAAAAGCTAATAAGAATAACTTTATTTCCATCTCCAACCCGCACATGTTTGCTTCCTTCCTTTCCCTTTCATGTCAGATGGAAATCTCTTCTATTGTACAGCTTTGAAGAGAAAGATCGGTGTGGGTAATTGTAGATATGAAAGTGTTTTTTTTTTTTTTTTTTTGTTGTTGATTAAGTCATTCCCTGCATTTGTCATGAAGGCTGATAACTCTCATCTGTGTTGCTTGGGCCAGACTTGAGCCTTCTTCCATGTTTATTATAAGGACAGGAAGATGCAGCTTTGCCTTGCCACCCCTCCCTAAAACATCCTGGGGTCTTCTGGAACCTTCCCTCACAAGGATGCCTTTCCATGGTCACTGTGGAGCTCAGTGACCTATGCCTCATCACTACGCAAAAGCAATTTTAAGTTGTTAGTTTTAGATCAGGCAGAGTATGGGAAATTCACAGGTGCATTGATAAGAATTTCTCTGTTCATTGGATGAAAGAGTGTCTTAGTAGTGATTTTATCTTGAAGCATCTTTAGCATGCAATCACAGCAAACCAAGACACACTGACACAAAACTATGAATATTGTATAAACATCCAGAAAGTTCACAGCAGCTCTGTTGTGAGTGGGCTAAAGATTTTTTGAAACAAAGACACTGTGAAGAAACTGACCGTGATGCATTGTCTCCTCAAGTGTTCCAGGAAGCTGCAGATAGGATGGTGACACACTTTGACCTTTTAATCCGCCATTAATTTAAGCTTCCGTATGTGATTACAGATGTCAGACCCCTGAGACACAACGATTCCTTTCTCTTCTGCTCCCTCTTTGGAATTATCTGACACGTTTTTATGACTCTCCCAGCTATTGTTCTGAGATGGATAAAAATAATATGTTGATGTGGTCAGCGGGTGTTTCCAGTGGAGGGGTCTTGGGTGCACAGGGTTCAGGGGGGTCAGGCAGGCTCCCCAAACACAGGAAGGCAGCACTGTAACTCTCAGTCAGGGGTGTCAAGGCTGGACACTTTGTGTTCCCTCATAGACCCTCACCTTCAACTGTGTCTATTAATAACATCAGCACAGGGTCATCACAGTTTACTCATCCACTCTTGATGGGTGGGATGAGCTGACAGAAACAAGGGGCATGTTGGTTCAAAGTTATTGAACTGACATGCTTTTATTTTTTTAACTGTAAATACACTGCTCTGAATTATAATGTGATTTAGAGAATGTATTGTGTGTATAATTAATTTAACTTTGCAGTTTGATGTGAAAAAAGTTTCCAAAAATATCTTTAACAAACTTTAAATATGTAATGGGGTGGGTGGGTAGGGGGGTCATTGTGTTAACAAAAGAGGCTAATCATATGTCCTTTGTAAGGTTGAATTGGAGGCGTGTGCTGTCGCAGTGGGAGCGCGCAGAGGAAGGGAGGGCAATCTTGTCCGGACGCTAATAAGACCCAATGGCTGGTGCAAGGTGGCCAGGAGCTCTGAAACGCGACAGAAGACGGTGGACGGAGGAGAGAAGAAGAAAAAAAAATCTCAGGAGAGACATTTCTGGATGGACAGAGAGGATGAGAGCGCCACGGGAGCGTCCATAGGAATTGCAGGGAGCCGTGGGGCTTTTGGTGTGCGTCAGTTTGTGTGTCTCGTCAAAGGAACTGCATGGAGAGAGGGAGAGAGAGAGAGAGAGAGAGAGAGAGAGAGAGAGAGAGAGAGAGAGAGAGAGACAAGCGGTAAGTGACTAGAAACACACGAAAAACACCTGCGTCGAGACAGGTACCTGCGAGGGACGTGTGAAGATGACCTTCAGCTCACAAGAGGCTTAGAAGCAGGTGATAGTTGGCGATAGCGATATTTGAACAGAAACCATAAAGATCTAGTGTTTCTTTTTATTTTTAATAACTGCCAAAGTTCAGAAACTTTAGATTTCAGCCAATCAGATCATTTATTTGGCTATAACTTTTGGTCAGAATAATCATCAGAACAGTACAAAACTGACTTGGTATTATGAGTGTATTTATTAAATCAAGAGTGAATACAGTAAAAAGAGGTTCATACATGTCCCAACAATTGTTTTTGTCATATCATCCTCAGCTTTAACACCACATGATTTGGAATGGACCACGATTTGACCCTCATTCACATGCTATCACACACCTGGAACTGGGGTATCACTATAGGCACTGTGAGCCACTGACTCCCGGGAGCCCCAACCCTCCTCAATGAAGCAGTCCTGGTGGGCCCGCCTGGCACAGCTCGGCCTGCTTGCTGTGTGGACCTGCATATGGCTGGTCCAGGGATGTGGACCGGGCCCTGGGCACGGCATCCGCTCCAGGCCCAGGAAACTCACAGCCATGCACTACAAGCAGTTTTTCCCCAACTTCTCAGAAAACAACCTCGGTGCCAGCGGGAGAGCAGAGGGCAAGATCACACGCAACTCTGAGCAGTTCAATGAACTTGTGTGCAACTACAACTCAGACATTGTCTTCAAGGATGAGGAGAACACCAACGCAGACCGCTTCATGACCAAGGTGAGACTGCTGTGTTGTGGTTAATCCAGTTCAATCATCTTAGATTTTTAAGGATGTTGCTGAGTGGGATGATACACTGGATCACTTGTTTCCACTAACCCCAGTGATACCTGGTGACAGTGACAGTACATACACACAAAGAGAAAGGCAGCAGTTTATAGTTCATACCTTGCCACCCAGGCACCAAATAATTAATTGTTTGCCATACCTGCCCTTGCCAGGCTCCTTACACACAATCAAATGTTCAACACAGAGTGTGTAAGTTTTAACCAAACTTCCACTCCCTTTCCTTGAGATAAGAAGATCAGGATGTAATTCAACACTACCCCTTAAGAGAGGCCTTCCCCTTCAGGAACACTTCCTTTTAATCTTTAACCAGAGTCTTTGTTATTGGAAATCAAACTATTTCTATGACAGGTTCTCAGTGGCACTTACATTCCTTAATGTTTACTGGGGATAGGTATCCAAATTCAAATCCCATGCCTCGAAAAGACAATTGTGGCCTAGAGAATTTAAGATCAGTGCAGCTTTTTGACCAAACAATTTGAACACCACAGGGTTTCTTGACACTCGGATGTCGCCCTGCTCTGGATGCTGCGGCTTTCTGTGATTGTTTAGGATATGAATCTGTGTTCCTTCCCCTCCCTGAGTGATTCTAGTGATGAAAATCTGCACTCGTATATGTGTGCCTTGCTGATGCCCAGTTTGAGTTTGTGTGTGTGTGTGTGTGTATGTGTGTGCATGTGCCCCTCTTTTGCCCTGATGTGAAAGATGCTCTTTGTGCGTCATTTGGAGACTTGGAGGGGTCGCCTATACAAAATTCCCGCCTGCTGAAGTAATGGCACCGTTGGAAAAGCAACTATTGTAGTTCTGACAATGAGACGCCTCTCTTCAATGGCATTGCGAGAAAAATGTGCCCAGTTTGCTTTTTGTCCCTCTCGCTTTCTCACTCTTGCTGTCACATTCCCAAGTCCATGCCCATACATTCTTCCCCTCTGCCCTCTCTCTTTACACCCAACCTCAGCCCTCCGCTACACTGCTTTCTTCTCACCCAACTTTTTCTCCCTCCATCTCTCTCGCTCACACCCTCGTCACTTTCTGCCCTCGTCTCTTTCTGTCACAATCTTTATTTTTTTATTTAGTTGCAATATATGTTTTATTTAATCATTTATAAGCCAAAAGACCGGCAACATCACAAGTCACAAGAGAATTTGCACCCAGGAGATGATAATGAGTGTATCACCTCGGTTGCTGACATCGTCATTTTTCAAGCCTGCTATTTTTTGACAATGCTGACACAGTCCGTAACATTTGCCACGGGGGTGTTAAGAGTCACTGTGCACATTTCTGATCAAATGTCTTGGGTGAAACCGAGAAAACTCATGCCTGGAACAATCTGGGAAAGGCAGAGAATGGCCTTGATTATTCTGTCACCCTGTCGAAAAGGCCAAGGAATGTGCCAAACTGGCTACAGTAGCTTTGCTCTTGTACTCTGATTGTTAGACCAAGTTTGAGATGGCCTTTAGCAGAGCAGAGGAGGAATTATATGATGATGCCAGCAGACAACAAACAATCATAACCTGGGAGTCAGAGACGGTGTTGAAATACTAAAATCAGTCTGTGCACTGAGGTGTACAGTAGGCTTACATACTGTACATACTTCTTGTACACTTAGGCTGTGCCATCCCCCCGGTTAATAAATTATTACAAGTTGAGTGGTGTTCAGACGTGCCTCTCACTGTTCATGGCACATGATGCAAACAGAGTGCTAAAAATATAATCACTGTCTTTAAAATAAACTGAGAATCCTTGTATGTATTCTTTTATGTACTCTTATATCCAAAGATCCAATAAAAAAACTTGCAGTATAAAACACAAAACAACAATCCAACACTCCTTCCCCAACATATACAATGCATTTTAAAAAGGCAAAATGATAAGAGGGATTACAAAAAAAAAAAAAAAGAAACATACATTAATATTGATACAATCCACACATTATATTCTATGCATAAAGGGTGCTTTTAGTCACTCCAATTCGTTATTGATAATGATTATGAGTTAATCTTTTAGAATCCATTGTTGATTCTATCTTGCTTTCAATAACTTTGAGCAAACAAAATCATATATATTTTATTATTTAGGAACTAAGTATATTATACTGTATATATACATATTTGCTATTGAAGTGAATGTCAACCTGAATGTTTTGTACATTATGTTATGCTATTAGAAAAAAGAAATGGATGAAATATTGATGAAAGTTATTTTTTATACTCTTGGCGTGATGAATCTGGATTTTAACCCTCACATTTGGTTCAAAAGAACTGTGGCTAAGATATGTACTGGGTGGGAAATCTTACAGGTACACAAACTAGAGAGTCAAACACCCCCTCTCAGTAATCATCTCAAATATAGACAATCACTTTTGTTTTGCACTCTTTGCACATTAATACTGTACATTTGATCTTTTATATATTACAACTGTAAATTTCTTTTTAATTTGCAAATTTGTTTGTTGTACATTTGTTCTTCTATATATATATATATATATATATAATAATAATAATTTCCCCCTGGGATTATTAAAGTATTTCTGATTCTGATTCTGATTCTGAAACTATGTAATGGAGACACTAAATTACCTCAAACATATCCTTGGCATATCTGTACAGCAATTTCTTGTTACTAATCGACCAAGATATGTGCAGATACCAATATATTTGTGATAAAACGGTTCCAAACTTAACACCTCCCTTCTGTCTCATTCTGTTCCTAGCGCTGTAAGGACTGTTTGAACAGGTTGGCTATCGCAGTGATGAACCAGTGGCCAGGGGTACACTTACGTGTGACAGAGGCCTGGGATGAGGACGGCCACCACCCTCCCGGCTCTCTGCACTATGAAGGTCGGGCCGTGGATATAACCACTGACGATAGAGAAACAGAGAAATATGGTCTTCTAGCCCAGCTGGCTGTGGAGGCTGGCTTTGACTGGGTCCACTACGAGTCCAAATATCACATCCACTGCTCAGTAAAAGCTGGTAAGTTTAAGGAGGGAGCTAATGCAGTTTACCGTGTCAAATACAGCACTTCACTGGATGGTGTACCTAAACGTTTAAGACAAAAAAGGACCACAGTCTGTGTTTAGTCATCTTGGCTTTTTCTGCCGATCTTCCTGCAGATCACTCTGTTGCAGTGGAAAAAGGTGGCTGTTTCCCAGGCTGGGCCCGGGTGACTGTTGCTGGAGGGGTGCAGAAGAGCCTTTCGTCTCTTGTTCCCGGGGACAGAGTCATGGCCCTGTCTGGGACAGGCCAAGTTGTGTTGAGCCGAGTCCTCTTGTTTCTGCACCAGGACCAAGAAAGCTGGTCTGCCTTTCTGTCTCTGGAGACAGAAGATGGCCAGAGATTGGCCCTTACCCCACATCACTTGGTCTTTTTAGCCCCACATTGCAGACTCGACAGCAGTGAGTATCAGGCTCAGTTTGCTAGCAGAGCCAAAACAGGAGACTGTGTTCTCATCCATACAGCAGAGGGTCAAGTACGTCCATCGCGAATCATCTCAGTTTCAGTAGAGGAGAGTGTGGGAGTGTATGCGCCCTTGACAGAAGCTGGAACTGTGTTTGTTGATGGAGTGCTGGCATCCAGCTATGCTCTGGTGGAGGACCACAGACTTGCACACTGGGCATTTGGACCTGTACGACACCTCTCCTCATTCAAACAGCTACTTTGGGGGGACTGGGAGACAACAAAAGAACAGCAGAACACAGACAGTGAAACAGCTTGCACTAAGAGTCCATTTCATTGTAGCACTTTGGCCGCAAAAGACAAAGCAGGTTTATATGTGAGTAATGGCACTCTGAACAAACAAGACAATCTAAGTGAACCTCTTAGGATGGAAATGAAAAAGAAGCAGACATCAGCTGTGCACTGGTATGCTCGATTACTGTACAGTTTTGGATGTATCTTTTTAGACTCCAACTCATTTCATCCTTGAAAGCCTAAAACTTTAGAGTCCGTACGTTTCGCCTTGTTCGATGTTACAACATTGATACATTTACACTAACACTTCCTGTTCATTTCTTCAAAAAAATTAAATTACTGGAATGGCTTGCCTTCTTTTTTCACCATTGTTTGCATCATAATCTATCATAATGATATACATGCTAATACTTATGATATTTTGAAAGAGATTGAGTTTGATGAAAGAAATTATCTGAGCAGGTTAATGTAAAAAATGGTCATGCCAAAATGACTGTATCATAGTCTATTTGTACATCATGTTATTTCTTTCAATTATTTCAGTTATGTGTATAAAAAATACATTATTCTAATGGGATAGGAATGAATTTTCCCCACAACAATAGAATCTTTATTTTTGTACTTTCTGAATCATAATATATAAGTGTTTCATTTTATTATAATAATTCCACTACATGTATTGTATGTCCTCACATGTTGTCGTAAAACAAATTAAATTTTGATTCTAGTAAGCAACACTCTGCTTTTTCTTCAGCTCTGGAGTGAATTTTGTCTGTTGATTTGTCTTTTGCTTGTTTAGCAAAACTGAGTTGCTTTGTGTGGAAAAACCTGAGACATAAGCAAAAATATCATTTCTGGGCTCGTAGTAGAGCATCATAGTAGAGCATTATGTATGTTACAGTGTTCATGAACTCTGTGGAAATATATTCCAACAGATCGACAGGTTAATGAAAAGCCCAGATGTACTTAATATTCCCTACACTGCCACCATCTTAACTTTATCACAGACTAGCTATTTCAAGGGAGTTATCAGGTCTCTAAAAATCTTAAAGGAGCCAGTTTTATTAGTATCCACTGATTAATCTGGGTCACAATTACTATATCTGTTGGTTGCGCAGTACCGTTAATTGTTTATACAATTGTCTATTTTCTTGCATCCTATCTATGTCTACCAGTCTGCACTATACATTTTGGCAGTTTTCCAGTTACTAGTAAACATTTAGTTTAATTATTTTCTCATTTAAAAAGGTTACTTTTCAAAAGGTTCATAATAATGTTTAAGGGCATATATTGACAGTAGTACAAGGTTATACACCCCCTTGTGGAGGAACTGATATGAAGCCTGTCTGTTTTATTTAATATCATTTCTTACCCTTGTATAACTAATCTAGATAAGACTGTAATTCAACAAACCTTGATTTATTTTGTACGACTTAGTTTATTTGTAACCATTTATGTAATGAGATATCATTAATTTGCCATTTTATAGCACTGACAATACAGAAAATATTTGACTGGAGTATTCAACACTGTTATCAGAACTATGAACTCAAAGCAGATAGGATATTAAGAAAACAAACCACAAACTGCATACTATAAAAATAGCCTATATTGCATTCTCTTCTTCAGGTTTATGTTCTGTTGTAAACATCTGTGGAGGTATTCTAGGGGATTATCCTTGAGATACAGGAGGCAGATGGGAAAGCGCCAGCTCTGCTGACTGGCCAATAGGAAGAGCCTGGTGTCCTAATACCACCCACTATGTACATCCATCGACCAATCAGTCACTGTCTTCCAACCGGTCTCAGCCCCCCAAAATCTAATCCAATCTTGCTAAAGCTGAATGGGGAGTTAACTAATCCTGTCAGTGGGACCAGTAATAACCTATTTTCAAAAATAAAACCTGCAAAACCCCCATTCAGGCAATGAGAAGCACACATTTTCTGATCAAAATATACAGGCCAGTGTCATCACGCTTAAATAATTATGACTTTTTTTAATAATAATATAATGAGAAATTAAAGTGAAAGATGCATCAGTGGAGATGTGGCATGGGTTTGTAATAAATGTGAAAAATAATTGAGTCCCACAGAAAATCTTACTAAACATTATAAAATTGTCTTCCCACATTGGGTCAGGTTTTTCCTGTATCACAGACAATAGAAGTTCTGACTCCATATACGTTTGAAACCTAGACCTTGAGTGGCAATTAACTTTTTATCAGCTGATTTTTTCAGTCAGTTTAACACCTCAGAATCTATTAATTGTTTAATTCCAATTACCAATTTAAAAAAAAAAAACATATGCTTTAAGTCAATATGAAACTACTTTTATTCTATACTAGCATTTAAAGAGTGCTGCTAAGTCAAACAGTCATGATTCTAAAAAGCAGTCTTTGATTTTCTCATCTGGTTTCATTATAACTACTGTCTACTATTTTAAGTTTTGTGAACGCAAAGCTCATGATAATTTCGAGAATAATTATTGGACTCTTTGCCACCATCATGTGAAAAATTGAGGCTTTAAAGTAAATTATTTGAGTGTGTTTTTCTCTTCAGCAGTCTCATCTGAGCCCTCTGGATGTCTCTGCACATACAGTATGCATTACCAGAGAGGTTTCACAGTGCATGGTCAGCTGCAGATCACCAGCCTGCAGCAGGTGCTTGTTCACTGCTTACAAAGCACACAATGTATTGTCAGGCATTCGTGTGTGAACACTAACTTTAACTGTACATTTGAAACATTTAGCAGATGCTCTTCTCTACAGTTACTTATATAAATGTTGAGTTATAGCCCAAGTAAGCTACTTACTACAGTTTTTGCTCCAGGGCATGACAGAAGATAGCTGATGTGGATTAAACCTGTGACCTCAATGGAACAGACTGTTACCCAACCTAATTTTGTGTAAATTCAAGCTTTACTGTGTGTACTGCCTTAGGTTTTTTTTTCACAGTGTGGCCCTTTAAAGGGCGGCACAAGGAGTTTGGTGTCTTGCTTTAAGAACTATAGCATTAACAAGAACTGAACAAAATACTTTATTTTCACCAAAATGAATTTTGGACTGTGATAGACTTTCTGGGAAAAAGAAGAAAAAAAGCTTTAAAAGCATGCATCTGAGAGGAGTTCCCTTCAAAAGTTGCTATAGTATTAGGATCTTAACATGCCATTTGTCAGCAGTAGTTAAACTAACATTTAAGAATTGAGAACAACTTTTTTTAACCTATCCTTCCTAAGCCACCCATGCCCATAGATATAAAACATGCCACTGTGATTTTCTAACAGTGATTAAGGCAACCTAATGATAAAGAAGGCCCACCTCTCATTCCCAACCCCTTAGGATCTGCATTATGTTTACCCACAATACAATATGATTGCTCCTTATCTTAGTTGAAGACAGATTTAGATGAATTAGTTGAACAAATAATTATTGATAATTTAAAAATGGAAACTTTCCAAAGTCTGACACTGCAACTGATTCACTGTAAGATGATAATGAAGGCTGTAAAGTGTTGAGCATGTTGTCAACATTTCTAACACAATATAGTATCATATGGTCTATAAAATTATTTTATTTTGATTATTCATTCACATGTCGCTTGATACAAAATTTCAAATACCACCTATATGGAATTATCCTACATGCCTGGCTTATAAAACAAAACAGCGTGGCGACAAATCACCAGGGTCAGTATCAGTGAACCTGCTGAAAACTTGGTCGTGGTTTAGTTTAGATTATTATGGCAGTTTCAAGTGCTTACTCTTCCCAATCGCTATCAGTCACTCCAGCCAAAAGCGCAATGCATAGCAGTATGCAGTAACAGGGTGTACAGTAACACAGGCAGAATAATAAAGCAACCACGATGAGTGCACGCAGTACACATTTGTAATGTTAATTACACACAAAAAAGCCTAATCGAACTCAATTAAATTGCATTCATCCACAGGCATGTCAAAGTAGCTTTGGTTCTACAATCATAACAATCTAATGAAAAATGGCTTCCCAGGATCCGAAAATCTGATGACCTTATCTAATAGCCACCATATTTTAGTGGTCCACGCTCTCCATATTAAAATCGTGTGCTATAAATGATGCTAAATCATCCTCACGCAGAGTTGTCCATTGCTACACTAAAGCTGTACGGTACACGTTTTACTGTTATCTAGTAATAAAACAATTCTTCATCGTTATATTGCATTAATTAATTTTTTGACGTAGTTGTTATTAGCTAGCACTGCTAGCCACTTGGCAGAACAGCCGTGTGCAGACGCAACGCAGTTTAGCGAAGTGAAGCGATGCTAGTGACCCATACAAAGTTGAGCTGCAAATGTAGGTAGATGAATGTTTGCAGTGGACTTAAAACTAAAAGAAAAAGTACATTTACTGTCGTTTCAACAAAGTTTGGGGCTGTAGTTTTTGGATGCACAATTCTGTGCAAACTTGCAGTAGCTTTAACGACCTCGCGAGCAAGATTCCAGAACAGAGCAGAAGCTAGCTAACGTTACTGTTGTGGAGCTAAATCCACAAGAAGCAAGGAGCCATATAGTTGGGTAGTTTCGGGATTTAGCTACAGCATTAGGCTGGTGAGCCTTTTTCGGGACTGGTTGAAGACTTGTGTCTGTGCTTAGCTAGCTAATAGTTCCCCGGCAGTATTCGACCACTCGACACAAAGCTCAACTCGCTGGTTAGCTAGCTAACCATAGCATTATCCACCAAGTTAAGAAGCTAGCTAGCACCACCGCACAGCCTGCCTTCCGCCGTGGTGCACTTCCCCCACTCTCCCTCCAGCCGGCTAGCCGCAGCGTTAGTCCGGTACATAAAATGAAGCGACCATCAGCATTTTGGGAAGCTGTGTGGCTGTTTGGATTTTGCTGATGTATGAGGAGACGATATTGTTTTTGTGAGGTGAGCTGTTTTTATTATGGCCTCTTTGAACTTCTTGCAACAGACGTAGCCACCTAAAGACACATCAACCCTGACCTTAGACCGGGTAATGTTAGCGCTGCTATCGGTAACATTTAGCTGTTAGCTTCGACCAAATGGGGCTGCCTACTTGCTGGAGGACTAGCATTGTTACCTGGGTGCTAACTTTAAATCGAAATATGTGTTACGTTGGCTGTGTCCGAGGTGTGATCCAAAGAGTAGCCGGTTGAAACTTTCGAAGTGCATGTGCCTGTGAATGATATTGGGTATATTTCTCATAGTTTTGCCTCTTCGGGACACTTTGTTGCTACGTCACCATTGGTAGTTGTTAGCTTTTTCTGTTTCAGCCTGTCGCCAGTGACACGGACAAGGCTATTTGCTGGTCAGAACCAACCCTCTGAAGTCCGTGTTTACATTGAGGAATAGTGCTTAGCTTAGCAATTAATCAACTATAAAATCTCAGTAGCTTTTACCGTGACACTGCAACAAATAGCAGCTTATATAGGCTAGCATTACAAAATAAAAACAAATACGTTAACCGTGAAAGTTAATTTGTAGCGTTAATAATTTTAACGTTAACTTAGCCATCATGTCATCACTTTTGCTCTGGACATTGCCAACTTCATTTTAAAGACAAAGCCTATTTAGTATCCTCATTAACTGTAATATAACACCAGTTAGGTTTTGTAAGACTTGGATTTAACGTTAGTTGTCTAGAAGAGAGTGCGTTTCCATTGTTGCTGCCACCAAATACGTTTGTTACGAAGATTTAACATCAACACTTCATAGAGAAATTCATTTTGTCCATCAGCTCAGTTCTGCCGTTTTAATAGGCCGCCATGCAATGTGTAAGTTAGGTTAATAGTGCAGGTATGTTGCATTTTATTTTGGGAGTTTTAGCTGTAACGTTAAAGTACTAACTGGGCAGGCATTCAAAACACTAATTTCGACAAAGATACATATACATTGTAATTGGTTTGCGTTCTGATCTTAATTTGTGATTCATTCTGCTCCTATGGGTTAAAACACTAGAAAAGCGCACCCGTCCTAATTTGCGTGTGTGTGATAACGTTAGCTCAAAGGAGGATTTTCTGAGTATGATGATGGCACAGTTTTTGTTTTGCAACTGAAGAAACACTGCGAGACTCTGAGCTGGATCTATATGTCAAAGCCACCGTCACATGTATTGTCTTTTGAGCCCATTAGATCAGCACATAACATTACAGCATCGCATCACGGACGGGTTTGTCGTGTCTATTGTGTTCTGACATTTTGAGATTTACGATTATATTAACCAACATTGGTGAGGCTGTGATATACCATAACGTTAAGTAAAATATACCATACGAATCGAAGCTGATCGACTCCTTTTTGTCGTCTGTTAATGGCCTTTAAACGTTAAACGCATGACTTCTTTCTATTAGCTGTGTGGATGATTAACATGGTGAGCCCGTCCAGTCCTGCATTGTTTGTTGTAGAGTATTTTTGTTAATGGCGTGAATGTCACAGCGGAACTATGATGCGAGCGACAAAGGTTCTGCACGAAAGGATCTTCGCTGCAACAGGAAGTTCTACATACGGAAGTTGTGTTTTCTTTGTGTATCCCGATTTATGGTTGTTTTATTTGGGAAAACACCATTTTAGTTTTATCATTTTGTGCTTTTTCACGCGGCAGTTTCACCGGTTTGGATTATGCATTGCTGGGTAAATGATAACTTGAATTGTTAGTGTTTTCCGATCGATGTAACCCTCGCGCTATTTTCATGAGTTTGCGAGGAAGCTCGATTGCATTAGTGCTAACGTTGGTGAAATTAACACACGGAAATCCTCTAAAGTGAGGACGTTACAGCCATGTTTAATTTCTTGCATTGTCGGTAGTAAGTCTTGTGTAAGTCTGTGTATGTGAAAAGTGCTTTTGGGTGGATAGGGAGGCTCGTGTGTAGTTTTGTAGCAGAAGATGCATTTTGGGAATTACTTTTGTATGATGTTAAACATGTTGGCTAATGAAAATGTCATTTTCTATTTTGGTAATTATGGCCCACTTAGCTGTTCGTTTTCCATGGGAGGAAAACTTAAATCTTATGCATTTAGTATTTTTTTTCATATCCTTATCAGATCTATTTTCTCCATTCATTACGCAGTAGCATAGTAATTTATCAGCTACAATTCCTAAGATTGTTTGCATACTGTTATTTAAATTTTTTATTTGATGATTAAAAAAGAACCAGGTATAACACTTCACAGACGTAATACACAGGCAGACATTACAACAACAACACTAGTAAAACACATGTCACGCCACAATATAAAACGGCACAACAATCAAGACGAGTGCAGACAATACAATCAACATTTAATAGCAGGCGGCTTGGCAGCTATGTCAACATGTTTCTTTCTTTCTTTCTTGGTCATAACGGATAAAAAAAAATTCATACTGAGGATGATTCAAGGTACTTCGTAACCTTTTATTTCAGGCCACGTTAACATGCTCAGTGAAACACTCAGTTTCAGATTTGTGGGCAGACTATTTCACTGTACTGCTGCACTGCAGTTTTACTGATTACTTAACTATTACTTCTGATTAACATTTACATGTTGAATCTGCTTATGTTTTTAAATCGCAGATCTCTGTCAAGGAGGTCAAAATCAGTACGGGGGATGGACGAGCAGAAATCAAACTGCGAAGAAAATGACTCAGGTAATTACTATTATAAATGTAAAGTGTTCTGCAGGAAGATAAATAAAATCACAATGTGCCTTTGCTCTGAAAGAGAAATGCACATTTACCAAAAGACAATTTTTAATTTGTAAACATAATGTATTAGAGGTGATTATAGCAGGTCATTTAATATGGATTTGGTGAAAGCCATTTATTCCCATTGTTTAAAGTAAGCTTTTCTTTTCTTTTTTTTAATTCTCTAGCTGATGACAATGCCCCTTCAAAGCAACTTGTCTCCTCTGAGGAAGAGTCCAAAGCCCTTTCTGCTGCTGAGGACGTGTCTGGTGCTACTGCAGCCTCGTCCAGCACTCCTTTGTAAGTTATTCTTCCGATCATGAATTATATTGTGCACACTGTTGTGGTCCTTATCCCAAGAAGCTGCTTATTGTAGGGATTGTTGTTTTGAACAATGTCGTTTGTGACTGTACAGAGAGAGCGTTCAAGCTTGTGCGCTTTGTAACTGTGTGGAGCGGAGCCTGCATGGACAGCGGGAACTGAGACACTTTGGGCCATCTTCTGAGCGGCCGACCCTCAAGCCATCAGCTTCACAACTGCCACAGCCTGGAAATGATGACCTGTCTTCCATTGGATTTTCCGATTCCCCCTGTCTGGCATCACTCTTTGAGGACTCAGGTTGAACACAAAATATTATGCTAATATATTTTGTTTGTGTACAGGAAATACTTGCTTTTATAAATGAATTATATTATAGATTCCATCCCTTAGAAATACAGCACACAGATGTAGAATTGAAGTTTGGTAAGACATTTTTACTGATGCTGTGCTTTATATTGAACAGGGGGATGTTTGGTTCATTACTGGTGTGCGGTGTGGTCGGAGGGAGTAAAGCGGATGGAAAATGAGGAGCTGGAGAACGTGGATAAGGCCGTTATCTCAGGGACACAGCGGGTAAGTGCACTGTCCGTAGACTTGGATCAGGTGGCATCGGGTAAGAAAAAAGGGATTAATAGGCTTCCTTCACAAAATCTTACTTATTACCATTGGTTTGTTCCAGCTTTGCGAATACTGCAAAAGGCTGGGCGCAACCATTCGATGCCATGCTGAGGGCTGCTCACGGTTCTACCACTTCCCCTGCTCGGCAGCCAGTGGATCCTTCCAGTCCATGAAGCAGTTGGTCCTCCTCTGTCCAGAGCACATAGACAAGGCAGAAGAGTTGGGTAAGACAACCAGACATCTTTGTCAAAATTGTGATGTCATTACTTAAGGCATGCTCACAGTAAGGCTTGCGCTATGCACACAGAAAACGTGTGCTCTGTACTAATTTTGATTTTATTGACTGTGGAGTGTACATTTTTTACATGTTTATGCTCTTTGTTGTCATAAAATGTCAACTCCCTGCATAGCTTGATATGCATATGCCACTATAGCGATGAGGACTGGCGGGTTAAATCAGCCGTCCTATACACAGAGTATGCCAGGCAGACACACAGCTGACAACCTCACAGGTGCATGTGGTGCAGACAGGCTTAGACCTACAGTCCACAGACATTGAAGAGTTGTTTCGTTTGCACGGACCTGCAAGCGGTTCCAGGAAAGTGGCAGACACACACACACACACACACACACACTCACACACACACACACAGGGTTTCCTGCAGAAAATTTGTTAGTTAAGGTGGTAGGGTGGGGATTGCCGTCAGACGGGGCAATGCCCTATTGACTGACTGTCAGTCAGTCAATAGGGCATAGTGAACATAGTGGTGCCTGCCTGTAACAGAGGAAGTCTATAACGTTAACCCATACCGTGCAGCTTTCACCTCGCCGTTATATATGCTGTCTGCGTGGAGTTTTGAAAAGTGTAAACACACTTGCAACCGCTTTACCGGCATTGCCGTGACTCACTGTGACTTTAACAAAGTCAACGTTTTTTCGCTCCGTCGGCACCACAGCTCTGTGTGTGTGTCGGCAGTCGGAGCTCCGCTCTCTGTCAAGATGCAGAGACGTCAGATATGCTCACACTTATGCGCTCTCAGGTACCGGAATTTGGCACAGTTTGATTTAGTAGACACTAAAGTAGTAACCTACCGAAGTTATTTGTTCGGTACCCAACCCTAGTAATGAGGGCACGTAACGTGAAGTAACATGGCATTTTATTTTGTTTGAGTTTTAACTTGTCCAGTGGGGCAAGTAAATTTCTCTTCCACTTGCCCTACCAAAAAAATCCACTTGTCCTGGACAAGCCTTAAAGTTGAGCCCTGTCACATATTTAAAGATTGTAAAAACTGATTTATTTTCCAATTCATGGCATGTTTTTTTGTTGAGTTCTACAGAGAAGGGAGACTGGCATTGGTCACGGTTTGGAATGAAAAGGAGAAAACAGGACAGAGTAACACGGCGGATTTTTTTTTTTTTAACGACGTAGTTAAGGCGGCAGGCATGTCTTGCTTAGGCGGCCACCTAAGCTGCAAAGTGCTACGGGAAACCCTGATGTACATATATAATTTATTTGTTTTACAGCAGGTGAGGAGGCTTGGTGTGCAGTGTGTGACTCCGCGGGGGAGCTCATAGACTTGCTGTTCTGTACGGGTTGTGGCCAACATTATCATGCGGCCTGTCTGGAGATTGGCGCCACGCCCATTCAGCGGGCAGGATGGCAGTGCCCGGAGTGTAAAGTGTGCCAGACTTGCAGGTGAGTCAAAGTGCACCCTATACTAGTGAATCAAATGTAGTGCCTGACCTTTGTCCAACTTTACCTATGCTTTAGTTCCAATTTTTAAGAGTAACGTCTTTATTCTTTATTTTCTTAGACAACCAGGAGAAGACTCCATGATGTTAGTATGCGATGCCTGTGATAAGGGCTACCATACCTTCTGTCTCCAGCCACCCATGGATTCTCTTCCCTCTGACCCATGGAAATGCAGAGTAAGTCACGTTTGTCTTTCACCTCAGTACAAAGAGATACCCTTATCCCAGAAACTTATTGTGAGAGCAAGTTCACCTACTTTTTAGAAATTGAATATTCCTGTCAGAAAAAGTTTTGAGTTATCAGGATATTTAAAAGAGAGCTTTTTCATGTGCTTCTTTGTTCATTTGGTTTACATTTAACCCCCATTATCCATATTTTGTCAGAGGTGTCGTGTATGTACCGAGTGTGGTGTCCGTGGACTGGTGCTTCCAGGTTCGGCCCAGTGGTTTGACAACTACACCGTGTGTGAGGGCTGCCAGCGTCATCGCAGCTCTATGTGTGGCGTGTGCAGCAAAGCTGCCAACCCATCTGTCCCTCTGCAGTGCTGCAGCATATGCCACAGGTTAGTTTGACGGAGAAGTGCAATAGCAATTCTTTTGAGGTAGCTATCATATGTGGGATTGTTACTCTATTGTCATAACATATTTCTTGATGATCTCTTTATTGTCTTAGGTGTGTGCACAGTGAGTGTGCTTTACCGGGGGAGCTTCCAGAAACCAGGTGCATTTGCAGGCTTTGCAAGGAGGATCAGCAGCAGCAGCCTGTCACTCAACCATACATAGCAGAGATACAAACGAGAGAGGCGTCTGAGGAGACTGAAGGACACATGGATTTGACGGAGATGACAATCCAAACGGATGCACACATGGTGACAGAAGCGCAAACAGATTTATCAGAGGTGACACCAGGACAGAAAAGCACATCAGAGATGGGTCAGGCTGAGGCCACGACTGACAAAGAGACACCCATGGACTTGGGTAAGTCTGAGTCGGACAAAACATAATACAAAGCTTGCGAGACATGCCAGTCGTGTTTTATTGGACTAGTAAAATAATGCAACTTGTTTATGTTGACTGGACCTTGGCCCATAAAAACCACCTCTTTCTCTATCTTGGTTCTAAATGTAGCACTTGAAGTCGATCAGCATATTTGATGAAGTTGATGTACTTGCATGATTCTTGCAATTTTTGGTTTGTATCCCCATGGTTGAATGCACTTATTGTAAGTGCTTTGGATAAGACGTCAGCTAAATAAATGTAATGTAATTTATGTCTGAGATGTGCCTTTGAAAGTGAACTACTTTTGACTTTAGGGGTGGAGTCTGCAGTTGTTGAGACAACAGACGGAGAGAAAATCATGGAGGACGAGCTGCAGGTAGCAACAGAAAGATTGACTTCTGAGGCGCCAGCTGCTCCACTTGAGTCCACAGGTAACTTGGAACACATTGTAGACATATTTTTATCATGGTGTGCCGTAACTAATGATATATTTATAAATGTTTACACTAATAACCACACATTCCTTAATCTTATTTGTAGAATGTGCAACAAAAGAACAGAGAGCCTCTTGTCTACCTGTTGATGAAGAGAAAGCAGAAGAGGCAGTCACCCAGGTGACTCAAGCAACCCCTTCCCAGGACCACACAGCGGAGACACAGTCTGACAACCCTGAAGCAGAACCAACACCGGTGTCACAGCAGGGCCCTGAAAATATGGAGGAGGAGAAGCAGGAGGCCACTCCCTCGGTGGAACAAGAAGTATCACCAGAGCCATTGAACAATGGCTCTGATGGCACAGAACTATTCAGTAAGGATCCACAGAAGTTACCAGCTTCTCCTTCCTCTGTGGACAAAACGGAGCATTTGCCCTTGGATAATCGGCAGGAAAGAAGTTCATGCCAGGACCCCCAGTCTCCTTCTCCTCTTTCTTTATCTGTAGACACACAAGAGGCCCTCTCTTCTATGGAAATGGAGGGGAGGTTACTACCTCACTCTGAGGAGGAGGATGATGATGAAGAAGAGTATGATGAGCAAATGAAAGGAGGCCTTAATGAGGACATAAAGCAGGAACTGCAGGAGCAAGAGGTTAAGCGGGAATTGCTGCTGGACGAGATGTCCAATATGAGCCATGGAGATGAGAGCAGCAGTGGCTTTCTGGGCTCTCCAGGAGAAGCAGATCCTCAGCTCTCCATGGAGTTTGGCCTTGTACCTGCTGGCCGCTCACACACCGATAACCTGCTCACTGAGACTGATGACTCGCTTCCCTTTGAACCCTTCAGAAGCGACAGAGAGAAGGCAAAACGCAGAGGATCCCCAGGCCGCTCACGGGTCAAACAGGTGAAGTCACCATGTACAAGTTGGTCTATGTTTATTAAGTGAATTTTGCTTGAACAGCTGACATTTTGGTTTTGACTCTTGTTGTTTTTAAGATGTCATTGTCACAACGCAACTTGACATTTAAATGTTTTTTCCTCGGCTTGTAGGGGCGAAGCAATAGTTTTCCTGGGAAGCGTAGACCTCGAGGGGGTGGTGGTGGAGGGAGAGGGCGTGGTGGGAGGTCACGCCTCAAAGCCATGGCCTCCTGCATTGATGCTTTCTTGGTGAGCTGTACTTTACACCCCATACAGATGTTCTTTGATATTCTTTCACTTTTGTAATGTAGTCATATTTACTCTTTATAATTTGTCATTTCATGACATATTTTGGCACGTTTGTAACCGTTTATCCCCTTGTTCACAGCTAAGCATGGCCACAGACACTGGACTAAGTAAGGAGGAAGAAGATGAGGAAGATGACACCATGCAGAACACAGTAGTTCTTTTCTCAAACACCGATAAATTTGTCCTCCTCCAGGTACAGCTCTAGTTGTAGTTTGACATTTTGAATTACTTTGGGGTACAACTACAGTTTTCACTTTCAAATGCAACACAAATACTCTTTGTTTCCTCTCATTGTTTCCTCTCACTTTCTCTCCTTTGTTTTAGGATATGTGTGTTGTGTGCGGCAGTTTTGGAAAGGGTGCGGAGGGGCAGTTGTTGGCTTGTGCTCAGTGTGCCCAGTGTTACCATCCTTACTGTGTGAACAGCAAAGTAAGCACAGTGTTATCCTTTGATATATTTTTTTATTCATCACTGTATTTTTCAAAAAAATTTAGATAGACTAAACCTGATATCTTTTGTAGATCACCAAGACGATGCTCCGTAAGGGCTGGCGCTGTTTGGAATGTATTGTGTGTGAGATGTGTGGAAAGGCTTCGGACCCCTCCCGTTTGCTGCTCTGTGATGACTGTGATGTCAGCTATCACACCTACTGCTTGGACCCGCCCCTGCACAATGTTCCCAAGGGTGGTTGGAAGTGCAAATGGTAAAGAAAATGTAAACTTAGGAGCACAGTACTTCATTCAGCCTTGTAGCTTTGAATGGGGTCAAATGGAAATGAATACATGTCAATTTGCATATTATGTAAAACACTCATGCCTCAGCTCTGCATTAGCAACTCAGAAGCCCATCCCTCTGCCACTTGCTTCTGTGGCAACAGAACATTTTTTGTACCACTCAAATTGGCATCTGTATTTTTTTTAAATCTTGCATATTAGCTGTATATTTGTTACAGAGTGCTTCACTGCTTCTGTGCAGGTGTGTGTGCTGTGTGCAGTGTGGTTCTAACTCCCCGGGTTTCCACTGTGAGTGGCAGAACAACTACACCCACTGTGGCCCCTGTGCCAGCCTGGTCACTTGTCCAGTATGCAGAGAGAACTTCATGGAGGAGGAGCTGCTGCTGCAGTGTCAGTACTGCGATCGGTAGGTGCTGCTCATTAGAACTGTACATGCACACACCAGACACAGAAACTGAGGTATTCATGAGACTGCAGCTAATGAAGACGAGCGAGGAATGGGTTCTTCATGTATTTTTCATTTCATGAATTATTCCATAACATCTTTGATTTGCGCTGTGATTTGTTATAAGTATGTGTATCAGTGTATTTCTGTGCGCCTGTGCAGATGGGTCCATGCTGTCTGTGAGAGTCTGTACACAGAGGATGAGGTGGAACAAGCTTCCGATGAGGGCTTTGCATGCACATCCTGCACTGCATATGTTCCAAAACCTGTGGGTAAGTCCCAGAATGACGCTATTTTAAAACTGACGACACAGAAGACTATGGTTTAGAAAAAAAAAAACACAGTATATTCTCATATTTACTGATGAAATGATTTTCTTTTGCTTTTTCTACCTGCTTTTTGGCTTTGTTCACAGTAGTAGAGTCAGCCATTATGGCTTCAATAAAGATCAAAGAGCCAGGTTAGTGGATTGTTGCTTTTTCATGTTTGTTATGACAAGCACATTACGCATGGTCATCTTTGGTTTTTGTTCTGTAAGTCATTCATATTTGCAAATGTCACTTTGCAGAACCCCAGTTCTACCGGTTGGAGGGTGTGTGGCTGACGGAGTCGGGTATGTCCCTGCTTCGCAGCATCTCTATGTCTCCCCTGCACAAGAGACGGCAGCGTCGCTCCCGTCTCGGCACTCTGTGTTGTGAAGGAGGTCCTGATGGAATGGATCTGAGGGAGGTTGAAGAAGGGGAGGATGGAAAAGGTTTGCACACTTTCTGCTTATCCAGTGGTGTATTCACAATATTCTGGGGTGTCTTGCTCCTCTTTAATGTAAGACTTTGTGCAAATTCAATGTTGTCTTGTATATCTAGGCTGTGGGGAGCCCATGGAATGTGAATCCAAGATGGAGAACCCGGGGAGCCCTGACAGAGAAGGTGGCGCAGATGGAGGTACTGAAGGCATGGCTGACTGCGAGGGTCTCAAAGGAGGAGCAGAGGAGACAGAGGATAGCAAAAAAAGAAAACGGAAACCTTACAGGCCTGGTAAGCTACCCAGAATTTCACAAAACAACTTGTAACATCCACAAAGTTCGCCTGAGCATCCACAAAATATTAACAAACTTTTATTTACAAATTGTACTAGGAATTGGAGGTTTCATGGTGCGACAAAGGAAGTGTCACACACGGATGAAGAAAGAATTTTTTGCCCAGCTGGCTGGAGAGACTACGTTAGATGGACAGCCAATAGAGCGAACCATTGACGAAGGTTAGTGACAACAGTAGTCATTTCATCCAATATTAAAATGTTATGATAAAATAATTTCAGAATTCAGGAAGTAGAAATGACTAAATAGAGGGGATGTTCAGTTGCTTTACTTAGGAAAATCGTACCAGTTGTTGAACATGGGACATCCTTTTAGATGGACATTAGCTTTGCATGAAAAAAAGCCCACTTCATTAACACAGCGGGGGTGCCAATGTAGAGGGATCGGGCAAAAAAAGCAGGCTCATCCAGAAAAAAAGTTGATCCTGGCGTAACTTTTGCCATAATGCCTTGTGATCTACCTAGGCGCTGAAGCAGCACGCCCCCACCAATGCAACCCCTTGCATTTTTTTTAACACGTGGCTGTGTTTGGTCTGAACCATCCTGAATTAATCCTAGGGAAGGGGCAGCGTCGCTGCATTTGTATTTATGATTAATGTAAATTTGGGAAACTGAATTGCATGGTTATATATGTGTAGGACCTCACCCTGACACAGATAACATAATGGATCCTAAACCAGTGGAGGGCGAGGAACAGGCCAAGAAACGTCGGGGACGGAAGAAGAGCAAACTTGAGGACATGTTTCCAGCTTATCTACAGGTTTCAAGTCTCTCTATGCCCCATGCTTTAAACATTACTAAACTTATGGTATCCAGGGACATAGTGTTTATATCTAAAATGTTTGTAATTCGTTGCAGGAGGCTTTCTTTGGGAAGACGCTAATAGACTTGAGTAAGAAAGCTGTGATGATACCCCCAGGGCAGAGGCCAGGTGCATGTCTTATCCGACCTTCATTACCAGCTACATCAGGGGTCAAAACTACTGCCCCAGAGAGTAAGAACACTAACTTGACCCATGATTCATGAAAACTGTGCAAATTATTTGTGACACTGGGTGTGGAAAAGGTTAGTACCTTTTTGACCTTTGTACTTCTCTCACTAGCTGAGGATCGTGTGGTGAAAGATAATTTTCCTCTCAAGCAAGAGGGGGGTGAGGCCCCCCAGGCTCAGGGAGAAGGTGCAGGTATGTGTGTGTTTGGTGGTGTTGCTACTGGTTTCTTGTTATTGTCTTGAGGTAATTGCAGGTTAGTTTAAAATGATATATTTTTAGGGGTTTCTGCACCATCCTCATCGCTGAGGGACCAGGCGTTGACTGATCCTCATGACTCTGATGCAGAAAAAAGTGAAGGTAGTCCCCTGAGAGGATACTGTGGTCTATACAGTATGCAACATTAAATTAGGGAAACATTTAATACCTGATGTTAGCGTCATACCTTACATGCTGTTGTCCTTGCGTCACAGGTCTTCCGCAAGGGGTGGAGAGTCAAGACTCTGAGCAGTTCTTCAGAAAGGTTCTGGGAGTGTCAGACGGCTCCTCTTTGGGGGGCATGAAGCCCATCTTGGAGGGCAGTAAGGGAGAACTCAATCGTAGCGCTCTGCCGCAGAGAGCTCTCCTCTCAGGTGTGTACAAGGGCATGTCTGCAGATGATCACATCATTAAAACCTTTTTGGATTTCAAAACCGTATTTGTTGTATAATTGAGGACTTTGCAAGTAAGTTAAAGTAAAGTTTGGCTTGGGATTCAAACATAGCAAATCTCTTCCAGGGTCCCTGCCCTCAGCTGGAATGATGGATGCCTTTCCTGGCCTCTCTCAGTCACCGTTCTTTGATATGCGGTAGGACCAATACTGAATTGCCTAGTGCAATTTTATTTTACAACAATCTGTAGTATGTAGCTCTGCACCAACTCATGATGTAGATCTTAGTGTAAAAGCATACACATGATTTTTTTTTTTCCAATGTTGTTGACACATGTAAGCCTTTAGTTTAATATAAGACAATAACCTCTCATATGGTGTACAGGGACCGAGGAGGACTGTTCAGTCCAGAAGGGGGTGAGGAAAGCCCCTGGGCAACTCCTTCCACCCCAGCAACCCCCTCCTCCCCACCGACCCCCACTGAGGCAGAAGGCGATGGGCTGTCCTACAACCAGCGCAGTCTCCAGCGCTGGGAGAAAGATGAGGAGCTGGGAGAACTCTCAACCATTTCCCCTGTGCTTTATGCCAACACCAACTTTCCAACTCTCAAACAGGACTACCCAGGTAAGTGTGGGAGAAATGCCATACTAATATTGTACAAACTATTATTAGACCAAACAGACCTAATGCTTTTTTAAAGTAAGGTTTATATTTCTTAGATATTGAGCAGCTGTTGAATGTTTCTCCTGTCACAGACTGGGCTAGTCGCTGTAAGCAAATCATGAAGGTCTGGAGGAAGGTGTCCGCTGCTGACAAGGTTCCATACCTGGTAGGTAATATAAATTAAGGATTAATTTATATTAACTCAACAATTATTTCCTGCAGTTCTCTTGTAACACATATTTCTAAAATGTAGTCAATGACACCAGATTCCTACAATTCTGTGTTTGAATTCTCCCTAGTTGCGTATGGTTCCCTCACTTCTATGCAAAAAGCCACAAGTGAAAACTGACTAAACACAGAAATATAGGAAACTGTTAAACTGTAAATTTGAAATGCGTAGTGGGTACAGTGAAAACATAACCCTATGAAATGAGACACCACTTGGTTACGTCATCATACATCGTCGCTAGCTGGCTGCCATGGAGTCCATTCAAGGCTAGTCGGAGAAATGCGGGACTGTTTCAGCAATGTAACGTTAGCGTAGCAAACTAGCGTTTTTTTTTTTTTTTTTAAATGTTTCAATTAAGAACATGGTTGCAAATATATATGTACAGGACTGTGTAGAGCACAAAACAAGACTGTCAGGATTTTTGAATCAATTATTTAAGCTGAAAATACTTACATTTGTGAGACTCTGGGTACCCCTTGGTTTCAAGTAAGCTAGTGAACATACTTGGTTTTAAGGGGTATCTACCCCTTCCCCTTAGCGCTACCCCTCCATCAAAACAAGAATTGGGATAGCCCTTACACTCACGTGAACATGCAAAACTAAGGGGAAGGGGTAAGACAGAGAATTGGGATTCCTACATGCATGTATGATGTTTCTGCAATTAAACAAAAAAAATTGTTTATTCAGACCTCAAATTACATTTTAAATTCTTCCTAATATTCTTTTTCTTATCTAATTCATTTCTGCAGCAAAAGGCCAAAGATAACCGAGCAGCTCAGAGGATCAACAAGGCGCAGAAGGTGATTAAAGCAGCAGCATCCTTTTTGTAAAGTCAAGGTGTATGAAAGGTTGGGTACCTTTCATTGGAGTCATGGTGCGTGATTGTTCATGCTTCCTCTGTACTCTCCTCTTTTCTTCCCACAGCAGGCAGAAAGTCAGGTGTGCAGGCCAGTCAAGACAGAGGGAGTGCGTGTGAAGACAGAACGCCCCAGTTTACACCTCCAGATCCCTCCACCTTCAGGCTCTACGTCAATCTCTTCCCAGCCCAGCTCTGCAGAAAGCCCATTTCCCTTCCCTCCAGATTCAGGATCATCCTCTGTCTTTTTCTCAGATGGACCTGTTAAGACGCCGGGATCAGCTGAAATCCGGACAGATCCCTTGGCCATGCTTCCTCCTCAGTCTCCCCATTCTCACTCTCACCCAAACACACCCTTCTCCCATGCTGGGGCCAGCCCCTTACAGGCCTCTTCCTCAGGTTATTCCGCTTCCGGCCCACAGGGTCCTCCTCAGGGACGGCCAGCCAGTCTTGGCCCCTTTGACATGCAACCAGGAACTCCTGGAACCCCCAGACGGGCTCAGCAGGTTGACCCCTACTTCAGATCACAGCTGCAGCAGCAACAGGGTCATCAATCACAGCAAGGCTCTCAGGAGTCCCTAGGTCCTCCAGAAAGTCCTCATTCAAGAGGCGCAGGGCTTGGGGAGTCGCCCATCTTCTCGCCACCCCACAATACCCACTATGGAGACCCTTACAGAACCCAGCAAGGGATGGGACGGCCAGAGTATGGTTTATCCCCATCACCCTCTGCAGTAGCTTCCTCACCTGCAAGCACAGGGCAGTACAGGGCTGAAATGAGTGCACCTTCTCCACGCTCCTCTGCAGTTGGAAGACCTGATCTATCCACTGGCTCTCCTGCTGGGATGCTGGAGTCTGGAGATGGTTTATTCAAGGCACCTATGACACCACGAATGCACCAAGGGGAAGGTGGGGCACTTCATCCTGGAGCTTCCCCTAGCCACCACTCTGAAGGCTACAGGCAGTCTCCCTCCCACCCTTTCTCTGACCCCCACAGTCAGCCACCACTGACTCCCAGGCCGCAGTCAGGTGACAATTGTTCTCTTGGACCCCAGAGACACCCTGTAGCTCAACAGGAACTATGCCCTAGAGTGCCCTCCAGCCCACAGTCCCAGGGCAGCTCTCAGTCTCCCCACACTCCTGGTTGCCTCTCCAATGATGCTTACTCTGTCCATTCTCCTGCTACCCCTCGTTTCCAATCCCCAGACCCTTGTTCTCAGCCACCTTCAAGGCCACAATCTAGAGACCCTTTTGCTACTATCCACAAACCCCCTCGCCCCCCTTCTGTTGCCCCAGAGGGAACTGCAAGTTACAAAAGCTCACCTCATCCTAATCAGCCACCTCCATCCCATCCCACCAACAGTTCTATAGGGGATCCTCTCTCTGGTAAACCGTCAGCACCTCCTACCTTCAGCTGCAGCCCTAGCACGGGAGGCTTCCAAATAACCCAACAGCAGAATCAGATGTTACAGGGTCATCTTCAGCAACAACAGCCACAAACTCAGCAGACTATCGGGGCAGACAGCTTCAGCTCCAGGGTGCCAGCTCTTTCTGGATCTCAAGAACTTCCAGCTGTCCGCCCTCCAGACACACCTCTTCAGCCAGCTTTGCCAGGCACTCAAGAAATGCCTGATATTTCAGCAGTGCAGGACCCTGCATTAGTAGGCCTTAGCCCTTCTGAGCTAGAGAAGCACCGACAGGTATCAACGTATTAGCCAGTAAACAAGCAGTCATGCTATGCACCTCCTAGACGTTTTTTTAACAGTGCTTCTTATGTTGTTGTTTTTTTAGCGACTGAGACTGAGGGAATTCTTAATCAGACAACAAATGCAGAGAAATTCCATTAGACAAGAGAAGGAGGCTGCTGCTGCTGGCAGTGCATCCCCTGGCTGGTCTGGAGGAGAGATGGGAGCCTTTCAACAAGACAAGGCCCACAGAGCACCACCACCTTATCCACAGGTACAGGCCATAGACCTTACAAATGTAACGTCTTTACACAGTGTGATGTAGCAATTAGGAAGATGTCTTTGTATGGCATCTATCTATACATTGCAAGGATTTCAAACTTGACAGATGTCTTGCTACGGGCACGAGTAAGTGCAGTGCCAAGTTTGACGTTGTTTGGATTAGAAATGCAAAAGATATCGTTAAATATATATCCGTAAAAGAAGTGTTACTGCCTTTGACTCTTCCTGCTTCCAACGTTAGCTACATGATTGCTGGATATACCAAACTAACTTTTCTTCACTTTCCTGGAGCACGAACGGATAGCTGAAAGGAACATCGAGACGGTTGTGTGGAATAAGGTTGGCGAAAAAAAGGCCCTACGCTTTTCAGTGTCTATTTTTTTTCGCTAAGAGGAAACTCAACAAAAAGCCGTTTGCCAACACTAAATATCAAACAAAAGCCAGACACTATATAGTATTAAGTTGCTGTGAGATGTAGCCTACATTCACCACTTCTAACCAGAGGCAGAATATAAAGTAATCTCAGAGATTATTCCTTCACAGAGCTGAACTGGGCAGACACAGCGCTTTTCATCAGACTCACCCCGGGTTAATTAAGTATACTGCTAACTAATAATATTACCGTCGCCAAAATACCCACGCAAATCAAATCCCCTACTTCCCCGTTAACTGTCAAGCCACTAACCCTGTATGGAAATTAACACCTCTGCTGAAATGTTAAATTCGTTAACGATCATACGACACGAGACATATCTTTCTCTCGCTCTCTCGCTCTCTCTCTCTCTCTCTCTCTCTGTGCACACACAGTCTGGTTCTGGTGGTTGAGCTCTCATAACGGGCCAGCTGGGTAGCATACTGCCATGAGGCTAATGTCTGATTACTCCACATTGTGATATTTTGTGATTACATTCTGAATCTGCAACGTTCTCGGTCAGGTAAATCAGTAAGTTAGTAGTAGGGTATACAGGGGAGTAGCATATGAAGTGGTTTGGGGTCCTTCTGTAAGTAATGTTGGGGTACAATTTGGTTTTGATGAATTCTATAAGCAGCAATACCACAGGCCAAGCAATCGGCCCATTCCAAACAGGCACATTTTCAATGGGCACTGCACTAGTCTCTACAATCCCAGAAAATACCTGGTCTGTTGAAAAGTTCCTGAAAAAAAACTTTTGCAATGTGCATCTCAGATCACATTCTCTTTTAAAGATTATTTTTTGGCCATTTTCGGCCTTTATTTTTGACAGGACAGATGAAGACGTGAAAGGGGAGAGAGAGGGGGAACGACATGCAGCAAAGGGCCGCAGGTCGGAGTCGAATCCGGGCCCGCTGCGTCGAGGAGTAAACCTCCATATATGGGCACCCCCTCTACCAACTGAGCTATCCGGGCGCCCTCAGATCACTATGACCACTACTACTGTCATCAACATTGTGCCAAAATATATACAATAACGCCGCCGTCAGTGGGCTTATTTGCTAACGTTAGTTAACGTTACCTCTGATAAAGAAAAATCGAGCAAATAGACGGTAATTCCGTAACCCGAAAACAGGTGATTTGACGTCCTTATCATTTAACGTACAGTTTAGCAACGAAACACAATGCATAGTGAACATTACTACGTTTTTTAATTTGGCAGTATGCACCCCCACTAACCTGGAAAAAGTTTTAACATTAATACAGCGTGTCGGGGGGAATACAACGTCTCCTGCAGCGGGGAGTCAAAGGCAGAGCGGCCGCAGCTTTTGCTAACATTAGCTTCTTGTCTCATCTGGGGTCTGATAAACAGTGAATTCATCAAATTCAGTGTCCATAACGCTATATTCCAGTATACTGTAGCTGTCATATTTCACGGGACCCGCGAGAGTGCAGTTTTCATGCCGAGGTGTTCATTGCGATTTGTCACTCTGCCTGAGAAACTGCTATACTCGTGCTGTTGTTTATTTGGTTGCCATGACTTTGCGAGTGATGACGTCCTGTCACTGTTCCTGTTGCTCACCCTCAAAGGGGAGAGGAGAGTGGATGACCGTCCGCTTGACTTCAGCAGAGCAGACGACTCTGCAGAGTCGTGTAAATCACGACTTCATGACTTTTGGATATTGTAATATGAATAGTTGTCTTTTCCTGGTTTTAAAGGCTACATTACAGTAAAGTGATGTACTTTTCTAAACTTACCAGACTGTTCTAGCTGTTGTATGTTTTCCTTTACCAACTTAAGTCATTGTATCCACGTTACTGATGATTACTTATCAAAAATCTCATTGTGTTAATATTTTAAAGTGTGAAAGCACCATTTCTCAACCCGACAATTTCGCCACAATATCAATATCGAGGTATTTAGTTGAAAAATATTGTGATATTTGAATTTCTCCATATCGCCCAGCTCTAAGCTAAAGGAGCGGTGGCAACAATTTTGTTATGGTGGTGAGCCGCTGCTGAATGTACAGTGGCTTGCATAAGTTTACACACCCATGCTAAAGTTGACTGAAACGAGGAATAAAAAAAAAACATCTTTTGGAAATTGATCTTAATGCCTTAATTAAAAAAATAGGAAAAATCCAAACTTTAAGGACACCAATTTTCTTTGTGAATGAATAATGTATCGTAAATAAATAAATGTTCTTCCTTAAAATACAGGGGGCATAAGTATACACACCCCTATGTTAAATTTTCATAGAGGCAGGCAGATTTTTATTTTTAAAGGCCAGTTATTTCATGGATCCAGGATACTATGCATCCTGATAAAGTTCCCTTGGCCTTTGAAATTGAAATAGCCCCACATCATCACATACCCTTCACCATATCTCACGTGTGTATACTTATGGCCCTTGTATTTTAACATTTATTTATTTACGATACATTATTCATTCACAAAGAAAATTGGTGTCCTTAAAGGTTGGATTAAGATCAATTTCCAAATTGTTTTTTTTATTCCTCTTTTTTAGTCAATTTTAGCATGGGTGTGTAAACTTATGCAAGCCACTGTATATAGCGGAAACACTGGCGTGTGGATGAAGCAAATTGTAAAGAGCTTTGGATAAAAGCGCTGTATAAATGCAACAGTTTATTACAAATGAAAGGAATGTTACATTTGCCTCTTTTTGCGGTTATTACTTCCTTAGGATCGTGTTGCTGCAACTACTGCTGGACCCCAGGCTTCTGTTGCAGGGAAGATGCCCATGGCTGTTGGAGGTATGGAGGACAAGCTCATTCGCCCACCACCTGCAGGAACCCCTGCCATTATGGATCCTAGTGCACTAAGGTAACCACGTCATAGAAGTAGATTCACAATTGTCGAGAAATAATAAGACTTGGTTCCCCTTACCCAATGAGAAATGTTTCCCCACTGTTTGAATAATCAAACACAAGACATTTCAGCGTCTGGTCATTTTGACCGGTTACAATTATAGCACATTTGTAGCTGTATACATATCCGAATAAAAACACATTTTTCTTTTGTGTGTGTTTCTGTCCTTCAGGCCACCAGGGCCCACCAGACCTCAGGGCGTGTTTGCCCGTCCACCCTTCCCTCCTCAGTGGCAAGGCCAGGCTCCAGGTCCAAGGAGGTTCCCCCAGCCTGGCATGGAGGCCATGGGCTTAAGGCCCAATCTTAACCCTGCTGTCAACATCCAGGGTATGGAAGGCATGGGTAACCCTCATGCCATGATACCAGGAAATGGAGGAGAGACCATGCAGCCAATGGGTCAAGGACCCCCACCACAATTCATTGAATTGAGACACAACTCACAGAGGCTACCCCTACGACCTCAGTTTATGCCCCGTGGACCCCAGCCCAGACAACGTCTCTTTGTCCCACAGCAAGAGATGGCAGCACCTTATGTTCAACAACATCCCATAGCTCAAGCTGGAGGCATTCAAACAGAGGGGGGCAGCAACTCGCAGCTAGGGTTACAGCAGGGTGGACTTTCGGTTTTACTGCCTCAGCAGTCTACAGGCCCAGTAAGACAACAGTCCCATCTGCAGCCCCAGGCAGCTTCTTCCACTCCAAACATTCCTAGCAGTGAGCAGCATCAGCTTCGACAACCAAGCCTAGTCTCACAGTCCCAGCCTGCCACGGCAGAAAATAGTGAGGAACTGCCAGAGCCTGACCTTGAGGAGCTTGGGGATGCCCCAGGGGATGGAGGTGTGGAGGATGAGGACGATTTGGCTCTAGACTTGGACCCTGACAAAGGAGATGATGACTTAGGCAACCTGGACAACCTTGAAACCAATGATCCACATCTAGACGACTTGCTTAACAGTGATGAGTTTGACTTGCTGGCTTACACCGACCCTGAACTGGACCAAGGAGACCCTAAAGATGTCTTCTCAGACCAGCTGCGGTTGGTGGAAGCAGAAAGTGAAGCACCTTCATCTTCCTCTGGATCTGCGCTTGTTAAAGTGGAAGGAAAAGCTAAGCTGGAGCCAGGGCAGAAGTCTCTCACAACAGCCCCTGCCACTAAAAGGGGGTCTGCTACCCAACTGCTACCCTCTGCACAAACTGTTGACACCTCCAAGGTCAAAGTAGAGGACAGAGGGCTGACTCAGCTGCATCCAGGACAGACTGTGGTGAAAGATGAAATAGGAGAGGCTGTGTCAATGCTTCTTGGTGGGACCACACCATCAGCCAAGCCTGCACAACCAGAAAACCAGTCAGCTTCACTTAGTTCTGTTCGATTAGGGGGACTTCCCTACCCCCTGCCAGGTCAAGCTGATGAATTGCCTTTTCCTCCAGCTGCTCCACATGCAGATATTGGTGAGGATCCGCTGGGACTGCCTGATGTAGGGGGACAGCACTCCCCTGCTGTAGATTTAGCAAAGGTAGAGAGCTCTTTAGATGGTGAACTGCCCCTTCTAATACAGGATCTGCTGGAGCATGAGAAAAAGGAACTACAGAAGCAGCAGCAACAGCAACAGCTCAGTTCCCTCCACCAGGCAGGCATGGCACCTAATTTTCCTGGCCTCTCAGGCCAACAGCCGAATCCACAGGCACCTGGACAGATAATGCTGCCAAACCACCATCGTCCACCACCACAAGGAATGATGGCTCAGCCAGGGATGGTACACCGTGCTCCACACATGTTGCAACATCAGCAGCAGCAGCAAAGGCTTATGGGAACTGGAATGGCACCTCCACCTCACATGAACATGGCCCAGCAGCAAGCCATGGTTAGGATGGGGCAGCCAGGGATCCATACAGGTGTCAGTCATCCACCGCAGCCAGTGGTGAAACCACCTCTGGCCAACAACTTCTTCCCAGATAAAGGTAAGCGCTGTGGCTTGTCACTGTTGTCACAAGCCGGCTCACAGCCTGTGGCAAAGAATGAGGAGACAACAAGTATAGGCCAATCAAGATATTTATTGTAAATCAAAACAATTAACTTTAAACAAAGAAAAAGGAATGAAGTATGAGAATGTCATAATGTAAGGTGTATGTCAAGTGCATGAATGAGTAAATCTGTGTGTGTGTGTGTGTGTGTGTGTGTGTGTGTGTGTGTGAGAAAATGACTGTTCCTTTATAGTTTTACTTAGTTTTCACTCAAACAAAACAGGATCATACCTCTCTGCAATGCAGAGGAGGGGCCGTAACACTGTCATCAGTCTAAATAATGATGATATTATATATAATATGATATTCGTTTCATACTACATCAACATATTTTGTTCTTATATTGCAGATTTAGACAAATTTGCTACTGATGACATCATGGATCCCATTGCCAAGGCAAAGATGGTGGCACTTAAGGGTATCAAGAGAGTGTTGGCCCAGGATCCAATGGCTGTTCCCTCTGGCATTAACAGGTATTTTTTGTTGTGTAAAACCTTTATGCATTAGTTAGAATTTTTTTGTTTTTAAGTTTGGTCAGTATGTTATCATTTAACAGTTTTAAGTAATATGCATAGAAAACCCTAAATGGAAATGTCAAGAATTTGTTTAAAAAATTAGACACATTGTCATACTGCTGACACCGAGCAGAGCATGCATTTGTTTTTTTTCTCACACGAATGACCAAAAAACAATTTTCCCTGTTACTTGATGACCTTTGGCCAAATGTGGGTTGCTTGTAGCTGCAGATATGGGAGAGAAAAGAAGAAGTTTAGCTGTCTTCTTGTCTGTATTTATAAAGACAAACGTACCCATTCAACATACTTAATTCAGCGTGCCAATGTGCTGCAATAGCAGCGCGCATCGGCACAATGACTAGTATTCGTCATACTTATTATTATTATTATTATTATTATTATTATTCTTCATCTTCCTCCACATTTTTGACTCGCTACTAGTCATGCAGCGCTGGGAACACATCCGCAAAAAATACATCAAAACGTGCAGAATGATCAGGAATGTTGTGCTGTCTTTTCTAAGAGATTTGCCTAGTGGTTTTCATAATCCCAAAAAACTGCGTTAAATTTCCCATAGACTTTAATGGGAAATCGACTACAGAGGTCAAAACCACCCCTCTATTTGGGGCCATACCGATCCTCCATTCTTCTCCAAATATGACTTAGCCCTTTATTGGGCTAAATCGGCAACAAATTGCTCTTTCCCCCCCAATTTTCACTTTTCATACATCATTTTTTTTTTTTTGTGCCCGTCGCAGACATGTAACTATGGAATCTACCGGACTTAAACTTGTGGCTCTGTGCATACCAACTGCCCAATAGACCCTAATAGAAACTAGGACAAGAAATATCTGGAAGGAGACAGACGGTTCCCTTTTTTTGTAACCTGCTCTGTTACACACACACACACACACACACACACACACACACACACACACACACACACACACACACAACTCCTATCATGGAGCCATCTTTACTATAGGCCGTGTTGGAGTCCTTGCAGGACCTGTCAAACAGCAGATTTAAGGTAGCTCAGCACAGGTGTTACTAATGATATTAACTATATACCTGTGGTGACTATGGTCTTTACTCAACCATTGTATTTTCTCACACTTAAGCCATTGTTTGTTATTGGGATGTGCATCAAGTAGTAGGCACACTGTCAAGTCTTGGTGTGGGACTTGACACTCACAGGAATATGCAGTTGCAATTGGTAAAAACATCACCATTCAGGGACACAGTTTAAGGTTCTACATAGGCAAGTTGTTAGCCACCTGTCTTGTATAAATACGGCCAGATAAACTAACCATTATATTCATGCACTTCCAACAGTTCATCATGGGCTTTTAAACAAAATCCCCCCAATATTTTGCTAATGGTGGGCACATTATTAGAATAACACCTTTCAGTGTAATGCAGGAAACCTGATGTTCATGTTGAATTTTTTCAATTATAAATTAATCAATAAATATATAGGTTCAGTAGGGCACAGCTGAGGTACCATCTCTCCCCAATTTAGAGCCAGGAAAAACCCTGTACTGGTGTTCTTTAGTGTAATTTTTAGTCTCATTACACCCTCTTCAAAACATTAGCATAAAACTAGTCTGACTCACCAGATGTAGACTGTTGGTATAAGCCTGCCATTTGCTGCCTATTTTAGAAGGAATTCTCCTCCCCTTCCACTATTTTTCAACAGCTCTGTTGCTGCATCCATGTGATTGGTTTAAATATACCAATACCAGAATGAAAATGGGTGCAGCCAGACCTTTCTCCAGTGGAGATAGGTCTGGCTATGCAAGACTAGCATTAAACTAACACATGGAAACTAGGGCTGCACAATTACTTGCGATTTTATCAAAATCGTAATATAGACTAGTGCAATATCCAAATCGCAGGGGGCGCAATATATGGCAAAATGTTTCAAACAATTCTGAATTAAGTATTGTGGTGCTGGAGAGACGTCCCAGCCTACAAATCGTATCCTACAGACTAAAGAAAAAATCTTTGTTTGGTACAGATCCTCGCGATCACATCATAAGCATTTTAATTTTAATATTTTTTTTAATGAGAATGATACAAAAATGATCATTCCCTCCAATATCGTGAATCATATCGCAATCGCAATGTCAGTCAAAAAAAGAAATTGCAATTAGATATTTTCCTCATATTGTGCAGCCCTAATAGCCTGGTTGACACCAGACCCTTCTCAGTTGTAACTTAGAGTGGGTCTGGGAAAGGTTCATTGACAGTTCATTTACAAAGGGGTGTCACCAACGAACGCCGCTCAAATGCCTCTGGGCGCATTGGATAGTCCTTCAACCAATCAGACCAACGATCCGGTTGACGCTGCTCTTCGGTAGCCGTCATGTTGAATGTAAACAAAAAGCTGCTCGCTGCTCGTCGTCGCTGCGCTATCGTCGTCGCTGCGCTATCGTCGTCGCGTAAAGCCCGCCTCAGCGGTTGTGATCGGTGCCTCGATTTCGGGGACATTGGAAATGTGTTTGAATGGGCTCTTTGCCAGACTGACTTGCAGAGCAAATCTCAAATTTGCCGGAAGTTCGTCAGGGTTTACCCAGGCTACAGCCCTAATGGAAACGCACACTGATTTTCGTTTGCTGATATTTTGGATGTAAAATGTGTCCAACATTTGGATGGAAACCTTACTACTGCTGTTTTACCATAGTAACATGAAGGATACTTAAAACAAATATACAATACTGTGTATTATGGCTGACAACTATGCTCTCAGTCACCAGGAATTGGAGCTCCACTGCTACTGACTCAGTGGCAATGGTGATTCATTATGGTCAGTTCACTTTGAAGATTATTTGTACCAAACACCTACTACAGGATCTGCAGTGTTAACTGGGGCAGATGTTAAGAATTATTTAAAAAAGTGCATATTAGACATGTTTTTTTTCTCAGGACTGTTATCCACTGCTCCTCCAAAGGGAGTGATCTAGTATGCAGCAGTGTCATAGTTTAACTGACTAATGTTTATCTAATATCATCACAAGACACCCATCAGGTGGTGTCAGCATCATGGTAATTTGCAACTTTTTTGCTCAATGATTTGGAAACGACATGCCATTGTTCTAATACATTTTGTGTTTTGCTTTCTCTTCAGGCAACAAGTTTCTTTGCTTGCTCAGAGGCTGGCCTCGGCACCAGGCACAGATCCAGCTCAACTTACATCTGGACCTCCAAAGGTATGATGTCTTGCTTGTCAGAAGTGATTGATTTACTTTAATTTTAAGTCTTACATAGCTGATTTTTTTTTTTTTTATGTTTTCTTTTTGTGTTTAGGAGGGAGAAACGAGTGATCCTACCCAGTCGAGACCTAATCCTCCCCAGTTTGTGCAAGGAATCATCAGTATGTTCTACCTATCCATTTGTTAAAAATGTATTTAGTCATTAGGAAATGTTATATTGCTGTCCCTATACTCTTATGGTTACCTTAAATTATCCTCTTATGTTACAGATGATGCAGAACAGCACCAGTATGAAGAATGGCTTCTTCACACCCAGCAGTTACTCCAAATGCAGTTGAAATTTTTGGAGGAACAGATTGGAGTTCACCGCAAATCACGCAAGGCACTGTGTGCTAAGCAACGCACTGCTAAGAAAGCTGGCAGGGAGTTTGCTGAGGCAGATGCAGAGAAACTAAAGTTGGTTACAGAAGAACAGAGCAAAATTCAAAAACAGCTTGACCAGGTGTGTAGCTTTTAAAGTATCGGGACAATTGAATAAACCTTTTTATGAGAAGTTTACAAACGTGTCAGCAGTAACGGCAAATTCATATCTGTTCATAATTATTCTGCTCTAGGTACGCAAGCAGCAGAAGGAGCACACCAATCTCATTGCAGAGTATAGAAGCAAGCAGCAGCAGCATCAGCAAAGCTCAGGTATTCTTACCCCAGGTCATTCTGCACAGGGGCCCCCCCCTCACATGTTTTCCAAAATGCCTGGCCAGATGATGATGGGCCAACAGGGAACACCAGTAATGGGCCAGCACCCTGGTGTGATACCCCAAGGTGGAATGCCTGTCAGGATGCCCCAAGGGCAGCCCTTTATTGGTGGAGCCCAACCCCAGCTTCCTGCAGCTCTCGGAGCCAGTGGTGCCAGTGGTGTCAGGGCCCCAGGTCCTCCTGGGGCTCCAACAGGATTCTTCCCACAGGGGCCTGGAATGCAAGGTGCAGATCCCAGGCTTCTCCAAGAAAGACAACTCCAACATAGGATGCAGATGGCAAAGCTCCAGCAACAACAACAACAGCAGCAGCAGGTGATGATGGGCCAGCAACCGATGCCACACCCAAATAAACAGTCTGGCTTAATTGCTCAGCCACCGTCCGGTATGATGGGAAACCCACTGATGGCCCAACAACAAGCAAACACTCAACAGGGAATGCTAGGCAACCAGGCCAGTCCGCAGAGCATGGTGCAGGTTCCACAAGGAATGGTTGGAGTCCAGTCTGTGGCTCCACTGCCACAGAACCTTGTAGGAGGCCAGCCTATTAACCATGCTCAAGCCATGATGGCAGTTCAACCAGGGATTATGGGAAACCCGCCAGTTGCATCATCACAGCAACAGAGGCCTCAGCTGATGATGGGTCAGCAGGGAATGATTGGCTCTCCAGGTCATCCAGGCCTCAGGGGTCCCCATGCCCAATTGACTCCACAACAACAAAACATTCTGGCCCAACGCATGCTTGCATCTCAGCAACAGCAACAGCAGCAGCAGCAAAATGTTGCAAAGAATTTGGCCCACCTTCAGCAGCAGCAGATGGCACAGCAAAGACAACAAACGCAGTTGATGAGTCAAAACAGCCAAGAGCAGGGAGTGCTCTCCCAACCCTCTACCCCACAGATGGGCTCCTCACCTTCAGCGGGAAGTATCACGCCACAGGGAGCTACAGACAACCAAAACTCAGGCCCTAGAGAGGGTGGGATCCTCAGCCCTGATTCAAGAACGCCACCTCAACAGAGTGGACCCTCCACTCCCAATCAGATGTCCCAACTAGGCTCTGGAAATGATCAAACTGATTTGGGACGACAGCAATTACAACAGCAGCAGCATCAAAACCAGGTTTTTATGGCCCAGCAGCAACAATCAAATCCTCAGTCTGTACCTGAGCAACAAACGGGTTTGGTTGGAAACCAACAAACTGGTGTGCTTCAGCAACAACTTCCACTCAGTCTTCAGAGGCAAGGTTCCCTCAGTGTTGACAAGCCCATTTTGATGACTGTTAAAGAGGAAGGGAAACCAATTGATTTCTTAGCTCAGCAGCAACAACAGCAAACAGTTCAAAATGCCATGCAGCAGTCACAAGATTCCAACATCCAGCAGCAGATCATAGTCCAGAACCATCCTGGCCAGCCACAGTCTGTTGTGATGGGCCATAGTCCACAACAACAAGCCCTCATGGCCCAGCAGCAAAAACAACAGGCCATGATGGGCATGATGAGAGCCCAGCAGCAAGGGATGATGGCACAGAGGCCTGTGGTTCCACCTGGACAGATCCGCACCCCTATCAACATCCAGGCTATTATTGCCCAGAATCCTCAGCTCCGCAATCTTCCCCCAAACCAGCAGATACAGCACATTCAGGCCATGATTGCCCAGAGGCAGCTCCAACAGGGACAGATGCTGCGGATGTCAATGGGTCAAGGCCAGCAAAGTCAGTTGAGGCCTCACATGCCACCAGGACAGATGCCACAGGTTGTGCAGCAGATGCCATATGGAGCCATGGGGAAGCCAGGAGCAGTGGGCACTCAGCAACAATCAGGCATGTTGGGCCAACAACCTGGTGTTGCTCCTCAGATGCAGCAGGGGATGATAGTCCCTGGGCAACAACAGCCACAAGTAGGAGAGATGATGCAGCAACATATTATGAGAGGCCAGGTACCAGTGCCACCTACACCCATGGACCAGGGCCGTATGGTTAGGCCAACGTCTCCACGTCAGCCAATAGCCAACTCTCCTGGGCATGCATTTAATCAAGCTATGGGGATGCGTCCACCTACTCCCAACCAGAACCAACAAGCACTATTGGCAGCTGCGGCAGCCCGCATGCAGGGTTCTCCATCTCATGCATATTCTCCAAGGGGTCCCTTTGGCATGAGCCCGGCCCACCCGGCCTCACCTCATTCATCCAGTGTCTCCTCACCTTCTGTAGCTGACAGTAGGGCTGGAAGGGGGAGTCCATACAGTCATGTCAAGGCATCTCCACTCAGGTCACCTGGAGCCAAAAGTCCGCTTGATTGTCCAGGACTGAAAGTAGAAGCTCTGTCATCAGGCAATGACACATCTCATTCAGCCTCAGTTATCCCCAATGGGCCACAGAAAGGCATGAATGTTCAGCAGCAGTCGCAGCAGGTCACAGAGACCCATGGTTCTCACACACAACATGGCTCTAGAGTAGGGGAACTATGCAAGATAACTCTACAGAACATTAAACAGGAACCAAGAGAGGTTCAGTGTGATGGTGCACCAGAGGCTCATCCTGGGGCTATAAAGCGAGAAACAATGGGTGAGGCAATTTCTTCTGGGAACAACACTAGCTTTATTAATGCTGGAAACCTGGCTGGAGACCCTGGGACTCAAGGCCCTCGATCTGAGACTGGACAGCAACTACTACAGAAACTTCTGAGAACCAAGAACCTTCAGCTTGGTGCTCAGAGGCCTTCTGAAGGCATCCACAATGAGATAAATGGCCACATCAACAGCAAACTAGCAATGCTGGAACAAAAACTCCAAGGGACTCCACGAAATATGGAGGTATGTTTTTCTTTAGTGCTTTCATTCTTTTTGCCCTTATGTTGTTTGTGGGGAAAGAACCTCTCATTCCTTTTCTTGACCCTTCCAGGATTTACAGTCTATAACAAAAAGGGCTCCTGCACAAAAGCCAAAGCGCACTAATAAGGCAACTGGAGACCGAGGGCCTAACGCACGGAAGAAGAATAAGAAGGAAGAAGTAGGAAAAAGTGCTGAAGCCCTGATTAAGCAACTTAAACAGGTAAAAGGATTGCAAAAAAGAATTACCTAAATGGTTATTGCCATTGATGTTTTGAAGAGTGGTTCTTCATCATGTAGACTAATGGACATTTACCCTCCAGGGTCTCTCTCTGTTGCCCCTGATGGAGCCTTCAATCACTGCCAGTTTGGATCTGTTTGCCCCTTTTGGAAGCAGCCCAGCCAATGGCAAAGCCCAGCTCAAAGGATCTTTTGGGAATGCAGTGCTGGAGAATATCCCAGACTACTATTCTCAGTTACTCACAAAGGTATAACTAAGCTGCACCATGAACCAATAGTTAGGTGTTGCAGGCTGTGACAACATTTGGTTGTTGATTAATACTACTTCAACAACAAAGTCTTTCAAAAACAGTTGTTTTATGAGGATACTGTTTTGTGACTTTACAGAGTAACCTCAGCAACCCACCAACACCCCCATCTTCCCTGCCACCTACTCCTCCGCCTTCAGTACAGCACAAGCTGTTGAATGGAGTGACTACTGTGGAGGAGCTTTCTGAGGGTCAGAAAGACACAGAGCCAGCAGAAGAGCGAATGGGTAAACGATAAGGGATTTGGCATGACATTTTTTTCATGAATATTGAATTTGATCTGCAGTTGTACAGTAATTGGGTTCTAAATACTTTATAATTATCCATGCAGATTCTGTTAAAGAGGAGGTGAAGAGTGTAGACATTCTAGCAGCTCTCCCCACCCCACCACATAACCAGAATGAGGACATCAGGTACAATGCGAAGTTCTATGTCAACCAGGTACATGTATTTCTTATTGCTGAGTGGCTATAAATGTAGGAAATATCTTTCTAACAGGATGGAGAGTGATGACGAGGATGCCCCAGAAAGCATCATCCCGGCATCATCCCCTGAGAGTAACGTAGGAGATGAAACGCCACGTTTCCCTCACCTACGGGAGCCTAAAGAGGAGGAGACGGAGAGAGCAATATCCCCCATCATCCCCCTCATACCCCGTACTGCCATCCCAGGTATTATACAACATTCTGAATGTAATTCCCAAAAGCTACAGCAACATTTTTATTTATACACTTTTTGGTGAAATCCATCATAAATGTGTTGCATTATGTTTTATTGTTAAGTATAATTTAATTTTACATTAAAATACATTTATATTATTAAAATGCCAAAACAAAAATGTACACATTTTCTTTTTGTAGCATTCCCAGAAAACAAACCATTTGAGGCAGCAGATAGCAAGGTGGTTTCCACAGCTAACCATTGGGACCAGGCCAAGAACAACGAAGTGTCTGTTACCTTCACGTTGTCCTCTGCTGCAGCTAAGGTACTTAGCCATGATGTCAATTCACCCTGTTTAACAAACCTTTTTTTTCATGCACAGTTAACACAAAGTGACTTTTTTTTTTCCAGAAACTGAACCATGTCATGATGGCCATGGCCCAGCTGCTTAATATTAGGATGCCAGGTTCTTATGAGGTGACCTTCCCTCCCCAAAACCCTGACATGCCTGGAGTAGACGGGCCTGGGAAAGGACCTGACCAGTCAGGTATACATTTAGATTATTGTTCATTTGGATTGACCATTTGTCTCATTGAGTCAGGACATTCACAACAACAGGGTGTGAGTGTGGCTCATGACATTTTTCACACCAGGTCACGAGACGAATGTCCTTAACCATTTGCAACTAAGGTCACGTCCACACGTACCAAAACAATCTCTTTTTTTTTTTTTTTTTTTTTTTCCTGCCGTCGTCCAAACGGATCCATTTGTAAATGACTCAACACGCTACTTCGTATTCCAGGCCTATAGGTGGTGCTGTTTCTGCTACAGAAATTCACCAAAAACGGAGAAGAAGAGGCGGAGCATGAGCATAAAGCTTGCATGCTGTATACAAACAGACAAAAAGAAGAAACCAAACAGCCCTAGTAGCCCTAATAGGCTCAATATCTTCAGCAGGAACACAAGCATGTAGTCCGCCATTGTTGTTGTTATGAGACGTCGTCATGGGATAAGAGGTCGAAGGGTGTGGCGATGACATCATCGATACGCAAGTATGCGGCTTCGCTGTCCAAACGAAGACGCAAGGGCGGCGTTTTCAAATTTTTTCACCCTGGGACCAGGTTTTAAAAAAGTGCGTCTTCAGGCAATGCGTTTACAGGATTCGTTTGGACGATCGGCCAAAACGATGCAAAACGTGTGTGTACACCAAAAAGCATTTCCGTGTTTTTAGATTTTTTTTTTTTAGACTTTTGATCACAGTCCTTTTGCTGTAAGCTTGAGAATGCGAGTTGAGGAGAGTTGCTGTTCAAAGCGTTTTGTCACTGTAGTAGAGTGACTGACTACACTGCTAGGGACACGCTTATTGATTTACATTACTTTAAAATATGAATGAAGACTTTTGAATTCATCAATTAACGAATAAAGACTAATATTAAGGTGGTCATGTTTTCCAGGGGCTCTGTGTACAAAAGACAGTGCTTCACCCAGTCAGGATGAGTGGCTAAGGCAATTTGACGTGTCTCTACCAGGCTGTACATTAAAGAAACAAGTGGACATTCTGGCACTTATTAAACAGGTCAGTCAACACAGTCTTGAGAACTGTGAATTATTGATATTTTCTATCATAAGCTGCATATTTTATATTTCCTGAAAGCTATAAATCTCATATATGCATTGTTCTCTCAGGAATTCTCAGAAAAAGAAGACAAACCGGCCCAGCACTGTTACACAACCAAAGTAAATGACTTAGATGTACGCCACCTTCCTCCTATACCAGTGGAAGAATCTCCACCCCCATCACCATCCCCTCCACATCCTCCCCCACCTGTCCCAGTTCCAACTAGTGAAGCTGAACCTTCCAAAAAATCTGCTTCTCCATCCCCGCCTCCCTCCACTCCCACCATAGTCCAGATCCAGATCAAGACTGAGCCTGAACAGGATGATGGTCCTCCTATTGATGCTGTTCAACCAACTGATATCAAAGAGTCTGAAGTTGCTGCTCAACCAGCTGAAGTCACAGAGTCTGAAGTTGCTGCTCCAGACCCGGTCACTGATCCAGCGACTGCCTCTGTAGTTCCAGATCCCACTGCTCCTACTGAAGATCATCTGATTACTGCTATCAAGGAGGAGTACTTGGCCACTGATCCAGCTCAACCTCCTCAAGATTCTCACAACAACATGGAGTCTTCCCCTAAGGCTGTCAAGCAGCGCAGGCCTCTCTCCCCTAATGAGGAGGTGGTACATCCCAAAGTGAAAAAATGGAAGGGGATTCGCTGGAAGCGCCTTCAGATTGTCATCACAATACGTAAGGGTGGGTCTAAGAAAGAGAGCAGCCGTGAAGTGTCTGAGCTAATGGAACGCCTGCGCATTACTCTTCGACCAGACAGACTGCCTCGGGATAAACGTAAATGCTGCTTCTGCCATGAGGAAGGTGATGGAGCCACAGATGGGCCTGCCCGGTTGCTGAACATTGATGTGGACTTGTGGGTGCACCTCAACTGCGCCCTGTGGTCCACAGAGGTGTATGAGACGCAGGGGGGTGCCCTCATCAATGTGGAGGTAGCCCTGCGTCGGGGATTGCGGACTCTTTGTGCCTACTGCCAGAAAACAGGTGCTACAAACAGCTGCAACAGAATGCGCTGCCCGAATGTCTACCACTTCGCCTGTGCCATCCGGGCACGCTGCATGTTCTTTAAGGACAAGACCATGTTGTGCACCCAGCATAAGCTGAAGGGCCCCAGTGAAGACGAACTCAGCATGTTTGCTGTTTTACGGCGTGTCTACATTGAGCGTGATGAGGTGAAGCAGATTGCCAGCATCCTACAGCGAGGTGACCGTATCCACCTGTTCCGTGTTGGTGGTCTCATCTTTCATGCTGTTGGCCAGTTGCTGCCATCCCAGATGGCCAACTTCCACTCACCCACTGCCATCTTCCCTGTTGGCTATGAGGCCACACGCATCTACTGGAGCACGCGTGTGCCCAACAAGCGCTGTCGCTACCGCTGCCGCATTAACGAGGATGACGGTCGCCCCCTCTTCGAGGTGCGTGTTCTGGAGCATGGCATGGAGGATTTGCAGTACCGTGAAACTACTCCAGAGGGTGAGAACTCGTGCTCCCATATTATGTTACATAGTATCTCTGTACTTTTCCACTTAAAATAACTCTTGACCTTTGGCCGTTAATTCACCTTTAGGGATCTGGGAACAGGTGGTCCAGCAGGTGGCTAAAATCCGAGAGGACTCATCCATGTTGAAGCTGTTCACTGAACATGTCAAGGGAGAGGAGATGTATGGCCTCACAGTTCATGCTGTTATGCGAATCACTGAGTCGGTAAGAATATGTAGCAAGAAAAAGTATCAATTTGTCTCCGATTTAATTTTGTCTTTGTCTCCCAGTTGTAATTTAAGCCCTTTTACGAGCCAATATTCATACATACTAGGGGTTGACATCTTGTTAATCTGATGCATTTTTTAATAGACCCAAAATTAAGGCCAGTAGTTGAGACCTGTGGGTTACAATGGTTCTACTGTAGATCAAAGTGCATGATTAACATAATTTGTGTTTGTTGTGTTTCAGTTGCCTGGAGTGGAGAACTGCCAGAACTACCAGTTCCGATATGGCCGTCACCCTCTGATGGAGCTCCCTCTTATGATCAATCCTACTGGCTCTGCTCGGTCTGAGCCCAAAGTCCCCACACAGTGCAAGAGGTAAAGCAGCATTATTTTAGCAATAAGCCACAAGAAGTTTACAGTAACCTTTACAGAAACGCATGTTCTGGTCGGCAACCTGTGTGATTGTTCTAAAATCGTTTGAGGCTTGGTGTCTTGTTGAAGATGCTTGTTGATTTAAATTGTAATACTTTTGTACAATAACTTGAATGCATAATTATCAGTGAAGCATAGAAAAAAACACAATAGTTTTTATTTATTATCTAATTATTTTAGTAATTATAAAGTTTGTCCTCCACTTGGCAACATATTCCTTTTAGAGTAGATAAACAAGTTATGCTAATTTGCTCAAATCAAATAGTATGAGGTGATTTTCAGTTAGTTCCTTAATATGTAACTCAATGTTGCATATTAAGTAATGCAGTCCCATGTTTAGGACCAAAGATCAGCTTTTTAAACTAATTATTTGTTGTACAGTTGTTGTAGACCTCTTACCAAAGAACCTTGACTTTCTGAATGCATCTTACAAATGACTGGATACCTACTCACATTTTCTATATTTCAGGCCTCACACTCTAAATAGCACCAGCGTGTCAAAGGCCTACCAGAGTACCTTCACTGGAGAGCTCAACACACCATACAGCAAGCAGTTTGTTCACTCCAAGTCGTCCCAATATCGGCGCCTGAAGACTGAGTGGAAGAATAACGTGTATCTGGCACGATCCCGCATTCAGGGCCTGGGTTTGTACGCTGCTAAGGATCTGGAGAAGCACACAATGGTTATTGAGTATATTGGCACTGTCATACGCAACGAAGTGGCCAATCGGCGTGAGAAGGTCTACGAGGAACAGGTACACCAACTTAACACTGGCATTTGTACAAACAACAAATTTTAGAAATGTAAAAAAATAAATAATTTGGATTGAAAAGTGTGTATCAACATTTTTTTCGGTTTTCCTTCTAACTTAGAACCGCGGGATCTACATGTTCCGCATCAACAATGAGCAGGTGATAGATGCCACTCTGACAGGAGGCCCAGCTCGGTAAGTGTTGATTTGGTATTGGTTGTCCCATTGTAAACCTTTCAATCTCAATATATTTTTAACTGACTTTTTTTTTTTTTTCTCCTTTCCAGCTATGTCAACCATTCCTGTGCCCCGAACTGTGTTGCAGAAGTTGTAACGTTTGACAAAGAAGACAAGATTATCATAATTTCCAGCCGCAGGATCCCCAAGGGGGAAGAGGTGCAGTGCATTAGAAAACTGACCATTACTTAATCTTACACATCCCCTTAATTTTTACTACATTTTGTATGTTTTTCAAGTTCATTTTTTTTAAATCTCAGGAGCCATTAACTGTCTTTTGTTTCTTACTCCCAGCTGACTTACGACTACCAGTTTGATTTCGAGGACGATCAGCACAAAATCCCTTGCCATTGTGGAGCCTGGAATTGCCGAAAGTGGATGAACTAACCAGAAGAAAGAGAGAAAAATGGAGAATTCCCCTCTAAGTGGTGCCAGACTCCTGCGCCAAAGCCTTTGAATCCTACATAGCCAGTGCATAAGCTGTTCTGAAAGATGTGGAGGAAAGCTGCCCTCCTTCATTGAAAGACTAAAGCGTTGACACCTGTAGCCAAAGGTTTGAAGAGCATTAATCAATAAAAGCAACTGACCACCTCCATCAACAGCAGTTTGATGGTGGGACTAACTTTCATGTTTGGACTAGTGAATCACCTTTTCCTCAGCCAAACCCCCCCCACCCCACCTCACCCCCGACTGTCAATATTCTTACAGTGGCTGGAAAACAATCCTCAACATCTACCAAATGATTCTGACCCTCTGATATCAATACTCGTAGTGCAGAGCTCACCTTGAGCTTCGACAAAAAGCCATTTTAAAATGCTAAGAATGAACTGATGATGCATTTTTATGTTTTGAGTCGGACCTATTTCCTGTCCCTCCTGACCACACCTCCCCCTCACCTCCCAGAAAAGGCACTTTCCCATCAAGTCATCAATGAAGACAACACGGATATTGGCTAGCTAGACAATCTTGATGTGGCTCTGTATAAGAGCTACATATGATCGATGGGGGAAAAAAAAGATGTAAGTTAATATAAAATTTCAGATGCTATGGATGTGTGGCGCCAGAGGCACCAGATGTTCTGACTGTGTGGAGTCCCAAGGTGGGTTAGTCGGACCCAGTCTACCTCATTGATTTAGCGGGAAGTGACTGCTTTGTATAAAAACTGTTAACTGCTACTGTGGAAAGGGGGGGAGGGGGAATGTTTTTATGGGCTTAGCCTTCTCGGACAAGCAGGGAATCTTAAGCAGCAGGTTTGCTCTATCTACTCTATGCTGATGATGATTTACAATAATGAGCCAACATAGTTATTATTCATTAATTGTTTATACAGAGGAAATATATGACAGTTTTGATAAGATATTGCATTAAAATCACAATCAGATGCTTAGCGGGTGTCTTGTATGCCACCAAATCCTCCTGGACATTGATGTAGCTTTCTTTTTGTTCTTTTTTATTTATGCTTTTCAAAAAACAAGTTATCAGCTGTGTGAAAGCACAATAACATCCACCTTTTGAGTTGCTTAAAGACCATAATGGTGTGAGTGAATGGCTCCAGGATCAGAGGACACGTAGTCTTTGAAGAAGACTTTGCTGTCCAAAAAAAACCCAAGTACACATTTGCGTGTTGCTTCACACATTAAAGTTCCACTTGCTGGAAACCAGCCTGTGGATGCATGACTACTGTCCCATTAAATGCTTTTTTCCCCCCCCTTACAAATCAATCTTTTCACAACTCAACCTTAGACTTTAAATCATGCCTCTTGCTCTCTGTATTATTTAGTGGACTGTTGTTAAACTTTACTGTCGTAAGTATTCCTCTGCCTGAGTACAGCCTGCAGTGTTTCTACTTCCCCTGTAGTGTGCTTTTCTAGTGCTGGTACTGTCCTCTCAAGGCTGAACTGATGGCAGGGAAAGACTTATTGGAAAAAAGGGCATTTGTTTTCATTTCTATGTAAGATGAAAGAAAAAAAAGTCTTTAAAGGGAGCTTTACTAAAACTCCACCTTTCCATACTACTTTGTTCCCCCCTCCCCCTAACCTAAGACCTCACATGATTTAAAAATGCAAAGTTGTACAAACTGTATATATAGTATATGCATTAGGGGACAGCAACTCTTTATCCAGCCCCTTTGTAATCAATAAAGTCAAACGTGTAGAGAAATAAAATTGAAAAAAAAATTCAACCACTGGATATCATTTTAACAGAGATAAAGCTGTATATAAATATAAATATATGTAAAATGGCAAACTAATATCTTTATGTATATGAACCAGAGTGTTTTGCATTTACCTGTTTTTCTATTAGTGTTTTTGCTATAAGCTCTCAGAGACAAGTTTGTTAAAGAAATGTCTGGTCTTCTCCAATCAGTTGCGACGAGAAGCCGATGTAATTACATAACTGTTTGGATTCATGTGGAGGGTCGTAAATTAGACATGAAAATCACTTATTGCGTAAAGCAGTACAATGGTGCATAGCATTTGTATTTATGTAATATTGTTCGTGTTTATTTTTCTTTTTATTTATGCTACTGCTTGTTGATTACCAAAACCTGTCCCTTAATCTGTCACAATTGGATTAATATACTCTTGAATGGAAAATCTTGAATTCCCTTGAATATTGTTAGTGTTTTGCTTTTTTATATCTTCCCTATAGAAGTGAATGTGTTGGTAAACCTTGTGAAATGGTTACTTGGCCTAATGTATGTTATGATGTAATACTCAAAGTTAATCCCATACTTAACCTGGTAATGAATTGCACTCTCATAGTATAAAGGAAAACTTCTCTAAAGTGGTAGATATTGATCAAGTATCAAGCAGTGATATATATATTTTTTGGTATGTTTCTATTTCAAGGGAAGACCATGACAAGACATTATGACGCTCACTGGATTTTAGCCTGAATAATTTTTAACTTCTCTGAATCTTAATTTAAGTTCTCTGCATATCTTATAATTTAATAAAGTTTGCTCAAATTGAAGGTTTTTTTTAACCTCACCTACTTTTTAAAAAGATGTTGCATCTGTACAGCAGAGATACTTTTAGGGATTATGAATAAATATAATGATCATTTTTATTGTATGTGGCATGTTTTGTATGGATATTATTTTGAATTGTACATATTTTTTTCAGGAAGCCAGAGGTTGCATCTCTTTATATACAGCTTTCCCACTCCCTTCCCCCTTCATCTTATTTCTTTGTCTGCTTTTGTTTCTTGTAAAGGAAAATAAAATGCATTTTAAATATGTGCTCATTTTTTTTTGTTGAGAATTCTAACTAATTCTATCTAAGCAGCGTTGACACTGAGCTTGAAGGATCGTTCTTGAAATAAAAACAAATGTTAAAGAACCAGTGGGAAAGATTTAGTGGCATCTAGTGGTGAGTTTGCAGATTGCAACCAACTGAATACCCCTTCCCTCACGCCTCCCTTTCCAAGTGTGTAGTAGAACAGTCTATAAATAGAACCTACAGTGGCCTTCAGGTAAAATAAAAACGTAAAAAGCCCCTCTCTAGAGCCAGTGTTAAGTTTGTCCATTCTGGGCTACTGTAGAAACATGGCGGGCTCCGTGGAAGAGGACCCGCTCACTATGTAGACATGAAGGGCTCATTCTAGTAACGAAAGCACAATGATTCTTAGTTTCAGGTGACTATACACTAATGAAAACATAGTTATGAATCATTTCCATTAATGCCAATCGATCCCCCTAAAACCTACACACTGCTCCTTTAACTCAAGGTCCACCTTATTGATTTCTTGTGGAGCTTCTCTTGGCCTACATCAGTGGATGGAGTTTGACAGTTTGTCATGGAGATGGTTCCATTATGTAATTGCAGGTGGTTGTATGTGATCGGGAGAGGTAACCACCCATGCGATGAAGCTGAAAGCTCTTGGGGGAAAACTTTTTTTTTTTTTATTCTAGGCTCCAGGTTAAAACAACTTATGACTGATTTCATAATTGAGGCTCATAAAGCAGGTGTTTTGCTTGCTGCGCGAAGTCTGATAAATTGCCTCAAGTGTCATCCCTTTATCGTCAGATGGGGTTGAAGATGTAAAAAAATCTTGGGGGTGTGGAGGTAGAAAGAAGTGAGTTTACCCGATCTCTGTAGCCCCCTCCTCATCTCTGCTTGAGGCTAGAGGCTCAAGGATACATTAGCTGCTACTAGCTCAACACACCCGAATTGACCTAAAATAACAGTTGAGGTCGAGTTGCCTTGTGGGAAATGTAGACGCCAGGTTTTGACAAGGAAGACGAATGCATGGAATAAAGAAGCTCATATATCTGGTTCTGCTGCTTCGTATGTGATCAGACAATGTTGAAGCGCAATGCTAAATCGGTGGAGTACCCCTTTAACCGTCAGTATGAACAGGAGGAATGATTACAGAAAGCAAAACCGGTTGTTTTAAGACAGACTTGAAAATATGCGAACCTGACCTTAATCCTAAACATTGGTTGTTTATGTTAATCTTACTCTAACTGGAGCAGCAGTTGACAATGAAAACACTGCATGACATCTTGAATGAGCACCACAGTTGAAGATACATAAGAAAAAGAGGAATTTATTGTATGTCATCTATATACACTTTTCAACTAATTGTGAAAAGATTTGCACAATGAAATCTCAAAGTATTAATTATGAACAGGATGTTTTATGCTCATATACCCATGGCAACAAACCAAACATGGACAGGAGTGTTTTGACAATTTTGGTTCAACTGACAGCCATCTCCCTATTTTCCCTCCCAGCTCTCCATCTCCGATCTGCCGCTGAACTTCCACCCATGTTAACAGTAGCAGCAACATTTCTGGGGTACACAGCCAACGCCCCGAACAAAAAGGAAGAAAGAAAACAGGTAGGAAGAGGCAAGTCTTAAGTTCATCTACCTCAGTGCAGAGGACCCAGTGTTTGAGACAGCATGCAAAATGGATACTAACATGACACATGGATTCTGGATCAAGTGATGACATAACTAACATTAACTTAAGTCTATGTGGACATAACAGTGCAGAGCCCAACGGTGACAAATGTCAGTGTAATACTTTGATAGATTTGTCTGCAGACAGACTCGAAGCTGCAGACAAAGTAGGATGAAAACGTGCAGTTTCACTTTACAGCATGTCAGTCTTTGAAGGTAAAAGGTCTCGACTACTTTTCACATCTAACCATAAGTTCCCTGTGTGTGAACGGTCAGCAGCCGTCCTCCGCTGCTCCTTAATATTCCAGTGTCAATGAGAAAGAGATGTCACCCCAGAGGACATACAGTATGTAAAACAGATCTGCATTACTGAATTCTGAAAAGAACTCAACAATTCCAACAATTATACATTTAAAAAGGTTGCAGCAAAAATTATCTGGGATCAGTAGTACCAACCAAATTGCCAGGAGAGGAGCATGTTAAAACTAAATGCCAGCAGAATGACAGTCTATTTCCTGGCACAGTTAGATACCATGCAGACAGAGCAAAACAACAGACTTCTGAAAGTACCATTCAAGCAAAATCACTGTTCAGATGTCACACTGCTGCTTGTGGCATAAAAGGAGAAAAAAAAAAATGCATGTTTTATAAACAAACCATATGTACCCATCATCAGTAGTGTCTAATGTCAACGTCAAAGGAAAACACCCATCATGAGTGTCTTGTCTTTACACAAAACACAAAAATACATTTAAAAAAAACAACAGTATTTTTCATTGCCATTTCATACGCCTCTTATTTGCTAAGTGTGCCCAATGTCATCACCTATCACCTGGGGGGTGGGGGGTGGGGGTTACGGCTACATCCACATTTGCGCTCAGTATCTTTTTAGAATGAATGCAACAACCCCTTAATCTAACATCTGAAAGATGGTGACGACTTGGACTGAACTACAACATTAATTTTCATATCATAGTAGAATCTGGTTTGTCACATCTCATCTCACAGTGTTGCATCAATATGAAATAAAAACTATTGACAAATAAATAAAAAGTAAAAACCATCCCAAACAATATCCCTGCCACATTTCAAACTAACACCAGGACTCGACCACATCCGTTATGAGATACCTGCAGGTGTCACACATGATGAGGAAGCTACAGTTGAGTGCAACTCGTTTCTGTTTGAATGATTCAAGTGAGGGATTAAAACGCTAAATCTGTCTGCTCATGCTTAATTACCAACTGTCTGATCACTGGATGTGTCTAATAAGCTACAGCCTACACCAAAAGGACATCTGTGTCTAAGGAGATAGAAACAACACACACACACACACACACACACACACACACACACACACACACACACACACTTCAGAGAGGTAAAAATAAAAATCCTGTCACTGTACAATAGTAATAATTCCTGCCATGGGAAATGAAAACAGAAAAAGGTTGAGTGTGATGATATTAACAGTGGTAGTGCTGTAGTGTTGCAGCCCATGAAGAAGGGGAGGTCGAAGGGAACAGGGAGGAGACACGAGGAAAGGGAGGCGGGGCGAGAGAAAAGTCAAGAGGGGAAGGGCGATTCTCAGTAGTTTTGGCTAAAAAGGTGAGGTAGGCCTCGTCACAACTTGGAGTGTGGCTTTAAAACTGGCAGGGTTTTCATTTGCAGTCTGTCTTTAGTGTTTGTTTCCTATGGGAGTGTGGTCTGGTTGTGCGTCTCCAGCATGCCTCACACACGCCGCTCACATCTTAACGTCCTCCTCCACACTGAGCTGAGACAGGGTCTTCTTGATGCGCAGTGCTGTCAGTCTGGCTGCTCCATTGGCATACCAGCACTCCCTCATGATCTTCCCCATCACACGCAGTGACTGCAGGAAAGACATTACAACCATTTACAAAAAAATACATTTTAATCCAAAACATTTAAAAACAAACAGTCACACCTTCTATTAAAGCTGGCTGACAAAGACAACAGTAATTATAATTGTTCTCAACCATGGCAATATTTAATCAAATGGAAGTATTCTAAATGTTGTGTATCATTTCATAAATATTTCTGTTAAATGCAGCCAGATCAGGAAACAAAAGCACTACAATTTGAAATATGAAAAAAATGGATTCATTACAATTTAAGGGGGCAGCTCCAGGATGTCCTGTACTGCCCAACTGCTTTTCTATACAGCCACTGATGGTATTTTTAGAAAACAGTCAGCTGTTGGTATATAGTGCATATAGAGTGTGAAATACCTCGTAGCTCTGCCACCAGTTGGGCACATTGGGCCTCAGTTTCTGGTCACACACCACCTTCCTCATCTCTTCTATGGCGGGGTCAGAGGGCACGAGGTCGTAGTAGGGCAGCTGGTACTCCTCGTGGATACCTGCAGTACACAATGAGGAAGCTCTCAGTCTCTGGCTTCATGCTCCTGTACATTAGACCGATTCATTTATTTATTTATTTTTAAACGTTTTTTTCCCCCCCATCAGCTGCCGTTTGTGGTCGTACCTCCTGCATTGCAGCGACGTGCAATCTCCCAGTACACCAGGCCCAGCGCGTAGATGTCAGCACACTTGAAGGAATCAAAGTGTTTCATGTTGATGGTTTCGTCCAGGACTTCGGGAGCCATGTACCTGAAGGTAGACACAAAAGGCAGCAATGAGTAATAGCATCAACGAGAATGTTTATATGACTGAGTAAACCATCATCAGACTTTCTTACAATGACCTTATTTAGTAAGGTTCAAGGAATCCAAATTGTAAAGTTTTGGGATAATAATACATGTCACTGGTCAAAAAGGTCTTAATTCTTTTTTATGGCCATTATATCAGCACAAATAAGCATCCATCACTGGGCTTTTCTGAAAGGGCCAAAGAGCTGAGGCAAATTGACAAATTTGGCTAAACTATTAAAAAAAAAAAAGTCTTTGACTTTTCAAAGTCATTTACTCCTTTCAGAATAATAACTTTAAATTTTATTTTCATTAACTTACATGGATTTAGAAAAAAGATAAGGATGGCAATACTATTTATCCCCTACTGTTTTTGATCTTTTAATGATATTTGTAGACAAACAAATACAGAATGTAGCCAGACTTAGCCTTCAAATATCCCTAACGTATATCTCCATTTGTGTGCTTTTAAGTGAATAAGTATGTTAACATTTACCTCTTAGTGCCCACGCGCTGGTTCGGTGCTATATCGATTGTGTCTGTGATTGACTCGTGGCGGACTGCCAGGCCGAGGTCAGCTATGGCACACATGCCGTTCTTCTTAACCAGGATATTTTTAGACTTGAGGTCACGGTGAGCAATGCCAGGCTTACCTGCAGGAGAACAGACAACACATCAATTACATTTGCATCAAGAGCTCAGCAGAAATAGCAACACGCTAGCTGAATGTAAATAACAATGGTGTGCACTTTCATGTCTCTGCTGTGTTTTTATTCGTTTGTTCATTGTATTCATTTTGTGCTGCACTTCAACGCGACAGTTCATCCCACCCTGAGTGCCGAGGATCTCCATGTGTAGGTGTGCTAGGCCGCTGGCAGCTGACAGTGCCAGTTTGATCATGCCCTCGATGGTGACAGAGTAGCGGTTCAGGTAGTCAAAAAGAGAACCGTGCTCATGATAGTCTGACACCAGCCACAGCTGAGTCCATGTACCATTGTCTGAAAGAAAGCACACACAAAAAAAGAATTTGCAATTTACATGTAGGACTATGTACACGGAATTCTATTTCAGTGAGATAATGGATCCTTTGCTTAAATTAAAACTGGGTAGTAGAATTTCTGGACATCCACAAATTAAATAAATATGGATCCCTTTTAACTATCTGTACCTCCTTTTCATTTTGCTTTGAAAAAAGGACTTATTCTTACGGTTACTTTCTTATTACTTGGGTGGTTTCCAGACAGCCCACAATCTTCCTCACCTTTATTGTCTGCTGCAATGAATCCCAGGATGTTTTCATGCCGCAGCATGATTGTCTGGTAGATCTCAGCCTCTCTGAACCAGGAGCGCTCCTCTCTGGATGAGAAGATCTTCACCGCCACATCTCCTCCCCTCCACTTCCCTCTCCACACCTCACCAAAACGACCCTTTCCTATTATCTCCTGCAGCACGATGGTCCTAGCCACCGTCCGCTGCACAAACAGGGGCAAGCCTGAAGGGGACAGTAGTGAGAAAAACAAAACATTAGCCAACATTCCCTGTAGATTCTCATAGACAGTAAAGGAAATGGACCAACAGATCCCGTTGCTCTGGACGGAGACCAGTGAAGGATATTAGACGCACTGATCACTTTGATTTACTGCGCAGCCTCCAACTGAGAGAGACGACGTAAATGTGACGTGAGCAACCTGTCTGAAAGTTGTAAGTCTTCTGGTAGCTGTGCCAAGAGAAATCTCAATCATTCCCAATCTTACAGAGATGGAGAGCGTAGGTATTTATAAGGAGAAAACATAGGCACAGGCTAATTATTGCTAACTAAAATGCTAGTTAACATTAGTAATTAAACAGCTAATGTAAGTCGAAACTGCCTGCAAGCTTCTCCTGTACTATACGGTAATTCCTCTACTATGCGACAGTAAGTCGCGTGGTTATGACACAATCGTTAGCCTATTTTTACAAAAACGCCTGCTACAGACCCATAATGTGTGGTACAAGGTAATGGAGCCTTTTATACATTGTTGTGTTTCTTTAGAAATAAACAATAGACAAATAAAGTCTTTAAACGCTTCAGATGTAAAGTTATTCGCTGTCAAAGTGGCGCCAAAATGAATGGCAGTCAACGGAATGCTAACGGCGGGTGAGTGCTTGTTAGCATCAAAATGGCACCATAGGAGGTACGTGTTGTAGAGAGAGGCTTACCCCCTTGTAGATTGTAGGTCAGGATCATTTTGGGATCAAGTGTCGCAGTTGAATAATCATTAATTTGGATATTTATAAAATGACAAATTGAATACTGTTCTGCTGCTGTTCTTGCTAACAAGAAAAGACATGTTTAAGAAAATGGGTTTTCCAAAACCAAACTTCAGTACGTCACATCTTGTGGGAAGCTTGTACTGACCAGAGCCTGATCCAGAGGTGGACATGTCATAGATGAGGTCCTGCAGGGTCTTGTCCTTGGCCAAGTACAGATGGTCACATGATGGGTCCTCTACCTCCAGCCTCTGCCTGTGGCTATAGGCCCTCTGGTGATACTGGAACAGGAACACGCCGACCATAAGCAGCACACAGAGAAGGAACACCGGCCCTGCGATGACTGCCACCAACTCCACCGGCCCCCAGGAGCTCGCCGAGCCTGACCAGTCCCCCTCTTTTGTTGGGACTAGGAGGGTAAGACAAAACGGAAAAGCAGAGGTGGTTACTTTAAATTGAAAAGTGCCTCTGTGGAACTGAAAGAGTTCTATTGTTTGATGCCTTACCAGGGACTTCAATACTATTACAGTAATCTACATAGCAGCAATGTGTGTTGAGCAGGCCTTCCGCGCTCAGACAGTAGAAAGGTTGTCCAGGGGGGACCAGGTTGTCCCGGTCGATGCAAATGCGTACGTGTTGCTCCTTCCCCTGGTTGAAGTATGTGGAGGCCATGCAGGCTCCATCCGTTTCACACTCATAGCTGGTCTTCTCACAGTTTGTGCAGTTACAACGTAGAGCTGTGGGAAAGGACAGAGAGAGTTAAGTAAATACCAATTTATCAGATAGGGGTTAAAAACAAAAAATTTAATTATTCACTTCTCCAATAAGTCCAGCAGGGGGCAAGCTAACACCTTGTTTCAACACAGGATCTAAAGAGTGTTGTGTCCCATTCAGATGTAGGCATTTTGTGACATGCACATTCAGAGCTTGGAGTTGGGCAGCGGCCGCCAGACAGCCCTGGCGGCCCTGAAATCAGATCCTTCACTGCAGAAGAACCCAAACACGCAGGGTGGAGACAGACCTGCCCAGTGGGACAGACAAAGTGAAACCCAACAAGGGAAGAGGGCTCCTGCCAAATCCCCAATGCAGCATTCTGCTCCATTCCTCTCACACTGACACAGAGAGCTGCCACTGTTTAAGCTAATGAGACAGGAGTATTATTAAATACAGCACACTTCTGCGCTGGGACCTATTAAAAAGGTAACAAAATGGAAGCCGTCGCCGCCAGCAATTCCGCACAAATCTGCCACATCTAAAACAGAACCAGAGTTGGTTGGGCAATCCAGAGAGCAAGAAACAGCAAACTGATTAGATAGAGTGAAATGTGATTTTGAGTCATAGCACACATGCTTCTCATTTAGAGTAGGGTCAGCACAAAAGGCTTCTTCCAAGGTTTTCTACGACCAAACAAAGTGCAAAGTAGGACCAGGCAAGGCTGGATGATTGTGGGACTAGTTTTCACTTGGAAAAAACACAGGGAAGCAGCTTAGCTCAACTGAACCCCTGTCAGTGGTAAAAGACAAACTGTATGACTGACAACAAGGCCGTAAGTGAGGCGAAGAGCTGATCCTTGATCAGAAAACAAAGGCTAGACCACTCAGGAATAAACGCTGTGGACTTGGCAAAGACAAGACCTTCGTACCAACAACAACACAGGAGGAGACACAAAGCAGAGAGGAATTTCAATCCTTGTTCTTCCTAAAAAAAAAAAAAAAAAGAGTGGCTCAGTAGCGGTTGGACCACTGACAATGTCTGGCCCACAGGAAAGAAAAGATTTTAAGAGTGGCAAGCTTCCACTAATCCACTGTTTCTTATCCTAAGGGTTTCTTTGACCACATGAGCTCACTGATCTCCCCTGTTTGTACCAACTTGGGTCTCTGTCAAAAAGGTGTCAGCAGATTTTAACGCATTCTTGAACTAAATGAGTCGTCACACGATTAGGCTTTTGTCGAGTTCTTTTTTCTTTTCTTTTTTAAAAAGTCCAAATGACTACACTGATTGCGCCATCAGCATGTAGCATCCAAGTGGCCAAAACCACAAACCCTGATGTCAATAGGAGTGGTTTCTCCTAACTGAACTTTTGGATGTTGCTTTCTGTGGGGGAGTATTTTTTACATGTAGCGTGTATGCTGATGTGTCAGTGCTTTTCCACTGACAGTAACGGAAAATGTGTAACACTTGTTTCAGTAATAATTCTCATCTGTTTGTGTGTGTGTGTGTGTGTGTGGGTGTGTTGCTCTCCAGGAGGTGAGCGGGAAAGTGGCAGGAACTCTTGGTGGAGTGTGTCCAAATTCACCACAGTTAGCATGCAGATGGAATTTCCTCCAGATTACACAGAGGTAAAGCAGGCTGGGCCTGATAAAGGGAGAAAAAAAACAAGCCGTGTACCACATCATGCTAATCTGCAGCATTAATGGAGCAGATAGTTTAGCCAAATAAAACAAATGACAGGAGTTAACAGCTGTAGGTTACAACGCTGGATGAAGCTTGATATCCATCATCAAATTCAGACAACTTGAATCCCTTCTTCCATTTAAGGCATGATGTTTACTGGTTCAGTTAAATAAAATCAGCTAGTGAGTCCAGACAGGAGCCACTTTGATCGATCCATCCTCAAAGTAAAAGTGACATTTGAAAAAAACACACATTGTTGTGAGAAGACTAGCATTATAGTCACACGGTTGTAGATTTAATGTCCTTCATTTTTTTCATAAGAATCAAACTGACAATAGTTCTTACGACCAAAACATTGCACCAATATACAGCAACAAATTAACAGCAATCTGATAAGAACAGCATGATCTGAAATAAACAGGAACATCCCTCATGAAGCCTGTGTGTGGTAAAACAGATGGTACACAGACTTACAGACAGAAGCTCAGGAAGAAAACCAAACATGGCTGAAAACACACATCCTCTTCCTGAGTCGCCATGGATGGTTTGTGGTCTACCAAGAGTTTGGTTTGTGGCAAGTCTTCCCTTTCGTTAAAGGTTACCATGTGAATATACCATATGTAGCCTGTTTCCACACAAACCTGCATCAACACTATGGGTGGCCCATATGGAGATGATCTATGACAGAATGTCATTTTATATATTGATAGCGATAAAAAAATAACCCGATCCAGTTACCTAAATACCTAACAAATCAAGGCCAAAGCCATGTTGAAGCAAAAATCCAATACTGCCACAAAACAGTGCTGCTCACAGATTTGCAACATTGCCTATTATACAACCAGAAATATTAAAAGGGAAACCTCTATAGAAACATCTCTACCAGCTGACAAATCACTGTGATACCACAGAATGCAGTATCACCATGTCCTTAACAACATTCGATAAAAGATGGCACAATGTGAAACCAAGACTTCCAAAAATATTTAAAATGTAAATTCAAAATGAATGTCATGCCATGCAAGACAGGGAGGGCACTTGTACATGACTAATTCAAACAATGTCAAGGAAAGTACCCCTGGCCCACTCACATTTACTGAATTGCTGTTGTTTGCACAGTGCTCTGCATATCTCACTGGATTCAGAGCATAAGTGTTACAAAGCTAGACTTGAAGGAATAATATCAAGCCTAAATACACATGGATCCGAGTAGAGGCCGGGCCTATGCGGTTTTAAGTGAACTCTGCTCTTGTATCCACATAATTGGTGGTCTTTACACTGGTCCTTTGTGTGGAGATTAAGACGACATGAGGAGGGATTGGACTGGCCCTGCACGAACAAAGAGCAGAGTGGAGTGGGGGAGCGCACTCCTGCGTGGAGCAGCGAGGGGGGATGGGTGGCGCGAAGGGAACAGACCAGGGTTAACAGTAAATACCACGATGTTTGGGGGCTGCCCCGGGCCAGACAGGATGGGGGCTGGTCCCAAATTGGTCAGGACAATATGAAGGGGAGGGCGCAGAGGGGGTAACGAGCGGGGCTTACAGGGGCCCCCAGCTGCGGTTGGGGTCTGCCCAAGTGACCAGCTGCGACTGCCATTAAAACCCAGTCTAGACTTTGACTTACGGGAGGGGGTAAATAACAGGAGAAGAGAATAGTGGAAAAAAGGGAGAACACAGTCCAGTGAGCGACTGCTTTAAGCTGCGAGTGTGTGAAGTTTGTATCATTCCGTTCATGTTGAGACAGGAAATGGCAGACACAGTGAGGAAGGGATTAATAAAACATTGTTGCCATAACCAGCATCGCCTTAACTTGGACCCAACTAAAAACCACAGAACAGTCCCAATCCAAACACCTTTACACATTAACCTTCATTGTGTGTATGCAAGTGTATATATGTCACATACTCATGCAGAGCAACCCAGTCAAAACAGGAGGTGTCTGGTAAGATGATAAAGTCTGTGGAAAATACACGTGCTCAGTGCAGGGCAGTGGGTTTCTGGGAGCTATGCGACGCAGACAGAGACTGTCGGTACGCGTGTGTGTGTGTGCGTGTGTGTGTGTATGGGGAGCAGAGCACCATTACCAAAATGCACTGGCTGAATGAAATTAGATCCATACAGATACCAGACTGAGAGCTGATCAAGACAAGCAGACGCCACCAGACAGTGTGAACACACACGCACACACACGCACACCCTGATCAATGCTAGGGGAAGGAGGAAAGTCATTACCTTTGTCTGCATCTCAGGGTCAGATTACTGATCTGATTCTAAAGTGAAGTCTCTGGGGCTGAGGGCTGCTACTACTATCTCTACCAACCACCACCCTCTAGGCTACATCCCATCCTGTCTGTCGTCTGCCCTGAATTAGTTCAAAGGCACACAAGTGTGAGCAAAGGCTCACTTTGGACTTTATGCTGCTGCTCAAATTCCCAAACTGGTCAATGTTGCCTTTACAATGCTCCAGCATGTTGCAGTACTGTGAGCCAATGCATCTGCCATGTGATTTGAGATTAAAACCCCTTCTGAGCAGACCAGAGACTTAACAATTACTCATTTTTCTGTCTTTCTACAACTGTTAAAAAAGTTTTACTGCAGTTACAGCTGGGTATCAAACCTCAACAATGTTTTGTTACAGACCAAAATAACCTGAAGTACCAAAAGCTGATCAAATATCAAATATTTCCTGATTTAAAACCAACATTTTATTTAGGCAGATTGTTCTAGGTTTGCTGTGTTTAGATATTAAACAGTTGAGACTGTTGGCTTCTATGTTAAATGAAAAAAAGGGTTTCATAGAAAAACATTTATGCATTTCTCATAAGTTATCTGAAATTTAGCATCAGTGCTGAAACTCTTTTGCTCAGTGCCTCTGTCTTTTACTAAAATCAAATTGTATGACATTTCTTTTGGAGACAAATATTTTTCACAAAAGACAACTTAAAAAAAGTTCAGGAATACCATTTAAAACAAAAACGTTATAGTGTAGATAGCAATGGCATGTATGGAAAAACAAACCATGATTAGCTCCCGTTATTTTGCATGCAATGCGTAATGAGATTATGTTCTGAAACCAAAACAACTTCTTGTGGTCCGACCTTAACGCTGTGTTGGTATAGGAAATACACAGGGACAGTCACAAAGACTTGCTACATTTAACATTGAAATGAAATGCACCTATTAAACATTTACAACTCAAAAAGGAGCAACTTTGAATATTGGAATGTATTGCAAAAGGTGATTGCTTAACTGCCAAGTGAAACACACTCACTTCTGTTTAAGCCAGTGTCAACATGGAGGACAAGGTCAGAGATAGAGGTTTGAATTGTACTTTAAGCACTAGTTAGATAATCTACATTCAAACTATATTCCCAGACAAAAGATTTCCTACCGGCTGCCCTTCGCTGGATCACACCACTCAGTAGACTGCACACCTTCAAGCAGAAGATTATGAGGCAGAGCAGGTCTAATCTACATTCCAACAACAGCCAAAAAACAAATCAAACACTTCTACAAAGAGACATGTAATGGAGGATGGGTGTCAGGTTCTGCCCTATAGACATGAACTCACATAGCTACCGGGCCTGTCTGGGTGCACTGTGAAAATAACAAGTCCCCAAGTACATTTAAGGTATGGCACAAACAGCAGATGTCATTTTACCAATGACACATGACACTACAAAAACCCTTTAAACAAAGTCAAAGTGCTGAGAGTAAATTAGCAGAATGGAGAAGTGGGCAACCAAATGTGAACTTGCTGGCTCTGCGGTGGTAGTAATCCCTTGTGGTCCAGCATCAGTAATGGCGGAGCTGGGTCAGTCAGAGGCTACGCTGTCTGCTGTGGCAATTAGGGCCCTGTGCCTCCGGACCAACGGAGGTCATTAAAGACACTGGTCATTATAGAGGGAAAACTATACCCCTCCCCAGACCTGACAGTGACTGGCTCAGTGCCACATTAAGGCTCTGACACACCAACCCGACGGCCGACCATCGGCCGAAAAGGCTCCCCGAGGTCAAAAAAGTGCTTCGGAACACACCGAAGTGACGCCGAATTGAGCGTATGTTCTGAAAACCGGAAATGACGGAACTTCTTTCTAGATCTAGTAAACACAGAGCACGCTGTCATTAGTCAGTGTTTTCATCAGAGAGTGTTGATAGTAGTCAAGAAGGATCGTTGTTGTCATTACTCGCTGAACGGAAGAAAATACGATGGCTAGTAATAAGAAGATACTGGCGTTGTCAGCTCCGGTTTTCTCGTGCACTGATTCGCTAGTCAAGGGCTAGCACTCCACCAATCAGATTGGTCATTGAGTCCAACTGCCCACTGGCCGATTCAACAAGTCAAATCGGCCAAAATGAACACTGACGGCTCCTCCGACTGACGACGGCACGGAACACATCGAACTGACTCGATTCATCGACCTTGCCAGACTGTCCGACAATCGGGTTGGTGTGTCAGCACCTTTATAGAAACTGTTGGTAAACACAAATTTGTAAAAGGAGGATGTGTCAAGACCAGGGAATAATCTGACAATTTATACAGAGGATGTGCAACTTAATTTAATCATAATTTAGCTGCAGGGATCGTGTCGCACAGGCCTTGACAACTGCTACAAATTTAGGAAAAAACAAAACAGCTCTCTCCTTTTCAAGCTTAAGCCTGAAAATATTACCACCACCCATCCCCTGTCCACACTCTTCACTTTACAGAAACACACCTTTGAACCCAATAAGTTCAAACCTATCTCCGTACATTCCCTTGGCTCTGATCTAATGGGCAGGTGCACACATGTTCCAATCTGACTAGCTCATGCTTACTCCACATGAACTCATTCACATCAAATGTGACATTAAACAACACCTGTAGCAGAGTTTAGCTCTGCACAGGCAGTTCCCTGAACAAGTTGAGAAGTAGGGACTTTTCTGTTTCCAATCGCCCTGACTTTGATTTTACACAGTGGCACATTAGGTAATGACAAGACTCTGGCATAGACTTGGTAGCATGTGGAAGGGCTACTAAAATTGAGTGAAGAGTTCAATCAAACCAAAGGCCTTCCTTTAACCCTAGAAAAAAAAACGCATCCCATTCTAAAGCTTGATTCAGCGCCCTATTAGTGGCAGTGAGTAAGTGAACGCAGAAGTGGGACCACAGATAACAGAGTAGATTAAATTCTGATAAAGCACCAGGCCTTTTGTATGACAGAGATAGAGAATAGAGAAGCGGGAGGAAAGCAGAAAGAGAGGGACGCGCCCTACCTCACGGCAGTGTGGTTGACAGTGCCCATATCACATTGCTTTTGTGTTCAATGCACCCAGGCAGACTGCGTCACAAAAGGCATGTAATGCCCATAAAACTCCTAATCCTTATGAAGTCAACATGTGACAGATACATCAAACCTGTGAGTAAAGAGTATTCTTCTCACAGAAACATACTACCCTTGCCACAGGCCTGGAATCCACTCTTGCGCAGCTACTTTCAGGTTTGTCTGGTTTCAGTCCTGGCATGGTGTAATCCATTATATGGTGTGAAACCATGGCTCCAGACAGACTTGCGGGCCCCTTAACGGCAGACCCCGCCAGCTGGACAAACCCATCATCACCCCCTGCTCAGGCCACACACCCACCCCCACTCTCCCCTCACACATCACTGCTAATATTGGAGTAACCCAGTCAAACAAACTGATCACTTAGGTGTGATAATTTTTCTAGCATGCCTTAAATGAACTGACAAACATTGGTGTACTGCACCCTTATCTAGACTATGTGGGGGAAGAATATTTATACGATTCTTGGAATGATGATTCAATAGTTTAAAGCAGTCAGGATATTTATCCTGGCACACCGAGTTGTCTTTTTATTACTAGGTTTATCTGTTGAGTGGCAAGTGGCAAGTTGCAACAAGGTAGGACAAATGGCAAAAACAAATGGGAAGCTTGCGTAACCCACAACAAGCTTGTGTCTCAAATGAAAATCTATGAAATCCTGATGTGAAGTGTGGCGTTTCGAGTAAAGTCAAAGATGAGTAGACATGCTGCAGAGGCAAACAAGTTTAGTACAACATATATGCCCAACTGAGGCTGTGGTGTGGAGCTGGGTATCAGCTGCCCCAGCAGAAGGGGAACATTCAGACTGAAGCAGCCCCATAACTGGCGCCTCAAAAGACCCCACTTGCCACATTTCCATCACAATGAACCCAGACTTCAACCCTGACTTCTGTCTGGAATAGCTGAATACACGGCTGTTGTCACCCTATGCCAGCATTCACTTTCTGCTGGAGGCCACTAAGCAGCCTTTTCAGTCCTTACAAATGGACACCAATGGAAGAGCTGCCAGTGTTTACTCTCAAAAACACATTTCATGCACACAGTAGGTTAGGCCTTCATTCAGCGACTCCTTTCTGCTCTATCCAGTGAACACAACATGTGACGAAACTGTAACTGACCACATTGCACATGTTTAACAGTCTGCTATCACTGCAGTGTTGTGTCCAAGCAATTTACAGTGAGCCAACATGAGATTTATTTTGAAAATATTGTTAGCATAACAGCAACAGATAACTTCACAACAATCAGTCGACTGTAGACTTATTAGTCACTTAGTGTACCTATACGCCATAATAAAATGATTTTAATTAAGTCTCGAAGCTCACAAACAAAGCACAATTATCGTTAGTATTCAACTTTAAACAGTTCATTATCCAGTTAGCTAGCCAATGCTAGCTGGCGCCTCAAAACAAACAGCACCACCATGTTGTTGTTGTGGTTTACATACTTGCTCCATGTTCAATAAACGAACATTCACACGTCGGGTTTTTGTCAGTCGATAAAAGTCTTAATCAACCACAAACAAACAAAGCAGCGTTGGTTCGGGTGGTTTTAATGTCGACGCTAGCGAGACATAGTTAGCCAAATTCCCGACACAGAGCGCCATGACGATGAGCGACAACAGGCGATGCCCAGTCCAGGAAAACACATCGAGACAAAAGCCGGAGAGGTACTCAGATGAAACTTACCATTACCGACTGCCACTAACCCGAACAGGGCAAGCAGTGTTAGGGCAATTTCTTTTAGAGACATTTCTTCAAAATTCCCATCTCTCCGCGATGAAATGCGTCCAAAGTGTGTCGTTATCACCACGACCAGACCTTAAACACAACCACAGTCCGACCGCACACACCACACCGCCAAACACTATCCAGCCAGCCAGCCAGCCTGGCGAGTGACGCGTTTAAAGGGGTGTGTGCGTGCATGTTTAAAGGGGAGGGCTGCCTGCTGCACGTCCCCTTCTGCCACCGAGGTCACGGCTGTGTGTTGTAAATAAAAATGTTGGGTGAATTACAATCTTCCAGTCTTACATTATTTTCAAAACACATCAACATATTTGACTCTTCTTATTACTGAAAATGTTAAATCATAAAATGCCTTTTTAAACAGGACCTAAAATGACTTTGAAATGAAACATGCCAGAATGTTTGCATTCTTCCTTTGTGACAAATGACAAAATAAAACAACAAATGAAAGGTTATGTTGTTAATAAATAATGAGCTTCACTCATAGAGATAATGTTGAAAATGGTGAAAACTGTGAGAATATAGAATAGACTAATTAGGCTACCTTTTTATGTCCTTAAGATTGTCTCAGACTAAATGTTTTAGCTAAATTCAGTTTGGATTATTCTTGGCTTTCTGATTTAGTGTTATTTCTTAAAAACGTGCTGCTGGTGAATGGTCTATTTGAAGGAAAAATCTATTGATGGAACAAATTCCTTCTAACTTGCCAGCTCCCACTGTTATTATTAATGAAATGTAAAATCATGAAATCTCTCTTTTCATGACATAAGAAATGAGTTGCACTCATTCAGATAATGTTAAAGACAGTGAAAATAATCTGATGACATCTTTGTTGTTTTACCTTCAGTCAATAGCCCATTGTATTTATTAAACAGTAACTTATGACTACTTCTCTACATTATTGGTTTAGTTTTTATAATTATACAATGGTTTTTATGTCCTAAAGATAATGCCAAACTAAACATGTTAGGCAAATTCAGTTTTTCCCCCCAATCTGATTATTGGTTTCAAGGCATGAAACAGACAGCAACAATAGTAAGTGGTTACATGGATTTAATATTCTAGGGTTAACTTGGTTATGCTCAGTTTATGCATTCCTGAATAAGGTTATTACTCAAGACAGGACTATTGTTCCAACCCTGACTACCCTGAACTACTGATTCATCGGAAACAAAAATGTATTCAGGGAACAAACTGGGTCTAACTGGTCAACTTCCACAGCATTACTGAAAATGTAAAATAATAAAATTGGTCTAGATGAAGATATTTTTGAAACAATGGTAAAAATAGAGAACAGATTTGATGACTGATAACATCTTGTTCCTTCAAAATGCTTACACGTGGTTAGTCACCAAACTCATGACTCTAATTTAAACTAATACTCAATTCAAAGTATTAAGATATTTAAAGTCAGGTATGACATAGTCCTCTAAAGTAATGTGAGTGTGTGAGTGACTATGAAACCTTTTCTCTTATTATGGATGTAGGTTAGAAGGCAGCAGAGGAAGAGCTGATAGGCCTTATATTATGGGTCTTCCTGCATTTGTCCTGGCACCAGTATTAGGCTCAGATATGACACTCTGCCCATCCATATTTAATGATGGTCAATTATCAAACAAATCCCTTGTTGATATTTTAGCATTGGGGCACTGCAGCTGTCTAATCTATACTTCCTAGTCCCAGATCAAACCTGTGAAACCAATGTGGTTTGCACAAAATTCCTTATTGTTTCCAGTTTATGTCAGATAAGATAAGATAAAACTTTATTGTCTGTTCACACAGAAAATGTTCTTGCATCGACTGCTCAGACAGTCAACAGGTAACATTAAAAAGCACACAAACATTAAAACAAGCATCTGTATGTTCACCCAACAACGTCTGACACGTCTTCAGTCGCATGCTCACACACACACACACACACACACACACACACACACACACACACACACACACACACACACACACACACACACACACATACATACACAGTAAAAAAGCAGTAAAGGAATAGAAGATTGTTACATCTGTGAGTCACATATCATTCTTACGATTGTCATGCTTGCAGTCCCACAATGATACACAGATTACATGTTTGGGTGGGGAGATAGGGAGCTAGATCACATATCAGATGCTGTATCAGATTTTTGAGAAAGTTACAGCCGCTTGCAGTTTGTAGTGAGAAAGTGTAAAATAATCCCGGAGATCGCAAAAGCTCTTTTGGTCCAGATCCGTCCAGGGTTTTCTCTCAGCTTAGAGACCCGACCTATCTATGCCCTGCTTACACAACCAGCTGCCACTGCTTGAGAATGTAGCTCAGGAAGAGGTGAATCAGGCTATAACCAGGTACATTTGGGACTTTATCTGTGCCTGCTTTTATCACCTGTCCTCTTGCTAGCACTCTCACTGATCTATCCTCAAGCCTAATTGTGTCTGCATAGTGTCCTCTGTGGCTTTATATCTGTCCATTATCATCCCTGTCCAATTTATCTCCACATTTCTTCAGTGTACGCTGTCTGCTGAACAAATCCCTCTGTCTCTAGCGAGCCAGTTGGAATGATCCCACTGTGAAAAAGAATACGCAGAGGGAGAAGTGAGATGGGCTCCTGCACTCAGAGAGGGAGTTTGGCCTCTCTGATACATGAACAACCCCCTGTGGTGTTAAAAATAACCAGCTCTTCATCTGACTGACCAGACAGACTGGGGCTTTGAGGGAGTATTATCTCTCTGGAGTTTGTTCAACAACCAGGCAGACAGAAAACACATGCACGCACGCACGCACGCACGCACGCACGCACGCACGCACGCACGCACACACACACACACACACACACACACACACACACACACACACACACACACACACACTGTTCTGTTATCATGATCATTGCATTTCTGTGAGTGTTTTCTATTATTATTTTTATTATTATGTATGTGTGATATATGTGTGTATATGTGTTTGTTGTATTATGGTTGTCTAAGCTACTGGATGCCTAAAATTTCCTTTGGGATGAATAAAGTATCTATCTATCTATCTTTATCTCACACACACACACACACACACACACACACACACACACACACACACACACACACACACACAGTAAGTAACAAGTAGTCTGGATTTTGAGAACAGATATTTCTGTCCTTTTTAAATGGGATTTATATTTTCTAGTTCAGCATCTCACTACGTGAGGTCAGTGTGACTGACAGAACATGTGAACATATTATCTTATCTTACATTTCATGCAAGTGACACGTGGGCGAATATTGAATCCCCTACCTTCCCCTGACATTGATTGGAGACTGTTAGTTATACTTCAGTGTTGTGATGAAATATTGGTCTCTAAACTTTTGTTTAATAATTTTAAGAAAATGAAAACCCAATCGCAAAACTGATAACTCCGTAAATCTCCCAAGGAATGCTGCACTACTGTAAGCAATATGGATCAATGTTTGTCTGTTATCTGATGACCTCTAGTGGTCAATGAGAGACTTGCAAACATAAGTGGAGCGCAAACTGTTCAAAAATACAATCCTTTATTCAACATATACAATATTACATGTCTGTTTGTGAATTCCTTTACTAACCATAGTAATGGTGATGGTACATTATTGGCCTACATAAATGTAAAGAAATACTTAAAAAATGTTAAAAGTATAAAAAGTATATAAAATGTGTCTCATTGTTGAATAATAGAAAATAATAACCCTATACAAAATATATTTACAATAAATCCAATGGTGATAAATGACAACAGTTTCAATGCTGTTAGAATATGTACAACTAAACTGCTCAATGTGTCTCTGTGCAGATAATGAAGGCTCATTTTATATAAGTTAAATATGCTTACACAACAGTTAATGTGCTTCGGTATGAACATGTTATTACTTACATATTTCCTGTATTCATAGTAAAAAAAACAAACACTAAGGCCTCCAAGTTTTCTTTGGCAATTATTGGGAAAACCCATTTGTGCAATGTTCCTGTATATAAGAGAAAGTCCAGAATGACATCCTCCTCCTCTTCTTGATAAAATGATGAGTAATTGTGCTGTGCCAGATTTTCCTTTCTGTCATGACGATGGGGGATTTAGACAATTATGAATAAAACCCTGTGTGTGTAGAACAGGCTATACATTCTTTGGTTTTATTTATTCTGCTTTGGAAATAAATTGTATTAGCTGAACATAAAGAAATGAATACAAAAAAGAAATATAACTTGATCTTCATAGTTTTCTTTTTGGGGCCTTTTGGTTGGGCACCAGAAATATGGCAGATGAAAATTAGGCTACGCAAAAAAAAAATAATAATTGCCTTGGGAGCCAGTCTAGACACTACTGCTCCAAGTCATATGGTTTTAATAGAATGCAGTGACTGTGTGAGCCATTAGCTCAAAATATGCTAATGATTTGCACCTTGTGCTGTTGGAATGTGGTGCATAATCCCTTCTGGCGTTTTCAATTGTTTGTCCGTGTTTCATCCTGTTGCTCTGGTCTAGATGTCCCGCTTGAGTTTCTCAATGCTGAAGTCACTGTCATGGTCCAGTTTGGAGAGTGTCTTCCTCACTCGCAGGGCTGTGAGGCGGGCTGGTGGGCTCTGGTACCAACACTCCTTCATGATCTTCGCAATGGCCGACAGGATCTTGACACACAGAGACAAATGGAAATTACCACCTGGCTATCCCAGTAGAATGAAACATTTGTGTCACCGTTATTATGTGTCCTATAGAGCAGTGGTTCTCAAAGTGGGTTCTGGGGATCCCCAGGGGTCCTTGAAGGAGATCCAGGGGGTCCCTAACAAAAATGGGAATCATTTATTTTCACTATAATTTCCTCCATAAGTAACACAATGCCAGATTGTATGACTATTTTGCTCATGGGTTTCATTCACTTTCTGTAAAAAAACATCTAAAAGCAAAATGTATATCAGGTAGGGAAGCCTGGGACAAAGTCTTATCAGATTTGTGTCAGTTTAGGGGTCCTTGATGTGAAAAAGTTTGAGAACCACTGCTATAGAGTATGTGCTCTACATTTACCCATGTGTGAGTTGTACATCATCAAGTGTGTATTTGCACTGTGTGTGTGTGTGTGTGTGTGTGTGAGTGTGTGTGTGTGTGTGTGTCATCAAATGGCCTACAGGGTGGGAATGGAGCCTATTGTGCAGACTGGGCTTCTGCTGGTCCACGCACACCACCTTCTTCATCTCCTCAAAGCTGGGATCTAAGGGCACCATGTCAAAAAAGGGAGGGCAGTACTCTTCCACGATCCCTAAAACAATTCAAAAGAGAAAAAAGACTCAGTATGCGGTTTCTTCTCCAGTTGAGCAGAATAACAACTACCAAACAGTTAAGACAACAGTCTTGGTTGTGGGATTCAGTGGGTGTACTGTAATATACTATAATGTATTAAATATTGTAAGAAAACTCATTATCAACCTCATGAGTAGATAACCGTTAAACCCCTAATTTACCTCCTCATACATTTTCAGAACATACATCTCTCTTCATGCAAGGCCTGAAAAAACACACTTGGAAAACGAGATAGTCTGTGGTGGGAGTTTTGTAAAGTATGTTTGACTAAACAACAGTGCTGGGATAAAGATATCAATTCCCTGGCGACTACACTGGGATGAGATCTGAAGGCCTGCTGAGTGTGTGTGTGTATGTGTGTGTGTGTGTGTGTGTGTGTGTGTGTGTGTGTGTGTGTGTGTGTGTTCACATCTGGACTAAGTGTGTTTGTGCCCATGTGTGTGCGTGGTCGTTTGAGCATGGATGTGTGCTTGCATCTACAAATTGTGTGCACAGGCATCTGGACTATGTACAAGTGAGTGCTGACACCAGATAAGACTGTTTATAATTACTGCAGTGCTAATCATGGGAGAGGATAGTAGAGACAGACACAGACTAGGAAAACACTGGAGTGCTGAGAGACATGGGACTGACTGCCTCTTATGTATACAGAGCTAGACAGACATGACAGAGAAAACACATTTTCAACACAATGTGCCTGAGTGGATAGGTAATACATCAACTTTTAAAAGACACATTGATATATAAATATACTGTGTACCATTTTCTTAGGTAAACCTCTAAACAATCTCTGCAAATGACAGGCAGTCTCCTTACCATTAACAATGGTCCTGCGGGAAATTTCCCAGAAGACCAGGCCCAAGGCCCAGATGTCAGTCTGCTTGTAGGACTCAAAGACGTCCATACGAATAGTCTCATCCAGCACTTCAGGGGCCATGTAGCGCTTGGTCCCCACGCGAGGGTTGTTGCCCACATCAAGGTAGTCATGAGACTGAGAGTGTATCACAGCCAAACCTGACGAGAAAGTAGGCACAGAGAACCGATTTAACCTTTTAATTTATAGTAAATTACAAAACTATCAAAATCAGCATGAAACCGCTGTTTTGTCTCAACACATTAATCATAATTATCAGCAGAAGTTGAAAATACATACAACTAGAAGATGATCTTCAACAAGGGGGTCCTCAGAGTCAATGCAGGGGGGGCCTCCAAATTATTGTTAATTTTTGAAAGTTTTTTCAGAAATTGAAAAGTCTTAACATGAATCCAACATATTATAAGATAATATAAATCCCCACTGCTTACTGGCCTAGGTGGTCACTAAGGCAATCCACAGATACATTTAATCCTAAGGATTCACTTTGCTACATGTATGTTTTAACATTAAAACATGATTTATAAAACCATGCCAACAATTATTAGGCTATTTTAATAGCTTAGTATTCTATGCAACAAAGGTATGTATAAAGGCTTTAGGCCGCCCTACACGTTATTGTAGACCCAGTTTATTATGCAACTTCATTTTATACATTATATGTAGTAAGGGGTCCCTGCTCCATCTCTCTTTCAGTTAAGGGGTCCTTGGCTTAAATAACGTTGAAGACCCCTGGTTTAGTGGATTAATTGTGATTTTGCTGACCTTGCTTCTACACATCCCTCACCTAGGTCAGCAATGCAGCACTGGCCGTTCCGCTTTACCAGGATGTTTCGGCTTTTCAGGTCTCGGTGGGCGATAGCTGGCTTTTCCTGGGAGCTGACGATCTCAGTGTGAAGATGGACCAGGCCACAGGCCACAGACAGGCACATCCTGAGGCAGCTCTCAGGTTCCAAGCTGCTGTACTGCAGGAAGTCATAGAGTGAACCCAGCTCATGAAAGTGGGTGACGAGCCACAGCTGGGTGCTAGAATTCTTGGATGTCATGTCGGAGGCTATGAAACCTAAAGCCAGAATAGAATTTCACGATTTCAACATCTATCTTTTTGACACTGCACCTTTCTTTTCACAGAAAACGTATCACAAGAAAAAATTCTTTTGAACTTTAATCTGCTGCCATACCCAGTATGTTGTCGTGTCTCAGCTGTACAGTATTGTAGATCTCTGTCTCTCTGAACCAGGACTGCTCGTCCCTAGAGGAAAAGATCTTGACAGCCACACTCTCCCCCATCCACGTTCCCCTCCACACCTCCCCATACCTGCCTTTACCTGGAAACAGAGTGATACAATTACACATTTGCAAAATAATAAACAAAACCGAGCACAGAAGAGCAGCAGTGGTGAAGGAGACTGACCGACACACTGGACAAGTGAGATTTGTCTGGCCATAGTCCTTTGGACCAGATAGGGCAACCCTGTCCCACTCCCTGAAGTACAAAACTCATCAAAGATGTCCTGAGACAGAGACACAGAAATAATTCAAATGTGAGCATTCAAAAACTTGAACATCTTTTGATAGTATTGTGCTTTTTGTCTCTTACGCCGTATGTGGGGTCATCTCCATCAGGAACCTTGAGTATGGTGACATCATGGTCACCATGGACATCATTTCTGCCATGTGCACGTCGGAAGCGCAGGAACAGCACCAGACCACACATGCTGGCAGTTGTGATTAACAGCAGCAAAGACAACGTGATCCACAGCTCCGGACGATTGAGCTCTGGGGGCGTTGGTGTCGGCTCTCCATCTGGATACACACACCCATTCAGGCACACACACACGCACGCACGCACACACACACACACACACACACACACACACACACACACACACACACACGCACACACACACACACACATACATACATATACAATACATTTTCGTTGAGAACATTTCAGAACATTGAGGAGAAGAGGTTTGGAATTATTTTTGATTGAAGTTAAACACGCTAGTAACAAGACATTCAGTGCATCATCAGTCCAAACAAAGGAAAGCCACACAGTATCAATTTGCTTAAACTGACCACAAGGGGGAACCAGTTACTATCTAGAGCAGGGATCTTCAACAGGAGGTCCGGGACCCCTAGGGGGTCCTCAGAGTCACTGCAGGGGGCCTCCAAATAATTGTTAATCTTTGAAAGTAAAAAAAAAAAATTAAAATTAAAATGTCTTAACATGAATCCAACATATTATTAGCACATATAAATCCCCACTGGTGATAGGCTTACTGGCCTATAGGTAAGGTAGTCACTAAGGTAGCCATCCACAGATACAGTATATGCTGAGGATTCACTGTGCACTGTGAATTCACTGTTCACTGTATGTGTAATTTATAAAATCATGCTGACAATTATTATTTTAATAGCTTAGTATTCTATGCACTAAAAAGGTATGTATAAAGGCTTTAGGTCGCCCTACACTTTATTGTAGGCCCAGTTTAATATGCAACTTAATTTTATACATTATATGTAGTAGGGGGTCCCTGCTCCATCTCTCTTTCAGTTAAGGGGTCCTTGGCTTAAAAAACATTGAAGACCCCTGGTCTAGAGGGAAGCTTTGAATCCCATTCGTACAGTAAGTACGTAAAGTAATGCAGGATGTGCACTGAACTGTGACTGAGAGGACTTAATGACACTAAACTAGGAGACTCCATTCCACAGTGGTCAGATTCATGGTGATGTTAAAATGTTAAAAAATTAAAAAATATACTTTGGGTACTAACTAATGTTTGAAGGGGGAGTGGTGAAGGCATTGCACAGATTCTCTCTGCAGCAGTGCATAAACAATCGTTCAAATTTGCTGTAGCACTGCTCCTTGTAGATAACTTCGGAGAAACAGCCCCTCTCCTCATGGCCGTGAACCCAGGAGTAGAAGCAGATGTGTCCTTTGCAAGTTCCATTCATGCATGTGCCTTTGCCATTCTCGCATGTACACAACAGCTTCTCATCGTCTTTGGAATCTGAAGCACAAGGAAGTGCACACAGTGTTGACAAAAAGGCAAGTCTTACATGTCAATAGCAAATTGAGAAACCTACGACAGTTGATTGACCTGGGAAAAGAAAAGCAAGGCCAAACACACAAATCATGGGTAGATAGATGAAATGCAAATTATACTGTGAGGTTGTAGCGCAGTTATGGATAAGATAATTTAAAGAAGATGAAAAGTGTAGGAGTCCACGCTGAGTGTTAGTATCAGTCTTTAGTCTGACCCCCTGTCCTGACACAGAAGAGACTGGTTGTAGATGTCAGCTGGCATAATGTCTACACCATAGACTGTATAATATTAATGGACAAAGCATCCGGTTCGGCAAAGTGCTGCAAATGCGGAAGTGCCTTAAACCTGCATTCTATCTAAATTCCAGCAGGGGGCGACACATGCGGTTGCAAAAGGAGGTCGGTTTCTGTAGGAGTCTATGAGAAAGTGACCCACTTCTCACTTGATTTATTTCCTCAGTAAACATTTTCATAATGAGTTTATGGTCTCAATCGCTAGTTTTAAGTCTTCTGCAATACAGAATGATGTTCATTTTTTGAATTAGGGTCTCGTTGATTTAAAAATTGGCGATAAAGCAGGGGGTGTTTTAGGGCGTGGCTATGATGTGATTGCCAGTGAAAGTGTGTAACGTAATGTAGAGTGTAAGCAGCAGTCTATGGCTCCTCCCTCACTCCTCTTGTCTAAAATCGTCACATCCGCAACCAGGATGGCTGTGCCTGTAACGCCAAACTCGACGACTCATAGCAGATCTCCACAAACCAATGGGTGACATCACACATGCTCTGTCCATTAATATTAACAGTCTATGGTCTACACATAGTGTGTGTACATGGAAAGGCACAAAGACCTGCAGCAAAGGCATTCTTATGAACACAATTCTGTCTGAAACAATGCTCTACCGAAAGGACATTTAATCTACAAGGAGTAGATCTACAGGAGTTGAAAAGCGAGAACCCCTCCATCACAAATTATAAAGCAACAATTTTTGACCACTAGGAGGCAGAATTACTGTAAGCTGTCTGACCACCTGACACATGTAAGACCAATATTCCTGAGCCTTTTAGTTGTGGTTTGGTCCACCATTACCTGAGTTGATATTTGACTGTCTTCACCAGTCACTCATTTACTCTGCATTTCATGCAAGGTAGGTAGTGTACAGTACACTCTGCCTGTATGAACTTTTTTTGCTTGAAACAGCTGCCTATTGTTTTACACTGGAGGATTGGTGAGAGCCATGAGAATGAACTATACAGTCTATGTTTTTCCTGCCCACACAAAGAACTAAAAGCTGCATACTGACTCTTCTGCCACGCTAATGACCCTTTCATATTAGAGTTATGTGATCCATGTCAAAAGTTTTCTTCAATGGAGCTTTAATTGAATGGAACTGAATGCTCTTTTCAACACTGAACATCATTAACTCACCTGCATGAATAGCAGAGATCCACAGAAACGCCCAAACTAGCACCACTGTCAGTAGAGAAGACCTTTCCATCTCTGTGAAACAGGAACAAAAATTAATAACAGTTAATATAATCAAATGTTGATAATAGAATTAGTGTTGTCTCTTTATTAGAAGCTGTCATAATAAGAAACCAGATATTCAATTTGGGGTATTATGGAAAAATAAGTCACTGACATTTTAACTGCTATGTGATTGGGATTTACATTCTGTAACTTAATAGTGTCTATGAGGAGTTAAGCAGTGGTTAAAGTCTGGACTCTTTGGCAGAGGAAGCGATGAGGTCAAAAACAACAGTCCGAGGGCCCAGCCTGTCTGCCTGTGTTGTAATTGCATTGGGTGGGAAAAGGGGGCTTAGGGGAAGGAGGCTGTAACAGCACATCAGAGTGTTTGTGTATTTGTGCTGAGACTGCGTGTGGCGCTGTGCTACCCAGGCTCCAGGCCTGTCGACTCTTCAACTGCCTTGCGCAGAGTAAATATTGATGGCTACACTTCCTGCCATTGAGTGGCCCCACCCGGCTGGCTGGCGAGACTCAGGTCTGCACATTGTTTTGGGCTGAACTGCAGAGGGTCACGCAAGCAGAAGGGCCGTCATACACAACTCTGCCTTTCTCACTGCTGAAGCACATTATAGTCTGTAACTTGACACCCAGGTAAGCTTAGACATGTTACATTTAATTTAAAACATTAGTAAAAAGTAACCAAAATGTAGATGTAATATTAAAACACTGTATCTACTGTAACATATCCTACATCATTATTAAATTGCTACATACACTGTGAAATGTAATGTCAAATATTAAGTAGGTAATTGAATGCACATGTTTCCTAAAAGCCTCTTAAATATTTTATGTTCTGTGCACAGTTTAGACTATATTCTTGATTTCATTTCAATTGTTTTTTTATAATCTCGCTGTCTCCTTGCCACCAAGAAATTGAATATACCATGAATTTTTTTTAACATTGAAGAACTTACAAACATAAGCATACAATGTATCTGGAGGATGTACATTCAATCAAATACACAAGATAATATAATATTCTACCTTAAGGAAGACAGGAACCATGAATAAATACAAATAAGAAAAAAATAAAACGGTGATTTATTTGCCATGCTTATAACTTTCTCTTTAAAAAAAAGCACACAATAAAACAAGAACCCACATAAACCCTGAGGTCTTGTAAGGTCTTTCTTCACCATTGCTTAGCAGCAGTATGTCTATCATCTAAAAAGCACGTCTTTTGGAAATGCTGTTGCTTGAGAGATGAGAATTAGAAGTTTAGCTGGCTGTGGTTTACCAGGGTCTGCTGGCAGCTTCTTTAATCATCAGTGTGAGAGTGTGAGGAAGAAATTATTCTTGCAATGTGTATTATATGCAAGACCTGATGTCTGTCCTGTAACCTCTGAGGTGGGTGGGGCTTATATTAAATCTCATATGTGTGCAATTGGATGGACTGAGATACGCGCAAATTGGGCTGTGTGCATTCAGATACACGAGATAGCTGCCATAGAGGCTGACTAAAGTCCAAAAAGGATACAAGATGTTTGGATACAAGACGGCTGCTACCTACAACTGGTACTTTAAGATGTCACTGGCTGCCCAAAGAACAAGGCAAGATTTGAATGTCTTAATAGAAATACATTTTGAATGCACTTTGAGTATCTTCTAAGACCACAACAATATTCCAAATTGAATCACCAGCCAACAATTTACATCTTTATCTAGTATGCTTAAGGAAAACGAATCACACCAGTTAGATAGTCTGTTCCCACAACTTACAGACATAAAATAATACAACACTTAATCAGATTCAACCTGGAGAATTCTGACTCTGGTGAAGTCCTATCAATATCAAGTTCACCTTTTTTCAGACAAACAAGTTAACCTGTTTGCCCATATTGCATAACTTCAGACTCAAACAGTTCTTCAGTATGCTTATTACAGTAAACCGACTGATTACTGTCCCACATTACATAACAAATGTAATACTTCATGTGTATTATATTAAAATGGAAGTATGCTTTCTAAAATAGGCATATTTTTTTAGATTCGCCATTGCTTGCTGCAAGTGAACAGCACAGCATGTTTTATTATCAAATATTCTTATGGAAATCCTACCTCATGTCCCCCACAGCAAATAGCTCTTGAACTGCACACATCTGGCAGTGGAACTTGTACGTCAGCACAATACTACGGATATCCTCCTTTAGCTTTTTTTTTTAAATAAAATTTAATAACATTAAATAAAATGTAATAACATTTTTTATAAATTTCTTACTGAAAAATATGGCACAATGGAATATACATTTCAGTGCAGTAATGAGAGCCACATATAAAGGGAAATAAAGGGAGTAAACCCAATAGTCATTGTCTCAAGTATTATTTTGTGTATCTCAAGAGGTCAACAAAAAAGAAAGACATACTTTGCTTCTTTAAAAAAAATAAAAAATCTGTACAAAATGTAAACAAATAAATACAAAAAGCAAACATAATACATATTTCAAACAATTATCCTCCTTTAGTTTTGATGCATCTACAGATATATTTAAGTACAAACTACAGGAAGCCATCACCTTCGCCATTTCATTAAGTCGTTTCAAATGTCACTGAGGAGCAACCAGAGGAGTGAAAGTGTTTAACATGCATATCTGTATTTTTTCTGATCTGACCCTTGGTGTCTGCTTTTTTAAGTTCCAATAATAGTTTACCTATTTTCTTTCAAAAGCATCTATTCTAAGAATAGATATAGCTGGCTTTCTTGAAAATGAGAACACATTCTGAATGGAGTTTCCCATGTTAATCAAAGTGTCAAATCAAATGTAAAGTCTCTGCTGAATTAGATTTCCATTTCACATGAGACATCTGATAAAAATGTCTGACATACTATCTTTAGAGTTCCTGTTAGCTGTGAGGCTCCAACTCAACAGATGAAACCACCATCAAGTTTAGAACCTTACCAACAGAAAAAAAGCACTTCCTGTCATGCAGTCTACATGTCAGTGGTGGTTTATGTGTGGGTTCAGTGGAGGCATAGCCTAAACACAAATCCACCCACAGAATGAACTTATTCCCAGCGGAGGAGCATGACTGTGTCTTATTTCTCTAGCTATCATTTTTATCATCCTGACATAGGATAAAGCAGTAATCACGCCCTCCATCGTAGGCAGCCTGACTTTAGACTCCAGCACACTTCCTCTCTGAGGTCTCTCCTGTTTCTCTCCATTCTGTCCAACGCTACACCCTCTTGACCCAAGGGGAAAAGATCCATTGTCATCTCTTCCTCTCATCTACAGAGCTTTAACTCTGGGAGGCAAATCTCTCATTCCATCTGGATGACTGTGTGGTTATAGTGGTGGATGGTGGAGGCATGGCATAGCAGCCTCCAACAGCCCCTCCAATGGGCCTCATCACACCAAAAAGCCCTATAACTCTGTCTCTAGAAAGTAACTTTCAACAGTGTTACTGTAAAAGCTTCTATTATGTTATTTAAATGGCAAATCACATACAGTTATTTTTAATGACATATCCACACATTTATCTCTGTGTTTTAAGTGGTAAAAACCTCTTGCGACTGTCTGCTAGTTACAGCGACAGACAGATTGTATCTTCGTTTCACAGACAAAGCTAGGCTTGGCAGACTTTATGGCTCAGTTGCTGTCTGCATGCTCTCACATGCATACCTACGATGAATGCATGTCCGGGGAAGAAAAGGACATATATACCTCAGACATACTGTGCACACAAATTGTTCTTTGCTCCAAAGTACTTTTGTAGAAGAAATGAAAGTGAGAATATGTAGGTGTGGGAATGAGAATGAGTGACACACACCTCATGTCATGGACCAACTACAGCACCCACCTGACTTCTATCATAACCTCTACACAAAAAGGGCAAATGTTTCCCCTATGTGTGTGTATGTGTGTATGTGTGTGTGTGTGTGTGTGTGTGTGTGTGTGTGTGTGTGTGTGTGTGTGTGATGGGTGAAGAAAAGGAACAAGTAAACAATATGCAAGGGGGAAATACAGCTATGATTCATGTTTAACAGACCAAGATCTCCACATCTGCACATTTCAAGAGGTATGAACTTTACACCCCAACATGTTTTGAAAGAAGGATCTTGCCACAAAGTACAGGCCAGTGGTGCAGTAAGGACTTAGAAAAAAGTAGCCATTAAACAACGTGAAAGCACTCCATTACAAGTAAGCTTCACATTCATATCATGACCAAATGTGCTTGTGGTATCAAAAGTAGCCATTATGCAGCAGAAATGACCCCTGTCAGTGTTATATTATAACTGATGCAATTTATATTTAAGCAGCAGTTGAGTTATGTAACTGGTTGAGGGGGAGCTATTTTTAATATTTGCCTCTGAAATGTAACGGTAGTGGACCAGAGGTTAGCAAAATCAAGTGGAAATAGGCCTACTCATAAAACTACCTCAACATTACAAGTACAGGCTAAATGGACTTTAAGGTAGCCTACTTTCCACCACTATACTGAATAAAGGCCTAGAATTCATTCAATTTAATTTATTATGGCTGCCCTTAATCGTATAAATGAGAAAAAATTATAAAACTTCATCACAGGAGATGGCTTTAAGAACATAATTTACTGATGTTAATTTGTCTTTGGGTCAAGTAGGACACTTCTTGACACCTGTCCTGTTCACATCTGGAAACACGTGTATGGCGCTGCCAAGGGTGACTTAGCGTCCAGTGTTAACGTTAGCTATAATTAGCATCGTAAGATGGTTAGAAATCACAGCACAGCATAAAACACTAACAGAAAGAGAAAATGAGGTTTGACACCATCAGCCTACCTGTGTTCTACTCGCCTTTTAACTTGACAGACGCAGATGCCGAACGTCTCCCATATCAAAGTTAGCCGAAGTGTCCTCAAAGTATTTCAAGTCAAAAGTAGAAGATTTAAAATACAACTGGCTCCATTTCAAGAGCGGAGTAAATCGTTTTACGTTTCGTTTAAACGGCTCAATTGCAGATGTTCACATCCTTTCCTGCTTCGGTGACAAACAAACCGCCGTTTCTGGGAAAAAGTTGGTCCGCAGTTCTTCCTCTTTGCTACTTTAAAATTTAAAACTGCCCACTCGTTTAACAACAAGTGATACTCTAGCCTACATGTGGCAGAATTGAAATATAAAAAAAGGGCGGTGTCCTGGCAGGACGACAAACAGCGGGCTGTAGGCTATCTCATCTCGGTCCAAATCTGCGCTGATAAATCGACAACATCGTCGTCGGTTTGGAACCAGACCAGACTCTTTCCGCTGTGAGAACCTCACAAGTGAAAGCTCTCTGCAAGTCCACTCCCAGTAAGTATGATGTTTTTTTGTTGTTGTCTATAGTTCTGATCTAAAGGCAAGATTACAGATTTTAAAGTAGGCTAATATACACAGCTTTGTCCCACCCCTTATTGTCCCGGACAGGGTCTGGGGTCTGGAATGTGTTCTCATAGCGGTTTTCCTGTTTCTTTCCAAACCTCTCATTTTCCTTTTCCCCCTGTGGATTGCTGTCTGCACTGCACTGACAGGAATGTGCTTCAAATACCCCACCATATAGCCTAAACACATTTCTGTGTAAAGCAATAACTAGCCTAACTAACCCACTTTGCCTTCCATTTTTATCCATAATCCTATTTTTAAGTTCAGGGGCCAGTGGAGGCTTTATCATGTATTTTAGCAACAGTGATGAACTTAAAGATCCCCTCCAGACATTTTTTTTATTTTCATATGAAAATTCTTTGCTTGGAATAATAATAAGTGTCTGATATGTTTTTTCCACAAAAACAAGTCTAATTACCTTGTAAAAAATTACAATTACAATACAATCACAAAGATCTCCGTTTCATTCTCTTTGGCAGCACCTATGGCGATAAGCAGTAATTGCAGGTGTGTTTTTGGATCTCACTTCCTTTTGCGCACTTTGGCACTCTTATACTTAGTCACCTTACTTCCTGCTTTGCTACATCATAATTACTACGGCCACTATAAAAGTAAATATGAGTCGTAAATGCATCTTGAACAAACAACTTATGGTCCATAAGTTATGGGGTCGTTTTTGGCAGAGGGCAGTCTTGAAACTGCACCATTCTGCACAGTGAAGGTAAAACATCCATGTAAAGTAACAATAAGCACAACACATTTCTGAGTGGAGTGGGATTTTAAGATTAATTTATTTCTACTATTAACTACTTTATACTGCTAATCTGTTTGTAATGTATTTAGTGAGTATTGTAAAGCTTATATATCGCCTCAAATTAAAGAAAACACAACAGTGCTCAAGTGCCTTTCTGTTACGGCAGTTGTGGCAGTCAAAGTGTCTCTTAATGGTAAAATACATTTGTCTCTTGGATGCCAGATAGACTCAGCTGTCTGAAAACACTTCATTCAGCAGAGCCTGAGAGAGATGTCTTCATGTCTGTAATATAAATCCCCCCTCCCTTGTTCTCAGGCTCTGTTATCTCTCAATTTTTGGCTTACGGCTGAAGAAACAGCTGGAAGCTCTCACGTCAGCTGTCATGTAGAAAAAAGACGAAATTGTTGTTCTTTTTTTTTAAATCTCTGTGATTCAAAGAGCCATATGTTCTTATTCCCTTATGGTTTTTCATAAAAAGCCTCAATTGGTTGTATAATTTAGTCTACTATAGTAGAGGAAATATATTGCTTCAACAGACATGTTTTCATACTGTGCGTTAGTCATATTTGTGTTTAACAATGTGATACTTTATTTTCAGAGGTCAAAATCTGGTGCAGCCTATGCAACTATATGAGTATGTGTTTACAGTCTAAGACATAGACAGGGTTAAAGTCTAGAGAGGTATTTATGTTAGAGCTGACCTCAAGTCACCAAGTTCCTCTCTGTGAAGAGGAAGTGATCCAGAATACTAAAAATATTATGTGACATGTTTGTACACCCGTTCTAGCTTCATTTTCATCTATGAAACTTAGAATCTTTACATGAAATTGATAGAAATAATTCCATTAAATATTTTTACACACGTCATAGTAGCCATTTTGATTTTGTTTCCAATCCTTTATATACGGTCTAAAGTTACCACCAATAAAAGCTAATTGTTATGTAATGATACTGCACATTGGATTAAACGATTACAGACCAGGGTTCAAGAGCCATCCCAAGCCCCTCCAGAGAGCACATTATAGGTTTCTTTAAGAATGTCAAAGTAACTTTATTATGAGAGAGTAACCAAGGTTATGTGCCATACATGAAGCTCATCCGTCACAAGCATGCCTGTTAAGGAAATGTTACATTTCTACGTGTAAATACATTATAAATGTCATAAAATAGGAAAATGTTTCAGGGAGTTGTGTACATGTAAGAGCAGTACCTTTCAAATCTAAATTTAGCACAAAAAGTAAGGGAATTTATGTTTGGTGGATTATTTCTCTGTGGTAACAATGCTTTTTGGCAATAAATCTTATACCGTTGGAAAGCCTATTTAGTTCCCTTTCAAATGGTGCCCCATTTGTAAGGAACATGCATTTGTGGAATGAGCAGCAGCGCTGAGTATGTGGGTTGCACCCATGAAAAATTTGCCAAATCTTCTCTGCCAATGCCAAACAGCTTATTCTGCCATTGACTCGTTTGGTGTTTGATTGGATGATTGAAGTTTGAAGAAACAAGACATATTGGCAATTTAACAATGTATTCATTTCACAAACAGGAGCCTCAGTAGCGTGTGGAAGAACCATACACAGCCACAACAGCCTGGCACCTCCTCCTCATGCTGGTCACCAGCCTGGTCACACACTGCTGTGGGATGGCATCCCATTCTTCAACCAGCATTTGTCGCAAGTCAGCCAACGTGGTTGTGTTGGTCACTCTGGCACGAACAGCACGCCCAAGCTGATCCCACAAGTGTTCAATGGGGTTGAGGTCAGGACTGCTGGCAGGTCATTCCATCCTCTCCACTCCCACATTCTGGAGGTAGTCTCTGATAAACCCTGCCCTGTGGGGACGAGTGTTGTCATCTTGGAGGATAGAGTTTGGTCCCAGACTGTGGAGATATGGGATTGCCATTGGTTGCAGAATCAGGCACCTGATTGTCAGCACCTGGGGGTACCAGAAGCTCAAAACAAGAGTCAATAGCTACAGCAAAGAAAAGCTGTTTGGCATTGTCAGAGATGATTTGGCAAATTTTTCATGGGCGCAACCCACATACTCAGCGCTGCTGCTCATCCCACAAATGCATGTTCCTTACAAATGGGGCACCATTTAAAAGGGAACTAAACAGGCTTTCCAACGGTATAAGATTTATTGCCAAAAAGCATTGTTACCACAGAGAAATAATCTACCAAACACAAATTTCCTTACTTTGTGTGCTAAGTTTATTTCTATTTCAGTAACTGTACATCAACAAATGTGTATTATGTCCTGTAACCACACTAATATACAATATTGTGATTCTTTCAGATCACCAAATCAGAGGTAAAGTGCAGTGAAAAAAACCCAAACTCACTTGAAAAGATCAGTAAATTTATTCCAAATGCGTTTTCATCTGTCTCACACGTTATCAAGAAGAAGAACCTGAGCTTTCTGTCTCTTGCTTCCACTTTAAAATAAATAACCCAAGAAATGATGCTCTATTTTCTTTGTTAGAACAGTATCTAAATACATATTTTTTTAGGTAACACATTTAAAAATGTTTTGTTATAATAAGAACAGGTATTGCAGTTATAGCTTAATGAGTAATAGTTGACATATACACAGAAGATTTTAAAATGCCCCAAAGCTAGCTGCACCCCGAAAGAGATTTCTTGTCTTGACAGATGCTTAATGTACAATGCCCAACATATTATTAACAAAAGATTTCCTGAGTAACATTATGTACAAATAGTTTCTGTGCTGTGCATAGGTAACTCTGCACATGTGAGGTCTGCTATTGGTGTCTAAAAAATATAGCAAGCAGCAATTTTGGTGTCCAATAAAAAGCCCATCAAACATGGTACATTAAGCACAGCAGACTGAGGACTTGAACACCTGTGAGCAGTTTTTCTTATGATCAGACAAAATGAAAAAGTTCCTTTTTTCTGTATCCTCACTGTTAACATCAAACACATGCCACAGCCAAACAGTTTGGAGTATTAAAATTCTCTCAAAAAGACATAAAAAGGCATCCAGCTACATGTTGCATGTAGAGAAGATTGGATTACGTTTCAAAATAAAAAACGTTTGATAAAACTCAAAATGGTGACTGATTTCATTTATAAAATGCTGTAAAATGGACTTTTACCTGGTAGTCGTGTTTGAGGGATTGTAGGAAACACAAGTAAATTGAGAATTAGCCTGCCGACTGAGCAGTTTTGAGCCCAATCGAACAATGTATTATATAGCTATGATTCACTTCCTGCTTCTGAATCTTTGCCAACAGCATTACTTCTTGCAGAGGGGAAAAAGAACCAAAGTTTATACATAATCAAATCACAATAGTTGGGTGCTGACGCATCTTATTCTTTGCTTGGTCTCGTAATCATGTGGTGTAGAGGAACAAAGCTCATAGTTTGAAGATTTTTAAATCTGTTTACATTACACAGTCATTTTGATTAACTTGCTATTTATTTGGTTTATTTTGCAGTTGAATACCATGATGGCACGCTACTTCGAAATTATTCACAATACACAGACAATTAAAATCCTCACGGATGGACAGTGTTTTCGAGTCAAAATAATGTCATTGTTCATGAGGTAGGAGTCAGCCATGCTAAGACATGTCACTGTATATCTCCAAATCCAAATAACATTTGGTAAACATAATTTTCAGCTTTCCAAAAATGCTGAAAAATACATCACATCTAGCAAATTCAAGTCACTACATTTTTCCCATGTTCATCCCAAGCCAAAGTTCAAATCCATTAATGTGTTTCAATTGTCAATTTCTCACTTCCAAACTTGTTTTGCAATTCCTTAGTCTTCTGTTACTCACTGTAATCACATGCTCAACCCTCATGCATGACTTTATCACAGTGAAATTCTCTGAGGAAAAGAGAATAATGCCTCATTTTTGGCTTGATGAACGTTTGGACGCCTTCTGTTTTTTCTCTCGGTCTTTTTCCTTTTCCTCCTGCTGCTTCTTCTCCCTCTTTTTTTCCTCCTTGGCCTCTTTGTACTTCCAGACAGGAGGTTCCAGGTAGCCCTTCTGCATTTTCTTCTTTTTCTCTTTCTTTGGAGTGGGTTCCCCAGACTTTGTCACTTCAATCTTAGGAATACAGCCTGAGGGGAAGATGCTGTTCCTGTTTGCTATGCTGTGGGGAATGAAGCTTCTCATGCCACCTAATGGTGGGTCCTGGCGGCAGGATGTCAGGGATACAGAGGAGGCTGACACAGCAGTGGGAGAAGCTGAGGTGGTGAAGGAGCCTTTACTGTGGGACACTGTGCTCTCCTCCAACTCCTTGCTGCTGTGCTTTTCAAGCAGTTCAGAGACGGCTAACCGTCGCTTGCCAATCTCTGGGGGGCTTGTGGGACAGAGTGGACGACAACCAGTGGCTATCAGGGGGCTGTGGATGCCTGTGGTCATACGCACCATATGGTCCATGACTCCATTGTCTTGGGGGTCTTGAGGGAAGCTGAAAGAAAAGTTGTCTTTTAAGTGCTGCCTCAGCGCCTGACAGCCTGTTTTGGTGGTGGTGGCCTTTTCTACCAATTGCTTAAGCTCAGGCCACTCAGGAATGTAGCTTTCACAGAACTGCTCCGCGACAGAATGAGCCTGCAGACGGCGTAGTCTGTTAAGAGTTTCAAAACCTCCTGTCCTAAGGATCCAGTCCTTTAGACCTCTCGCTTGGACCAGGTCCATTGCATTCATATCTGCACCTGCATATGAAAAGGGGAGAACATAGCAGGACCCAGTAAAAACAAGGAAACAAGTTAAAAATCACGTCAAACATGCTCTGTCCATTAATATTAACAGTCTATGAGCGTAACACTAGAAGTAAATCAGGCCATTTCACAGCATGGTAAAATAGGATATATAGATTGCAGTTAGGTGAAAACAATATACTAAAATAAGGCCAGAGTTCTGCTGATTGGTGCTAAAGCTATCTGGTTGTAATAATTCAGTTTAACTTACTATTAGAGGAAGATATGTGTATTTCAAAGACTATGATAAATAGCTTAACCCTTATATTGTGTTAGGATAAATTTTGACCCGTTTTCAAGTTCAGATGTGTAAAAACTACCATTTACTTTTTTTTATTGGAACAAGGCTTCATGATATCCGCAGACATGGCTGTTCTAACACAACAAAAGTTGGTTTGAAAATTTGAATTAATTGTAAATGTTTCAACAAAAATAAAGTAACATTTGTGGTGTTACGGGTCAAATATGACCCAGCAGAAAATATTGAGGGCAGCTTTGTAGATGAAATTTAGCTCAAAGGTCCCCAACCACACCACACATACACACCCATACACCCCATTGTCTTCATTATTGGAAATATAATTTAATTTAAACATTTTTAAAGTTAAAAACGGGTGGTATATTTTAAGATCAAAGGCCAATGGGGCCAAAGAGTTTTTACATGTAAATGCATACATAATAAGTTAACTATGTGGTGAAAAACACAATTGGATGATAATCATTGTTTTAGTATTTTGGGCTGAGTTAAATCACGGGTCAAATTTGACCCGCTAACACAATAAATGTGTGCAGCTTTCTAACACATTACAAGTGTTAAAGCTGACCTATTGTATACTGTTTACAGATTCCTACTTTTATTTTGTGATTTTACTAGAACATGTTTACATGCTTTAATGTTCAATAAACACTTTATTTTTCTCATACTGCCCATGGCTGCTGCACTTGTGTTCACCCTTTGTATGAGACGCTCTGTTTGAGTGCCTGTCTCTTTAAAGGCTCTGACACACCAACCTGACGGCCGACCGCCGGCAGAAAAGGCAGTCGGACTGATCAGTCGGCTCCCCGAGGTCAAAAAAGTGCGTGCGACGCTAATCTGTATTGTCTCCCAAAAAATTAAAACCGGAAATGACGGCACATCTTTCTAGATCTAGTAAACACAGAGCACGCTGTTGTCAGTCATTGTTTTCATCAGAGAGTGTTGATAGTAGATAGAAGGATCGTTGTTGTCATTACTCGCTGAACAGAAGAAAATACGATGGCTAGTAATAAGAAGATACTGGCGTTGTCAGCTCCGGTTTTCTCGTGCACTGATTTGCTAGTCAAGGTCTAGCACTCCACCAATCAGATTGGTCATTGAATCCGACTGCCCACTGGCCGATTCAACAAGTCAAATCGGCCAAAATGAACGCCGACGGCTCCTCCAACTGACGACGGCACAGAACACACCGAACAGACTTGAGTCACCGACCTTGCCAGACTGTCCGACGGCCGATAATTGGGTTGGTGTGTCAGCGCCTTTAGCCCCCCTCTCAAAGAGGCCCAGTCTGCTTCAGTGCAGCTGGAGACTGACTGCTACGGAGTATATAGCTTTAGTATATAGACTTTGTACCTTGAAAAATCACAAATAAAGGCTTCTAAACCAAATACTACACAACAGGACATGTTCCAGCATTAATGTGACCTGAAATTGGGGAGAAATTACCAACATTGGCAGTCAAGATTACAGCTATCTGGCGTTAGTATGTAGCTAACGTGACTTGTGACGGTGTAAACACTGCAGTTAGCTTATAAAAAACGCTGCAGTAGCCTGCCTAGAGCAGATGCCCAATCATTGAAACCCAGCTCTGTGTGACGTGACACCGAGCAGAGTAGAAAAAAAACATTGAAAGCGGAGCGTTCAGAACATTGAGAAATCTGTGGTTTTTGCTAACAGGGATTTCTATGAAAAACATTTACTTAATTATTTGAAGCTTTGGCCACATATAACATGAACATCCTGCACTGTAACATTATAGATATGACAAAAATACGGAAATGCATAATAGGTCACTTTTTTAATGAATAATCAGGCCTTTAAAACAAATCCAACAACATCAGACCCATATTTCTATTCCACGCATGGCTCACGCTTGCCTGTCAAGTTATCTGTCGCTAACATAATTGACTTTGAATAGGACGTGATTGCAATATTTATAGTGCTATCCTAAATGTGTGCTTGTACAGTTTATTCAGGACTAATGAGAAATACCAGATTAGTGTATATCACAAATACGTATAACATTTATAGTTTTTGGAATACGTTTTCCTGGGCAAGTTCAAGAATTGTACACACTAGTCCTTGCATCCTAACTGTACATTTTGTTTTCTCCCAAACCAAGATATGTACCATGGGTGAGGGTTTGCACCAATGTAAGAATCTGGGCTGACTGCCTATGAATAAATATATTGTCCACGTGTGCACATAGACCAGATGTTCCTCCCATCTGAATTAAATACTGCAAAGTTTATAGGAGGTCTTATGTACCATGAACGTACCATGCATTAGCAGGGCAGACACACACTCTTCTCGGCCCTGCAAGCCTGCCTTGATGAGGGCTGTGAAGCCACGGGGATCCCTGACTTCGGTGTTCACACCAGAGTAGTAGTTAAGGATATAGTTCAGAATGCTGATGAAACCTGGATTGAAAAACAACAAAAACATTATGTTAATATCGGAAGGTTGACTGGGACTAGATGTTGAGGTTATGTGCTGTACGTGTCATCAGACAAACCTGCCTGGGCAGCAATCATGAGGGCAGTATTGCCATCATTATCTTGGTGATTGATGTCTATTACTGTACATGTGTGCAGCATGGTGACAATGTCTATGAATCCCTTGCTCACAGCCAGCATCAGTCCATTCTGAGGGGGAACAAAGTAAAAATAAATTGACCTTTATGAAACTATTCAACCTTTTTGGTTGCAGAAATACAGATTTCTCAGTTTGTGTCAAAGTCACTTTTCTTCTGGGTTAAAAAGGAAATTGAAATCCATCTCACCCTGCCATTGATGTCAAGTTCCATGCCCTCATCTTCAGTGACTCCTCTCTCCAGGATCCTGTGCAGGGACGTGGGCTGATTCCTAACGCAGGCCTCATACAAAGTTTTAGCTGGCTCTGTATGCTTTTCATCCATTTCATAGTCGGGAAGCACTGAGTCTTCAGAAAGCACACTCCATGAGTCAGAATCATCCAGGAGGCTCTCTGAGTCATCAGATGGGCCTTCGCCCAGGTGGGGGTCATCATTTGCAGTGGCCATTGGACCCCCTTCTGCCTGGGATCCCACCTGGGTGTCAGGTCTGCTGCACACCACCCATATCTTGAATAGAAAAAAAACATTAAATGTTGGACACAAAATGAACACATTTCTTTTTTCTACATTTCCCTCAGGCATATGACATTCATGACTTTCCACCATCAACTGTGTGCCTATCAGCAGGCATAGCAAACCCAGCATTACTGGCCCAGTCAAGCAGCATGGGGCATTGGAGAGCTAATTTTTAATTTAGATGACTGTAATGCTATTTTTGGGTGCTAGTTGTAGGATAATAGCCCCAATGGCCACTAAACAAATGCTGTGCTTGGTGGCCACATGCTGCTGATATAAACATCTGAAGGACAGTAAGAATTTGAACTGACATACAGCATCTCATGTGCTAATTCAGGTACTTTCAAAAATGTGTGCTTATCCTAATGTGTGTGAAAGGTGTTGGTGATTGCAAAAATATTTGTGTGCATATGCATTTTGTTTAGTGCCATCCAGGGTAGGAGTGTGTATAATTTCTTCTCCTCAAAATAAGCATCTTACACTAGTTCAAATATGAATGCAAGACTAATAACAAAACACTGGCAGCCTTTGAAGTTATCATGTTATTTAGATCTGATGACCTGTAGGGCCTTGTGTATAAGGGACGATACTTAAAGAGGATGACGAGATTCACCTCACCTCTGCCCTCCTATTGGAGCGGCTGATCCTTAAGTCTGTGATTTACAAGATGGTTAAGCTGACTGTGCGACATGTTTTTTGCCAGTGTTTGTTCACTAGCTCATCCCATCATAGAATAGAAAAAGAGAATGAGGTAAAAGTTAATTAATGCTCAGAAATGTGTAAGTATGTAATTTTTTTACACTACAAACACTGAAATCTGAGGCAGAAGTGTCTTGGAAGAAAAGAAAATACTGGTCGAAAGTAGTAAATGAACTGAGGAAAAAAGGGTTTGGTTAAGGAGGAAATCTGAATTTGAATGCAAACATTATGACTGATTAAGGCATAGGAGGATGGTACTGGGTTGAGAAAGGTCATATGGTGCCAGAAGCAATGGGAGACCAGGCTAGTGACAACATCTGTCATGGTGTCTTAACAGTGTCACACTGCACTGCAGTACAAGTGCACTGGGATATCCAGTGGTTATCTGGTATAAACCATTAAACTATGCAAATACAAAGGTAATGTTTGTATGCAGTACATTTTTAAACCAGTCATGACACTGATTCTCAAAGCTCAGGTTCAGAATTAGGGCTGCAACTAACGATTGTTTTCATTGTCGATTAATCTGTCGATTATTTTCTCGATTAATCAATTAGTTGTTGGGTCTATAAAATGTCTGAAAAGGGTTAAAACGTGTTGATCAGTGTTTTCCAAAGCCCAAGATGATGTCCTCAAATGTCTTGTTATGTCCACAACTCAAAGATATTCAGTTTACTGCCATAGAGGAGTAAAGAAACTAAAAAATATTCACATTTAAAAAGCTTGAATCATAAAAAAAATTTCATAAAAAAAATGACTCACACCAATTAATCAATTATCAAAATAGTTGGAGATTAATTTAATAGTTGACAACTAATTGATGAATCAGTTCATCTTTGCAGCTCTACTTAATATAATAGACTGAGTAGACTGAGTAGTCTTTATTAATGTTTTGAAGGAGCTGCAGATGAGTGTGAGAAACAGCTTGATTGCTCTCCAGTGAGGGATTGAGTGTTTCAGTCATCAGGCTGCCTTGGCCCTGCATACATCACCACACCTGCCACCATATCCACACACTAGGCACATATTCCCACAGATTGCACAGAAGCAGCTTTACACCTGCTGACAATTTATTAGAGTAATAGCGTCTTTTGGATAAGCTCTCGTTAAATGCCAGATAGAACTGATAGAACTCCTTTAATCCCATAAACATATGTTTCTATTTCAGCATTGTGTCATGCAGAATAATGAAGATTACTATCACACAAACAGGTCTCTCTCTCATCCTACTACTGCACAAACATAGAAAGCTCCTATTTTAACTCATTGCTCACTGCCATTGTGGCCTAAACTTCCATCTGAGCAACACTTTGGAAACTAAACAAGCTTCTTCCTATGAATCCTACATTTGAGCTGTGGTGTGAAGATGTAAAAAATATACAATTTGTGCCAAAACAAAGTGATTTTTTATTATTTTTTAAAAGAAATAGTAATAGTAAAGTCTCACCCTAAAACAATCCAGCCATGGGTTAGTCCTCTTCTCTTTTTTCTCTCTTTTTGAATTTGCTCTTGGTGGTTAAACCATCCTCATATATTGGACTTTCTTTTGTCCTGTTGGCTCTTGGTAGAAACTGGTTAAGTTTAAGTTTCCCAAACTGACCCCGGCTGAATGCCTTCCCCCTCCCTCTATCTCTCCTACTGGCCAGTTAGGTTGCTTCATCAGCCGGCAATCCCTCCAGGTCCCAACATAGACCCTGCTGTCCTAAGTCAGGCAACATGCTCTTTCCCTCTCATCCTGATTATAGAAGATTTAAGGATTAAGAGACAGCAGCCAACTTTGCTCCCCTTACAGTCTGCTCTCTCTTTCTTCTCTCTGTCACTCGTCTTCACAGCGCTCTCCGAATCTGTCCATCCACAGCTCTCTGCTGCCCGTCTGTTGTGTCAGAGAAAACCTCCCTATCTGTCCAAATAAGTGCTGTGATGAAATCATGGAGGCTATGGTTCCTAAATCTGCTCTCCTGCTGAGGACCCCCTGCCTGAATCATTTTAGTGTGTCTGTGTGATGGGAGACAGCATCTTGGGTCTGTTTTCCCATGGAAATCCATTTGCTGTGACAACAAACTAACCCTGCTGTTACTCTAAGCCAGGGAGGCTTGCTAGTAATTATTCCCACGACGGGCATGACACACACAGACATGCATTGAAACACATGGACATTCTGTGATGCGTGTCGTGCACACAAATGCTCAAGTACGAGATGCTATGCAAACACAAACACAACTCATTGTAAACCCACACAGATGCTGTAAAGGCTGGAAGCAACTGATTTGCAAAATCTGGCCGGGATCAAACTGCCAATCTTGTTGTTGATGGCCGACCCGCTCTTCCTCTGAACCACAGCCACCACACAACAAAGCAGAGTTACACCTTTTCACTGTTTCAGTTCCCACAGTTTCTATCTCTATAGGTGATTTAATTGTCTTCTTAAGCTGGTTACGTTTGCTTCAACAGAAATATCAATGTAATGTTATACTGCAATTATAAGAAACCAGGTAAAGATACTTGAATTAACTTTTTTTTACTAGTTTCACATCGGTTGACCACAACCCTTTTGTTGTGATGGTCAAATCCAATTTGTGTACAGGAATATCGTGCCAACAGGTTTATTCATAGCACAGACAAAATCACGTGGCATTAAAGGTGCATGTAAATAGATTAACCCTGATAGTGAATTGAAGTAGGCCCAATCTGTGACTTTGTGTATGGGAATTTAGCCTGCTTTATGCAACAGCTCCTTTCTGTTAGAGTGACACTGGCACACTGCCCCCTTCTGATCAAAACTGGGTAATGCAGTCTTTGGACACGAGCCTTGTTTATGTGGTTCAACAAGATATTTAGAGACAGCTCACGTTTAAAATAGCCATAAAATGAATCCTCACTGTAGGTTACAGTTGCTGTCTACATCACCTCCAAATATATCCACAAACTAATAACAAGGCACATCTTGTTCGCTCTGAACTTACATGTCTTCACTTTGCACTATGAGTGAAACATACCATGTTATAATCAAGTGCTTCATGCCAGCACTATTAACGAGCAACATTATTTCGATATCAGATGTCTATCACCGTAGAGCCCCATCTTGACCGAGAAAAGCCACTGTGGCAAATTGGACACTCATTTAAAAGCATTTTGATCCTGAGAGTTATAGTTAATGATCCATCTGAGCCATCTGAAGTGGACACACCTCCAAGAACATAATCTCACTAAATCCCACAAATGCCCCAACCAATTCCTTATCAGAAGCTGCCTTTTTGGCTGTGAACCATCAGATCAGACCTATAGCAGCACACTAACCTGACCCATTACTCAAAAGGTGCCATGTTTATAGTAGACACAAGAGCCTAAGGTGGTTCTTGACTCCTTACTGATATGATGAAAGACAGGAAGAGGAAGAAAAGGGCATGGTTGGGGGTGAAGTGTGTTTATAACTGGTGAATGGCCAAAACAGAAATGAAGTTGATAGGAAGAAATGCAGAGGAAAGGGAAGTCTGTTTAGCACAACAGGGTGGGGTAGTGGTGTGTGTGTTTTCCTTTATCCTGTTAGATATACAAGAATGATCTGAACGGCTTTTCCAGAGGAGGGCAGCACAGCACACTTCAACAGCAGCAGTTTATCTCAAAAGAAAATCCAACAGATTTTTACAAATGACTCCTAATCTGATGTACGAGTTAAAGAACATTTTGTTCTGATTCCCACCTCCTGATACGTACACTTTCCTTTTAGGGTCAGAGTTATTTTGCTCCTATTCTGCAAATTCCTCACAGAGTCATTCACTCATCATTGCAAAAGGCAGTTCAACTTCTCCCCAGACATCGGAGTACCCAGCAGAGGTCACTGGTAAAGCAAAAGCACTTGGACAGAGGCTTGGGAAGCAATGAACTAAGTTTAGCCATCTTAGTGACTAATATTACACAGTTGGCAGTCTCTCTAGGACCAGTCTTACCAACACTATGCTCAGACTCTGTAAGCATCTGCTATTTTATTTCCAGCTATGTGGTTAACAGACTGAAGCCCCCCTACACTACTTATTTTAAAGTGTCTAAAAGCCTGCAGGGATCAGGTAAATATAAGGAAACAGAGATATATTTGGTTATGTATTGCAAGGAGATTATGGTGGGATATGGCAGAAAGGGAAGTGGAAGTTTGTGGTGTTTGTGCTTTGACTCAAAGATGGGTGAATAAGGCACAAGTAAAAAATACTGCACACTAAGGAAATTAATTGTTTAGAGCTGGAGTACTCAAACCTTTTACTTAGCCAAAATGAAACTTGCTATGGACTGGGTAAGGGTTAGGTCAGGTCAGGAAGGGTTAGGGTTAGGTCAGGTCAGGTCAGGAAGTACATAAAGAAGTACATAAGTATGAAAATGTGTACCATAGCTCCTTCAATATATTCTTTCACTCTCTGTGCTTCCTAATAAGTGCTCATATTATTCTTTATTTTTTATTATTATTATTATTTTTGTTTTTTGTTTTAAATGTAGCCCACACATGATATAGTCCCTGAATGGAGTGGACTGATATTGTAAGGTGATATGGCATATTCAGCAATTACTTAAAATAGTTTATTTTCCTGGCTCAGAGAAATACAAAACCTATTGAAACATGTGAGGTTTTTGAAACATGTCTTGTAGTTTTATTCACATGAAATCTTAAGAGTTTAAGTATTTCTTTTAGAAAGCAATGCAGTATAAGTCTGACTTTTTTTCTTCTTTTTTAGGCATGCTTGTTGGTTTCACTTTTACAGTAGCTGCGATGGTTTAGAGAAATGATGTGTTCACACTCAGTCTTGACCTTGTACTAATGGCTAGTGTGAGTGATGTGAAAACATTGTATGACCACAAAGTGGTTGTTGTAAGCAAGCGTTGCTACACGCTTAGAGTTTCTTCATGCTCTTTTACATCTTCACCTCTGCCAGTAATTTCTTTAAGGTCTTCACTGCTGCTGGTGACTACTGTAATTGTACTCTGATAAAGATGAAAGCTAGCCCATGCATTATGTAAAGACATCTCTCCCTAATATTTTAGATGAAAATCATCCTGAGCTTTCAGTCAAACAGAGATGTGCCAAACACACAGAAGACATAATCTCCCACAGGAAGACCTGTTTAGTATTATGGAACACATTTAAAATGTTTTTCTTAATATTTGACAAAATAAAATAGCAAAATATCAAGTACACCCAGAGAAAACCCAACACAACAAAGCAGTATAATCATATCAATGTCCACATACAATGAAAAATATAAGGCAAAACAAATGCCAACACATTAAGGACATGAGAAAGAAGAAAACAAGAATCCAGAATGATTCCCTTTTGCAGTTTTTTCTAATCCATATTTCATCTATAATTTTAAATACCACCAAAGCATTAACATGTACCAGCTTATTTCCTGCTTATCTAACTAGCAGCAGACACAAATATGACAATTATCCAGTGACAAGTCACTTTTGAATGTTCTCTTGTATTTCTGCCTTAAGGTCTTGTACAATAGTATTTATATGGATTAGAAAAAACTGCAAAAGGGAATCATTCTGGATTCTGGTTTTCTTCTTTCTCATCATTATGTTATTTATGACAGTATTAAACTTAGAAAACCAACATAGTTTTGAATATGATTAATGTCTGGCATGATGTGCAAAAATATTTGGGTGAATGTTGGGCTTATTCTTGCTTTAGCCCAATCTGGGGTGATGCCTGTGGCCTTGTGCCTATGACCAAATCACAGCTGTTCTGATATTCAGTGCAAGCAAGACGTCTAATTGCCCTTTCTTGGACAAATGTTAACAGACATCGAATGGGTCAATGACTGAGAGAAATGTACCACTGTCTTTCAATCGAAAAGATAACCTACATCCTCAAGGGCAAAAAAGAATTTTTCAAAAAAGTGTGGGGGCCGTTTATACGAGACTGTCCTCCCCTGAAAAACGGCCACATAAGTCGTTTGTTCAAGCAGCAAGTATGACACATATTTCTGTTTATTTCTGGTTGTGCCCTCTAGTGGGCTTGGTGACTATGATGGGAGCGAAGTATGAGCACCAAGGAGGGAAGTTTGGATGGATTGGCAAGAGATTTTGTTCAGGCATTCATGGTCTCTAGAGGATGAATTCCACAGACTTTTGGTGATACCCTTTAGCATGACCATGAATTTTTCATTTGAGTGAAATATTTCTATATATATTCATGTTCTTCTCAGGATGAATTTTAATGTCTTTGGTGATCCCTGACTTTTCATCTAGCGTTATCATCACGTTAACATTGTAATTTGTTCAAAAATGTGGTTAATGTCCAAATACATTCAATGCTAATGACACTCCAACCAGCCTCAGCTTTACCTGCTAATTAGCAAATGTTAGCGTGCTAACACTCTAAACTAAGATGGTGAACATGGTAAGAATTATACCTGTTTGACCTGTTGGCATTTAGCTCAAAGCACCGTTCTGCCTAAACACATAGACTCTTCTTCTCTTGCCTCTTCTTCTTCATCTTGTTTTTGCTATTGTTCATAACTGTGAGGTCACAGTGTGCATCTCAATAATATAAATTGCCAAGTTACATACTCCTACTTGTCTCATATATGTGATTTTTTCACACAATTACTGTGCCTCATAATTATTATCAGTGCATGAAGTGTGATTTATCTGTTTTTCTTGGAGGAACACTTTATTAAATTCTGCAGTGAAACTTTTAAATAACTTGAACGGCCATAGAAATTGACATTAGGATGATCATTAGGGGTAAGTTATTGTATGGTGACCTGTTTATATTATTACCGATTATTCTCAAGGACAGGTGATCAACAATCGTGTTGCCTGAATGTTCAGCTTAGCTGTAAAACATGAATGATGTATGGTGTATGTGTGTGTGTGTGTGTGTGTGTGTGTTTCCATGATACATGCACTGCACATGCAGGGTCAAATTGTCAATAAACAATGTGGCAAGCCATCAACTTTTAATGGTAAATAATATTTCAAATAGCCACAAACAAACACTACTGGTTTGACTAGTCAGTACTTCAGCAGTTAAAGAAGTTGTGTAAGATATGTGTGTGTGTGTGTGTGTGTACCCGTGCACAATCAGTGACAGTCTTTTAAATAGTTTAGAAGTTGAAGTAGAGCTTCATGGGCTGTGTATTCATACCTTATTTGGGGCTGCCCCACTGCTCAAGAGTTCACACAATCCATGTGTCACTGCCTGAGGCTTGGGCAAAGATGAAGAGAGAGTGTAGGGTGCCAGGATATTTCAAAGAAAGACCAGAAGAAAGATATATAGAAAAGACCGAGATAGTTTAAGATTGGGGAACAAATCCAGGTAGTGTAGACAAGGAGGAAAAAAATGAAAAAAGAGCAAGAATGATGGAAGGAGGAGAGGTTTTGGGAAGGGGGATGGTGATCCTCTATAGCCAATGAAGAACAAGAAAGGAGGATTCCAAGGAGGGTGATGTGCTCAGTCATGGCTCACCGTTGCAGCTTTCAGACTGAAGGACAGGAGAAGACCAACCTCACAGAGAACTACTTCCACACTGTCTAGACTCCTCATTTAGACAAAGATGAGGACAGTTGACTCTGCACAAGAAGGCCCAAGAAAATCTTCTATCTAAGTATCCAGAAGAAGCTTATGTTGAGAGCACAAGGTGGACATTTTCACTGGACTAAGCCAGAGTTAGAGACGCCTTGTGCCAGCTCACCTGTGTCTGAATTGGGGGAGGTGACAGAGGGACAAGGAGGGACGAGCTCTGAGGCTCCTGTCCAGACAGAAACATGCCCCCTTCTTCCAGGATCAATTATTCATGTGCATGAGGTTTCCTGTGTGTCAGGCTAGACAAGTCAGGTTGCGGTGGCTCGGCTCCAAACTGTGGCACAGTGTGCCGTGAGACGCGCTAAAGGAGCAGAAAGCAGGGGCACAAGAGTGAGAGAGAGAGAGAAGGTCTCAACAGCAGATGAGAATAATTTGAGGAGAGTTTTTGTTTGCTGTTTGGGAAGAATGAAGGCTCTACAGAAGAATCAGGGACGCACTGACCAGATGTTGGGAGCCATGGCTGACGTGCTTACTTCTGTGGCCATGCCCAATCAACAGTGGGTAAGTTGTAGATCTGTTTGTGTATTTACTGGCTGTTTATATGAAAGCATAATGGCACAAAATCAAAAGAAAGCACATATGGAGCTATTTTGAAGGGCTTACGCTGCATGATGCATACCAAGTTTATTTTGTGTCATCTCTATAACTTGGTCATAAACCTAAAATGGGCAAGCAGAGAGCGGAGAGAGAGAGGGATGGAAGGATTGCTTGTCTCTGTTCAGTGCTTGGGAGGAATCTTGGATGTTTGAGAGAAACAGGAAGCAGAGTAGTGGTGATTAAACCATCTGACCATAAACAAACTCATGCAGGTCGCCCCACTGCAACCCAGCATATTACATTTTCTTTCTTCTTTCCTTTCCTTTATCTGCCATTAAAACAGAAAAGGGTCTGCATTACAGGTGATCTGGTTTCCTGAAATATGTGTTTTCTAGTTTAGTTGGTTGGTTGATTTACATTCTTAAATATAAACATAATCACTATTACCCTCCTCTTCAAATGCAAATCTTCAAAACCAATATGGAGTCTGATGTAAAATGCATACACAAATTGCATTTAATGAACTTGATTGAACTACTACTGTATTGGACATCTAGAAATTCAAACATACGGATGTCAGAGTGTACCAAAAGATCCAAATGGGTTTGCCTTTAAAAACTTTGCTTTTTCTTTGTTTATCTAGATAAATCATTTCCTCCCTGGAAAGTGGTAAAAAAAACATAACAGTGATTGTAATCTCCCTCCATCCCCGCAGAGTACTGATAACTACCTCTATTAACCTATACTCTGGTGCTGCTGGGGTTTTAAATGGATTGAAAGTGCTGTCTGAGAAACAGTTCTTATCTAAGCTATGTGGCAGAAGTTGGACCTCAATGATTTCTATTGCATTCTTGCTCAGTGCATAATGGAGAAAAGGATGAAAAAGCCACTGGTAAAATATGTTGTGGTTATGTGACCATAAGCACTCTGTACAATCTTACCATCACTTCCTCCTTGAGAGCAGGGCTCCACCGCTGACAAAGGCATCTCTGTGTGTAGCTCTCAGAGGGGGGTGAGGCGGACCTCCCATCAAGCGAGGAGGAGAAGGGGCCTGTGCAGGGCCAGTTGGAGCCAGGGGGGCTGGAGTGGGAGCAGCAGGCCACTACAACAGAAAACCCAGAGCAGAGAGAAAGAACAGGTAAGACCTGAAAGGGCTGCACTGAGCGTGACAGATCATTTTTTGAACCCCAGACCCACAATGCTGGTCCAAACATTGTCCCCCACCAAACCAGTCAGAGCTTAGAGACACAAACTTCCAGCCTCAGCTTTGATTCTTTGTGTAAAACGTCTCAGATTTCTGTGCAGTGTGGTCTGAAACAGCCAGCTCAGCACTCAATCACATTCATGATTAACTCCTTCCTGCAGTCTCTGCTGCTGTTGACGTATATGCAGTGATGACTTCTTGATTTAAGATTTATGACATGAATAAACTTGAATCTATAAGTGTGTACTTGCCATGTGAGCTGCTGCCCAGGCCTTCAGTTTCAGCTCAGCCTGCTTTTGCATGTGAGCCATTCAGGATAAAAACAGGCCCATCTGCCATATCTGATGGTGGCCATTAGCAGTAATAACTTCAGGGAAAGTATCAGATTGGAATCACCTGAGTGTTGGTAGTTTACTCTTATTAAACTCCACCCTCTGTATCCTCTATTAGGAGCAAATTGCTTTGCTGTAATGTACCATACATAAGTATGTTTGAGAGAGAAAGAGTCCTTGTGTGTATACACATGCAACACTTTCCAGATGGGGCAAGAAAACATGTTCAGCTGAACTCCCTTTTCCCTTCTGCCCCAACACTGTTGGTTGCACTGATTCTGATTTAGCTTTGAAAGGGTTGCGTGCATTGCCATTTTCCTTGAGTCGAACGGAACAAAAGGATCTTTGTAGCTGGATCTGGGTTTGGGTTAGAGGGAGTGTGTGTGTATATACGGGGGGTTTGGTGGTGAATACCACGTGGCTGGACCACTAACTGTTGTGCAGAAGAGAACATGGCGTACAGAAGGGGTGTATGTGAGGCCAGAGGAAGCTGACAGCGATACTTATCTGTAATGGTCTTACTCGGACAGGGTGTGTTGTTGAGGTTAATATTGCCAAATATTGTTTAAGTGCCCAGCTCAGCACTCAGAAAAGCAAAAAATTGTAAAGAAGGTAAAGTAAATGCATTATTCGGAGCCATGTGGAAGGAGGATGACCAAAAGGGAGATTGTGTTTATTCCAGTCCCAGACAAGCTACTTTGCTCAATTGTTTTTGCATAGCCCAATTTCCTCCGGATGGGAAATTGGATGGAAAATCAATGAAACACAAGGCGGAAAAACATCTGAACCACAACAACAAGATACAGACGTTGTTGTAGCAGAGTATTGCTGGACAGTATTTTCGTTTATCGGCTCTCCGTATAATCGAACCATTACGAATTCCCATAATGAAAAATTATGGTTCAAGTTTTTATTGTCTAAATGAACAATTTTATTTTAGATGTCTTTGAAAATAACTAACTAATAAACATCAAAAGGGTAATTGAGGTGGAATTTCTGTACAGCCTAAATTAACTTGCTGCCTGTGACAGAGTCAATCTTCAAAAATGTAGAACATGTGAGACATGTGATTACATGCTATGGTTTGACTGGCAGAGGTCATAGTGTTGTTTCCATCCCTTGCTGTGTCAGTTGAAGAAAAGGGAAAAGAGGAGAGCCCCTGCTTTCTTTAAAGACGTGGTTCACAGGGTTATAAGGGCCATCTGTTATATGTTAGACACAACATGCCTGCTAGTGGCTTCCCAGGCATCACAGGACAGGGCCAAGCTCCACAAATTCAGATCCATTTTTCCAATTTCTCAATCCAGCTTTCTTTCCTCTTCTTCCTCCTTCTTGGTAGAGTATCTTACTACAGTTCGGCTTTCTCTTTCCCTCTAATCATCTTCTCTTTGTCTTCCCTCTCCTCTTCCTTTTATTCTCCAATCCTCCATGTATCTCCTTTTATTTTTCCTCAAAGCAATGTCTTCAGCAGTGGTATTTTAAACCTGGCTTCCCCTCCAAATACACAGAGCTGCTGAACATATTTCTCTCAAATCTCATCAGTTTTTTTTCTCTGCCTCTTGGCCCCTCAGATCCCAGCAGCCATATAGTTCATACTCTCACTCTTCCCAGACAATATGTGTCTACAGTGTCTGTTTCGTAACACCGATCAGTGATGGATGGCCATGTGTGTCCAAACTCTGTTTTTTACGATGTTGTCTTCTTCAAGGTAAAATGCATGAAACCACATCAACAGGAAAATGCACAGAACCAGTAAAAATAAACAGTGGTGTATTTGACCCACAACTGCATATGCACATTGCTCATGTAAACCATCCACGTCCCTATTTAACTTTGAATGTGCTCATTTGCACACAACACATGCTTACTATTAGTGTAGAATGTGTAAAGGTTATGCCAGTTGTGTTATTTATAAGAAACATGATATTTCGTTAGACATACAGAAATAATGATGAACATTTATGGCAACATAATATGAGGAACGCTTACATAATACTCTCTGTACCACAAATTCTTTATAGTCAATTCACAAGAATAGTGTTTTTTACAGTATTAAACAAGAGTCTGTTAGTGTCTTGAGTCTCCAAAAAGTCGTTAGCCACTTTTTCTGTCTACTGATGAAAAGTGATACCTTAATGACATCATTCACCATATTCATGAGTAGATGTGGGGTGTAGAATTTGCATGCCTTTGTACATATCTGGTTTCGTGAGAGGCTGGTAGAGTGTTTCATCCAAGGATCCCAGAGAACCCTGGGACTGAACTGTGTGTGTGAGCTTAAATGGGATTGTGTTGTTAGGGCCAGACATTAGACAGCATTACCTCACACAGGTGGATAGTGTAATTGTGTTTATTTACATGATTATAACAACTCACATTTCTTCTGTAATGCAGAAGATGTGTACTGTGTCGGATGACTTACATTCTGATCAGATTATACATAATTAGTGCTACCTGCATAAATAGCAAATGTTTCCTGTGTATGAAGGCCTATAATTTGTTAGACATGACCCATGTTGTCATACATATTTGAAAAGCTCTTCCAAGTACTGTCTGTGTGATATTAAGATAGTTTGATAATCCATAACTGTTTTGCAATGCTCCCCTGATGTTGTTGGAAACATTGGGCAAAGAACGGTCCTGAATCTGTTATCTGCACCTTTGACCTATATAGATCCTACCCTTTCTGAAAAGTCTTCTTGTGAAATAATGACCATTAACCTCACGTATATGTGCACTTCTTAGCACATGGATTTAATTTGCCTTGAATTGGCAATGTTGGCAAAGTTCCTAAGCTTGCTATAGAGCCTGCAACAACTGACCTTTTGGCCACTTGGCAGGGGAAACAAGCCGTGATCACAACTCTGACATACCTGACACACATCATCACCTTTTACTGTAAGTTGAAGTGAATAATTGCTTATTTACACATCCAGCAGTTACGGAGCAACATTATCATTCATTTGGAGTCGTGTTTGTGGCCAACTGGCCGATTTAAGTCCAATATTTAATCTCTTTTAGCTCTGTTCATAGTCCCTATACCAACTCCTGAGGGAAATATCTGGCTCATTAGCTGCTAGTCTCCAACTGTATCTGTCTGCTGTTTGGTGCTGAGCAGGTAGTGTACTGTTGTTTTTTATTTTTAGAGTTTTTCGCTGAAAACAGCTGCCTGCTGTGCCCTAACATGGTGCTATGAGAGCGGTGTTGACTACGAGCAACCACTTTCACATTGATGGTGCTTTAAAGGACCACAGGTCGATTATTAGCAAAAACGTTTGTAGTGGCAGTGTCAAAACCCCCGAAACATGTGAATCGTATCCTTTTTACATGAGTAATTATGTTTAAAAAAATAAAAAATTGAATTTGTATGAGTTAAATTGTAATTCATGTTTATGTGGTTTTTCAGTGAAGTGGGTCAGGCAGGGCTAGCTGGAAGGCGTAGGTCAGGCAGGACACTTCACAGGTCACTGATCTGCAGCACAGCTGTCATTTAGACCACAGACTGACCTGGAAGGAAGGAGGCAGCTTGAGAACCATAAACACAGTCTCAGGCACATACAGTACAACAAAAATCAGGAATACTGATTTTCAATTTTATCCAGCCTGATTCAGATGGAATCTAATGTAGTAGAAACACTATCTCTAAATCTTTTTCTGACTGAATCTGCCTTTCCCTTGACAGTAAAACCTCTGGTCTCAGTAATAATTGACCAACGATAAAGCAGCAATGTCTCACCATGTGTTGTCCCTGGGTTCGTTTTTGTTTAATTAACATTTTCTCCTTTGGGTGGCGTTTTAGCTCAGTTCCAAGCCTTGAACACAGTCAGCAGCAGTCCCAGAGTCTCAGTGCGAGCATTGCTGCATCTAGAGCAAGGTTCACAGACTGGTTCCAGAGAGATAAAGAGAAGGAGGAAGGCTGTGGGTCAGGTAGAGGAGGAAAACTCTGACAAGCTCTGGTTTGAGTACTATAACCTGTTTTGCTGGAAAAAAGGGGAGCTGGATGGAAAAAGATTGTTAAGGAGTATGTGTTTGTGTGAGTGTATGCTCGTAATTGTGGGTGGTACGTGAGTATCATGGATGTTTTGAGAAACAAGTCTCCATGGGTGGTTCCCCCCTGTGTAATGCAGAGCTCCTGCATACTGCATGATAAGGTATAATAGTGGGAGGTACTGAGTGGTACTACCGGTGAAGTACACAAAAACAGAGCAACCCACCTGTCTGTCTCCCTGGTGTATGCCAGCAGTATAGTTTAGTCTAATTGGACAAAAACAGCAGCTTTTTGCAGAACAGCAGCAAAGAAAAGAACAGGACAGTTACTCTGTGACTTCTGTTCTATGATGGGATCTCAGCCAACAGCCAAAAATCCCCCCTTCACACTAGCTTGTCCAGAATGCCAGTTTGCCTTAATTGGCGCTCAGCTGAGAGATGATGAGAGGGAGAAAAAGAAAGAGGAACTAAGGGAGAAACAGCGAGGGAGAGGGAGGAAGGAAAATCTAAGTGAGCATATTTTGGCAGGATTTCAGCTGGCTGATGGGGTGAGGAGAGGCTAATGTCAGTGGGGGGTTGGGGAACACACTGCGAATAAGCAACTGCATATCTGCTGAGCTGAGACATGCTGTAGCTATTAGTATGCATGCTTACTGTATGTCATGTGAATTCTGTGCATTTGCCTGTTCATCTGCAGTTTAAGAGCTTGTGCATTAATACTGTACATTATGAATGATTTTACTCCAGCAGGGTGTATTGTGTTTGCAATATCTGTGTTCCAGGAATGTCACTACAGAAGAACATTTGGAAATTGTATTTACATGAGCTGATTTACATTCATAAATCATACACGAGATTCCTCTCTGAACACGCCTCCTAAATGTGACTAACTGTCTCCCACACAGAGTGGAAAGACAATATATTCTTCTTGTTTGGCTGGCTTGGCTCAGACAAAAACGCACACATCCATCTACTAGCGTGCTTATCTTTAGACAAGCCTTTAAATCCAGTCCAGTGTGAATGTACATGTATGGATTTTAGTCATCCTCTATCACTGTAAGGTCTCTTTCTCCACGTCTGCACAAGTGTACATGTGCAGATGAATCATCTTTGTCTCTTGTGTCTCGTGTGGGAGCTGGAGAAAGAGGGAGAGAGGGAATGAGTGAGGGAGTAAAGGAGAGACATAAAAGTAGAGAGATGAATGGGTGTTAATGCACAACTCACCTCACATCCCTTGCTCCCCCATTTTAAGCCAGGGGAGGAACATTTTTTCCATATTTCAGCATTCAGGGCTTTGTACATGTCTCCTGGGCCAATTTTGGTGTTCACTTATTCAAAGGTTTCATTCCATACTGAGAAAGTGATACTGTAGGTGTTGATCATCATGGCTAATACACAATAATAAGATTATCAGTCACAAAAATCAGCATTCAATAAACCAACTACATGGCAGTATGGGCCATTCTGTGTGTATTTTAGTAATTTGATAGAATGTGAAATATTTTATATTCCAAACTTTAGTGATGCTGTTATTGCAGTAAAATATTGATAACTGAAAGTAGAATAAAAACAAAAGCAGCTTTGAAGCAGCACTGCCAAGTGAATAAACCAACCAATCAACCTTATGCAACAAGTCCAAATGCCCCCTACTGGGTGCCTTGTAGAAACACACTCTGGCATCCTTTCCGTTAGGAGCACATGAAAAGATTAACCTGCATTCACCTCAAGAATTTTGAATGCATCTCTAATACAATGTATTTTTTATTATCTCTCTGCTGCGCAGGCAGCGCTTGCTCAATTTGTAATGCCTTGCCCTTGGATTCTTGTCTTGGTGTCTTCGTTATATCTTGTTTCTTTTAAACCCTCTGTTCTTCTGTCAAATCCATTGTTTCTCAACCCCCTTTGAATTGTGCTCCTATACAGACAGTGTTTGGCAGCCATATCAGCATCAGACAAGTGAAGACATTCAGCAGCACTGTTCTATATTCCTCTGGTGAATTGCCCCTTCAATCACAGTCGCTTTAAGTATCCATTATAAGCAAATACAGGGTGAGATGGAGGGAGGCCGGGAAGAGGAGGGGGGAGGATTGCGATCTATCTGTATCTGTGTAAGTGTTGCATGTGGAAACCCAGCTGCTGTCTGAATATTATATCTGTCACTGTGGGGTTTCTCTCCTATTCTTCTTTTACATGTCATAGTTGCTTTAGTCTGCTCTGTGTGTTTGTAAGTGATGGTGAGAGAGTAAAGTCTAATGTTTTGTGTGTGTACTCTACTTGTGTGGCTAATGGGTGAGGCAGCCAGGCTTCTCTGTTTGCTCTCACTGTCTCCTGTAGACGACAGAAACATCCTGATGGCAATCTGCCACCACCCTGTCACTGTGGAGAGATGGATGCTGGAGAGACAGCCCTGCTGACCATTGAAGCACTTGACAGTGCACCTCAGGGATGTGCATGCTTGTGTG